>NW_027526422.1:20316448-20916448 GCF_048455015.1 Haemaphysalis longicornis
CGAGTGTAATGGCTTTAGTTTTTTACTCCCGCTCCCACCCCTGTTGATTTCCCTGGCCCCTTTTTTTCTCTTTAGCTCTTTCAGCTCACTGTATTCACCACCCCCTGTGGAAGCAAGCCCCATCGTTAGCGGTGATAACATCTTCAGTTTTCATCAAAGCCTTTTTCTCCGTTTTCCTTGGGACTCAAAGCCCTGTAAAACTCCGGTGACAGAGGTTTGGAGTGCTCAGGCAGCATCTCAGCAAGTCCAAAAATGATTTAGCGGCAGACAATAGAAGCCTGCAGGCTAAATAAACACTGTCCACATGCTCCCCATAATTGTGTAAATGTATTTGCCGGAACGCAATAGAGAGCTAAGCTAGCCACTAGCAATGGGGAGCTTTTTGTGTACCGTATTTTCCGGTCTATAAGTCGCATCTTTGTATAAGTAGCACACCCCTCAAAATAACAGTTTTTCAGAAAAAAAACGTATATAAGTCGCACCGGTGTACAAGACGCACTTGTTAATTAGGTAAACTCATAATGAATCACATCGTTAGAAAGTGCGGCGAAAGTACATGGTTGCGGCGGCTGCCGCCTATGAACAGATCCCCCACTAGGAAGGGCTAGCCACGTGCAATACCGTCCAAAGCCTAGACAGAACTTCTCAAAAATGGTTTATTGATACACACAGATGGTATGTACCTACAGACAGCGTTTAGGCAAAACCATCGAAGTCCTCTTCCTCCGACTCGCTAACAAATAATTCAGCAACTTCAAGTGGGAGTTCCGCCGCCGCATCGCTGTCGTCCTCCAACTCACTGATGTATTTTTTGCCAACATCGTCACCACTCGCGGACCGCATCACTCCGGCCTTTATGAACCTGGCTACAACTGTTTTTGTAGAAATGGAGTCCCAAGACTTGGAGACCCATTTGGCCACCTCTCCAAATGTCACACGCTTGTTGTGTGCTGTGGTAAATCACCGCAATAAAGGTGTCATGGTGGATGGAAGTGACGTGACGGAAGCGACCCGAAAATCGAAACTTATCAGCAAGCTGTCATTTCAAAAATTAGCAGCACGTTTACCTTATACCGCCTTCAGAGTAAATCTCTGTAATAATTTATAAGCTGCATTTTGTTTTTGCAACTTAGTTTAATGTTACTTTGAATTTTTTCTGAACTGTAGTTACTGCACATGGCAGGAAGTGGCACGCAGTTGTTGCAGGCCATTATCATTGTTTTTAACTAGAAAAAGCTGAAAATTCTTTGGTTTAAAGTCCCAAAGCGACATATGGGCTATGAGAAACGCCGTAGTGGTGGGCTTCGGATTCATTTAGACCATAGAGGTGTGTCTCTTAACGTGCGCTGGCCACGCGCGGCCGCCGCGAACCAGATTTATTCCATACATAAGTCGCACCGGTAGATAAGACGCACCAACGAAAATTTCAGAAAAAAACCGCGACTTATACACCAGAAAATACGGTACTAGACAGAGCCAGGGTGGACCGTGCTTCCTTCCTAACGATGATAATGATTGATGTTGAATAGCACAAGGCCAACATGGGCAAATAGTGCCAAAGAACGACTTATTTAATAGTAAGTGATACAAGCGTAAATACTAAAACCTGTGAGTGAAACAAAGTGAAATGAAACGAAAGACAATTCAGATGACTGGAGTACAGGGCAGGATGATTAGGCGTGATATGAAAAGAGCTGCAAATTTTACCTCAGCTAAAAACTTAAGAACACGTTGACTAGAAAACATTGGCTCGTCCACTAAAAAGTATGACAGGTGCAGTGAAATGTGTCATCTGTAGAGTTCAGGGAACTGTTTATGTGTGTTGTGTCAAGTTCCTTGCATGTAATTAGTATGTGGGCTACAGATAGGCCCTTCCCACACACAATACACAGGGCTCTTAAAGATCCAGTGAGCAGGCGTGAGTGTGTTACATGTGTGCGGCCTATCCGTAGCCTAGTGAAGGCTACTTCAGTGTGTCTGTTGTAGGAGTCAGTTGAGTAGCGGCCTAAGTGTGGTTTTATTACATGTAGTCTGTTGTCTGTTTGTTGACTCCAGTGTGACTGCAATGTGTTACGAAGCTGTCGCCTGATGTATGCTTCCTTCCAAAAGTTTTGCCCCTTCTCCACAGACTGCATACGAATTGTAGCACGAACGAGTTTGAAAGTACCAACCATCAGAATAAAGTCACGTGCTTCTGTGATGGCCCTGTGTCCAGCTTGCGTGCCATTTTCAATGAGAACCTGTGTGAATGCAAAAGAAAATAAAACAAAAAGTGATTTACACACCCTGGCAAACACGTCATAACAGTAACCATGGTAGGTGTGGATTTTGCCAAGCGATAAAGTTGGTGTCAAGGGCTGACAATATGCTGCATCAAAAAATTCGTGAATCAACCTTGGATCTCTTTTGTACTCTATAACCACTATCGACGTCTTATCTAGGTACACCTGCTGTCAGAATTTTCTAGGCCAATCTAAGCCTTCTCGACCACGAACAATTCAAAGAATAAACTTTACCTTTAAATGTGAGAAAAAGATTTTATGACAATAAGAAAGGTGTTTTATCTAGCTTTCCGGCATAAAAGCTTTCAGCCTCGCTCGGGACGTCAGCTTGTACATCGAATTTTTTGTGGAATGTACATTTTCAGCTTGGGCTAGAAAATTTTGACAAAGACTGTACACGTCAGCAAAATTATAAAACCAGCCACACACGTTGCCACTGGCCTAGAACAGTTGGGCCTTTTTAAGTGCCAGCTATTCTTTACTTGTCTACATGTTTAGCAGCCTTTGGCGATTACCCAGCACTGGCAGTAATACGGTACTGAAAAGTCCATCAGCCATAACAAAGTACCTAGGGTGAGTGGCATCTGCTACTCTTATCTTGAATGCAAGTACTCATCCCTTTTTGTCAACAATAATAACACCCTGTAATACTCCTTCAAGAGTTGTCAAACCCAGGCAGCCCCTTTGCCTTTACGATACTACCGTATTTTTGCACGTATAACTCGCACCAAAAATGCGAAAATTTCAGGGGTGAAGTAGAGGTACAGACTATATGCGAGGTATCTCCTCTGGTGTAGCTTCACTGCAATGTGCGTTGGGCCGTGATGCCCCTAAGCAGCAATAGCGACTAAGCCGCTGTTATCCCATTGACAGTGCTTATTTTGCACACACAGCTCAACAATGTGCCAACTGAAAAAATGTATGCGGCAAGTCACCTAGTTACCTAGTCAGCTAGGTAAGTTCTTTTGCATAAACAAATGTGTAATGTTACCTGAGAAGCAGCTTTGGTCCATTATTTTATATATAAAATATGCTGGCAATACATGAGGATATATTTTTTTTTATTCATCGACGGAAAGTGGGGCTGCGGGTTATACGCGCAAAAATACGGTATTTTACCAACAAGAATGGGCTGGCCAATGGAGCGTCAGGTCTTACCAGCAGGCCATTGGTTTTCCCCCACAGGTTGGCTACGGTTTCCAGCCTTTGTTGGGCATTGGGTAGGTCAAACAGGGTGAACGCACTGACCACGAGGTCAAAGGTCACCTGAAAAATAAGGAGGGCTGTGTAAGGGGCGTACGAGGCTTCCTCTCCCTGGGTTCTACTTTGACGCACACGCAATGCAAAAGTCCCCAGCACACCTTTATTTCAGGTTTACATGTTCCGGCTGCAGTGTTTGCATAAAAAAATTGCTGCGACAAGCTCCACCAGTCTCGTTTCCCCATGCATCCGCGATTCGTGATGCCATAAAATGTAGTGCAGAAAAACGTACAGGGTGGTGATACCTTTCCTAATTCTTTTGGCATTTTGTACAGTCAATAAACAACTGCTGCTGCTGCGAGTGGGCTATTTGTACTCCGGGCACTATTATCTACCGCTTAACTCTTTCGTTACCGCGGGAAATTGACCAATTTTGAAGGGTCTAACAAAACATTTTTTTGTGCTATGCATATTGGTTAGGCACACATTGCAGCGACATACAATGCAGATTATTCCACGCGCTTTCCAACGACACCAGTTTTATTAATGTTTTCCTAAATAATAATTCCGAAAAAAATTATCGAATTTGAAATTTTTGTCCGCGCGTCGACGAAAAAAGAAAAAAGTAAGTTGTGTATAATAAACCACGTGTAGTAGAAAAAATTTAGAATATACATTTTGTAGGTAGACATTTCAAAAACCCGTTCTAGAAAAAAAATTGAGTTGCGCAGTACAATTTGTCAGATATAAAAGAAAATGTTAGCCCACGTGGTGCCCATGCCATGTGGTGAAGCCCAACCTCTATTTCAAGTTTTGCTATTTTGGATGGTTCTCTAGAAGAAATCTGGTGGTTTGACATTATTAAAGGCCCAAATTAGCCTCCACGTGATGTAAAAACACCTTGTCATTGATTATGACCGGCACAATATTGAAGGCAAGCAAGCGATGTGAAAAAATCCGCTTGGAGTTGAGAACCAAACTCTTTGGTGGATGCTTGTTGACGTTCTGATGATCGCTCAGCAGTCAGAACTTTCATTTGCGTTTTATTATAATGTTCTGACTCACTATGGTAGCCCTGCTTGCAGGAATAAGGTACGATGCGCTAGAATCATGCCCAGCAAGCTTTCACCAAGCCGCCGTCGGGCTGTGAAGAGAGTTCAGCACTACGAGCCTACTACATTGCAGCGCCACCTAACAATTTCGAAAAGAAACAATTACAAGGCTGTTGGAGACTTTGTCAGAATAAACAGTACTACTATGAAGCGACACTAGACTTCCGGAAATACCCTCGTATGAAACCGAAACTGGCCGGTGAACAGCTGGCGGTGTTCAAGGCCAATTGGAAGCGTTCTCCTCGTCTGAACTGATACCCGACGACTTGGTGTTATCGTTTGACTTTCAGCAGAAGCTCTTATCGCAGAAGCAAGGCGTAGATAAAGTGGAAGCGCGAGCGGCATGCCTGTTTTGAGGAGCAGTAGCGGGCAACGGAGGCGCCATGGCAAATGAGCTTGTAGTTGGGTAACTGCGTAGTAGCGCCAAATATGAATTTCGCAATGCGAAAACGAAACCAAAACTGCTGGAAACTGGTTGAAAATGTCAGGCACACTTGCTAGACATGCGGGGGACCATCAAAAATAAGCTTTTGGAGAATAAAGCTGCCCTTTGTCCGAACCAAAGATCATTAGTGAATAGCTGGGGCCATTTTCAAGTAATTATCACCTCTCAACGCTGTCGGATTACAAAGCTGACCCCATTATTTGGTATTTGACTTGCCAGGAGCCTTTTGACAAAAAAAAATATTATGGTAATGCAGCCTATCCACGACCTGCATCCTTTTTTCTCAAGTGCAGCAGCCACGCCCCCTTCGTCAAAAACACGCGCACCTCAGCTCGCAAAAAACGCCGCCAAAAATCTTAATGTCGCCGGAGCGGGAAAATTTAAACTGATTCTAAAAGGGCAATGCCTAGACTAATCACTGGCTGTATTAGGTGTACGAGAAACAACTACAACATGTCGAAATAAGCAATATAAATCATCGATCAGCGGTGATCGATTTGAATAGGCGTGGTAACGAAAGAGTTAAGGCCAACTTGCTTATACACTTAAGTGTGCCCTTAACAGCATCATAAGTGCCAGTACTGGTTCAGCCGCAAGTGTGGTGATAGGATGTGCATTTGTTTCCCTGATCATAAAATGGCGCTGCAGGTCACTCAAGTACCCAGTGGATACAGAATGAGAGCTACATGTTCCTCAAATGAAACAATGTAAGATTTTCTCCTCACTCACCTGCATACCTGCACATTTGTTCTCAACAGGTTTTAAGTATAAACATTACAAAGTACGAGTTCCGCAAACAAGTGATGTGCTTATGCTTGCACGTAGGGACAGTGGTAGAAACTATGTAAGTGTTGAGACCCATGGACGTTGAAGATCTGCTCGCGCTTATGCGATTAAAGGTGCCATGCAGACAAAACACAAGTTTAATTCATACGAAAGATTGCCTGATTAGAATCATACAGACACTACTTTTAACATAAACTTCGCTCAAATAAGCTATTAATTATGAAAAAAAGAGGATGGCCATGCAACCCACCAGCTCGTTTCCCGCAACAGAACCTACTATGTCGTATAAGGCAGCTCTGCGATTGGCTGAGGCCGCCAAGAGCAAATGCAAATTTGACAGGGCTTACAGGCTTGCCAAACGAGCTATTCGCACTTAAATTTTAAGGGCACATTCTTTTTATAGCAGTAAGAATGGTAGGGTAAACAGGGGAAGTTACGAATGTATAGAAGTACCAATGCGTACTGCTGTTGGTACTGCACGCACTATGCTTGCTTTAGCTGCACAGCACTGCAGCACTTTACGGTTGTCTCAGACGACAATGGCCGATTGGCATAAGCGACGGTGTCTTACGTAACCATACTTGTCAAGCGAACACCATGTTTCACGAAATGATTATTTTCTACCTCAACAAAAACAAGCCACGTACGAATACGGTCAATAACAAAGCAAAGGCAGAAAACGGTCTTCCGGGGTCTGGTGGTGCCATCTCGGTTGACTAACGGTAAGTGAGGCTCTGCAATCAGCTGCGTAACAGTTCTTGTTATGTCATTGCCGACGTCGCAAAAACACATGATTTGGCGGGAGAATCAAAATTTTAACTTAAATTGATTCATTTCTCAGTAAATATAGCATGGTTTCCTTCCAGACGCTAGGGGCACTACAAAACACGCAATCTTTCGAATAAAACAAACTTGCATTTTGTCTGCATGGCCCCTTTAAATTAAGAAAGATGTGGCACTGGATATGCACGAACACAAATGAAAAGCATTGAGGACAGCTGTATGTGACGTTCTTAAGTCAGTAGCAAATTTTAAAAGGCACAGGGTCATCTGCTGTGCAAAGTCGCTCCAAAAAATCACTCGCAGTGCTCTGTGTGAGGGTGTGTGCTCTGCTGGTATAACACCACTGCCCATGGTGACGTAATAATAATAGTACTTTTAACGAAACTTGGTTCACTGCAGTGCTTATAAGAGCAGCAGCACAAAGGCTTTGATATAAAGACTGAGATTTATTGCAATGAAGCTGAACCTGGTTTATAAGGTGCACCACAGCAGAGAGAGCCAAGCAAGGGTGGTAATTGCAAAGTTGTCTACCTTCCCTGGCATTACTTTCTGAATTACAGAAGCATGTGACAGTAGTTTTATGGACTCTGAAAGACAATGCATCCTTAGTTAGAGATAGGAGGCAAACAGTCACCGTGTCTGAAGCCGGGAGAAATTCTCGCTGGAAGAACGACCGGAACTTGGGATCTGCGTTGGGCGCCCCACCTGGGTTTTCCAAAACGGGAGGCATTAAACCATGCGAAAATCAGAAGATTGGGAAACTTTACTGTGAAGTGCAGAATTTTAGCTTGTCTTGAAACAAGTGTATTTATTTCTTCCTGAAAAATTACTGGTGCGATGCCAGCTGTGTAAGAATAAAGCAAAATCAATTTGAGTAATGAACAATGCAAAGAGAAAAAGATGGAGGCAGGTAGAAGACTCAGTTGCTTGCAAATAAAAAAATTCGAACATTGACAAAGATGAATTTTTTGTACTTGTTTGTGCAAACTGCAGCAGTATTCATGGGGAAAAAAAATCATATGCCTTTAGTTATTAAGCGAAAACATATTTTTTCCTCTCCGAGTTAAGGTCATAGGGGAGTTTAGTAATAATGCATCTAGTAGTATTAAAACATTGTAAAATGTACCTTGCTGTAGATGGCATATATTCTAGTGTTAACTATGACCAAGACATAACGGGCTGTTTTTAATTTTTGTGGCTTTATCCTCATGCCAAGCTACATTATAGAACTAAGTTACAAAAATCACTCATGTACCCCGATTTTGGTATACTAAAGAAACTAAAAATTAGGTGGGCAAAATGTAAGAAAACAAAAACAAACACCAATATAAACTTGGGAATGGAATCTCATGCCAATAGTGCCTCATTTATCAAGTTCTACATTTCCGGCAATTCCAAGATACCTCGGGGAGCAATCGATGGTATAAAGTGTTTGTAAATGTGGACTTATTAGTGGTCACTTTTGAAGCGCACCTGGCATGAAAATATGATATGAAGGACGTATTTTTCACTTACTAGGCCTTTTTTTTTATTTTGTGCATGGCATACAGTGCTTACTGTAATGAGCCATGCGCCGAAATGGCAAAACAGGTAGGTGACCACTCATCATCATCATCATCAAGCCTATCTACGCCCACTGCAGGGCAAAGGCCTCTCACATTAATCTCCAATCACCCCGGTCCTGTGCTAACTGCGACCTATTTATTCCCGCAAACTTCCTGATCTCATCTGCCCATCTAACTTTCTGCCGCCCTCTGCCACGCTTGCCTTCTTTAGGGATCTCCTCTGTTACCCTCAATGACCAACGGTTATCTTGCCTTCGCATTATATGCCCTGCCCACGTCCATTTCTCCTTCTTAATTTCTACTAATATGTCCTTAACATGCGTTTCTTCCCTGATCCACTCCGCTCTCTTCTTGTCCCTTAATGTTACACCTATCATCTACCGTTCCATTGCTCGCTGAGTCATCCTCAATTTAAGTTGATCCCTTAGTGAGGTGACCACTACTGGTGTAAAAAAAAAGCTTGGATATTGGTAATTAATATACAAGACACACTGGGAGGAAATATTAGGCTCATGTACCTTGCCAAGCAAAAAACTCCACTTTGTTTGAACACAGACTGAAAGTTGCTCCCATTCAATGCTTCCTTTCGTTTCTGTCAAGTAAGGTGATGAACATATTTGCAACTTTGTGATTATTTTAATTTCATAACGGAAGTGGCTTTCTGGACAATTTCAGGCAGTGAAGGGCAAATTGTGGATGAGAATCAATATGCATGCTACTCTTGGAATGAGTCTGTTGGGTAGCGTTGCTCAACTGCTCTGCTTTATTTACCCACAAATTGCTTGGCTTGCCTGACAATTAAATGGCAGGCGCAATCATGGCAAACGCATGTTTTCGACAGGTGTGTGCTTCCAAGTTGCCCACTCAATCTGTTGGGTTTTCCGCTACCCAGTGAACGTTGAAAGTGCACTCGCAATGCCCTGCGGTAAGAACTGAAAGGAGCGTGCTGCAACATTGAGAAATATGTGTGTGTACACTAAGATACGCAAGAAAGACTGCCACTTGGCATTACAATAGTAAAATGTTCAAAGGTCTTAGTTATTTCTTTGTGACTATGAGAGTGAATTTAGTTGCACAAATATGCCAATCAGCGAGTTTAAATTTTGCAGACAGTCAAGAAGCATGAAGTGCACTGAAACTACTGTTGATAATAGAAGAGTCGCATACATTTACTTGCCTTTCGTGAATGTGAGGGACATTACGTCGATGGAGTTGGAAAGTTGAGAAGTGAGCCACATTTGCTTGCAAAGCCCCCTCAGAACGTGAAAGACACTAATGAAGGACCTAACTGGGCTTATTTTTTAGGGAGGTCTGAGGTCACATGCATACAATTGTGAGACTGGATCAGGATCTGGGAGAACTTACAAATAGCGATAACACCCTCTGCTCAGGGGATAAAAGCTTGCACGTCATCAACAGTGCTACTTCAGGCACTTGTTACAATGGTTCACTGGTGTCTAATTACCTTACAACGCTCTGCTAAAACTACCCAGGCTCCTGTTTTATATTTAATTCCTTTTTATTAGATATCCTTTCCTGTGACGTATGGCATTCGTGGAATTGAGTGTACCAGTGATGATTTAGACTCAGTCCCACCGTCTGTTCTTAACTAAGCATGTTTCGCGAGAAGTAATTCATTGTGTTTTTGATCAAAGTAAGGCAACAAAACCAAAAGTTCAAGTGAACCGTTACTGACCCAATTTTGAGAAACTGATCCACTATCCTGACGAACTGACCTAATCGTTAGCAAGTTTTGCTGTTGACCACACCAGAAAATTGCACTTGACCACTTTAATGGCACCCAATATGCCCATCATGCACTGTTCAACCATTTCAATGGCAAGCACACAAATGTAACTAAAAATCAGGCATTTTTCATATACAATTAAAGTTGGTAGGCACCTGTCAGTACCAATTGACACAAAGGACCGCTAACACTAACTTCTCTAATGTTAAGTTTGAATGCAATATAATAACTCAATTCAAACCCCTCCAAACCTCACCCTGGGTTGTCCCACAAACATACCCTGGAAGTCCGATCAGTATACTAATAATGCACGGATGGAGACTACCAGGAGACATAAATAACAAGCCAATGCTTCCAGAGGAAACTCACCACTGGCTAGAAGTCTCGCCAGCTCGTGCATGTGGTTGGAGATGTCGATGCTGAAGTACTCCTGGAACTCCTTTGGCCACGAGTTCCTTGCAGCCCTGTTGAGTGCAAGAGGGCCAGAGAAAGCTGCTAACTTGCTCCTACCCCCGCAGTGAAGTCTGACATACACGTTATTGCAGCTTTTCTAGACGTTAACTTCTCTGGAGTATAAACGCTCCACGACCTGTCTGGACCCCTAACTAGGGGACCACCCCTGTTTTAGTGCACGGAAAAGTTGGCTTGGCACAGTGCCTTGAGCAGCAGACTTGCAAAGAAAGTAACAAGTATTAAAAGTGCACAAATGCCGGAACAAAATAAAATAGCTGGTTGCACTTCAGAAGGGATGAGAACTTGCTTTGGATAGAGCATCAAATGGTAAAGGCATCAAAAAGGCGTTTATGGAGAATCATGGAGAATCTATGCTAGTGCAGAGGTCCTTTCGCATACTACTTCCAGTATTGCACAAGTGTCACTCCTATATCATGTGCTCCTTCACACTTACGCACTTTCGTGCTCACCTACGATTACCCTTTTTATTAAAGCTCATAATCATAATAATAATAATAATAATCACCATCATCAACAACCCATCACTCAGACACACTACAGGGGGAAGGCCTCTCCCATTGACTTCCAACAGCTCGTCGCTCGAGTCCAGTGTTGAAAAATTATAAGATAAACAACAACATTAACAATAATAGAATACTTAAACAAAAAATGATAACAGAAATTAGAAAAGGCGCGCTCACTCAATATACGAGTTCCCTTTGTGGAATGACCCCTTAAGGGGGTCATGCAGACAAACCACAAGTTTGGTTCATTTGAAAGATTGCATTGTTAGAATCATACTGACTCCACTTTTAACACCCACTTCACTAAAATAAGCTACATAATTAGGAAAAAAGGGAATGGCCATGCCACCCACTAGCTCATTTTCCGCAACAGAACCTATGATGCCATATGCCCAGCTGTGGGATTGGCTGAGGCCGGCGGAAGTAAACACACATTAGGCAGGGCTTATAAGCTTGCCGTACGAGCTATTTGCGCCTAAATGTAGTGCGTATTCAATAGCGCATATTCAAAGGTGTGGAAAGGTGGGGTAAACAATGAAAATTATGAAAATAGACATCAGCATAGAAGTACCATGCGCACGACTGTTGGTACTGGGCACACTATGCTTGTTTTAGCTGCACAGCAGTCTGCCACTTTGGAGTTGTCTTAGACGACGCTGGTCGAATGGTGTAAGCAAAGTTGTCTTATGTGACCCTGTTTGTCGAGCATACCCCATGTTTCACGAATCGATCACTTTCTACCGTAACAAAAACAAGCCAGGTGCAAATACGGTGAAAAACAAAGCAACGGCGGACAACGGTCCGCGGCTCAGTATGGTAGCGCCATCTGGGAGGACTGACGGTAAGCAAGGCTGCAGAGCCTAATGACGCACTGGTAGTTCATTTGAATACCCGCCCTTGTGACTTCATGGCAGACATTACGAAAACGCACGTTTTAGCGGGAGAATCGAAATTTTAACCTAAATTGATTAATTTCTCAGTGAATAAAGCATCGTTTCCTGCCAGACAAGTGCTGGGGACTATAAAAAAACAAAATCTTGTGAATAAAACAAACTTGTACTTTGTCTGCATGGCCCTTTTCATTTTTTTTTCAGCATGCAACTCCTCTAAGGTTCCAACAGAGTACAGTCAATTTTTTAACAACTGCTAGAATTACTCCAGCGTTGCACCAGGAGTATGGCCCATCTTCTATCTTTTCTAAAGTGTGAATGTTAAATTTCAAGTCTTACCAAAAGCATGTGCCAACGCCAGACCCAAAGTCCATCACGGATGCTGGGGAAAACGCAGGATGAAGCTGCCGAATCTGCAGAGTAAAAACAAGATCACAGCAGTCAAATTTTGCAGAAACTTACAAAGCTGGCTTTAGCTATATCAACATAAAACATAGCTATCAATGTGATATATGCCCAGCACACCAGTAAAAAGTTCAGCCCCGACCTATTCAACAATATATTTCAGACTAAATGTAAACTTTCGAAGTACGTGACCGATCACACCAATGAATGCTTACCTGCAAATAAAAGTAATGCTACGACAACTGACGTCACGACATGTGGCCAAATTTTGATAAGCCCTCCCTCAAATTTTTCAGGTAATTACTTCACATCAAAATGGATGCAGGCAACATTATGCCAGCAATTAGCAACGGACTCCTGTAATCCCAACATGACCATAAAAAGTAACAGCAATTTTGTTGGAAATACCATGCCGATTTTGTTCACGGTGGTACCCTGGTCCCAGAAGTATCCATGATTAATTAATGTATAAGAGGGTGAAAGCTGCTTTCCAAACTTTTAGGCCCAAGGCAATAGAACATAGCAATAGGGCATTCGTAAAGAATGCTTGCATAGATTTCGTGAACAGCTTCCCTCAACATGCATATTTCCTACCTTACCTGTTCAGCTAGGAAGTGAAGCTGGCAAAAGTCAGTAAGTGCAATAAATGTGTAATTTAAACATTGTGCAATCAAAAAGGTATTCATCAGCTGTGGTGCACTGATGTGGGGCACTGATAGAACAGTAGACCACACTTGTCACATCACTCCTGCTGGAATGTGGCTCCTCTGCTATCAGACTGCACGAGATTTCGTGCCCTTTGTGCTTTACCACTGGCCACCTAGATAGAATTAGGCAGACCTTTCCCTCAGAAAGCCATTGTGTGCATACGTATAAATGAATAAGTTGGATTTGAGTAAGACACGTTACCTGCTGCCTTTGTCACGGTGCCCTGAAAAAGGTACAATGCCAAGACACAGCTCAGTGCGCCTGATTACAGAGTTCTGAGTGCTCTGTTTGATGACCCCACACATTAACCTTCGGACTTAAACATGAGGCCCCTGCATTCACAATTTTGCAAATGCAACTTAGAAACACCACGGTACTAGCTAGCTGATTATCCATCTCTTCTTCACTGCACCATCATCATCAACAGCCCACTAGGTCCACCGCAGGATATATGCCTCTCCCATGGACTTCCAACCACTCCTATCCCACGGCACTCGAATGTATTCTTTTCCTCCAAAACTCCTTATTTCGTCCCTCCATTGAGTCATTGGCCTTCCCCTTCTTCTAGACCATCGCCTCCTGTATTTTACAATGCCAAACGCATCGCATGCTTCCCTATGTGAGTGAGTGGTACGCCTGCACTGCCCACCTGTCGTAAGGTGGGGCCCCGAGCTGAACCGCGATCACCCAACCGTAACTGAATTCGAAAGCGACTTGTGCCTGGTACAATCAGAGCCGTGGCGGATCACGTTTTGCCAACGTTGCCACTTTCCACCACGCGTCACCCCGAGATGAACCGGTCACGTGACTAAAGCGCTAGGAAGGCTAGCGATTGGGTGAGAGTGGCCGGAGTAGAAGGAGAGGGCTTGGTTGGCCAGTCCGGGCTGATGCGTTTGGCATTGTAAAAATGCAGGAGGCGGTGTCTAGACCCCTCTCCTGGAATCCACTCTGTTACTGTAACTGCCCATCGGTGGTCAATTCGTCTCACTACATGGCCCGCCCGAGTCCATTTCTTTTTTTTTACTTGAACTATGATATCATCTACTCTAGTTTGTTCCCTGATCAACTATGATATCATCTACTCTAGTTTGTTCCCTGATCCAGGAAGCTTGTTTCCTGTCCCCAAGTGTTACTCCTATCATTCCTGGTTCCATGGCCCGGTGAGCCGATCTAAGCTTGCGTTTTCCAGTTGTTTAGTAAGGTGCCAAGTTTCCGCTCCATGTGCCATTACTGCTAGGATGCATTGGTTAATTTTCATTATTTGGAAGTGTTTGCTGAGTGCTCCCCAACTCACACCTTCTTCTGCACCAAATTTCTCTCTTGCGATTAGGGTCAGCTCTGACAACCTGTCATAGATAAATATACTCTTCCACTTGTTCTAGCCTCCTGTTACATAAGCTGAAGAGGGCGTTTTCGGCGTGTTTATTCATCATCCCTTTATATTTATCTTTAGTCCCACGGCCATGCTTTCATGCTCGCTTAGCAAACTATGTTGTCTGCAAATGTCAACCGACTCAAGTATTCTCCATTTATCCGTAATCCTGTCTTCCCAGTCAAGCTTCCTGAATACTACCCCCTCCAGACAAGCTGTGAAGAGTTTGGTCTTTGTTTAATATTAGCATTCACCAGCTTCAGCCCTCATTAATCACTGGAAGAGCTTAAGTTTACTTTTCCTCAAACAATTGATGCGTAATGAAACAAGAAGCAATGCTACAACGCGGTCTCACCTCATTAAAGACGTCATTGACTACTGCGTAATCTGCAGCAAGCCTTGCCACAAGATAGCCACGAGCCCCAAAGTCATCATACCTGTAAGCAAGAAATGAGCGCACTATTCAAACTCAATGAAACAAAGCACACACACCCACACAATGGTGTTGAATACGTCTGTAAAGCACAACTTGACGTTTCACAGAGCTGTAATATAAACACTGCCTTGATTAGTTTTGTGTTACCACAGGTTGACATTTTTGATAAAGATTTGTGCAGTAGGCAAACATAATTGCTGCGAGTGAACTTCAAGACACGGATTACTCGATGTTGTTGTTTCTTTTCTCCTTGTTTTTTGAGTGTGTGTGTGTGTGAAATTCTAAATTCTTCTAATAATGTGCGATGCATACGTGTTAGCTATTCAATTCTTTTGTAGTACCCTTGTTATTTTGTGAGAATGCCATTGAATGTGAAGACAAGAGCCATGCTTTAAAGGGACACTGAAGTGAATTTGTCAAGCTCCCATTTTTGCTTGCACTGCGTAGACTGGCTCAAATCAACACACTTTTCATCTTTTATCTGGTTGATAAGTCGGTAATTATTTTATAAAGCCCGAAAGAAGAAAACTACTATGCGCGGTCTGCGGCGGCTGCACCAACTAAACGCTGTGACGTTGGGAGGAGGTGCACCGTAATTGGATGATGTCCAAGACTAGCATTCAAGCAAGTTTCGGTTTCGGTTCAGTAAAAAAACATGCTTGACATCCGACCTTATTGCTGGATGGGCATTCCACATATCTCAATAATCGTCATACCGCGCTTCTGCCATGTTGTCGGCTGTAAATGTCTCAGATAAGCCTCCCAGGAGGACTTGGAATCGTAGCAATCACTAGCCGAGGCTTACAGAGTGGATGAATGCCCTCCGTGTCACCGCAGACGCTCAAATGCCATGCGCTTTTCCCCCATATTTGGAGCTTGCCTCACTCATGCCTGTATCGTAAAAAGCATGTTCGCACCAGGCCAAGGGTCTGCTGATTCTGGCCTGTGCCCGCTGCCCACGAGCAGTCGGTGCTTATGGTAACAGCACGCCATTGAGAACTTGCTAGCACGTCAGTGTTAGTCTGTGCGCATTCTGTGAACTCGTTCGTGGAGCAGCGAACGTTACGGCCCAAAAATGTTGAACTCAGTATAGAAAACATCGACCAAAAACGAAAAAATCAACTTATAAAAAGAAAAGTATCCTCGGGGATTCAAACTTGCAACTTCCAAAACAACATACCTAGCACTCCAGACCACTCGACCATCGGGCAGCACTGCAAGTGTGGGATATATAAGCTATATGATGTACAACCAGTTTACACTTTTATTTAGTTCTAGTATTTCAAGTAGCTTAGGGGACTATTTGTTGTATTGCGCTCGTGCAGCAAGCGTCCCCGAAATTTCCACAATATCTCATGTCTAGCAACTGCATTTCTTAGACGGAAAAGTGTTCGCAGATGTGTGGTCGCGCTGCTGACTGCTGTGCTTGTTCACCCAGCACAAAAAAGTGCTTCCTGCTCTCTAGTTTTACGCTGTGCAGTAAAAGTTTCAGTTGATTTTATTTCCTTAGTACCAATATTGACTTCGCTGACTCTTCTCCCGCCTTCAAGTGGCCTTAGATTTTCCTACTGGCGTACCAGTCAGCGAAGCATCGCATGTGCGCTTGTGCAGCGCTTGTGTGGAGCGACCTGGACTTGGAGCTAGATACAGTGTACAAACTAACAAACTAAAGAAAGGCACATTCTTACATTCACAAACGTGTCATGCCTTAGTTTCAACTGAGAGAACGAACTGCGACGACCCGTCTGTGGCCAGCGGACTAAACGCTGGGCCGACTGACTCTGTCTGAAGGTCGGCGAGCCGTGCAGTAGTGCAGTCAAGCCAAGTCATTTCCTCCTGACGTCACACGAAAACGCCATAGAAAATGGGCTAGGATGCTGAGTTGAGGACAGCGTTTGCGAATTGATTTTTCTACTAAATAAATTCGCGTAAATGCACTCAGAGTGGCCGAAACTCGTCCTATAGTCTCCAGACTACAATTTGCGCAAGTAATCCCGCAATCTTTACTAATCACTTCAGTGTCCCTTTAAAGACTTTAAAGAGGTCAGGAAAACAACATGCAACCTAACTCTGTTCATTTGTGGCATCTCTTTAAAAATGCTCTTTTCAGGGTCCTCCTCACATATTTTTAAAGGGTGGACATTTTGAGAAGAAGGGGTGGACAAGATGGTAAATTAAAGAATTACAAATTTTTGTTGCAAAAATGGAAAAACTCTGATAGAATACCCGGTATTGTGGTGCTGCAGCATAGTGATGAGTGAAAGCTCTTAAAAAAAATGAAAGAAGCTCACACTAATGCGTAAGACTCGAAGGAAGCGAAGCTGAACGCAACTGAAATGACCATCACAAAGATAATCCACAATTGCAGCCGATTCTCTTCTTCTTCGCTGCCGCAATGGCCTTTACTCCATCATAGTTGCTATCAGTGTGCGCTTCTTTAATTTTTTTGTAAGTGATAATGATCGGAAATCACCTTGGAGGGGTGTATGCTATGACGTGTATTTCTCGTTCCGAGCAAATGCTGCCACGGTAAACGGCAAATGCTGGAGTCTTTTTTTTCTTTCTTTCTTTTTTGACATGGCATCTCCCAAAGTGGGTGTGCCGGGGACGTTGGACAGTCGTCGTGAGGCACGCACACACGAGTGCTCAGCATTCTCTTGTTTTTGCTAACCACGGGCGGTCGCTGAAATCTTGGCCAATCTTTTTAGTGGGTACGCTTGGCTTGACAAACGTGTGCAGGGGATGCTGGGCGGTCATTGCAAGGCACGCACTGTTACGAATCGGCGTTCTGACCGTTACCACTTTTGGGTATAAATAGAGCTGCCCAAGCGCTGTAATCCATTCCTGTTAGGGCAGCGAGTCCATGCTGTCGCTCTGCTCGAGTCCTGTATTGTAACCTCGCCCGTCAGGACATTGTTTTTTGGCTTCGGCTCACCTCTCGCTATGAAGTAAACAGTTACGTTAGCCGACGGCTTCTGGACTTCTTCACGGCTGCAACAGTGGCTGGCCGCTCGCATCATACACGCTACTACTCGTATGTCGGAGGCCTCGGAGCTCGGATCGGGTGCCCCCTCCTGGTCGCAACAATTGGTGTCAGCGCTGGGATGACACGGTTGCAACAGCACACACAAGCGATTAGCATTTTCTTGTTTTCGTTAACTGTCGGGTGGTAGCTGCGAGGCCTGCGTGCATGTGCGCATGCTGGGCAATTTCTTTATATTTTTAACTGCGGACACAAAAAATTACGATTTGCTAAACAGCTTCGCTGTTAATAAAAAAAGTGATAAGCACACGCATTGATTCCGAGATTTGCACGCAGCTTGCAATCTTTGAGATTTCAACGCCGCTTGTTCAAACTTCTTTCCACATAACCAGGTGGCAAGAGGTCCAACCAGCTGCCGCTGCTCTCACATTGTGCCCGTGTTTAGTTCCTCAGCTGCGCATTTCAAATGGGTCCGTCGGAGCAGTGGGTGGTCTAGCAAGAGCAGGGGCGGTATTCTTGAGTTTTGTCCCTTTTGCGTTCCTTTCAGAAGTGTTCCTTTTGGCGAGTCCTGATTGGCTAAAAGCCAACAACCGGAAGTGACGTAACGCGAGCGCGGCAAACCTCCTGCCAATCTTTCTCCATGCTGCCAACGTCCACCTCTTAACCGGAAGTTACGTCACGATGAAAGGGACGCAAAAGGGACGTTTTCAAAAAGGACAGTTACGAGAATACCGCCCCAGTGGGCGATGAAGTAGACTAATGTGTGAATTTGGGCTAACTGGTCGAAAAAGAGTGCACAGAAATGGAACGAAAGACAAGAGACAAATACGGGTGCCGACTCACAACTGAATAAATTTTATAGTGCGCAGGCAATACAAGAAAAGGCAGAAAGAACACAAAAAGAAGAAAAGTTAAAATGGCAGATTATGAAGCACTTTCACAAGATTATGAAGCATTTTCAATGCACGAGCGAGCAGGCATATGAGCCAGTAACTTGATGCCCAAGTTTACTTGTAACCCGAGGAGATAGTATGTCTGACATCTTAACTTTTCTTATTTTAAAGCAAGGTTTTACTACTTTCGTCCAGCGGTTTTGCAGCGGATGCGCAAGTTCACCTTTTGACCTCAGACACACCCCCTGCGACACATCCCTTGAAGCGTATCGCGTGATCCGCCGGGCACGCTTTTGGCGCTGCGCACAAGGCCCCATTTTCAGTCATTCTGCTCAGCTGATCAGCAGCCAACCAACACCACCGCCTCCCACGCATGTGCCACCGGGTCGTCTCGGGCTACCTGACCCCTCTTGCGCCCAGCGAAGGGGAACACTGCGTTCGCCGCGAATGAAAGCGAGGCAGGCCTCCTCCTGTGAGCGTTGCGCGGGACCGAATGGTGCCGAGCCATGGCCGGCAACACAGCTAGATCAAAGGTTAACCAAGCGAAACCAAGGCTCAAACAGACTAAGCCAAGCTTTTACTTTGCATATCCGAGGTTAGCTGAGCTGAGCCACAGCCATTTTTTGAGTTGTTTCTCCCTTTTCTTATATTGCCTGCGGGCAATATTATTAAATTTATTCACACTTGTTAGACAGCACCCATGTTCGTCTCTTTCTTGTCTTCCATTCCATTTCTGTGCGCCGTTTCTGTGCGCTGTTTTTCGCCATAGTGAAGTGGAGTAGTGGACGGCATTCCTAATGCCCCCTGCTGCGGGGAAAACACTGGCTCTGTTTTACCGAAATGTGCATGATGGATTTCTGGTACTTCCCTACCCCCTATGTGCTCTTTCTGATAAACCAATTACCGACAAAAAGATGCATGAACCGCCTAACATGCAAAATTACTGAAGCAGAGCTAACCAACAGGCGGAAATGCAGATGAGTGAGCTCTTATTCAATCGCCCTGCCAAAGAAAGAGCCCAGTTTCACGTGCATGCGCTGCTGACAACTGATCGTAACTTTTTAGTTTTGCACTGCTCTTATGTGTAGATGTATTTTTTTCCAAAATAAAACTGCTGGTTCAGCACTCTTGTGTGCTTCCTTCTTCAGCCCTTGTTCCTGCTGGTCTGTTTTTTTCTGTTTTTGTTGTTGTTAAATATGTTTCACCAGCCCATCCAAATAGCCAATTTAGAAGATGAGGTTCTCCATATCACAGGGAGCGAGCAGGAAAAAATAGTTCACCTCCTCCCCATTGCATGCACACGTCAGAAAATCCGCAGGGAAGGCTGCAACGATATGACGACAAAATGGCGGCTTTCATCAGCCACATTCGTCAATGAAGCAGTTAGCCCATACACTTGTGTAAATGTGCGAACATGGGACGGAATTCCTGAAACCACAAAATTTCATATTTGTATGCTGCAGAGAGATCTGTCACTTCAATCACCTGCCGCCATTATGGCTGACAGTGTCCAATTCGTACTTGTCCTGGCTTTTGACATGGCTTCTTGTGGCTCACGATGACACATGTAAGAGCAGGGGGTAATCTCTTCTTTCTTCACGTTGCACACCGCTTTAAAAATTCCTGATGGAGAAGATTTTTTTATCGGCTGTACTTCGAACTGATAAAACAACTTTACGTATCTTTTAACAGCAATATTCCTGTTTTTGAGCTTGTTCACAGGCCATGCCAAGTAAAAATAAACAGCTTTCAGCGGTCAGATATGCCACACTCATAGCAGTGTGGCTCATCTGGCTGAACACTACTGCCAGATTTCCTTGTAATACACTGTAGTACGGAACTTTCTGATTGAAACTGCATGAAGCAGCAATGTGAAACACGCTGCACTCACTTGATTGGCTTCCACAGCCTGATTCGCTTCTTCAACTTCTCAAACACTATTCTTTTCACGTCCTCTTCGATGTATTCTCTTTCCTCTGGGCTCATCCTTTCGAGGGCTGGAAATAAGGATGCAACGAAGTTAGCCCCTTGCACATCCGTCAAAGAATGCAATTCGTGAAGGCACCTCAGCTGTCCCAAATGACAGAGAAATACAAACGAGAAGCAGCCGCAGTGAACAGCTCTGAATGCCATAAAAGGTGCTGTCAGTCATGGAGCAGTTGGAGTGGCCTAAACTACCCAATTTATAATGAAATGATGCCGATTTTAAACGACAATTGATAGACTGTCACGGCAGCAGGTATTCAGGCAGTGAAAGCCCACATATTTCAAACTACCTTTTTAAACGAATAGGGTGTTGCGTTACCCCAAGGCTCACTTTAAGTGACCTCCATTGTGCCAGTATATCTTTTCACTTGTTGCCATATTTTATTCCTGAAACACCAAGACCCCTAAGTTTACAAGCTGAAAGCAAGCATCAACAAAATAGTGTGTTTGCGCTACTACAGCAAATCAGTGACACAAAATGAGCTGGACACATGCAATTGCCAACCGGCCGTCAAATCTTTGCATTAAATGTCTAGCCTAATTCCACTTCTTCTCTTTGACTTCCCTCATAACCACAGCTCATAGCCGCAGCCGGCTGTTCCGCCGCGCAGCACGAGTGCGCTACTGTGAGTACTTTGAACATGAAGTAAGTCATTTCCACGACTTTCTGAGACTTAATCTTCTCGACGACAAACAAACTATGCAATACAAAAGCAGACGATTTCATGCATTCAGCGCAATATCCTTTCAAAACGCATGCACACATTGACGTCTGGCTCCCTTGTTTCTGCAGAGTGGTAAACTGCATGAGCTGTGGCCGTTCTTCACTCGTACCTGGGTATAGCAGTCTGCCAATGCTTAAGGGAGAACTGACATGAAAATTTTATGATTCATTTTTATTGCTTTTATCGATCTCTAATGTTCTGGCAAACCCGACACAGCACTTTAAATACTTCAGTGCGCGATAATTCATTACACTGGACGGCTTGAAAATCGTTTATTTCAATTTCCCGCGCTTTCAGCCCGGAAGGCACATATGACAGAATCCCGGTATGACCTCACCGCTTAGTGCGGGCGTCAAAACACTGCGGAGGCCGGTGGGGGAATTGTTTCGACTGTGCCGCCGCTGGAGCTGAACAGCTGAGATGCCCGAAGGTGCTAGGCGAAAATTCGATGACCGCTTTCAATAAAAGTCCCGATGGCGACTTCTATTGCGATTCCGGGCTATATTATCGCTTCCTTTCCAGTGTGTGGAACTTTGCCTACAGTGCCTTTCTGGGCAGCAGTTATGCCTGTAGCTCTGGCTACGTGCACCTGTTTGTGAACGCGCCAGCCGCTCGAGTTTTTGACAAGCGGTGTCTGCGTCACTTCTTTTGGCTACCACAGGATGATGTCACGCTGATGTCCATTTGCTGAGTGCCGCTCTACGTGCTGTTCCGTCGGCGTGATAAATGAGATCCAATTAAAGTATGTTCTTCACGTCGCAGGCCGCTCATATTTCAGCCAGGGTATTCTGTTGAGCAAAGGAAGCGAACTGTGCAATAATATTAACGCCAAAAATTGGTGTCAGTACTCCTTTAAAGATTAATGTTTCTGATCGTCGCGCACATAAACATTTACAAGTCCCATACGGGAGTTTGGTTAGCCCCCGTGAAACAGCAGGGGTTGGGCAGCTTACAGTTTCCCAGGAGCTCCCGTTCGATGCTCATAGCCCTGGAGCGGACCTCCTCGTGTTCGGTGGGCAGGTGCCGAGACCAAAGCTGATTCCGGATCAGCAGTGCTGCCTCGCGCAACTGGCTCATGTCTTCAGCTTTGGTGGAGGAACAAACAGGTGCGACACCAAATTAGACACACACAGGACAATCTAAGACTTACCTCCTCGGATTACGATAAGGCTATCAACTGACTGTTCTATTTCTGCTGAGAAACTGAACGAGGCTTGACTTCTACCATCTTAGTAATTCTTGTCTTATGAAACCAAAGTGGCGACTTTCAAATGCCTTGGAACTGAAAAAAGTTTGATTCGGGCTGAAATTAGTGCTTTTCTATTCGGAGGACTATAATCAAGCTTTGGTGAACTTGAATAGACCCTTGAGACTTTGTTGTATTACGTACTATTAATGGGTAGATTATTTCTATTGATATTTAACATTTTCTGAAAGCTGAGCCAAGGGGTATGTCAACAATATTAATAAGCTAGGCTTGTTTTTGCAGGTTCAATAAAGCAAAAAGAAATAATTTTGTACAGATTTATGAAATGGCAAGCAGACTTTCTAGGAACCATCGACATTTTTCTTAAAAAAGGATTCTGATGTATTTATCAGATAATTGCCTCACTGATCACAGACGACTTTTTAAAATATTTTTTATATTGTATACCTGAAACACGGCTCATCCACGTGGCAATTCATCTGCCCGGTACACAATTAAAGACCACCAAATGAATATGCAAAATGTGGAGACATTTCAACAGCTGAAGTCCTTAATAACACACTAGAAAAAAATCAAAGTAACACTTTGGGAGCTCCTTTCCTTCCTTATGGAAGTTTCAGCAGCACATAATATTACCCCAGACATCCAGGCCAGAGCAAAGCCCATCAAACACAAGTATGGTTCAATCCCCAGCAATGTGTGCATAATAGAGCAATACATACACAGCTTGAAACTTTTAAATACGTCTTTTTTTAAGTTGTGGCCAGCATTCCATCCAGTTGGAACGATAGCCACCACACAAGTTCCACTCTGCCACACAATACAGTTAAAACCCAATCTGACAAGTCACCAGGAACACTGAAGAACTCCGCAGTTGTTGACTCCATAAACTCTATGTCTAAAGGGATGCCCACCCCAGCAGCTACCATGACACTGTATTTGCAGTGGCCACCACGCTCGCCTGCCAATAATTCAGCAACAAGCTAAAAAAAGTGTGTGGTGAAAATAATAACAATAAAACGCTAGGCGTTCTGGGAGAAACAAATTTGTCTTGGCAAAAAAAAAAAAAAAAAGACCGCGATTTCTGCCTGCATGCACTTCGTTAGCATTGGGAGGACAGTTTCTCGTTTTTGTAACACGCAAGTGTGTTCAATGCGTCCTCTGTTCTTTCGCAAGTCCCAGCAAAGCAAGTCAGTTGCGTCCGTGACCTGGCCTGGAGCGGGTACAGGAGCATCAGCAGTTTCTGAATTGTCAGCATCCTTTGACACCTCTGGTGCACCGGAAACTAACTGTACGATTTCTTCATCGTTCAAAACCTCCGTCGTGTCAGCGTCCACGTCGGTGCTCAAATAGTCGTAGAAGCTCGGATCTGCTGCCACATCATTAAGCCAACGAAACTGTTTCCAGGAACTGGGCGCAATTTCTTTCTCTTGCTCGTGTTGAGGGATGGCGGAACTCGAAAAACTTCATTAAATCTGAAATGCACTGATTCTATTTGGTTAGTTCGAGTTCATAAAACCATCGAGCCGTATAGGCACCTACGGGGAATCTAAATTTGTTTATTAGATAGGAAGTTCGTAAGATCAGGTTTTGTTAAATTGAGTTTTGACTGTAGTGACGCAGCAACCAAACCCAAAGTTACCACACTAAACTACTTTTCGAACCATTTGCGCCAAATGCGAGAATCGCATTAAGGGTACGGAGCAAGAACATGTGGGAGCGGAAACAACCCATTGTCGCTGGTGCGGACAAGCGACCAGATAGCGTCCCAATGAAAATCAACGTGAAGTACAAAGCGTCGTGGCTGCCACGGCGAAGGAATGGGTAGCAGCATCTGATGGACGAAATAATGGCCGCAATTGATTCCGGGCCTATGCAGTGAACTGCCGATCCTGGCCAGGCCGCGCTGTTACATGCCAGATGCTGCTTGACCAAGCGCTTGTGACGTTTTCTGGTTGCACAAGGAAGCTTCGCTTCCCCTCCCGTCCTGCCTCAATGATTCTTTGGGTGAAACAACAACCAAAAGCAAATGGTGTGATTTTGGTGAGTGACCTTATAAGCGTAGTTCAATACAACACAGAAAGGCCAATTGGCAGTGTACTAATTTTGCCGCTTGTCACTGTCATGCACGCTACATGTTTGCTGCACCCATTGAATTACACTTGTTGCGTCGCTCACAAAAAATCATTCTGTGTGGTTACCCAGCCGCACAACAGAAAAATAAACGAGAGAGAGAAGAATAGTTAAGAATTGCCTACCATAGATGGACTGATTGCGGTGTTTAATGCGCCGACGCTTCAGGCGATGAGGCGCCTTAGTGGAGGGCTCCGGATTAATTTTGACCACCTGGGGATCTGCAATGCACGCCAAAATATCGTAGGCACGGGCGTTTTTGCTTTTTGCCTCCATCTGAAAAGCGGCTGCCGCAGTCGGGAATCGAACCCGCATCCATCCTCGTGCTCAGCAGCACGTCTCTGCCAAGGAGCCACCGCGGCGGGTAATTGCCTGCCATAACCCCACTCAGCTCAAAGCAGTGGCATAGTATGACACCTTTATGGAATGCTGCCAAGTAGGGACTTGTAGGCAAACCAATGCATGATGAACAGAAACTTGGACAGAAATGGTAAATGTTAAATAAAAAAAAATGTAACGGGGATCGGAACTGGCCTCTCTTTGTCAAAGAGCAGAGACGTAATTAGTGCATCGCAGACTAGCGAAGATGGAGGGTGCTGTCAGTGTTATTTGATGCGGGTTTCGCTCCACCAAAAGCCCACCCCTTACTGCCCTCGTCCGCCGCCGCCGCGACAGAAGGGTTCCAGCTCCGCCTAGATGGAGCTCTAAAAGCAGTTTATGGCACCCTAGACATTTCCCTTCATCTGACAAAGGCGAACTGTGTGACGTGCAAATTCACCCGGCATCTTACGGCAAACTCATGGAATATTGGCCAACCAACTCTTTCCCCCATGAAGAAAACTGACTGACTGTGCTGGTAATAACAGTTTCGGTTTTGCAGGCTTGCTCGTACAACGTTCCAATGTACTGAAATTTCTTCCAATTGTTGCAAGCAACTTTTCGCCACCAGAGAGAAAATAAGGAACTTACATTCAAGGACTTTACTGGCAGCCGCAAGCAGTTTCTCCGGTAGCTTGACTTGCAACCGCTTTCGTACACCGGGATGCTGTCGGTGTTTGATCTCGGATGCTTCAAAAGCGTCGTTGAGGTCACTCGGAAGTGAGACGGCATTGCTCGCCCTCGTGATTGACTATGCAAAACAACGAACGGGTGGATAAGACAACGTTTTAAAGCAGTTTATCTGAAAGCACTCAAACACGGTCTCACTCTTTAACGCCGGACTCACTTACTTCATTAGTAAAATTTCAAAAACTATTAACGCGATAAAAAAATTTTTACAGAGGACAAGTAGTCCAACAACGTAGTGCGTGTCAGAAGAAACCGTAAGAAATGCGTAAAGAGCTTAAACGGCTTCAAAATAATCGCCAAAATAAGGAACCTACCCTAACGAGGCAGATACACGAAGGTGTTCTGACGCACTTCACTAGAGTCTGGAAGTGATTCATAGCTAACGTCTTCATTAACGAACAGCGAGAACCAGCAGCACAAAAATCACACACCACGCCATAAGCACGCTGAAGACAACGAGATTTTAATACTGGATTATTTTGGATTGGCTTTGGCTCGTGCAAAGTATTTTTTGTTTCAGTTTCGGAATTGATTTCACACAGGCTGAATAGTTGGTGCGTAAAGATCAACGAAATACGCAATGTGCCACCCAAGAACTTTTGCATTCGGAACCTTCGTATTATCTGACACTAAAAAAAAACTAATATTGAAAACCATTGGCCAGAGTAATGGTAGAGTGTACTAGAAGGAGTTGAGTGTAGGCAGACCTGTGCGCCGCCGCGCCGCGCCGCCGCCGTAGCTTCTTTTTGGCGCGCCGACTGCGCCGCCGCCGAAGTTCCCGGAATGCGCACGCCGCCGCCGCCGCCGAGCAAAAATTGCGGCGCGCCGCCGGCACCGCGGTATTTCTTTTCTTTGAGGGGGGCTCGCTGAAGGGCGATTCTTCGGAAGGACGAGGGAATGCGTCACTCCACTGGAAGTTGTCGTTTCTCCCTCTTAAGCAACTCACCATGGATGAACAGATAATTTGTAGTGGCTGCCTCGAACCAGTCATTATGCTGCTCATGTAGGAGAGATTTCTATGGGAGTGCTCCCCAAGTAAAGGCGGTTCTCCCTTCTTTCTCCTTCCCCCTCTTCTCCCGTCCGCGCCCCACCAGTCTTACCGGTCCTACGAACCTTCCATGCGTACCGCGACGACGCGACCTTGTTAACAAAGGATAAATGCGTGATTGTCACCGTCTTGACCGGCTTGACTCAAAATCCTCTTGACGCGCCCAGGCTTGCGCCGCCGCCACACAAGCGCCACATATCTTTCTTGTTTTCTCCGCTTTCTTAGAAACTCTAAAATGACAGCAAGTGAATTCGTTCCTGTCCAGGCACCAACCGGTTACCTGGTCTCTCTGTGCCCAACCAACAACCTTGTTCCCCTCTCTTCTCCAAAGGGGCATGGGGACGAAGACAGGAGCAAAAGAATGACCGAAAGTCTTTGACTTCCTTCATTCTTGAGAAAGGCCGGTCTCCCGGCGTGTTTATAACATCGTCATTCAACGGCGATAAAAGTATACATTGCAAGAAAAACAAAACACTAACACAAAAGATGCGGTAGCAGAGAAACTGACAAGAATAAATGCGTTTGAAAGAGAACGACCGGAGTACACAAGTCTCCGAAATCAGCGTGTTAGCTCGCGACACTGCCGATTCTCGCAGAGAGATAAGCAAACCAGTACATTAGAGGAACGCCGCTAATATATAGGAATGAAACAAGATAATCAACACGGGAACAGTGTTGATTATCGCAGTAGCAGTAGCTATATATCGCAGATTATCGCAATAGCGCGCAAGCTTGAATGGACGCAGATTTCAATAAATCACATGTGCAGATACACGGGCCATTGAAAGCGCAGTTAGGATGTCCGGAAGTGTGGGCCTGGCTCAAGCATTCACAACTCATTAACGTCAGCAACTTGTTACTTAACGAACGTGAAATTTATCCGCATCACTTCAGCTATCCAATGTCATAGCTGACCACTGTAATAAAATAGCGTCCCCGATGTCAGAGGTTCTGCGCTGGAGGACAGTGAACAGAGAGAACTAGAGAGAGCCAGTGAACATTTTGAGAAAAACAAAACAAAGGAAATGGTGAAAGGTACCATAAAAAATTTGCAGAAATTCAGAGGGTTGTCTACTACAGCGTAGTATTCTTACGTATCCTGCCTTCGTTGCGAGTTCTTTACAGCAATATTTGGCTGAGTGTCCAAACATGCTGAGTTTTTTTTATTGTTTTAAAGATCTTTTATTTTTTTTCGCCATTGAGGCACATTTACACTGTGATCGCAATTGGGCTTCGTAACTTCGCCAATTATGCATTTTTCCGCAGATGAAAGGCTGGCCCATTTTCGCAATTTCATGTTTTCGCCGATCTTTTCCGGCTTTTGTTGTCGTTGTTTTCGGTTCCAGAAATTGGGCGCCAGTGTAAGAGCAAATAAAAAACGCAAGTGCGATCTGACGGGTTTGAACCCACGTCTTCACAGCCTTCGCACGTTGAGAACAAAAATTGTCGTTCCTTTCTTCGTGACACATACACTTTTGGCCAGGAATTGATAGCTTTGAGCGGCATGTGCGCGCTTCACACGATTTGAAACGTAAAAGTTGTAATTAATGACGCGTGCTGCGGGACTGGATGCATGATTGATTGATTGCGGGGTTTAAAGCGCCGAAGCTACACATATATGGGCTATATGAGAGAGAAAAAGAATAAACGTTTTTATTAGCAAAAAATTTCGGAATGGTGTTCTCAATGCAGGACGCCATTCGGGGTGCCAGCTGTGACGGCCCTTTCCACCAACCGAAGCTGGTCATCCGGACTGTAACTGATGATCAGAAGTAATCAGGAGTACCTCGTAGCCCATTCGTTTTTATCAAAAAACACGGGCTCCGGATTAGTTTTGATCACCTGAGGTTTTTAACATGCACTGAAATCTCGACACACGGGCGTTTTCTCTTTTCGCCTCCATCAGAAAAGCGGCCACCGCTGCCGGGATTGAACCCGCGTCCTTAAGTGGGCTCTGCAGCACAACGCCATAGCCACTGAGCCACCGCGGCGGGTCACACCTGAAAATGATATTATGTGACTACAACACGTGAATACCAGCCGCGCAGAATCCTTTTCTAAGGAAGCTGTGGCGTGTCTCAGTTAGGGTTACCAACCATCTCGAATGTTCATACAATGTCCCTAGTTAACATTTTTCATGTTGTACAACGCACGCCCAACAAGGCGCGTCATGATACGGAACACGTCCGAACTTGTCTGGGCAGATCCTTCAGGTAAAGCAAGCTTAACTTCTGCACAAAGGGCGACAACTTATTCTAGAGCAAGAGAAAGTGTTGCGAGCAGCACGTAGACAGCTGAAGTACCATTTCAAGAGGCCGCAAAAATAAAGAAACAATGGATTTGTCTGGATACAGCAATAAAGGAAACTGATTTTGTCCGATCCCTAAGTTAGTGCCCCCCCCCCCCCCCGCCACTCATCCTGACTTCCTTCATTTAAAAATTGGTAACCGTAGTCCGAGTCTGCTGGCTGACGTAATTAGCACCGTAAGATAGACAAGCGAAAGCGAAGAAAGAAACGCATACAAGGTGTAGCTTGCTTTCTACATGCTTTCATTTCGTACTGACAGAAAACGGATTCCATGGATTGTCGTGCCAAACGCTAAAGAAACGAAAGCCAAGAAACAATCCAAATGCGATGTTGCCAAGTGCTGCAACCTTTTCGCTATTAAAAAACTGGAGCAGACTTAACAGCTAGCCTGCGGGGATTGTTTTGTCTCGGATCCGGACATTTCGATGCAGGACATTTCGGTGCAGGACGTTTCGGTGCGGAAATTTCGGTTTACTGAATGTCCCAGGCATTCCTTAACATTGTAGCATTAATAGTTTCACTTCGTCAGGTACGAGACCATTTTAGCATTCGAGAGTTGTGCGTCGGCCGCACTGCGCGGAAGCGAAAAGTAAACCTATCCGGAGAATCCCTGCCTCAACCCACGTTTTGACGGCAGATGTAATAATTACGGTGGTTCATTTACTCGCGTTTAAGTTCTTTTTATTATTTTTATTATTCATCTGAACAGCCCCAATCCTTTAATCAAAGAGTTGCTGAAGCGCTTTGAATACGCTTCCCGACACCCAAACAGTTGCGAGAAAACGAAAGGAAGGACACCAAGCTAGCTTTTAAGCACGTGTGCATACCCCTTTAATGATTTTCTGTATTACCCTCGTCGTTGCATTCGGTGTCGGTTCTATTTAAAAATAATCAGCGATCGCACCTGCAGTGGCCGAAAACTGAAAGACGACTGCTGCAGCTCTCGCCACACTAGACTATTCAAATTTTCCTCCAATTATAATCCAAGAAGGCGAGGACAATTCTGCAACCAACAATGTCCGCAGTGTCGATGTGCGGGGCTTGAAGAGTTAATTGCCGATGGGGCAACCGGGGGCGAAGAAGGAGCGATTCCTAAAGATAGGCCGCCGTCGGTATGACTGCGACGCGCGAAAGGGTGCAGCGAGCCAGCTTGTTCCTCGAGGGGGTGTCGCAGGGGCCAACGAGAATGGTCATTGTGTCCTCTGGGGCCTCTTCAGTGGCTTTTTATTGAGCACAAGAGAGATTAACGTTTAACAAAAGCAAAGACACAAGCCGCTATAGTACAACTCTATTGTGTGAGCTCATGAGAATGTATAGCTTTTCTTGCGTCTTTGCGGTGACGCGTCCGAGGCCGTGAACTCCACTCGGCCTGTCATATTTGCAAAGGAAATCGAAAATAATACACTGAAAAGAAATCTGGGGGAGATTGAAATTTGAAGAAGGGGGCTGACTGCTGGGACGAACAATTATGATGAGATGAAAGTAAGCGTGAAAATATGCATTGAAGGTTCGTGTAGAAGACCTATCTCTACAGATGAAGTCTTGTGAGGGGGGATGGGACCCAGGAATCCTACTACGTATGAGACAATCGAGCCGTCGCAGTTTTTTTGAGTTACACTCTCCGTGCGAACACGACGATCCGTAAAAAAGGAAACTGCTAACAACAGCTGATGAGCACAACCCATACAAAACAATTCGTAATATTTTATGCATTACGGGAGCAACAGCGCATTTTTAAAAGCTGCTTTCATTGAATAGTTGGAATGTGCTTTAATTTTAAAAAAAAGTTATAGAATGCATTATACGTACCATCCTAAACATCGACTGATGGGCGCTTAGCAAAAAAAGAGCGATTGTAGATTAACATAAATTAAGAATATCCGCAAAAGAATGTAATTAGTTGGTTGAATAACACGAGTTTTCTGAACGGAGTTTTCTGAACGAGGCATCAATCTAAATATGCCATCAGTGGATTGTTTTTCATAACCCACACTACGCGGAAATGAAGGCGTAACGGCTGTTTCAGACAATCAAGCACACGTGCACGCGATAATCCGTTTGCCGAAAACTCTGTTCACGAAAATGTTCGCGCACCGAAATGTCTGTGCACTGAAATGTCCGTACACCGAAAAGTCCGTACACCGATATGTCCGTGCTCCGAAATGTCCGCACCGAAACGTCTTCCACCGAAACGTTCGGCACCGAAATGTCCTAGACCCATTTTGTCTACTTTCTGTGGAGAGATGTGTGTGATGGACATGTTTGATTTGGTAATTAAGTTAACTTTTGTAATTTTCTAGTTATTATATTTTTGCCCTATTTGGTTTCTTGAGATTTAGTGCGACCAAGTATCTTCATTCACGTGATTATAACAATTAAATTAATCATTTTTGTGTAAACGCAGAGTGGTACGCGCTTGGTCCGTTTTCACGATTGTTGTTCTCGATTCCCCGTTTTTTGCTCTTTTTTTAATTTTCGCCTTCGTATTTGGAGGGACGCGTAAAAGATGTCGCCCACAAAGACCGGAATACCAGCCCCTCAAGCGCATGAATCATGTTTCACCGAATGCTGGCTGAGCCGCTTGCAATTGAACTATCTTCGAGCGCTCGTCGGCAGTGGGAGAAACGTGAACCGTGGCGTCGGCTGGAAGTCTTTGTTTTAGCTTTCCTTAAGTTTATGTTTTTCTAGTCGCCATGGTCAGGGACATAAGATCAATGTTTTTTATTACGTAACTTCCATATTTTTTTCGCAGTGTCTAGAGTTACGTCCGACGGAACCCAAAATTGAAAACTAGAGTTACGTCCGACGGAACTTTAAGCCAGTTTCTAAAGTTACGTCCGACGGAACCCAGAATTGGGTTACGTCCGACGTAACTTTAAGCCAGTTTCTAGAGTTACGTCTGACGTAACCCAAAATTGAAAACTAAAGTTACGTCCGACGGAACTATAAGCCAGTTTCTAGAGTTACGTCCGACGGAACCCAAAATTGAAAACTAGAGCTACGTCCGACGTAACTTTAAGCCAGTTTCTAGAGTTACGTCCGACGGAACTTTAGGCCAATGTTTTGAGTTACGTCCGGCGAACGTAAAGCATTAAAAAAACGCAGTGTCTAGAGTTACGTCCGACGGAACCCAAAATCGAAAACTAGAGTTACGTCCGACGGAACTTTAAGCCCGTTTCTAGAGTTACGTCCAACGGAACTTTAAGCTGGTTTCTAGAGTTACGTCTGACAGAATACCAAATTGAAAACTAAAGTTACGTCCGATAGAACTTTAGGCCAATGTTTTGAGTTACGTCCGGCATAACATAAAGCACAAAAAATTTACAGCTCTTGAGGACTCTTGAACCAATTTACACGGTTCAAGAGTAATTAATAGGGTTGGGTGTCAGTTAATATTTCAACTCGATTAATTGGCATCGATTAATTCGATTATACATGGATTATTTTGTTGTGTGGTTTTTTTAGAAAAAAATGACCAAAAATAATTATGTAGGAGTACATATCAGATCAATATGCTCATACACTTGTTCAGACACATTCCGTATGAGGTAAGTACGTCATCATCACGGCGCATGATGCGGACGCGACGCTTATCAGCTCGTTCGTCACTCACATTTTTTTCTCACGCCGCGCTTTGTCTTCGGCACGAACAGAGGCAAGGGGCATCTGAACAGGCGAAAAGCATCTAAGAGCCGGATTTCCGGATTACAATGTTCTCAGTTTCTTTTACTTGTATTTTCTTATATATTATCTGCGGATGAATCGTGACCGCCGCACGCAAATGGCGGCAGTTCTCGGCCACACTCGGCAAGCATGATGCCAACTCCCATTTGGGCGGGCGAGAAAGTTCAATGAAAACTACTCCCCTTGCATCTGTTCGTGCAGAAGAAAAAGCACGGCGTGCGCGTGACGTGTACAGCTCTGAGTGCCATGAGCGCGTGGGCGTGGCTTTGCGGCGCTCAGCTCCCGCACGGAGCCCGCTGTGCGCATCTGGAGAGCTGAGGTTCTGAGCGCTGTGGCTCTGCACGCAATTACAATTTCAAAAATCTAATTATCGATATCGGATGGACTCATGATCCTTTACAATTTCCCTATTACAACCAAGCACCTAACTAGAATAAATAGAAAGTTAATTAATAACTTCTAGTTAAGTATGCCATGGCACTTGAAACCGTTTTATAGCTCCCGCCACGGTTCCTGTTCACTTGGCGCAATTAAAACAATTTTAGCTCCGAAAGCCTATTTTTAAAAATTACTTCGTCTTCCCGGAAACACCCAGTATATATATCCGCCGCTGAAAATCGTTCGTCTGCGTCCACGGGGACGACCTGCTGTATCCTAGCGATATACAGTTTCGATCTAAAAAACAAACGCACGGGGAATAAGATGAATACTTGACGTGTTGAACCCTCGATTTGCTACAATAAAGGCAAGAAAAAAATGCTGGTCATACACGACATGTTAAAGCGAAGCTTTTTATGGACACGCGAAAGGAACATCCGGCGCTGCCGTGTACGCAGAAAACTCCGCCGGCGCAACCGCATGCCATACGCTAAAAAAGAAATACAGGCTGGAGAGGAGTTAGAAGTAAGGGGAGAAAGATTGGCTGAGTTTGTAGATGACGTAGCTATACTATCGCTTCTACCGACCCTAAGTGGGAACGGCGCATCGGACGGAGCGGAAACGAGTCTCTCTGGAAGCAGAGCGCGAGCGCAGCGCGCTATCTACGTGAAGCGCAGCTCAAGCGACAACGGCGGGTAGGTTGTAATAAATAAAAAAAATGAATTATTTAATTGAAAAATCCATCAACCCAGCTGGGATTCGAACCCACAGCACTGCATCGTACATCGTACGTCGTGTATCGTACAAGTGACAGATTACACCTATGGAGCGGGGAGGTTCCCGTTTGAACCCATTCCCATTTCACCCTTCCCGCTTGTTCCGTCCCGTTTCAACCCGGCGCAAAACGACCTTCCCGTTTCGTCCTTTCCCACTTGGCCCGTTCCCGTTTGAACCCGTTCCCATTTTAACCTTCCCGTTTGTTCCTTCCCATTTCAACCCGGGCGAAAGAACCTTCCCGTTTCACATTTTCCCGTTTAGCCCCTTCCCGGAATAACGTACCCAGTTTATGAAACGTTATAAAACATTTTCATATTGTTTTTCATTTATTTCCGTTTGTTCACAGCCGCTGCGATAGCATGCTCAGTACATCCAGAGTCCTCAATTGACTGCTTTTCAAACGTGGGCTTCACTTTTTGAATCTAGAGACGACGACATTTGGTTACAATTCGTCATACCAATTCACAAATCTTTTAAATTAACAAAGCCTAACAAACAAAGTAACAATTAACAAATTAATAAACAAATCTTTTAAATTAACAAACAAGTCTTTTAAACTAACAAACCAAAAAATGATAAAATAAAAAAGCCAAGAAAAGCGCCGCGGAAGCACAAATAAAAAATCGCAAAAACACCCTCACTTTGAAAGAAATCGTATTTGGCGGACTAACACATGTAATCGTTATAATAGCGCAAGTGTACATCAATGTCGAAAAGAAACACATGAAAACTATAAAAGATAAAAAGATGTATAAAAATAAAGTAACCCTATGTATCTGGATACATATGCCACATCTGGCTATAAAAAATCGCAGTCATGAGAAGCGGCGAAAAATATAAACTTAGCTTTGCGTTTTATTGATTCTGTTTATTCCCGTCACTCCGGCGTACTCAGTTTGCATAGTAGGGCAAACCATCAAAAACTTAAGCAGCGCAGGGTCGTCTCTAGCCTAAATTTTCTTTACTAGAGAAACTTAAAATTGTCGCGGGAATACTACCTCTAAGGGCCTTTCAGACGTTCAGCGAGAAGACATCATAGTAAGACTATTAGGCAGCCAACCAGCTGAACGGGAAGGTCGTTTCGGGAACTGGCGCACACGGGACGGGTCAAGCGGGAAGGGCGTTTCGGGAATGGGTTCAAACGGCAAGGGGTCAAACGGGAATGGGTTCTTTCGGGCTACACCCATTGATTGTGGCTTGCTTTGGATTTCTGCCTCAGTCTTAAGGCGAGCTGCAACCAGTTTTGTGAAGCGCATATCGCCACTTTGGATGCAGATAAGCCCGGACTGAGCACTTCTGCAGTGCAGCCTCAGAATTGCTTCACCTCGTATACGTTCATATGCCTTTGTAGATATATGGGGCTGAGAACAACACAGCGACAAGTTGTTTCCTCGGACCATGTCGGCCTTACTTTCTTAAAATTCCTTACTTGTTCAAGCAAGAATAATGCGGAAGACACGTTTTCAGCGGCCTTTTGCCGTATGTACGAAAGGTCCGCACTGAAGGAATCCTCTCTCAGCTGTTGCAGCGGTTTAGTCGCACAATTTGACTCATGAGGTCGCTTTCCTTCCTCTTCCACTTAACTTTTTCTGTAGTCAACAAGGTTGACGCCGATCTGCTGTCAATATAAACACCTCCATCATGCTTGTCTTCAAGGATCACCGCTCCAGGCTGTCCCGAATATCCATCTGGTAGCGTGCCCACGGGGGTGTCGTCAGGCAGGGTTTCTGTTGTGGCAGCACACGGAAGCGGGATAGAGCGAGATGTAACAGCTGACGAAGCGTCAGCGCACCCTGCGTCCCCAAAACGAGCCCTTTTATTCGAGCGCTCTTGATGTTCCGGCGAGCTCCAGTCCGGTGCTCTGGCTGCAGAAAATTGCATGCAGATGACAACGAACGCGAAAAAACGATGAGAATCAGAGCTCTTCGCCTTTCCCATTTCCCCTGTTCCCATTTGAACCTTCTCGTTTGTTCCCTGCCGCTTCAACCCGGTACAAAACGCCCTTCCCGTTTCGTATTTTCCCATTTAGCCCCTTCCCGGAATAACGCACCCAGTTTCGACTCAGGTGACTCGAACCGAGGCGTGCGATTTTTAAAATTAAAGTTGCGTCCGACTGTATTTTAACCTCATGTTTTGAGTTACGTTCGACGTAACCGAAAGTCAGAAACTTGCGCCCGCCGTAACCTGAAAATTAAATTGAAGTTACGTCAAACGTATTTCACCGTAAAAAAAACGTTACGGCTGGCGGAGCCAAAGTATGAAGACGCCCTATGAACCTGCAGCCTTTTTGCAATGGTCCGTTTTACGATACGCGGCGCCAATTAAAAAAAATCGCGCCAATCCACCCCGTGAATGTGGTTGGAAAGCAAAGCTGTAAACGGCACCCATAACGATTACCCATGCGACGTCACTTAAATTCACTCACATCGCTCTACAAATAGCAAAGCCAGAGAGAAGTGAAATGCACTTAACCACACCATTTATTACTTCAAAGAGACATTATTGTTACGGTTAAATCAATGCATGAAGCATGAACGGTGTTTGGTTGAGTTGTATTGGTGTAGCACAAGAGTGGAAACTTTTTTTATAAAATTAAAGTAAGCTCCAACCCGGTGTTAGACGATCTGTCTTCTCCGTCTCTGCGCCGCGGACGGAGGCGACGAGATTTGCGGCAGAGAAGGAGGAGGGGGAAGAAATACTTCTGTTCAGATTTCTGAACGGCCCAGAGTGCAGCCCTGGGGAGTGATTCCTTCTTCCGTGGGGCCCATATGCAGTCCGCGCGCCTGTGTTCTGTCCACCCACTGAAGCTGGGTAGGTAAATAGGGCCTGGAGAGCAGCATCTCCCATTGCTCTGGTTGGGTAGTTGACGGAAAGAGAGGAGGGTGCTCAAGGCTAAAGCCGCACACCCCGATTACGGGGCGGAGTGTTCCTACTTCTGAGCAAAATTTACATTCAGCGTCGTAGCGATTCGGATGCGTTAAGTGAAGACGCGTTGGCTGTGGGATGGAGCCCGGATTGTATAAGCCGTAGGGTAGTTTGTTGTTCTCTGGAAAGGTCAGGGTAAGGCGAAGGTACGGTCTGTCTCAGAATGCGATAATGCTGGGTTATCTCCCTGAACGTGACAAGCGGGTGACTGACCTCGTGCAGCTCCATAGCATGGGAGGTAAAAGCACAGGCTTGTTGGGTGGGCGTATTTGTTGTCCTCCATTGAAGTGTGAGGGGGGTGTCCAGATGAGCTGAATGAAACCGTTTGGGGAGTGGTTTTTTAGCACGCGCAGTGCAGGTCAGGACACCCAACCCTACAGGTAATTCCAGTAGGTTTGCTGGGAATCAATGACTACCCTCCGAACCCCTGGTTGAGCGAGAGCCAAGGTGATGGCTGCCTCTTCTGCTGGCGTCATTTCTTGGGTCCTAAGAGAGGTACACGCAAGGAGGTTGGTTCTGAAGGTAGCCACGATAATGGCGTATCGCTGCCCGCGATGTTTGGAGGCGTCTGTGTAGATAACTGCATGATTCCCATCGAGGGTGGTGTTTAGCGCTTGAGCCCGTGCTTTTCGGTGACCCTCGTCATGTGAGGGGTTCATATTTCTAAGCAAAGGGAGCATCTTTAGTTTTACTTTCCAAGAGTCTGGGAGTACGTCAAGCGGAGTGACATTCTGGGCTGCCCAGCCAATCTGGTGAAGCATGCGGTTACCCATCGCAGTTCTGAGTCGGACCTTATGGTTAGAAAGATGGCCTTATATCAGCTCTTCCACTGTGTTGTGGAGCCCCGTGCTAAGCAGCGTCTGTGTGGACGCACTCATAAGAAGACCAATGGCCTGCTCGACCGCCTTTCTAATCATTATATAAAGCGTCTCTATGTCTTCCTTGTCTAGAAGAAGACAGGGGGTTGACGTAAGTAACTCTCGAGAGGACAAAAGCTTCAATTAATCGAAAGGTACCGGATTCCTTTAGGCCTCGCTTCTTGGTGGCAACTCGCCTGATCATGTGTATGATTTGATTAATGCTGTTTTTGAGGCGCTGCAAGGAGACGTCACTCCTGATGTTAGCCTCGAGATGTAGGCCCAGCTAGGATCTTGATGCTGGGGCTTGGAGTGATGGCCTGGCCATCAAGGATTATTTGAGTGTATTCCTTGGTTTGGCGTGAGGGCGGATGACAAGGAGCTGTGATTGTTTACGTGAACACTGGATGCCACAGGCTTTAGCACATTGGCGTAGTAGAAGTGAGATGTCATGCATTGGTGTGAGCTTCCTTTAATTTTTGTAACTCTTAGCACATGGGTTAGGTGCGCACAGGGCCGCTAGATGGGCGTCACTGGTCGCGTGACGCTTTCACGTGGCATTCAGCGAGAACGCAGGGGGTAAACCCGTAGATGTGCTTGGTTAGTACACCACCTGTCTTCCCAGTCTTCGTGTGGGCTCGTAGCTAAATCGGTAAGACAACGGGCTCTCGCTTTGTTAGTCTATTAGTTCCAGGTTCGATTCCCGGCGTTGCCAGTAAATTCTTTTATTTGTTAGCTGGAGTTTTCTGGTGACACCAACGGTCGCGAAAGAACCCTTGGGGGGTAGAGGTAAAAAGCTTTGCTTTAAAACAACACGTACGTTGCTGCGTTACGTCCGACCCGGTACAGCACACCTTCCGTCTGCTTCTGCGTTGGTCGAGCGCGGTCTGGAACGTGTTACTCGCATGCGTACGCCGCGGCAGCAGTGATGGTGCCAGTCCGTACGGTTGCATAAACGAATGCACTTATATGCAACGCACACAAAAAAAGAAAGAGCGAGAATTAACAAAATAGAACCTTTCCGCCGTCGCAGTGCCAGTCTGTAGCGCCCGCAGCTCTTCTCAAGAATGAAGTTGGGGTTTTAACAAATGCAACTATTAATTTATTAGGGGTAGTACAGGTATACTGTTTTATTTGCAGGAAAAAGATATCGCGAAATATTATTACCAAATCTTAACTAACTACAGAAAAAACTTATTTTATGAAAACGAGAAAGGGCCAAGCCATGGTGGTACGATCCATTTTAATGTGTACGTCGCTAACGGTCACTTTATATGCAAATGTCTTAAATGCAAATGCAAAAGACAGCTACGCCGCAGTGCCAGCCGCAGGATGGCACGAAGGCGGCAGCTGTCTTTCAACAAGCCCACAGTAAGACAGCTACGCCGCAGTGCCAGCCGCAGGATGGCACGAAGGCGGCAGCTGTCTTTCAACAAGCCCACAGTAAGACAGCTACGCCGCAGTGCCAGCCGCAGGATGGCACGAAGGCGGCAGCTGTCTTTCAACAAGCCCACAGTAAGACAGCTACGCCGCAGTGCCAGCCGCAGGATGGCACGAAGGCGGCAGCTGTCTTTCAACAAGCCCACAGTAAGACAGCTACGCCGCAGTGCCAGCCGCAGGATGGCACGAAGGCGGCAGCTGTCTTTCAACAAGCCCACAGTAAGACAGCTACGCCGCAGTGCCAGCCGCAGGATGGCACGAAGGCGGCAGCTGTCTTTCAACAAGCCCACAGTAAGACAGCTACGCCGCAGTGCCAGCCGCAGGATGGCACGAAGGCGGCAGCTGTCTTTCAACAAGCCCACAGTAAGACAGCTACGCCGCAGTGCCAGCCGCAGGATGGCACGAAGGCGGCAGCTGTCTTTCAACAAGCCCACAGTAAGACAGCTACGCCGCAGTGCCAGCCGCAGGATGGCACGAAGGCGGCAGCTGTCTTTCAACAAGCCCACAGTAAGACAGCTACGCCGCAGTGCCAGCCGCAGGATGGCACGAAGGCGGCAGCTGTCTTTCAACAAGCCCACAGTAAGACAGCTACGCCGCAGTGCCAGCCGCAGGATGGCACGAAGGCGGCAGCTGTCTTTCAACAAGCCCACAGTAAGACAGCTACGCCGCAGCGCCAGCCGCAGGATGGCACGAAGGCGGCAGCTGTCTTTCAACAAGCCCACAGTAAGACAGCTACGCCGCAGCGCCAGCCGCAGGATGGCACGAAGGCGGCAGCTGTCTTTCAACAAGCCCACAGTAAGACAGCTACGCCGCAGTGCCAGCCGCAGGATGGCACGAAGGCGGCAGCTGTCTTTCAACAAGCCCACAGTAAGACAGCTACGCCGCAGTGCCAGCCGCAGGATGGCACGAAGGCGGCAGCTGTCTTTCAACAAGCCCACAGTAAGACAGCTACGCCGCAGTGCCAGCCGCAGGATGGCACGAAGTTGTAGTTGTAGTTGTAGTTGTAGTTGTACCAGGAACGCCACCGTCCCCCGTCGGTCAACAGCTGCGTTGGCGACGAGGTCCTTCCGCAGCATCCCCAGGGCACGGCTCAGCAGCTCGACGACATGAATGTGAGGAGCACCATTCACCGTTCTTCGCTCTCCCGGTTGCAATCAAGACGTCTGGCGGAGCAGCAGCCGCATGTGGTGGCGCTCACACCTACCCCGCCCAGAGAACGAAGTGAGGACGGGTCCTACCACTTTTCAGACATCACGACGCCCACATCCTTGAACAAAGATAACGTGAGCCTTGGAATGGAGCCCTGCAAGAACTCCAAGGTGCCGGTGAAAGACCACATTCCGCTTACCACGATGGGTAACATGAACTACCCCAGGAAGAGAATCTTGTGCCGACCAGAAGGCAAAAAGACGACCGATACCAACATCTTGGGAAACTCATCCACAAACGTTTATGAAGAATCCATTGAGGATCAGGACATCGTTTCAGCTAAAAATGATGAGGCCGAAGCCAGCGGCGAGGTAGCATCAAACGCCCGAACGAAAGATGAAAAGCACGAAGAACATAAGGATACACCTGCTACAGACAAGGATGCTTTTGCGACAATTACCGATACCGACAACAAAAATCTTGAAGGCAAGCACGTGGACAAAAGACGGACTTACGCATAAATGAAAACGAGAACCAAATGACCATGAGAGGGAGGAATACCTTCAAACAAACGGACAGCATTGACAGCAGAACACGCCGCTTAGAAACGCCGGAGAGGATCTTTCTGGAATATGCAGTGAAGAATTCCTCATCAATGGAAACAAGCTTGAGAACCGAACCACGAGACATAACCAACGGGAAGAGACCTGTAACGGACTCTTTAGCCTTTCGTGGGTCTGTCGAGACAGAGCCAGGGGCCCACGCAAACAGCTCGGTGGTGCACCTCTTTGCAGTGTGGCCGAGTGTAGAGACGTAAAACAGCAAGCAAAAAGCTGAGACCTAGGTCACCGGCCAATCCACTACCAAACCGAGGAGGACAGCCGCCGAGTGGAAGTGAAGGAAGAAGCGGGGAATCCGTCCTGGGGAGAACAAACATGGCGTCTTGAGAATCTGACGTGGTGTTATATATATATATATATATATATATATACATACATATACATATATACACATATACATATACATATACACATATATATAGTAGGATTCTACATTTCACACACTAGTTATTTCCCACCCCGCAGCCATCCGCGCTCAGCAAACATGCCTTGCGAGCGCCGGCTGCGTACGGGTCCGTTGTTTGCGGAGGCAGACGAAGGCAGGAGGCGGAGAGGGCAAAACACCATATGGCAGCATTTATTGCAAAGTGCAAATCAAATATACTGCATACAGACTACTCGTAGGCCATAACGGTAACACTGGGAGCGTGGCATTAAACAACGCTAGAGATCGAGATGGTTTGAATCACCTGGCATACCGGAGCAGCGGAGCGCTGCGCGTGCGAGCGCGGTCGCAGTCTCCCAGCTCGCCCGGACACGTCCCATTGTGGCGCGTTTCCCAGGTCCGGACTGGCCGCCGAAACGTCCGCGCGCCACCGCATCCCCAAGACAAGAGAGCGTCCTCTCGTCATGCGACAACCCACCAGACCTCGCCATTTGGTGGCGCTAGTGCCGAGGAAGAACTGGTTCTCAGGTAAGGCAGAGGGGAAAAGGGTCAACGCCTCCACCCTGGCGACAACGAAGACTCCGGTCGCTGGCGCCCTCTCGTATGGTTCCCGTCGCGCGAGTGAGGCGCATTGTGCAACGCCAGCCGCGATGGGAAGCTAGCCAGAAAGGGGTTCGCGTGAAAGTCGCGATCCCCACATCCCTCCGTCCTAAATTTCTTGCGTACGCCGGCGAGAGCTGACTACAGGACTAGAGGCGACGGAAAGTTCGTTCGTCGATTAAATCGTTAGTCACTGCATAGCGTTCCCTACTCCGGCTTCCGCTTGCCCAATGCCACCGCTGGCAATGTTCCAGCAGGTGCGGTCATCACCCGCTGATGTCTGCAGGCAGGTAGATCCATGAAGAATCGCACCAGCCAGCCCAAGCAAGCGTTGCTAAGGTGGCGGTGCATCCGTGATGGCCCGTGGCCGCAAAGTAGAGACTGCCGACTCCCTCGGCCAGGCTGCACCACTCCGCTTCAGCAGGCTCGCCAGCTGCAGACGACCCGTCGTCCGGCGCAGTAGTCAGCAGCATAAACACGCTCCATCATGTGGTCCAAGCCTGGGTGGCTCAGCTGCACAAAGAAACTCCCCGCACCTTCAGTGTAGGGCAGAAAAATAGCTCTCCGAACGCACCGCCTTTGTGGCGCGATGCTAATGACAACTGCCAGGTTGTCAGCATTGTCATCGCTCTGTTAATGTCAACAAAACCTAATAAATTGTCCAAACCCTAAAATGTATACGGCGGGAAAAAACAGGACCGCGTAGCCCCGTAGGAAAAGGGCGCGTGCGCAGGTCGCTATTCATAAAGCCGGTCGTGCTCCGGCACACCGCGCACTCCGGCGCCGCTAGAGCCATCTTATTGGCCGGCGAGTCCTATGCCGTGCGTGCAATGCTTTTACTTTTTTTTTATTAATGCGTGCTCGATTCGAAGACGTTTGTTGTGCACTTTCGGCGTTGAGAGGCCGCGATATGGATTTACGCGAACTATAGTGCGAGAGCAGTCTGGAAAAACTAACCTGACCTGGGCAATGGTCGTGCTTGCGCGAGAAACGCGCAGCGCCCCGCGTCGTATGTTGCACCTGGGCGTCAATATTTCTGTAAAGCACAAAGCTACATAACAAGCTGCCAGCCGGCGCCCGCGCGACTGCACAAAGGCAATCATAGGTAAAAACTGTCGGCAGCTTATTTTAAGCAACGCACGTACATACCGCGGTTTGCTTGTGCATGTTTACGCCATTTGTTTAGATACTCTTATTTATCATCGCTAGGTAGCTACTCCAGGATACTGATTATTAAAACCAAACAAGCCGCGGATCTCGTTAGGGGATCTGATAGTACGGTGAAGCTAGAATGTCTAGTTCATATCGTAGCATCGCCCCCGCTACCCCGCCGACCTAACGCTTGTCATATTCGACCCGCAGCCGTAGGACACCACGGGACGCTGCCGCTTCCCACCATTTATTTAGCCTACGCAGGAATTTAGATCAATGGTCATAATATAGTTTTACACCTACAATTTCATTACCCAAACGCCGTTGCGCAAGATTATTCAGCTTACATTTGAAGTGACCCCAGTTTGCGAACTGTAGTGAAGCAATATTCAGTCAACTGGGGCGGGTGGATCGCCATATCCCCCCTTAACAACAAGTACAAATCTTCAAGCCTCTTCCTTACACAAACCCCTACCAACTCCACAATTCCGTAAATATTTTAAAATGACTGCAAGCCAAGCAGCCTCATCAAGAAATGAGCATTACTAAGCCCTAGGAATACCCATGCACGCTCCAAACGAAAAATATGACGCGTTGGGTGCGCGCAACACTTTCGAAGAACAAATCAAGGTGCAAGCCGTGCAACACACTGCGCACCTGGAGCACCTCACCAAGATAACCGCGAGCAGACACCTATTAGACAGCCTCCGCATTTTACATGAGAAGACCGCCTTCGACAAGATCTCCACCCCTGCGGAGAGAGCTGCGAGTCCAGGAACTCGAGGAAATCTGCACGTTGTTTGTATTGACACAGCCACGTGGAGCTATGGTTTCAGCCGCCACCGACTGCTCGAGCAAAGTTCTTGACCCCTGCTCCACCCAAACCAAACACCCCAAGGAGGACGAAGAACTGGCCTTTGCCCTAGCCCGTTCTCGTTCTGCACGTTGTAGTCCATATTTTCATGTTCGCGTTTCATTTGATGCCGACAGTACATCCCAGCATGTAGTGCAACTAGAAATGATCACTTCTTTCGCACTGTGAAGCTGAATGTGTAAACCATGCGATATGGGAAGCAGATCTTGCATTTCAGTATTTGTTTAATTAGCATTATTTTTAATTGGTTAGCAATAGTAGTTCAAACCTAGAAGTTAGAATTGGTGTAAACTTGTGTGTGATTGCAAAACAAAAAACTGCTTCCCATGTTTCATTCTCCACAACTTCTGGTGTCTATTCATGTCTTGCTGGCAATCTTGTTGAATAGTTTTTTTTCTACTGTTCTCATAAACAACCAATGAATTTTTTTAAAATTAACACAGAAACTAGTGGCCTCACATCAAAACTAATTAGATATTTGAAATCAGCTAAAAAAACTGAACAAGCCTATGAAGTTTCATCAGAATTGGTTGGAAAGCAAAAAAAAAAGATGTTTCTGGAACCAGTGTTTCCATGGAAAGCCTACAAAACGGCCCTTCACCTGCCCACCTTTACACCCTCACAAAAACTCTTGGGCACCCACAACACAAACTCACTCAAGTTCACCTTCAACTTGCCACCTAGCATAATCAGAAGTTCCAAGCAGGAAAATTGACCCAGAATGCAATACTGCACCGGCTAAGGAAATGATTACACACACTTGGTGAAGGGGCGTGTTGGCTATTGAAATGACCTTTACATGAAGTTTTATTCACCACGCATAAAATTAAAGGTAGAAACTAGTAGACACACTATGCAGAAACTAGCAGACACCCGAGACAAACTATGTCACTGCGATCGCTAATCAGCTATAGTGTCAGCTCTCAGATTTTTTAAAATTAAAATTCGGGATTGGATGGGAATAATACACACGCCTAAAATGCGATCTCAGTACGCATCCCCGTCGCCAGTGTGTTTTATGGTTCCAGGTGAAGGTGGGCCTTGTGAATGCGTTGTGGCTTTCTACTTAGAAAGCCGACTCGGTAGCCGACCTGCAAACCTAGCAGCTACTGTAACTGCTGAAACGTTTATGTACGTATTGAAAACCTTTCAACACAAGTATTTGTACAATGTTAAATTGTATATGTATTTCTAAACATTTTAAAAATTCGCAGATCTAAAAATTTCGATTTAAAAAGTTGTAGGGCGTTATCAGCAAAACCGTTTCTCGTCAAGGTGCTTTAAGTGATGCCCTTTCATTTGGGATAGAGAATATATACTCGACAATAATCGGTTGTCTGTCCCTTTAAGACGCCTCACTTTAATGCACCATGAGTTGCACTTGTAAGAAGGCGCGTGCTAAATGTAATGGGGAAACGTATTGTGGCGCGGAAACTATCAAGGCCGCGCCATAATTGAGGACGCATGCACCTATTGCTTCTGTAAGTCAGGTATGAATGAGCACAGCAAAAGTTACGTAAACTACGCAGCGATTCGTGCTGGCACGCATACGAACAAATCAGGAGCAAGGATAATCAAACGGCCCATATTCAAAGCTTTCATAGCTTGAGACTTGTCATATGGAACTACTCTATTCAGAAGTTGCTTGAAATCGGTCGGCCTGAATTTGTAGTTGGGATAACATACTCTGCACGCGAAACAATACTATCACAGCCGTGATATACTATTATAGTTACAAAAATTGGCCGCGTATCTGCTCCTTTCGTTGCAAATGTCGTCAAAAGACGATAGTCTTTATCGGCTATTGCGAAGTAAATGCCTCCCTTCGCTTTGCCGCTCACCTCTCATGTTGTTCCTCTTGCGTCGCGCTCCTCCCAAGGTAAAGACGCCAAAGGTTTGCTTAAATCATTTTAAATTTCCCGCGTTATACTGCTCCAAACCGGGCGTCTCGATGCGAACGCTGCTGTACGGCGGAGACGCGCGTTAATCGAGGCGCCCTACTTCAACGTTTATAGAACCGCGTTTCCCTACTCCACGTGCGTTGCAAGCAGAACGTGGAACCTATCTAGTGGTACCTTGCGTAACTGTTGCCGGTTGATTTCTTCAAATGGCGCAAGAAGCTATAGTGGCGCGGGCGACAGTAGGCGACGGCGAAGTGAATTCTTTTTCTGCAGTTGATGAAGTATTTAATTTCGCAAAAGCAAGCATGCTTGATTTTTTTATAAAGGAACACTGCAAATATCACTTCTGTATTGATTTGCTGTCTCATATTTGCGTAATGTCTTGTTCTTCTTCAACAATGTTGACAAGTATGAACCTTACACCGGACATAGAAGGGTAGATTTAGCTGTGACTATATAAGACTAATGGGCAGGCATTGTTTTGCTTTGGCCGGGTGGCTGAATCGAGTCACAGACAGACAGACGGGCAGACATACAGACATACAGACAGACCAAAATTTCTGGGTTTAAGGAGCCCAAGAAAGACTATCGTCTTTAAAAAACATCACTGTAGAAAGGACCAATTAATAAATGTAGGTACCACCTCCAGGGAGGCCAGGAGCCGTTGCGCATTACTGGCTCTATGGAGTGGAATCATGGGCATGGGGTGGAATACAACACATACTGCAGGCATTTTAAAGACGATAGTCTTTCTTGGGCTACTTAAACCCAGAAATTTTGGTGTGTCTGTATGTCTGTCCGTCTGTCTGTCTGACTCGATTCAGCCACCCGGCCAAAGCAAAACAATGCCTGCGGAATAGTCTTACATAGTCACAGCTAAATCTACCCGTCTTGGTCCGGTGTAATGTTCAGACTTTTCAACATTGTTGAAGAAGAACAAGACATTACGCAAATATGAGACAACAAATCAATACAGAAGTGATATTTGCAGTGTTCCTTTATAAAAATTCAAACATGCTTCACTTTTGCCAAATTAAATACTTCATCAACTGCAGGAAAAGAATTCACTCCGCCGTCGCCTGCTGTCGCCAGCGCCACTATAGCTTCTGGCGCCATTTTAAGAAATCAACCGGCAACAGTTATGCAAGGTTCCACTAGATAGTTTCCACGTTCTGCTTGCAACGCACGTGGAGTAGGGAAACGCGGTTCTATAAACGTTGAAGTAGGGTGCCTCGATTAACGCGCGTCTTCGCCGTACTCCACTGCTCCAAACGCTGACGGTTTGGAGCAGTGGAACGCGGGAAATTTAAAATGATTTAAGCAAACGTTTGGTGTCTTTACTGTCTTTACCTTGGGAGGAGCGCGACGCAAGAGGAACAACATGAGAGGTGAACGGTAAAGCGAAGGGAGGCATTTACTTGGCAAAAGTCGATAAAGACTATCGTCTTTTGACGACATTTGCAACGAAAGAAGCAGATACGCGGCCAATTTTTTTTACAGCAAAGCTGTATACCTCTACCCCCCCCCCCCCCCCCCCCAACGGTTTCATCGACGTAAGCAAAAACGATCCCTGTGGGCAAAAAATGCCCGCCAATCCACCCTACGAAGGTGGTTTGAAAACGAAGCTGTAAACGACACCCACAGTGATTACCCATGCAACGTCACTTGAATTCACACACGTGGCTCTACAAAAGATGAAACCAGAGACAAGTGAAATGCACTTAACCATACCCTTTCTTGCATGTTCTTTGTTAAGGTTAAATGAATGCAGGATTTATGAACGGTGGTTGGTTGAGTTGTATCGGTGTAGCACATGAGTGGACACTTTTTTTGCAAAATGAAGGAAACTCAAACCCGGTGTTAGACGATCTCACTTCTGTTTCCATCGCTTCCGACAGAGGCGACGGGATCGGTGGCAGAGACGAAAGAGAAGTGCGATGCCATGCGTTGTGAGATTCCTTTTATATTTATATATATTAATATTCATTTGGCAGCAGCGGCCACAACCGACAACTTTCTAAGCAACGCATTTTTCCAACACAGGTCCAGCTGTGAAGTGCTGCTTGGCCGCTCTCGGCGATTTCATCGCCGGGCCATCTCTGCATTAGTGCACGTGTCTCGTCGCCTGGCTGATAAGTTGAAGGGTGCAGCGTCCAACCAGGGAACTGCTTCACCGCACGTGACCGACCAGTGACGTCGCAACCACTGCAACGCCGACTGGCCGATAGACGAGCAAGCCGGCTAGAAAAGCCCTGGTGGACCTGCGTGGAGCTCATTTGGCAGCAGCGGCCACAACCGACAACTTTCTAAGCAACGCATTTTTCCAACACAGGTTGGTTTTCTTTATTTTTACCGCTTTTTTCTTTCTATCTTGTTGCCGCTGCTGCCAAGCGAAGTGCCAAGTGAAGTGTCCACATGCCGTCTTTTGAGTTGCCGCCAGAGCTCTCAAAGCTCATCAAGGATCTAAGACAAGAGATGCGAGAGATGCGTAGCGTCATGGAAAAGGAGCTCCGAAAAGACTTCAAAGAACTTAAGCTCTCTATAGACTTTTTCAGTGAACAATTTGACAAAATGGCAACGCGCTGTACCAAAATTGAAAAAGAAAACGTGGGCTTAAAAAAAGAAAATGCCTCTCTTTCAGCGCAATGCCAAGCACTGCAGCAATCTGTAACTGACACAGAGCAACGCATGATTGATATAGAGCAGTATTCACGTAACCGCAACATCGAGATCAAAGGCATTCCGTTTGATGGAAATGAAAACCTTCCTGACCTCCTGAAAAAGCTAGGCAATGTCATCGAGGAACCAATGACCTCAGCTGACATAGACGTGTGCCATCGTTCCCCAGAAGGGATGAAGGATGCCCGAACGTTGTTGTCCAGTTTACGTCACGCACAAAACGTAATGTCGTACTGGAAAAGGCACGCAAGAAGCGTGTTGACACCTCCCAGCTCGGTGCTTCTCCAATATACGTCAATGAACACTTGTGCCCAGCAGTGAAAAAGCTGCTTGGTCAAGTTGTTGCAAAGAAGCATGAAAAGGGATGGAAATACGCCTGGACCAAAGAAGGGAAAATCTACGCACGGAAAAGCGACACAACGCGCTCGTTACGTGTGACTTGCACTCGCGATCTCGACAAAATGCAGTAGGCTTCTGCTGAATAATTCCAGTGGCACCATTACCCGGCTAAAATGGCAGAAAAAACATTTTGCAGTGATGATGTGTCTAAACTTTATGAAACGAACAAACCATCAACCTCTTTCCTACACATAAACGCACAGTCTGCTCGTAACAAGGAAGAAAATCTCGGTAATTTTATTTCCTGTTTGAGATTTTCCTTTGACGTAATAATGCTCACAGAAACATGGTATCAGAACGACGACGAAGTTTGGAAACAACCAGGTTACACAACGCATTACCTCAACCGCCCCACTAAAAAAGGAGGCGGGATTCTGGTAATGACTAGAAACGATGCGAAATGTGACTTAGTTGAGGAATTCTGCCAAAATAATGATGACTTTGAAGTATTAACAGTTATGTGCACACAATACGTCGTCTCTGTTTTATATCGTCCACCTTGCGGTAATATTCCTAAATTCCTAGCTTTCTTGAATAACTTCCTGGGATGGGTAAACGATAATTCCTTCAAACTTGTGTTGGGTGGTGACGTAAATATTAACATGCTAAACAAAACTTCGTCACAGTGCGAGCTTACGACTTTACTGGATTCAAATGCCTGCATTAACGCTGTTACCTCCCCAACTCGTATAACTGAAACATCGGCAACCTTAATTGATGTGTTCATTACCAATATGGACGCAGAAATGCTTCAGTCCGGCGTTATAGGAGCTGAAGTGAGTGATCACTTACCCATTTTTTTAATGTTGGATGGCTCATTAAAAACAACTCCATAAAACCCCCCCCAGAATTAGCTATCAAGATATAAACCCAATCACATTAGAACTTTTCCGCAACGAGCTGTCACTAGTGAACTGGGAAGCAGTTTACAATAAAACAGCCTGACGCTGCCTATGACGCCTTCATGTCAATTTTCCTTAGAATATACAATAAAAATTTCGAGACCAAAACATTGCGCCCCAAGAAAAGCCGAAAACCATGGATAACATGTCACTCATTACAATTGATTAAACAAAAAGACAATCTATACCGACGATTCCTGCAAACGAGAGACCCAAGCGACCTGCGCGCATTTAAAAAATTTCGCAACAATGTTACAGATGTCTTGAGACAAGCTAAACGCAGGTATATAAGTAATTTATTTAGTGTGGAAACTATGCAACGGAGCGATATTTTGTGGAAAAGAATTAACAGCGTTCTCGGGCGGGAACGGGAGCAAATTCAAATCAAAGAACTTGCACTAAATGGAACGCCAACGTCTGGGACAGCACTGGCAAACGCATTCAATAACTTTTTTGTTTCCCTTGATAACAGCGCATCCAATGCGCAGTATGGGAAATATATGCCATCCCCAAACAGTAACAGCGCATTTTTATTACCGACACACTGTGCCGAAATCACCCATACCTATCTTTCTTTTAAAAATAGTAAAGCTCGGGACATTGACGATATACAGATTGGCCCGGTAAAGTACACTATAGATATTATCAGCGCCGCCCTAGAGCACGTTTATAACCTTGCCTTTTCACATGGTATCTTTCCCGCACGCATGCAAACAGCAAAGGTGGCTGTTCTGTTCAAGGGGGGAGACAAAAACAACTTATCCAATTATAGGCCAATATCAGTTCTACCAATTTTTTCAAAAGGATTAGAGAGAGTAATAAAGGAAAGAATGACCTCGTTCTGTGAAAAGCACAGCATAATAACACCTTCACAGTTTGGTTTTCGCAAAGGTTTATCAAGCGAATCGGCACTGCTAACCCAAAAGGAAATAATTTTGCGTTCCATAGAAGAAAAATTCTTAACACTGGGCATTTTTATTGATTTTTCAAAGGCGTTCGACCGCATAAACCACTTAACACTCTTAAATAAGCTGGAACACTATGGATTTAGAGGCGTATACTTAAACATAATAAAAAGTTACCTTTCGTTTCGGCGCCAGAAGGTCGTTATCGATAATGCAGTTTCCGAAATCAAACAAATCACGTCGGGTGTACCACAAGGCAGCATTCTTGGGCCGTTATTATTTAATATCTATATAAATGACGTAGTAAATGTTGACAGCTCTACAAAGTTTGTTATCTACGCCGACGACACTACTTTGTTTTTTATTTCTCGTAATGCCACAGAACTACTAACTAAAGCCAACAGTGTTCTAGCGACCCTTAACGAGTGGAGCATGCTTAATTCCTTGACTATCAACAGCACAAAGACAAAAGCAGTTATGTTTAGGGCCAAAAATCAGAACTACAGTATGGATGGGGACCTGCTTATTGGTGCATCGAAAATAGAGATTGTTGCTTCTGTAAAAAGCCTGGGAATTATATTTGAAGAGCACCTTAATTGGACAGAACATACTGACTTAGTTTCAAGCAGGGTTGCACGTGTTGCCGGAATTCTTGTCAGGTTGCGATTCGTCTTGCCCACCACCATTAAACTACTCATTTACAAGTCTTTATTTCTTTCACACCTTAGCTACTGCTTCTTAGTATGGGGGAACACCACGATTGTTAACATTACAAGGCTTGAACGAATACAGAAGAAAGCGGTGCGTGCGATTTCAAATGTTGCGCATGACGCACATACCCCACCTCTTTTTAAATCTCTGGGCGTCCGCGAAATTTATCATCGGTACAACGACACTTTGCTTAAACGATATCAGATAGGAATGAAACAACATAACAACTTCATAGCTTCGCTATCTAAGTTGACTCTGAATTGCCCCAGCTATCCAACACGCCATTTTGAAAAATGGCACATTCCTTTACCGCGAACAAACTACGGAAAACAATCGCTTCAGTACTCATTGCCATCATTACTAAACAGGCTATCGTGTGACTGAACTTCTTTGTTGTCAGTGTTTATTTCTACAAAACTGTTTTAAATGTATATTCTGGGATTGTTTTGACTGCCTCATTTATTTATTTTGTGTGGTATACAAAGCGTATTTTCCTTGTATGACTGTGATTGTGTGACTGTGACCGTCATTTATTGTCAGCGTCTATTTATTCTGCAAAACTGTATTCAATGCATATTTCACGATTGTTTTGAGTGCCTCATGTATTTAGTTTGGAATACAAAGTGTATTTTTCTTGCGTGACTGTGATTGTGTGACTGACTGTAATTCATTGTTACGGACGAAAACCGGATCATGTTGGATGTTGCTGCTAAACGTCTTGTACATTTTTCTAGTTTTATTTTTGTAGCTTTGAAAAATGTTTTCTGTATCATGTACTCTCAAATTAGGGGGCACAGACCTCGTCAAGCCTGTCTAAATGGCTTTTTGTCTGTGCTCCTGGCATTTGTACCCATGAATGTCAAAAATAAAGATTGATTGATTGATTGATTGATATAACCGCATCCTAGCGCATGCACAAGGAGCGCACACGGCCGCCACACGTGCCGTGAGCGGAGCGCACAGCGGCGCGAAAGGTAGCGTGACGCTATCACATGGCATTCAGCGAGAACGCAGGGGGTAAACCCGATGATGTGCTCGGTGAGTGCACCGTCTGTCTCCCGCGTGGGCTCTCTCCGTGTGATACCTAGCCCTTCGGTGAGCAACATTAGGTTGGGTTTTGTTACCGACGTCTCCATCATGACTACAGATAACAAAAGTTCCGCTCTTAGATGTACTGCTTATATCTAGAAAAGTAAAAAATCCTCGACTACCAAGCAAATTGCGTTAGTGCTCACATGAAGTCAAACAAGCCGATATCAGTGGGCATGGAAGTGCAGCAACGATGCGCATCTACAGCGACCCTTTCGCTTTTGTTGTGCAGATTTTGACCTTCCTTGCCTCGTGGAAAATTCTTCCGCTCCCGGCTAAGACACTGCAGCCAACTGCGCAACTCGGCGGCAAAGGCTTCCAGGCGTTGCATTCTGCAGTAAACACTCCGGACTGCCAAGCGCAGCAACCGTTTTTGTGGAACGACTCCCCGGCCCTCTGCGCACCGGCGTCATCCAAAGGGACCGACGCATCACCGCAGCTCTACTTAAACAGCTGGGACCCGAGGATCGCCTTCAGTGGGCATGGAAGTGCAGCAACAATGCGAGTCTACAGCAACCCTTTCGCTTTTCTTGTGCAGGTGGGTTCTGCTCCTTCCCTTTATAGCAAAAGATCAAACAATGTTTGCTTGCTGCTGCTTCCATGCCCTTGTGTAATGATTGCTGTGACAAGCGAATGTATTCATGTTGTAAAACTGCTGATCATGTCTGGCGATATTCAATCAAACCCCGGCCCCCCAAAGGATGTTCCTGACAAACACTACAACGAGCTGCTTTCCCTTATTAAGTCATTGCATAACAAGATAGATGTAAATCACGATGAACTGATGGAGTCTATTAATGAAGTGAAAGAGGCGCAATCATCCCTTGAGCAACAGATTACGGATCTCGATAATAGGCTTTCGGAAGTTGAAAAACATGTCAGCTGCCCCGAAGGGCTGCCCACGCAAAATTATCAACCACAAGTAATGGCGCTGAACCAACGGCTAGATGACTTTGAAGATCGTTCACGAAGGGAGAATTTAATATTTCATTGCCTTGCAGACAGCTCTTCCGAGACGTGGGCACAACCACAAGAAAAGGTTTGTGCAGTTCTGAATTCCGTATTGAACTTAAACTTGACTACTAGCGACGACCGAATATCTCGCGCCCACAGGTTAGGCAAGTTCATTCCTGGTAAATGTCGGCCAATTATTGTAAAGTTCTCCTCATCCAAATGAAGAAACAGCATCTTGAATTCCAAAAAAAAGCTGAAAGAGTCTGACGTGGTCGTGAACGAAGATTTTTGCAGGGCAACGAGGAGCATGAGAAAAAAGTTGTACGAGTACGGAAAGGATAGCGGCCAGCAGTTTACCATTCGCTATAACAATTCTTTACCTGAACAAAAAGTGATATGTCTACTCTCCTGCTACCGATAGCATATGCGAACTGGAAACGAACAAGCCAAGGCAGATCGATGATACGTCCGGGGGTTCAGATACCGTGTCATCCTAACATCTGACCCGCACCCAAAAAATAACGACAAGAACCTGTGAGTCTTATTTTCAAATGTGCGCAGCGTCACTAACAAGCGCGATGACTTGTTTTCCCTTTTTGATGACTGCGCTGCAGACATAGTAGGCAAACTCGGAATTGTTTTGTTGCGATAAAAATTACTTTGTATACCGAGCTGATCGTTGTAATCAACCTGGTGGCGGTGTATTGAACGCTGCAGCCGATTGTCTCACTTCCAGTATGGTGATAACAAATTCAGACTTAGAAATTATCTGTGTTTCGATACACTTAAATAATCAAAACGCCCCGTTTTGCGCCTGTTATCGTCCGCCCAATGCTACATCTGACTTTTGTGACAAAATACATGACGTTCTTAACAACCTGGTCTTGAAATTTCCACATGCGCCGTTGTTCTTGCTCGGGGACTTTAACTTCCCCAAAATAAACTGGTCAGTGCCCTGCTCTGCTTACAGTAATCTATCAGGAGATAGTACTACATTTTTTAACATGTCTCTCGACTTTAATTTGACTCAGCTAGTTGACAAACCAACCAGAGTGGGTCCGACGTCCGCTAACATACTAGATCTGGTCCTGAGATATGTTCCAGATCTTGTGCGACTCCTAATTTTCCTTCCTGGTTTAAGCGCTCATTGTTTCATTCATTTTACCTTAGAAGCTGAGGTTTCGCGCCGGCTAACACACAGCAAAGCAATAAGAAATTACGCCAAAGGAGACTACGCTTCCATTAATACAGAACTCGAATGGTTTATCGATGCCTACATGGTAGGCTTTTTTGATCGCACGGTTGAACACAGTTGGCACTTGTTTAAAGAAAAAGTTACATTTTTGACTAACAAATATATTCCTTTAGTTGTTATTTCTGGCAAGCAACGCTCACCTTGGTTCACATCTGATCTAAAACGACTGCAAAACCTAAAGAAACGCTCATTTCGTGTAGCCAAACGCAAAAATGAGACATCCCGCTGGTTTGCTTACAAAAATATTTCCGACGCTTATTGTGCAGCCATAAAAAAAGCAAAGGACGTCTTTTTTACAAACACTCTCCCCTCGCTTCTCCAAAGTAACCCAAAAATGTTTTGGAAGACAATTAGACCTAATAAAAAAGAACTTATATCTCTTAGATATGCTGACAACCAGGTCATGCGCAGTGACGAATGTTGTCGCGTTCTGAATCAAGTATTCGCCAAGTCGTTTTCGAATTGTCCTGCGGATGTTGTGCCGCAATTATGCGATTACAACTTTTTTCCAATGGATCCTATTGTATTAGATCCTGTTGGAATTATGAAGCTGATTCATGACCTTAAACCTTCCAGTTGTGGCGTCGACGAAATTAATCCCAAGCTCTTAAAAAACACCGAAGTTTATTCGTCACTAATCCTGCCACACATCTTTTTTCAATCCCTTCAGTGATGTGCTGTGCCAATTGATTGGAAGGTGGGGAAGGTCGTCCCTGTTTTCAAATCCGGTATCCAAAGCTCTCCTTTAAATTACCGGCCAATAGGCAGTTTTAGCATATCGTTACCGTGTTTACGTTACCGTTTACCGTGTTTGCGGGAGAAGACTGTGCAGCGCGAGAGTTGCCGCGAACGGCAACTTACCGGCACAGGCTTCACCGTCGTCAGCGCTTCCGGCAACACGGTAAACGGTAACGCAAACACGGTAACGATATGCTAAAACTGCCTAATATCGTTAACGTCTATTTCCTGTAAACTTTTAGAGCACGTCATTTATTCTAACCTTCTATCATTCCTGGAATCCAACTCCTTTTTCAGCCCATTTCAACATGGCTTTCGGAAAAATTACTCATGCGAAACTCAGCTTCTAACATTCACACACGACGTTGCATCAGCTCTGGATCGCGGTTCATCTGTAGACTGCATCTTTGTAGATTTTCAAAAAGCGTTTGGCAAAGTGTCTCATCAATTATTACTTCTTAAGCTCAGTACCCTAAACATTGACCCTAATGTGGTTAAGTGGATAGAATGCTTTTTGACCAATCGCACCTAATTCGTGACTGCTAACGAATGCAATTCTCTCCCTACTGATGTTAAATCCGGTGTACCACAGGGTTCGGAGTTAGGTCCTCTGCTATTTTTAATATTTATTAACGACCGTCCTAATGGTATAAATTCCTCCATAAAATTATTCGCTGATGATTGCGTAATTTCGCGAAATTTGTGACCGAACTTTAATTTACACGCCGACCTCGACACTGTCTCTAAATGGTGCAGCAAATGGCACATGATACTTAACACAAACAAATGCAAAAGCATGACCATTACGCGCAAACGTTATCCCCAGCAGCCCTTTAATTACAAAATTACCGGAGCCACTCTAGAATACGTTACATCCTACAAGTATCTTGGTGTTCATATCAGCAATGACTTAACATGGCACACAGACATTAATTATGTCTGCAGCAGCGCAAACCGTTCCTTAGGATATATTCGCCGTAATTTCTCTCATGATCCATCCCCCCTCAGGTTAACACTTTATCGGACGCTAATTCGCCTTAAACTAGAGTATGCCTCGGCAATCTCGGACCCTGCACAACAAAACCTAATTTCTCTTCTGGAATCTGTACAAAACCGCTCAGCTCGATTTATACTTTCCGACTACTCCCGTACCTCCAGTGTTTCACTAATGAAAAATAACCTGGTTCTACCAAGCTTGCACCATCGCAGAAAAATTTCACGACTCTCTCTGTTTCACAAAATCTATTTCCATAACCCATCTATAAGACGCGACCTTTTCTCACGGCCCACGTACATATCATCCCGCATCGACCATCCGTTCAAGGCAACAACGTTCCATCTGGCCGCACCAACGCATTCTCAGATTCATTTCTCCCCAAAATGTCTGAGGAATGGAACCACCTTCACCACCACATTGTGTCCATTGAAGATCCGGCATCATTCAAGAATGCACTTTCTGTACATGTAATGCAGTAACCTGGTTTCCGGAAATATGCTTGTGTTTACATACTGCCTGTACTTCTACACTGTTACCTGTTTTCATGCACTGTACCCACCCCCTCTGTAACGCCGTAAAGGCCCTGAGGGTACTCTAATAATAATAATAATAAAACCGTGCTCTCACCAAATCCGACGCCAAGACCAACGCCGACGTATACGCTCCCTTCCGTCGCCACCGCTGCCACCAGCTGCCTGGACGACCGCCGGCTTGCCCAAGAAGGGAGGCGACGCACGTAGTTCCAGCAACACAATGCCCGTCGTTCCTTTAGCGACGCCTATTTTGTGCGCTACCTAGCCAATCAGAGGGTGGCAAAATAAAAAAAACGAACTAAGCGATTACAACAGCCCGAAGACGGGACACGAGAAAGGAGGAGACAAACATGTGCACTGACTATCAACCACATCTTTTTTATTGCATTAGGGCGCAACCTTTGTACGAAAGAGTCAAATCTACGCAACAATAAATAACAAATAGAAGAAGGCGACGGTGCTGTACGAATTCTTAAAGCACACAATGATGGTAGGAAACCCGTATCAATTCGAAAGATATGCGATCCCTTTTCCGTTCACGCGAGACACTGGGCATACGAATACACTCGTCGCAGCATTGTGCGATACAGAAAGCCTCGTGGGTCACGCGTGCCCTTTCTTCTTTTTTTTTCCAATGCACAGCAAGCTGACTGCTAGCATGACCCTTTGAGAAAGTTCTCGTAGTCACGCAGGCGATCGTCAATGCAACGTCCTGACAAGACAGCGGGATTTTGTAAACAATTCTGTGCCTGCATTCCACAACCGAGCATATTTCTTTTCGCAAGACTTTTCTGCGTTATGCACTGCGTTCCAAAAAAGTGCGGGCCAATTCACCCTGTGGAGGGCGTTTCGAAAGCGACGCTTTATACACCACCTACCACGGGTGCCTACGGCCCGGTTGCGTTATTCACACGTTACACTGTACCTGTAACACGTTATTTATTATTTCACTTCAGCACAATGTTCAGAACGGACTGATGACCGGTGTGATACGCACTCAGACTTTGCGTTTTCAGCGCAGTTATATTATTCGTGAAAGTTAACTCAAAGCACATTCCACGTATGGTAGTCGGTTGTTTGGTATCGGTATTGCACACGAGTCCAAACTTTTCGAGGTCTACCTGGACAAACCACTGGTGCACACGGCCGCCACACGTGCCGTGGACGGAGCGCACAGAGGCGCGAGAGGTCGCGTGACGCTATCACGTGGCATTCAGCGAGATCGCAGGGGGTAAACCCACAGCTGTGCTCGGTGAATACACCGTCTGTCTCCCCTGTATCTGCGTGTGCTCGTAGCTCAATTGGTAAGACAACGGGCTCTCGCTCCGTTTCTCTATTCGGTATATGCACGAACAGGAAGCTGTCGGTTTTCAGAAGGTACCTTATGCAGGAAACACTAGAGTAGGTGGTGATAGAAAATTCCTCATACGTCTCCTTCGTGAGGAACTCGCTTGGATCGCCGCAACTTCTTTTAACATCTTCCAAATACATAGGCATGGTAACCTCCAGCCACTCAAGCCTGTCATAGTCAGCATCGCCGTAGTGCCGGACATCGGGGAACTTTTGGCGCAGGTGCCGGGTTGTATTGCTCATGTCCAGAAGTATGAACTCCTGATAGAAGTTCCTCATGAATGTGATGGTGTGGCCTGCAGTTGCGAACAATGGGCTGCATGTGTGCCTGGCTTGTTCTTTTAGGTGTTATAAGGCAGCGGTCACAGCCGGAGGCAGAACTTGAATGGTCCTTCTCACGTTCATCTTTTCGATATTATTCGTATGGACGGGCTTTCGGTGTAGATAACGGACCGGTTTCACCGTCAGGTTCTCTTGCAGGTCATACACATACTTTAGGTAAGATACCTAAATTTTCCCCTTAGGTCCTACGTCATGAGCGTGCGTTCTTCATTCTTCAGCACATCGCAGGAGTCGAAACTTAGGAGTACAGGTTTGTTACAGTCGCACGGGGGTTCTACTTCAAACGCCAGAGTGCCCTGGTCCAGCATCTTCATTTTGACTCGGTGGTGGTCGGTGACAAGTTGCACTATGCGAACCACAGGTTTTTTTCCTTTTTTCATCACAAAGAGTACTAGCTCGGGAAGCTGACTACCCGTTGGACGTTTAGTGAAGAAGTAGCCTACTGGGATTGCGTACGACGAAGACAATCCACTTAAAACGAAGCAGTGGAGGGAGTGGGCTAAAACAACATCGTTGCTGCTAATCCAACATCCGCTTGCCTAACAAAGCATGCAGTCCCGCTGCTTGTTATACTGAAGCTTTTTCCTAAAGGCCAACTGCACTCAAATTTTCGACGGCGTAAGAATAAGGCCATCCAACAGGGCCAATAAAAAAAGTGCGACATGCAAATATACTGCGTTTCAAGCGTGAATGCGCGCGACGCAAACAGCTCGTGAAGATTGGTGTTTTGGGAACCTAAACTGAAAAACGCGGCCATTACCGGCGGCCGGGCGTCACATAGGTGATGGAGCGGAAGCATGCGCATCAGAATCAGAGGCCGCTCACAGCAGCCTCCAAATGCGCGTGATAACGCCGCGTGTCCCATTGTTATTTCCACAGAAGAAGTCCCACTAACGTCTGCCCAAGCTAATGAAGTTAGGCGCAATTCCAACACCACGTTGCTATCGATCAGGATGAAGAAGACCGTCCGACATTAATTTTTGCATCAGAAAAAGTTGCAGTGACATGTTGGACGCGATAGCGTTACTTTGACGCCGAATGAGCGTTTTAGAAGGGAGTTGCTGCGTTTACAATTTCTGCTTTCCAGTTACCGAAGGTTAGCCAAGATGGTTTTAAATTGCCCTGACACACAAATAACAGACGCCATCTACGCTTGTGTGGCTGAACATGTGGGAGTGAAGGTTGCGGCTGCTTGATCTTGGTCAGTTTCAGCGACAAGGCGACACTATCTGTCGTACAAAGCGCTTATTCCCTCATGCCGTGGCTCGTCTAAGCATTTTGGTTTTGGTTTTTACTCTACGCTACCTCGAGCAGTATTCGCGGGGTGACCAGTTTTGCCCTTGCGCGCTAGAGGTCAAACCACACCCCCTTCCGTAAGCGCCCGGCAGCGTATTCCCAAACCATATCCCGTAAGGGACCAGGCCGACCCCCCCCCCCCCCCCCTAAATAGCGCCCCAGCATCGTGATGTCACCGACGTCACTTCCACTGAAGCTGTAGCCAAAATGGCGGCGCCCATTTGAAAGCAGTCCTGCTGTGGTGTCTCAGGCTCTCAGGCATTGCGCTTGCTTTGGATCCCAGGATGCGTGCTTTGACAAACTACGCGCACCGCTACGTATTGCTCAAGTCGTCGCTACGCCTTTGCGAAAGTTCGCTGCACGTTTGCTTTTGTCGTGAGAGGAGCGCAGCGCTGGCGCAGTTAGAATCTCGGTGATTTGCACGTAGGAGGCATTTGCACGCAATCTTTTGGCTGATACCTTCAGTGCTAGGTGCATCTACTCCAAATCATTACGTCCCCAAAGCACTGGAATCGCGAAACAGTAGCCTATAATCGATATCGGCGCTCTGCATGTAGGTAGGGGGTAAGTGATTGCTATCACATGTACTCGCTCGCACGCGTACGGAGTGAATTGGCGTAAAGCTTGCCGACTTACCGCACAATTATTCTTCCAAATCTCCGCCTGCGCGTCGCTTAGGCCTGGGCGGTGCTCTATAAAATAATTTTGCCCTATTTTGAGCATGTTAGATGCGTTTTGCAATAGTGGCCAATAGGCAAGCTCTGAAATTGTTCGACACGTATGCATATTGCGTAAGAATTCTGGCCTGGTGCAGAGGTAGTGCAGAGTGCTTCCCCTTCTCTACACACACGCCCACACAAACATTTTGCAAAGTATATTTCACCTTACGCGCTGCGCTGCAACGGCGTACCCGTACGAAAGCAGTCGCTGTTCGTTTTAATCGAGACAAGCTGCTTTCTCAAGCTGGTCCACTTTCAGGCGGGAAAACTCTTTATTCCTTAAAACAAACTGAACGTCTATATGTACCCTTGTTTCATCTTCAAATAGGCAGCGTTGGTATAATGTTGACACATTTTATAGCAAAGTTTTTTTAAAGCAAAGCTTTTTACCTCTACCCCCCAAGGGTTCTTTCGCGACCGTTGGTGTCACCAGAAAACTCCAGCTAACAAATAAAAGAATTTACTGGCAACGCCGGGAATCGAACCTGGAACTAATAGACTAACAAAGCGAGAGCCCGTTGTCTTACCGATTTAGCTACGAGCCCACACGAAGACTGGGAAGACAGGTGGTGTACTAACCAAGCACATCTACGGGTTTACCCCCTGCGTTCTCGCTGAATGCCACGTGAAAGCGTCACGCGACCAGTGACGCCCATCTAGCGGCCCTGTGCGCACCTAACCCATGTGCTAAGAGTTACAAAAATTAAAGGAAGCTCACACCAATGCATGACATCTCACTTCTACTACGCCAATGTGCTAAAGCCTGTGGCATCCAGTGTTCACGTAAACAATCACAGCTCCTTGTCATCCGCCCTCACGCCAAACCAAGGAATACACTCAAATAATCCTTGATGGCCAGGCCATCACTCCAAGCCCCAGCATCAAGATCCTAGCTGGGCCTACATCTCGAGGCTAACATCAGGAGTGACGTCTCCTTGCAGCGCCTCAAAAACAGCATTAATCAAATCATACACATGATCAGGCGAGTTGCCACCAAGAAGCGAGGCCTAAAGGAATCCGGTACCTTTCGATTAATTGAAGCTTTTGTCCTCTCGAGAGTTACTTACGTCAACCCCCTGTCTTCTTCTAGACAAGGAAGACATAGAGACGCTTTATATAATGATTAGAAAGGCGGTCGAGCAGGCCATTGGTCTTCTTATGAGTGCGTCCACACAGACGCTGCTTAGCACGGGGCTCCACAACACAGTGGAAGAGCTGATATAAGGCCATCTTTCTAACCATAAGGTCCGACTCAGAACTGCGATGGGTAACCGCATGCTTCACCAGATTGGCTGGGCAGCCCAGAATGTCACTCCGCTTGACGTACTCCCAGACTCTTGGAAAGTAAAACTAAAGATGCTCCCTTTGCTTAGAAATATGAACCCCTCACATGACGAGGGTCACCGAAAAGCACGGGCTCAAGCGCTAAACACCACCCTCGATGGGAATCATGCAGTTATCTACACAGACGCCTCCAAACATCGCGGGCAGCGATACGCCATTATCGTGGCTACCTTCAGAACCAACCTCCTTGCGTGTACCTCTCTTAGGACCCAAGAAATGACGCCAGCAGAAGAGGCAGCCATCACCTTGGCTCTCGCTCAACCAGGGGTTCGGAGGGTAGTCATTGATTCCCAGCAAACCTACTGGAATTACCTGTAGGGTTGGGTGTCCTGACCTGCACTGCGCGTGCTAAAAAACCACTCCCCAAACGGTTTCATTCAGCTCATCTGGACACCCCCCTCACACTTCAATGGAGGACAACAAATACGCCCACCCAACAAGCCTGTGCTTTTACCTCCCATGCTATGGAGCTGCACGAGGTCAGTCACCCGCTTGTCACGTTCAGGGAGATAACCCAGCATTATCGCATTCTGAGACAGACCGTACCTTCGCCTTACCCTGACCTTTCCAGAGAACAACAAACTACCCTACGGCTTATACAATCCGGGCTCCATCCCACAGCCAACGCGTCTTCACTTAACGCATCCGAATCGCTACGACGCTGAATGTAAATTTTGCTCAGAAGTAGGAACACTCCGCCCCGTAATCGGGGTGTGCGGCTTTAGCCTTGAGCACCCTCCTCTCTTTCCGTCAACTACCCAACCAGAGCAATGGGAGATGCTGCTCTCCAGGCCCTCTTTACCTACCCAGCTTCAGTGGGTGGACAGAACACAGGCGCGCGGACTGCATATGGGCCCCACGGAAGAAGGAATCACTCCCCAGGGCTGCACTCTGGGCCGTTCAGAAATCTGAACAGAAGTATTTCTTCCCCCTCCTCCTTCTCTGCCGCAAATCTCGTCGCCTCCGTCCGCGGCGCAGAGACGGAGAAGACAGATCGTCTAACACCGGGTTGGAGCTTACTTTAATTTTATAAAAAAAGTTTCCACTCTTGTGCTACACCAATACAACTCAACCAAACACCGTTCATGCTTCATGCATTGATTTAACCGTAACAATAATGTCTCTTTGAAGTAATAAATGGTGTGGTTAAGTGCATTTCACTTCTCTCTGGCTTTGCTATTTGTAGAGCGATGTGAGTGAATTTAAGTGACGTCGCGTGGGTAATCGTTATGGGTGCCGTTTACAGCTTTGCTTTCCAACCACATTCACGGGGTGGATTGGCGCGATTTTTTATCATGTTATCACAGGATTCTCTGTGATGCCTTTGTATGTTCTAACCTCACAAATAAAAACTTTTGCATAGAACAACTTCAACTGTTGTTTTGTTCTTCGGACACCTGACAACTATTCGAATTCATCTTCGCAGCGCACAAATGACAGGACAAAGAGGAGGAAAACACTGGACAAGCGCTGAAGATGTATCCTGCCTTTCCTCCCCTTTGTCCTGTCATTTGTGCGCTGCGAAGATGAATCTGTACCAACTAGCCCGGTTTTCTGCGCGACTATTCGAATTCACTTCGAAAATATTCGAACCCAGGACTATTTGCTTCGAATTCGCTTCGAACTAAAATAACACTATTCGCACAAGCCTAATATTTTGTCATTGCAAGATGCACAATTTTGCCAAATGGTCAGGTGTCCACCACAAAAAAAAATGTTCTATTGTGGGTAGTAGCCTGGAAGAGAATGCAGCCAATATTCCACACCCCCTGTGTTTGTGTTGCCCCTCTTCTAAATTTGCTTTAATATTGTGGAAATTGATGAAATGATTTTATGCTGCTTTATATTGCCTAAAATAGTTGTCAAGCAACGTTTTACTATTTCCTACAACTAATTTGGATTATTAACCTGACGTTGTCATATTGGGCATATTATTGGCATCTTGCATAAGTGGCACTCTGAAGCCTCTTAAATGTATACCCACTAGCCCCCTTCCCCTATCATCAGTCGCTGTTGACTTCCCCTACCCATGGCCTTCCATGTATCAAAAGAATGGTTCATTAAAAATTTTTTCAGCAAGAGTTCACTGGTTACCTGTAAAATAGTAGCTACCTTAAGCATTTACCTTTGCCCTGCCTTGTGGTCTAAAAAAGTCTCCTTACACAAAAATGTGTCCATCGGGTGTTTCATTTGGGTGCGTGTCTGTGTATACTCAGATTAGTGTGTTTACCTCATCGCAGGAAGGTTAACCCTCCGTCATTGGATCAGCCTACCTGGATTTCCAGCACTTCAAACATCTTCAAGACTCGGCCACTTTGAATAGGTTTTCACTGTAATGCACATGTTTTGATATATTTTCGGTGATCCCTAACTTATTTTTTATGATCAGTCTTTTTAGTTCTTGCAGTTGACTTTTTTTTTGCTATAACATTGAAAGGCTGAAAGGCATTCAGTATCTAGTCATTTTTTATAAGCATGTTTTAATTGCTATGGCAGCCAAATAGAACGGGTTGTTTCTAATTTTTGCCTTTTATGCATATCAAATTTTTTTTACTGCCACATCTTTTGGCCACCTTTTATTCTATTTTGACTTGTCATGTGTATTTTGAATAATAAAATTGCTAGTCTTGCAAAAGTTGCTCAGTGTGCTTATTGCTGCATTTAAGGTGTGTCTAGACGCTTTAGCTCAGTCAGATTTGTCAGGCCACACGAAATGCAGTAAAATGTGGTTATGCTGTCCCATCTATACAATATCAAAGTTGTTTTAGATGAAATAAGTTATATATGTGCACTCTTATTCTGATAATCACATTTCTATATACCCCTGGGCGTAAAACAGGAAGAGAGCTATAAGAGTCGTCTTGATGACATCTTAATAAGATGATAGCAAGATGGCTACAATGCCGCTGGCGTAAACTGCTGTGAGAGGTTTTCCTTTATGTCTCCACAATTACTAGAAAACATCTTCACAAGACATTATGTCTCTATCTGGCATGCTTAGAAGTCTTCTCGTAGATTGCTATTCAAAATTTTTGAGAATGTCGTCAAAACGGAGAATAAACGTTTTGTTGCTTTCAATCCAGATAGCTATGAGGTGTTTAGTATTCGTCCTGTAAACGTCTTGTTGGAATTTTTAGCAGTCTCTGAGATATCATCAAGAATATCTTGCTCAGGCATAGCGTCGCGTTAGCCGAGCTACAGGATGGCTATCTCCAGTCTTGGCAATGTCTATAAAAATCTTCAGGTGTTGCGTAGACATCTTGGAGGTCTTGCCCAGATGTCGTATAGAAGTGTGGTAGCTGTCCTAATGTGCAGATCAAGATGTCTTGGATAGCTACACAAGATAAGTTTGAGAATTCTACAAGACGTGCTTGCGTTCACTGGGAAGTGAACTGCGAGCTCAGAAACTTATCTGAGCTATTCGAAGCGGGCGTTTTGGGAGCGGGTTGAAACGGGAAGGGTGTTTTGCGAACGGGTTGAAACAGAAAGCGGCCAAACGGGAAGGGCGTTTTGGGAACGGGCGTACACGGGACGGGCCAAACGGGAAGGGCGTTTCGGGAATGGGTTCAAACGGGAATGGGTTGTTTCGGGCTACACCCATGGAGCTGACATGGTATTTGGTGCCGTTAGCTGTAATTTTTTAATGCTTTACGTTCGCCGGACGTAACTCAAAACATTGGCCTAAAGTTCCGTTGGACGTAACTCTATAAACTGGCTTAAAGTTACGTCGGACGTAGCTCTAGTTTTCAATTTTGGGTTCCGTCGGACGTTACTCTAGAAACTGGCTTACAGTTCCGTCGGACGTAACTTTAGTTTTCAATTTTGGGTTACGTCGGACGTAACTCTAGAAACTGGCTTACAGTTCCGTCGGACGTAACTTTAGTTTTCAATTTTGGGTACGTCGGACGTAACTCTAGAAACTGGCTTAAAGTTACGTCGGACGTAACCCTAGTTTTCAATTCTGGGTTCCGTCGGACGTAACTCTAGAAACTGGCTTAAAGTTCCGTCGGACGTAACTCTAGTTTTCAATTTTGGGTTCCGTCGGACGTAACTCTAGACACTGCGTAATTTTTTTATGTATATTTGTGTGTTGGAGTTTTTTAGGTCCGTTAGATCAATGCTCTCCGTTTACGTTATTACTACCATTAAATGTGTTAATACGCCGATTAAGCATTTCTGTGAAAAAAAAAGTAAATGCAGGGCGTCACACAGTGCTTCCTTTTTTGTGATTTTATTCCGTGGTTCAGTCGTTGTTTCCCGGCATAAATTTTCTCCCTCGTTTTTTTTTGTTTTTTTATATATATGATTCTCATCCCCTCACTCTCGAATCCATCCCCCCTTCCCCCCTCTTCCGCGCCACGCCGCCGCTGATCCGGTGACCCCCGCGCCGTTTACACGCCGCCGCCGGAGGCGGGAACACCGGCGCGCCGCCGCCGGCGATTTCTGACCGGCGCACAGGTCTAGTTGAGTGGGACGAACGGAGCGCTCCACCCGAAGCGGCAAATGTCGACAGTATAGAGGGCGCTGCGGGCGAAGTGGATTCTAGTCGACTGAGCGCGCCGATGCACGCCAGCCGCGCTTTTCGCGTTTCGCCTGAATTTACTGCTCACGCAAATGCCAAACCGATTGCGGGGTTAAAAAGAACTCGTCAGGATAAACTCACAGATATTTACACAGGCTTTCCAATGATATTGCGCCCTGTTTTTTGTTGTTGTTCCGTGCTCCATCGTCGAAGCGTTGCGCGAACTTTCATTGCGCCGGTGTGATTCCTTGCTGAAGCCAATAAGGGAATCAGCTTGTATTTCAATGTTACGCAAATTTTTAAGCACCGTTCTCTACGAAATAAAACATTTAATGATGTTGTGAAGCTAACTTCCGTGTCACACTTTCTACTACACGAATTTGCAGTTGTGGCCTTCAGGCTGTCCGGAACGCCCTTGAGCGATCGCTGCCAGCACCGCAGTGCTTTTCTCAGTTCTTTGTACGCCTTTTGAAACTGCCGTTTGATATTCTTAACCTCTTTACTTTTTTCTTGTGACCACGACGTTCTGGGCGTACCAGCCCACTACTAGGGGTATGCTACCGTTTGCTAAGGTATAGCGAGATATACATTACAACACTCACATATTTTATTGAAGAATTCAACGCTTTTACGCATGCTACGCAATACTACTAAGATATAGTGATATGTATGCATTACCGTTACTAACATTTTATTACAGAATTTTAAGGTTTGAAGAAATACGGTGCTTAACGCGTATTGATGCTGAAAAGGCAAAGAACTAGAGTAGGGAGTGCGGAGAGACGGAATAATTGAAAAGGCTGCCTCGAGAGATGTGAAGATTGCTAAAAATGTAATTAAATCAATAAGGTACAATGTACATCTAGATTTGAAAAACAAGCCCCCTTGTCCATTCATTGCCAATGGACCGAGGTCACCTAATTTCAACCGTTTATGTCGAGAAAATAGCATAGTCATACACAAGAACTGCTACATCAACTGATCAAGCAACAGCAGATCAGCATGTTTATTCATAGGAACAAAACGGTAAGCAACTTAGAATTTGATGTGACGACTTGCATTGGGACATCACGTGCACCTGCGCACTTTTAGAAGCTGGGCCATTTTGCGCCTTTCTTCTTTTGCCCTGTTCACACCTTTTATTAGGAAGTGTAGACGGGTGACAATGTAGAAGCGCACTATTTTAGCCTTCAAGTCAGCTTCATGCGCAGCACAGCCAACAATTTTGTCTTTGCCCTTCACAAGTGACAGCACATCCAAAATGCTGTTGGCATGCAGGCGGTTCAGGCTGAAGCAGTCCGTGAAGATACTCTCTAGGTAGTTGACAAAGTCAAACAGCTCGGCCGATGGATACAGCAATCCACCCTTATCACAAAAACTTGTAAAAGCAGACTCGACGTGTGTCCTCCCCTCTGAGGCAGGAACAAGCAGGAAGGCACGACATGTGTCACACCCAGACTTCTCCACACACTTTTTGGCAACATACCCTGCCATGTGGTAAACCAGGCGCGAGTCACTTTTCTTTTGCACAAGGCTATTATGATCGACAGGGATAGCCTGCTCCTGGCTCACAGTATCTCCCTGACTGTCAAGGTCGCCTTGTGCAATGAGCTTGTCAATTGTTTCTTGCAGGCTAGTTGCTTCCGGGTACGCATCTCCTGTGTCCAGAAGTGCTGTCAGTACCACTGGCTCCACACTAGAGCCAGTCACTGGCCTTGCCAAACTATAAAAGCTGAGGCAGTTAACAGTAATGAGGAACTGCTCTGGTGTGGGATGATCATTACAGCCCGATGATTGCCGCACAATCCCGAACAGGTTCTCGACGGGGTCCTGGCTAAGATTCGCGGTCATCAGGTACTTGTAGCGGAGCTCCTTTGTGACATACTCAAGCAAGGACAGCACGCTTGACAGCGTCACACTTAAGCCGACAGCTGTTGTTTCGCTGATGAACCCAACACCACCGGCGGCGCACTCCCACTTTGTGATGTACTCAAGGAAGCTTGACAGCGCAGCTGCTCCCGCTGAATTGGGCCACAGTGCTTCAGACTTGAAGCGGGATGTCATGACCTTTATCAGAGTATTCATCATTCTGAAACAAACAAAAAAAAAGCAAGAAAGTCATGAGTATGTGGGTTAGGAATACGAGGTAACATTAGCAGGACAGCAGTTATACCGGGTATAATTTTTAAGACCACATCAACCACGACTTGATAATCTCCCCAGCAATCTAATTACCTGAAGAATACTTCTGTTGCATCTATGGCTCCTCTTCCATAGTCTGATTCTAAGGTGCCCTTGTAGTGATGCAGGCCACGCAACACATGGTCACCGAAGAGCTGGAAAGCCAAGGAGACTCGCATCTTTTCAAAGCTACTTGGCTCGAAATGGCGAGTTGTCAATCCTGGCATCGCCTTCAACGTCACATTGTTCTTGTCAAGATTGAAGGCTTCCTTGACGAAGTACGTAGATACCTGCATTGTTAATAAAACCATGCTAAGTTGCTTCCCACACATTTTAAGTACACCCATAAAAAGAAAAGAACCCTTACCCGTCCATCTGGTGTGGTGAAGCCACCCTTCAGCAGGGAGTTTCGAAGGCATTTCACCAGGTGGGGGAAATCCGACAGAAAATGGAGGTTTCTCTTCGTATCAACAGGGTGCTGGACTCTGCAGATAATCTTCCTGGTGGATCCTCGAATGCCCATCAATGTCCACATCTTCCTATTCCAGGTGGCCCCATCGCAAGTCACAAAGTGGATGAAGAGTCCTGCTTTCTCGGCCAAAATTGTCGCCTCAACAAGAATTTTGCACAGAAGCTCGCCTTTCACATTTCCATTTGCAGCGAAAGCCCCCAGGATCTGGGAAAACTTTCCTGCAAACGGAACAAACATCACCACCATGCCATGGTCGCACGGAAGGTTAGCATCCTTGGCAGGCGTGAAGGGTCCCAAATCCACGAAGCCACGCAGCTTTCCAGTTTTCTCCATTGAGAAGTGTTCAGACAACTTCATCTCGTCAACGAGAAGTCCGCCGTGACGCTTGAAGGTGTCCATTGAGCTTGTTTTTGCTTCTAAAGCTTCCAGCATTTTTTTTACAAAAACCAAAGCCTGTTTTATAAGCAGCAGTGTACTTCTTCAGGGTGGTGTTGCTGGGTAGTACGAGGATGTTTTGCTTCCTAATGTGCTTGTACAGTCTGGGACTCTTCATTTTCATTAGGATGCACACAAGAATCCATTCCTTTGTGAAGTGCATGCCCCTCGTGCTTTTTCGCTTGGAAGCTGCAAAACAATGACACACACTCTGTTGCTGCTTTCTTGGTAGTAGGGCGATATTCTCTTCGAATGCTTCCCTTTTAATTTTCGCGTTTGCAGCCTTCATTCTTTCTACCTGTCCGTTCAAGCTCAGCACCTTCCTGCACAAGCGCCTTTGCCTTTGTAATGCGCATCTCAGCTTTTGCGCCGCTGTCATTGCTTGTTTTCGATGGTGATTCCTCAGACGAGACATCCGAGTCAGCAGGGCCTTGCGTAAGTAACGGCACGAAAGACATGGTGTTCCTGAAAAAAAAAAATACAAATCTTACTTGTTTGGGGAAAAACAATCCTTGTTACTGGTTATGTATTTGGATGCTGTCGGTCACACCCAAATTTTTATGTATGGACTTTACAGTTGGAAATCAAGACTTCACCATTCCAGGTGAGCCAGCAGAAACTAGACCCAGAAGTTGCTTACGGGCTCTAACATAGCACGCGTCATATCCTAGGTGTTATTACACAAGTAAGTTGTGCAGTTTCCTCATAAATATACCCCGCAACTGTGTACAGGTACCTATTATGTTATGTAATTGTGCGTAAAAACAGAATGGACGTATTGCCGGGCTAGGTAAGGCATACATACTGCGGAGCGCATCAAAAGGCAGTACCTAAAGGTGAACGCAATGGTTTTTTAAATGTTTACGCTGAAATTCGGTTTGCACCTTTCGGTAATTACCGCACAAAGCAGTCACTTCTTGGGAAGAATGCAGTACACATTCTATGCAATCATAGAATCTGCATGCGACCTTAATGCCATATTTACCTTCGCTAGCTGTCATCCCTGCGCACTTCTTGTTGTAGAAAGAGCCACGAATGACATTTGTCTGACTCAGAAGCTTCGTCGTTAGGTCCCCTTCGGTTACAGCAGAAGTGGAGAGCGCACCTGGACACTTCAGTAGTTCAGATGCGTGAAGAAGGGCTTGCTCTGCCTGCAGCACAGTTCTCAAAATTCCTTCGGCGACGAGTTTTCCATTGAGGAATGTTTTGAAACTGGCCTGCTTGGCCGGGCTGAAATAAAAGAGAACTGCTCTTTCTGACGTAACTGTTCCGGAGCACGTTTCCAAGTTCGAGAGTGCGTACACAACGCCGTCAAAGCCAGGAAACTGGTGCACCGACCAATATTTAGTCGGCGTCTTCAGTTCTCGCAAGTTGTCGAGCCCCACGGGTACACAGTCTTCACTTTCGAGGCACTCGTCAACAGTAGTGGGCGCGTCATTGCAGGCTTTCTTCCCGTTGTGTGTTTCGGGCACGGCAGGCGCTTCCCGTTTTCGAGGAGCGCGTTTGGGCGGAGCTTTCGAGCTCAGATATTTCGGAGCGTTAGGCAAGACTGTGGGAACTGCATCTGGCGTCAGCGAGGGCACACCGCGGGCGATTCTAACTTCTTGGCCGCCGACAACGTGCACATAGTCACGCTGGATGAAGCGTTCCTCAAAGTGAAGCTCACATACCGCACAGTTCTCTTCAAGCGGTTTATCACCACGATGAAGGTTTCTTTCCCATATTTTTCTCCTGTTTTCATCCTTCGGGACGCTGAAGAGCGACAGCTTTCTCTCCGTTTTGACGCCTGCGTAGCCGGTGCGGCATCCCGGAGCGTAACAGTGCCGATGCCTTGCTTTAGGCATTACGAAGGTGTCGAAACTGGTTATCCAAACCTCATCACATCACAAACAGAAGCAGCGGACCCGCACAGGTTTTAGACAAGCGACTGAGTAGACCTTTACTGCCTTTACAACACACGCCAAGCTCGGCGCACTCCGATATCCTATGCCACCGCTCGCAGTTCAGACAGGCACAACCCAATCCACTGCGACCGCAGCGCCGCCACGCCAACTTTCCATAAACTGCGCTTCACCGCGAAGCAGGCGCGGAGCCGGCTGCTCGTCCCACTCAATTCCTTCTAGTTCACTCTAGTAATGGCTAAGATATCGGTTGAGGTGGACATAGGCAACGTTACTAGAATACATAGGCGGACAGCAACCAAATCCAAAAATCGTCCCGGTAAGGCTGACTAATGTTCTCGATTTCTTTATTGATTGTAGGGTTTAACGCGCCGACGCAACGCAGGCGATGAGGCGCGCCGTAATGGAGGGCTCCGGATTAATTTTGATCACCTGGGGATCTTTAACGTGCGCCGAAATCTCGTGCACACGGGCTTTTAGCTTTTCGCCTCCATCAGAAAAGCGGCCGCTGCGGCCGGGAATCGAACCCTCGACCTCGGACTCAGCAGCGCAACGCCTTAGACACTGAGCCACCGCGGCGGGTCTTCTCGATTTATTCTAAAGGACTGTAATTTTTATTGGGCATTCTGAAAAGAAAAAAAAAATTGGCCTGTCTGTCAATATGATCGGCCAGTAACGCTTTCGGGGAGCCTTCTCAATAGTTGGTGACTGGACTGGTGGGTATTGGGGAATAAGCGATTGGTGAGGAAGAGAAGAGTGCAGTGGGGGGAAGAATGGGAAAGGGAGGATATCGAAAAGAATGGTGGAAGAGGAGTGCGATTAGAGGGACAATGAGAGGACGAAGAGGAAGACGGGAAGAGGATTGATTTGATTAATTGTGGGGTTTAACGCGCCGACGCTGCACAGGCAATGAGGCGCGCCGTAGTGGAGGGCTCCGGATTAATTTTGACCACCTGGGGATCTTTATCGCGCGCCGAAATCTTGTACACACGGGCGTTTTTGCTTTTCGCCTCCATCAGAAAAGCGGCCGCCGCGGCCGGAAATCGAACCCGCGTCCCCGACGGGAAGAGGAGTGTCGATAGGGGCGTAGGAAGAGTGGGACAGAGAAAGGAGAAAAGAGAGGGAAAGAAGATGACAAAGCGGATTTGGGGAGGGGAGAAGTAGGTGGGAAAGGGTGAGGTGGCGAAAAAGAGGAGAGAATGGTTAAATGGAAACTATGGAACTAATTTCCTTCAACCGCTATTTTCGTGGTGGATATATGATCTGTTCCTGCTATACGTAACCATGCTGCAAGAAACGTATACGCACCAATCCTACATGTATGTACCCTTATTTTGTAAGCCATAGTCAAAATCATCATAATCGCCGTCATCGTCATCTTCAGTGTGCCTTCGGTTGCGTGTCCAAGCAGTGATCGGGCTCCCAGGAATTTAGTTACAGCCGTCCACACCAACGTCTCAGAGACTAGGCGCCTACTCGCCTACTTCGTTAGCCGCTCTTCTTGTACACAGGCAAAAGAAGAGCCTGTTCTTTCAAATTCCTGCATTGCCTTTTCTTGCAAATTCCTGCATAGTGGGCACTTTTCTTCTACAAATTCGTGTATTTGTTGTGCGATTATTCTAATTAACTTTTTTCTACAAAACTTAGTTTCCTAAATCGGGCACATTAACCCCAAAAGCTCCCGATCCTGGCCAATCCAAGTGGGTATGCGCCACAAACAAAGGAACCACAACAACAACAACGACGACGACGACGACGACGACAACATCGGGCTCAAGGCTGCGTTCCGTGAGGAACAGGCAGTCAAACAGACCAGTAGCGGTAGCTAGAGTGATTGGTACAGCCGTGCTCATCCTTCAGTAGGCCGCCCTCATTCACTACTAGCATGGGCTACTACTGCGAGTACGTGCTGACGGCCAGCGGGATCCTGAAGCTCTTCCAGATGCTCACCGGCGCCGGCATCATTTACGTGCTTAGGTTGGGATGTCTGGGCATCGGATGTTTCCTCTACATGCGCCTGGATGCACGCATCCTATTCCTCGCCTCCATCGTATTCTTCTGCACTTCGTTTCTCATACTCGTCTGCGGGATAGTCGGTGAGTAGCTGTCCACACATGCACAAGACCGGCTGTGCCGGGCGCCAAGCTCAGACTACAAATTCTGTGAGGAATTCAAAACGTATGTACAGTTATTCAGCCTGATAAACTTTCGAGCCCATGGTGGTGGTGAGCCTGCAATCTGATTATGGAGCCGTGCGATGCTGCATACGTCAACCGGAAGGTGTGGCGAGTTTCCAGAGTAACACTCGGTATTGTTCTGGCGACTTCTGGCGGACAAACACGATATTTAGTGTACGACTCGCGTATTTGAATGCGTAGCCGTATTCCGGGACCGTAAATTCTCTTTCCGTAGAAGCCCATGTATTCGAAAGTAGAAAGCGATACCCGCTGCGGTGGCTCAGTGGCTAAGACGTTGTGCTGCTGAGCACAAGAAAGCGGGTTCGATTCCCAGCAGTGTTGTACGTAACGGCGTTCCAAGGAACGGCGTTCCTGGAACTAGTTCCTTTTTGGAGGAACGGAGGAGCACCACCGTTCCATTAAGGGTCGGTGGAACTGTAACGGTAACTCGGTACGTTTACGAAGGAACGGCAGGAACGGTGTCCCTTCTGCAAACGTTACATTGCTAGGATTTGGCTGTTTTTGATGCCAAGGCTCGAGTACAAAAATCCACAAGTCGCGACTGTGTTTCACTTCCTACAAGCTGGCCAATTGGCCCGCGCACTTCAGCGGAACGTGCTTCCTCGAAGTCCAAGGCAGAAGAATACCCACGCAGCGGGCCGCAGCTTGTGCTTGCTTTCATTGTGCTTTCAAACACACTGAAACAGCCTTGTAAAATCCGGTTAAACTTGGCCTCACCCCTCAGCGGTCATCCTAGCTTAGCAAGAACATTTCAAAGCCAAACATAACAAAACTTAGCAACCCCGGAAGAAACTAGGTCGACCCCCAGCTCCGCTGTTCTTTTTTTGCAACTGAACACCTATTTCACACCGTTTGAACAACCTACAGAAAGCCAAGCGTGTTCCAGTAAGTAAGCACCCTTTTCGCCGCACGACTATTGTCTTTTTTTTAATTTTGAAGGTTCAAATTCGTGTTTCACGTGCCAAAGCTAAACTTGGGGCGTGAGGTGCACCGCACATTGAAGCGAGCGATCATTGCATACGAGCAATTATTTTTCTTTTGCGTTTGAAAATTCCTTGCGGATGTCTTCTTCGTTACATGTCTTCTTCTTTACAGAACATAGTCTTATTCAAAGAACAGCTGAACACCTTTTCCACACCCTTTCAACATCCTAGAAAAATCAAGGGTGTTGAAGTTGATCCACACCCTTTTTTTTCACACAAGAACGGTGTAGAGCTAGGAAGAGGGTGTTGAGATTCAAGAAAAAGGGTGTAAAGGCCTCCCAACACCCTTTTTCCACTTATGCTACACCCTTTTTAGCGAAAAGGATGTAAAAAAGTTTTGGTGTGTGCACCGTATCTGTATATTGTCAGGGGTAATTACCGCATTAGTTCGCGCGAGGCGCGGGTGGGTTGCTGTCTTGGGAGTTGTGCTCGCGGTGAGGTCATTCGAAGGGTCACCGGCTGTCAATAGGGCTGGGCACGCCGCAGTGTCTCGGGGCCCCGGAGCTGCACTGCTCGAAGTTAGAGTACGCACGCAGTTCGTCACGGCGCGGTCTGCCGCCGATCTGGCGGGAATGGGTCGACATGAGTGCCAGGTGCTTTTGTATTGCACGCGTCGTGTTGACAAAGGAGAGGAATTTCGTCATTGTTGGGCATAATTTCGTCGCGGACCGTATGGACAATACCTGAGAGAGGCCTCCCGAACGTGGACGGCCAGCCTTCAAAGGATTTTTAGTTTGTCGGTTTCAACCTGTGCTTTGATAATTTTTAGTGTAAATGTTTTTTACGTACGTAATTTAGGCTCCGCGTTATTTATTGTGCTTTTTCCTTATGCGTATTTCTAACCAAAGCAACTTATTTGTGCGTCGTGTCCACATATTTGGCTATTTTTGGTTGTTTGTGTTCGGTATACATTGTAATTCTTGCGCGTAGATTTCATGTGTGACTGCGCTGTCAACTTTTATTTTTTTTCTTGTTATCGCCTTCCCACTTAAACTTGTATTGCGAACCTCGTAGCCATTATAGTTATTACTTGTGCTGTGTTTTTTACTCGCCAATTTGTGCTTTATGATCCGCAAAGCTTAACTTTTGTAACCCCTTTACTCAGTTCCCTGCAAAGGGCCTGTAAAATATTTTAAATAAACTGCAATATTGAATAACCATTCATTGAACGCCTATCTATTGTTCCTTTCGACACAGTTTCTTAAAAGCAAGAAATCAAATTATGTTCATGCATGCGAGTAACTTTCTATCTGCACATCTGAAGCGCAGTAACCTTACTGCGCATTTGTAAGACCGAAGTGGGAAGTGCTCTATGTGTTGCACCCATAATAGACGAGCCCCAAAATCACAGTTAGACATGTCTGGAGTTTGCCCAGTGCTCCTCGAAAAAAATCGTCTAGGAGCGTTTCTTTGGATTCTTTTTACCTTTAGATAAACTGCTGCCGGCGGTGTTCATATTCATATAATATACGTAGTTCGACGTGAGTTCTAAATTTCTCACTTTATTTTGCCTCAGGAATCTGACACCATATTTTAATTAAAAAAAGGAAATGTAACGTTAACGTAACGACACGTTCCTATGTTCGAAGTGAAACTGGAACGCGTTCCTTTCGCAATAAAGGAACTTTTAACGGGAACTTGTTTCAAAATTGGGAAGGAACGAGGAACGAGCTTTCGTTCCTGTTTCAGAGGAACGTGTACAACACTGATTCCCAGCCGCCGTTGCCGCTTTTCTGATATAGGCGAAAAGCAAAAACGCCCGTGTGTACGAGATTTCGGCGTGCATAAAGATCCCCATGTAGTCGAAATTAATCCAGAGCTCCCCACTACGGCACGCCTCATCGCCTGCGTTGCGTCGGCGCGTTAAGCGCTACAATCAATCAATAGAAAGCGATCGAGCATTCTCGACCGTTTTTGCTACTATACCTAGCTTTCTCGCTCAAAATTCCGACCTCTCAGGAACCTAGCAAAACACTTGAGGAAAGTGATATTTAGCATAAAGCAAGAAGTCAACGTTAAGATGAAAACACTAAAATTATTTTCCAGTAATATGAATAGTTGCTGTGTTATTCGTTGTCAAATCTTACTCCCCATGCATTTCTATGGGATACTTTCCATGGCTCAGGAACTTAGTCGCGCAACGCGCGAGACGTGAAACTGTGCGCAAAGCAAATTTTCACCGTCAATATTATATTCGCAAAAATATTTTACATTTAGTTAAATAACTACAAAGTAATCACTGTTGAAAGGACTTTAATGAACGGGAAAGCCGCACATGAAGTTACTGGAAGCTTGGAATCCAGAAAACACTGTAGTTTTTTCAGCAAAGAAATTAACAGTTTGCTTCAAGGTATACGTGCGCTGGTTAGTTAGTTGAAAGTGACTTCACAAAACTGAGTTAATGTATACCCCACCATGGTTTTTTCTCCAGTTTGATTTGCGCTTAAGGGTCTTCACAGCAAGGACACTTCAAAATACCCATATACTTCGCATTCCGTTTTGCAACGCAGGTGCACTGGAGATTCCCGGTTCGATGGTGTACCGGATAAACTACATCTTGGCCACTTTAATTTACGCGCCGGCCAGCATCGCATACCTGCACATCGAGAGGCGGGAGGGCGTCTACACCCAGGGGCCGATCGCCGGCAACCTGGGCGTCCTCAACAGCCTCCTGTTCCTGGCGGACGCGGTCATGGCCTACCACCCCCGCGTCGTCTGAGCCCGCAATAAATTCCCGCTGGCGCCAAGCGCCCACTAAACATTTGCCGTCACATGTTCGAGGCCTTGTGTTTTCTCATAGGGACCAGATATCGTGCGGAATTTTCATTAAACGCGTAGAATAATGTAGTGTATAGCCGACCGTTAATATCCCGATGCTTATACAAACTGATTTGTTTAGCAGGAGCGGATTTTTCATATGCTATTCATATAGCCTCGGTGCATACGAATTTCGTGTGCTTTGCCGATACTGATTAGTTGCATATGCCTTACTTTTCTATATACAGTCAAACCCGGATATATCGAACTCGCAAAAAATGGTCATTGGTTCGATATATCGTATAATTCGATATATAATGTTTAAAGAATTTGACAATGCACAGAACGTACCTCATCACTAACTGTTGTTTACTTGCAAGATACATGCTCCGCGGGCACACTAGCGCGAGAAATAGTCTCCGATCTTCTTTTGCTTCATCATTTTCGAAGCATTGTTGAGCACACACTTTTCAACATTGTCAAGTGACTCGAAACAGCTGAGCCCACAGCCTTCTATTGCCGCGCAGTGGCGGCGAAGAACGCTCAGCGCGTGAAGAGCATCGGAACATGGGGGCGGGGCGGAACTCGTCGAGTCCTCACAGTTGAACACAGATGAACAAGGCGTACCGATGCGTCGTCAACCGCGAAAACACGAAAAGGGAAGCATGCGTAGAAGCGAGGGGAGAGAGAGCCCGCCGCGCGAGACTGGCGAGACAGCGGGAGAGTGTGGTCCAACCACTATTTCCAGGGGGTGGCTGTCAGAGCGAGCGAGAGCGCGAGCGCTTGGGCTAAGTGACTTTTAAGTGCGAATGCACTTTATAAGCGACCCCGAACCTTCCGCCGTCCGCATAGCAACAGCTGCGGGTGCGCGCGCTTTTCGTCTTCCTTAGCAAAGGGGGGAGATGGGCGCGCGCTGCCTGACCGCTGACATGGCACATACCCACGTGGGAGATTGGCCAGGAATAAGTGCGAATGCACTTCTTAAGCGAGCCTGAATCGTCCGCCGGGGAGGTGGGGGTCCCGCTCACCTTCCCGATCTAAACTCGGTCGAAGAGCGCCTCATCTCGCCTCGCCTCCCCTTCATGGCCATCAGGCGGCTGACTCGGGGCAACGGTCAGTACGGCATTAAGGGACAGATCGTGAAGCCCATCGACGTTCCGAGCGTGGTGGAGTGTCTTCCGCGGCTGGTTCCCGAGGACGTTGCGATAGACGTGCACGTGAAGCGGAGGCTGGTGAGTCCGGCTACGTACAGGCGCGGACTAGTAAAGCGTGGTAGCATCTTGGCGTGGTTGAAGCACCTGGAGCATGCGCCGTTGTATGTCGCTAGCGGCGTGCGCATCGACTGGAGTCGGCTGGGTCCGGCTCCGATTGCCCCCACCTCCCCGAAGGGAATCGTGAAGGGAAGGGAAGGGTTAGGTTTGCACTCACCCTCGGCGCGCGCCTCTCCCCTCGCCTGACAGCTCCCCCTCGCCGGTACTGCGCCTCTCAAGGCGATGGCACAATTACTACGCCGTGTACTCTCGGCGCAAGAAATGCATTCGCACTTCCTCACGATTCCCTTCGGGGAGGTGGGGGCAATTTTTTCAAACTGGGGGAGGAGGCGTAGGCAGCTCGCCCAGCTGCCGCGCGGGAAAGCCAACTTCGGGGGCAATCTTGCGCTGCCGAAGTTCGATATATAGGTTGCGGCTGCCTTTTTTGTTCGATGTAGCCGTACTTTTTGCTATATATTCTCCCGGTAACATTATAGTGCACAATAATTGTTCGATATATGGGATAATTCGATGTAAACGGGTTCGATATAGTCGGGTTTGACTGTAGTAACTTTTTTCTGCATGGATATAAGGGCTGAAAGTTATCCGGGCTACATCGTTGCGCTGTGCACTATTTTGCCCCCCTAGCCAATCGCATGGTTTGGGAATAAATAGCTGTGTTGGTGCAATAAAACGTTTTTGGGAGCGCATAAATATCGAATGTGATACAGAGGTGAACAGCAGATAAAAGTGGGCCACGTTCAAAGTGGGATCTAAATCAGCAGGCCGGAGGGAATTAGTTGTACATAACGTTTCCTGCCATACGCACATAGATTGAATGTTATGAAGATTACACGATCTCAAAGAAACAGAAGAAGCACGACACGCACAAATTCAACACTAACAAGCTTAAATGCAACTAAATGATGCATGAGAGAACAGATGAGAGGGCAGGGGTGCAAAACGCAAGTGTGGCGTCAGGGCTAGCGTGCTTAGTGAATCATTTTTGTCTGCCCTCGTAGCTTGTTTCATTGTGCACGATGGTAACGATAATTGCAGGCTGCAGTTATTTGGGGGGTACATCGTCTTTTAAAGCACAGCTGTAGTAGCACACTAGGCGAAATCGAAAAAGCACGCGTCTGCGCACGCTTCTCCCGCGACAAGAACCGGTTCGGCGGCCGCGTACATCAACCTTTCTCGCGCGCGTACAAACTGCTACATATTTTGCCTCGCCGCGTCCATTTGCTCAAAATCACATGTCTGCCGCTTTAGCCATCTTTGTTGCCCGGTATTGCCCGTAAGTGAGGAATGGCCAGGAGTCCAGATGAAGATGACTTTTCGGCAGAGTTGATGCTTCGACAGTAGTTGAAAGTTGGCCGGGCTAGCCTCCGATAAAGCGGCCCGTAAAGGCCTTCTCCCCTGACGCTCTTTACGAAAACAAGCTTCTGCTGCAGCGCACCGCTTTGCGCTAACTGAAAGAAACCAGATATGGAGCAACCCACAGAATAACTGCTATTTTTACACGCATTACTCCCAAGACTTCCAAAGCAAGATAGCCAAGACAGCTCCCTCGTAACCCGGAAACTTTCTACCATCGCATACGGCTGAATTCTGTTTACGCATGCAAACTTATCTCTTTCTCGTTGAACAAACAACAAACCGTCACTGCAAGAATTGTTCATCTGTAGAGACGGTTAAACATACTTTATCAGAATGTGACGGCGCGTTTGCCCTTTTTATCAACGGAGCTATTTAAGGACTCGCAATGCCCTTTGATGTCCCTCATGCCAGGCGAAAGCACCTCACTGGACGACAGGTGGTGCCACCGCTTTGACGGCCTTCCAAGTGCGCGATCCTGCTCGCCCGTTAAATATGCACTGGTAAAACTCCAAGCGAACGTGGGATGCATCTTGTCGGATATGTTTGACAAACAAATTTCACCATCTTCCCGTAGGGGAACCCTGAGTAGTATGCGAAGCAGCCATCGGGTCGACTCAAGTTCGCGTTAGTTTTTAGTTCGATCGCGGCGTTGCGGGAGGATAATGATGGCAGCGGAGCGCGCGCGCGCGTCATTTATACCGCGCAGCTACAGTGGCGCCCCCATCGGAGTATGCAGCGGCTACCGTCGCGTCTCTAACCATAAGCTGCTTCGCATTATCGCGCGGAGCTGCAGGTATTGCCATTCGTTGCGCAATCCCGGAGAGGAGAGGAGCGTTGGAGAGGAGAGGAGGAATGCCTCGCATACTACTCAGGGATGCCCTACTGGAAGATTCCTGCAACCCTGAAGCACAAGCACACCATCATTTGGTGCCCCGGTCACGAGGGGCTAGACGGAAACGAGATGGCCGATGAGGTAGCGAGGTTCCTAACGTACCGCGCCGAGTCAGAGCACTCGTACAGTCTTCCCCCTCCTGAAACCCACCAAGAACTCCTCACCAGGCTTCGTCTCAGCAGGCAGAAGTTTCCCCCTCCACACAAAGGCCTTAACACTTAAGAAAGCCAAACACTAAGGAAAATTCAAACAAACACCTTCATACACAAGTCTAGACTTGCTCTAATGTTCCCGAACTCCACAAACGAACACTGCAAAAAATATGGAGAGGTGGCAAATCTCTTCCACGCATCCTGGGGATGCCCCGTGCCCCTGGAGAACGCCCACGAACCCAACACACTAGAGACATGGGAGGCAGCCCTGGCCAACTCTGCCCTCGGGACTCAGCGAGAACTGATCCGGAGAGCGAAGATCGGGGCAGCTGAAACTGGGGCTCTGGAAAGAGGGCTCCACTCACTTCTCTAGCCCCACCTTACCCTTCCCTCCTCCCCTTTCCCATCAATAAAGTTTACTGACAAACTGACTGACTGACTGACGACGGTGGTTGAACGCGAAGATATTTCGTAATGAATTCTTTGATTGGCCAATCCCTATGGGCATACTGCAACAATCATCATCAGCGGTGCCTGGCCAGGCATGCGCAATGGGAGTGTGGACGCCGCACAACGCCGCCCACACAGCGGTGGAGGGAACAGGCTCGACCATAAGCTGCTTCGCATCTTAAAAATTGCGCCCACCTCCCCGCGAGGGGAACCCTGTGTAGATGCGACGCATCGTGGGGTTCACTTGGTGTTTCCGTTGGATTGATTCTGAAATCGCGTGAAACGTGTGGGGAACGCGTATCATTATTATGTTTTATGATTATTATGTTTTATTGGCCAATCTTGGTCAATCTCTCTAAGTGGTATGCTTGGGGCTTCGCTGTCGCAACGACCTTTACTCCATCATTGTTGCTGTAAGTGGGAGCTTCTTTTCTTTTATTGCAAGTGTTAATCATTGCCCCATCATGCGTTGTATCAGTAGCTTCTTGGCGTAGTTTGAATGAGTCAAGGATATAAGGCGCGTTCGTAGCATTTGATTCTGTCTCGGTTTTGTGGCGCCGTGGGAAGAGCACCATGTACCTCGCGGTCCGCCCACAGAGTCGTGGGATCGAAACCGGGCCCCGCTAACTTATTTTTTTTTATAGTGTAGGGGGAGGGGTGTGGACGGACAACAACGCCGTATGGAAGGACAAGGCGAGTAAATGAGATGCAGTCACATCTAAAAAATTCCCCGCATTTCCCCGAGGGGAAGAATGTGAAAGTGCGAATGCAGGAGTTGAATTTGCGCGGTTCGGTAATGTTCGCGAAAGAGAGGTCACACACACGCACACAACTACAAAGAAAGAAAGATGCATTTATTCACAGACACCTATTTGTGTTGTCGTTGTACTTGATTGCTAGAGCGGATCTCAGCTTTGAAATTTCGTGTCAGTACTCCTTTAAAGGGACACTGAAGTGATATGTAAACATTGCGGGATTACTATCGCCAATTGTAGCCCGGAGTCCCCAGGCCATGTTTCTACCACTCTAGGCGCGTTTACGCGATTTTATTTATTAGAAACATTAATTCGAAAATGCTGTCCTCCTCTCTTTACGCTCGCCCATTTTCTGTGGCGTTTTCGTGTGACGTCAGGAGGTGCCGAGCTCGCAATTGGCTGCGCTACTGCACGGCTCCCCGGCCTTCAGACAGAGTCAGTCGGCCCAGCGTTTCGTCCGCCGGCCGCCGACGGGTCGTCGCAATTCGTTCGCTCAGTTGAAACGAAGCCAGGACACGTTTGTGAATGGAAGAATGTGCCTTTCTTTACTTGGTTAGTTTGTACACTGTATCTAGCTCCAAGTCAAGGTCGCTTCACACAAGCGCTGCACAAGCGCACATGCGACGCTTCGCTGACTGGTACGCCAGTAGGAAAATATAAGGCCTCTTGAAGGCGGGAGCAGAGTCAGCGAAGTCAATATAGGTACTAAGGAAATAAAATCAACTGATATTTTTACCGTACAGCGTAAAACTAGGGTGCGGGAAGCACTTTTTTGCGCTGGGCGAACAACCACAGCGGTCAGCAGCACGACTACGCATCTGTGAACGCTTTTCCGTCTACGAAATGCAGTTGCTAGACGTGAGCTCTTGTGGAAACTCGGGCGACGCTTACTGCACGATCGCAGTACAACAAATAGTCACCTAAGCTGCTTGAAATGCCAAAACTAAATAAAAGTGTAAACGTGTTGTACAATATATACCTTATATTACCAAGGTCGGCTGCGAAATCGAAGGACTCGTTATGGGCGGGCGGGAACTCCGAGTGCTGGCATATGCCGACGACGTTGCCCTTATCTGCACAACAGCTGCCCAAGCCGGAGAAGTACTCCGACTGGCACATCAATTCTGCGGTTTCTCCGGTGCTGAGCTGAACCTTGCAAAATCCGAGGGAGCCTGGTTGGGGTGCTGGGAAAGAAAGCCAGGCAAGTGCTTCAACATGCGGTGGTCGGACCGCGTTGAGACATATCTAGGGGTAAAGATCGGAGTGGGCCAGGCGGTGGCGCCTTGGTGGAAAGCAAAAGTTGACGCGGCCGAATGGAAGCTTCACCCCTGGAGGAACCGTAACATATCCATTTACGCAAGGTCCCTCTTGTGCAACATGGTAGCATACCCCGCGATTCTGTACGCAGCGCGCATCACCACCATCGATGCCGGCTCGATACAGAGGCTACACCGGTCGTGGGCGGTGTTTGTTTGGCGGTCACAATACGAGCCCATGCGCCGAACGAATCTTTTCTGGAGCGTGGAGGGGGGAGGCATTGGACTGATAAACGCAGAACTCAAGCTCGTCGTCCAGCGCTTCATTTTCTTCCGCGACCAGGTTGACCCGTTCCTTCAAGCGGCCATCCAATGCCTAGGCTCCTTTCACTTGCGGCCGTGGCTTGCCAAATCAGCGTCTGTCGATCACGGCTCTCGCATCACCGGGTTCTACGGGGAGATAGCGAACGCGGTGGCATCACTGCAGACGTATTTTTCTTGGGAATACCTGCTCACTGTGAAACCAAAAAAGTTATACTGGGACTTAGTAGCGCAGACATTGCCACCACCTCTGTGCCGTCAGCCTCCGGTCCCTCAAGGTGGAGGCGATGTGCTCAAGCGAGTCAGGCAATCACCCATCCCAGTCGGCACAAAAGATTTTTTTTTTTTGTTTCCACGCGGCAGTGTTGCCAGTCATGGCGCGTCAGCAGGAGCGGGGCTTCTTCCTTCCCTGGGGCGCCGGATGCCTCCTGTGTGGCAAACCTGAAACCGCAGAACACGCATTCCTTGACTGCAACACAGCGATGTATTTCTGGCACGAAATACAATCGTGCTTCACAACATCGTGGAACGTCACTTGGACGGGCCTCAAGTTCCTGTGCGTGGACACAGAGCACTCCGCTTTCCGTGATTGTGTCCTAGCCATTGGACTCCACTCCCTCTGGAAAGCGAGGGTAGATGCAGTGGAGTGCGCCCTCCACCCACAACCCGCATGGCGACACTTTCTGCGGGAGGTCCAATGGACGGTTAGTGCATTGGGCACATCTGACTGTGACCTGGAACTGCGAAGGAAGCTCGCCCGAGGCAGCCATGCGCTGAAGCGCTACAAAACAAATGAGGAAAGACGCAGGCAGGGACACGTCTAAGCCATTAATAAAAAAAAAATGTGATTGGACCGCTTAGCGAGCCAGCGCGTCTCGTTGACCAGCCCCTCTTTTGAGGTACAAGAGAGATTAGCGCCAGCTAATAGGACACTCACAATTCTTTCAGCCCTTGTTTTTGTATAGTCTGTGTTGCTGTTCTCATTGTCCTTTTTTGTTTGGTTTCTCTTTGCCTTTGTGTTTTTTTTTTCTCCTGGATTTACGTTTGTTGTAATCTTACCACTCAAACATGTAACGGACACATCCGCTGTCAGAGCTGCTCCTGAACCATGTGTAACACTCGGCATAACGTGTATATTTATGTGTAAATAAAGTTATTGTTCCACAAAACAAAACAAAAAAAAAGCCGGTCTCGTGGACTAGTGGTTGGACATTAGCACGCAGAGTATTTGCGGTCTTTATTTGGTCTTCCAGCTGGGAAAGAACCAGTCGCTCTAACATTTTTCGCCCAGTCAAAAAGGGGGGTCTTGGTCTTTGTCATTTATTTTTACGACAAGTTGTCGCAAGGTTTTGTTTTGTGCGGGATCAAAAAGACGCCTTCTTGCGCACTGTAATTCAAGTTCGGTTGAAAAATGTGCTGCCTGACTTTGTTGTGTCTTCAAGTGATATTGTGTGCAGGGGGGTGAAAGGATATTTGCGTGAAGTGGCTCTGTCTGTTCAATTTTTGAAGGTACGATTTTCTTTCGACTACCTGTGTAGTGTTTCCAGGAAGCGCCTGTACAAAGATTTAGTTGATGTTTGTTTACCTGTGCCACTGTATAGGTCGTTATACGGTGAGGGCACAGGGCTTGATGTTTTAAGGAGGGTTAAAAGTATGCCTGTGAAGCCTGCAATGAAGTCCTTTTTCTTTAAACTACACAGTGAAACCCTTCCCGTAGATACTTGGTTAGCAGAAAGAGGTATTTTTGTGCCGTGGACAACCGACTGCAGACTGTGCAAAAAGCCGGAAACTATTAATCACGTCTTCATCGACTGTTGGGACCCAGTGTTCCACTGGGACGTCCTCCAACGTACGTTAAAGAAAGACTTGCCCATAACGCCGCGTGGAATTCGGTTCTTACCTGTAAAAAATGAGGGCGGTGTGCCGTACGATTTGATCATGCTCCTCAGCCTTCATAGTATATGGAAGACGAGAATGGCGGTGAGGAATGCGGATATAAATTCCCGGCCTGTCAGGGAAAATTTCATTGAAAGCGTACAGTATATACGGGAAGTGTTTCGTGCTGAGGATGATCCCCCTGAGTGGTTGCCTGTGCTTGACGATTTAGTGTGTCTTAGAAAGTTTTAAAGCCAAGTAGTCGGCCAAGTAGGGTTGACAGATCATTACATGACATGATGTGTGATGTGCTGTACAAATGTCAAAGCAGGATATAAAAAAAAAAAGACTAGTGGTTTGGGGCGCCAGGTGTGATGTCGCAAGTGTTTTGCAAGTCACGAGTTCGAGTCCCCGCGGGTACGTGCTTTTTTTTTTTGTAAGTTAACTTTTTCGTTTTCTGCCGATGTTTTCCACATTGAGTTCACCTTTTTTTGGGGCCGCAACGTTCATGGCTCCACGAACTAGTTCACAGAACGCGCGCAGGCTGGCACTTGCGCGCTAGCGAGTTCTCGTTGGCGTGCTGTTGCCATAAGCACCGACTGCTTGCGGGCAGTGGGCACTGGCCAGAATGAACAGACCCTTGGCCTGGTGCGAACACGCTTTTTACGGTACAGGCATGAGTGAGGCAAGCTCCAAATATGGGGGAAAAGCGCATGACATTTGGGCGTCTGCGGGTACGCGGAGGGCGTCCATGCACTGCGTAGGCCTCGGCTAGTGAATGCTACGATTCCAAGCCGTCCTGGGAGGCTTATCTTTATGCATTTTCACAGCTGACATTATGGCAGAAGTGCGGTACGATGATTACTGAGTTATTGAGAATGCCCATCCAACAACGCCATTGGTTGTGTTTTACAGAACCGAAACCTAAACCGAAACTTGTTTGGTTGCTCACCTTGGGCATCGTCCAATCACGGTGCCCGCTCCTCCTAACGTCACAGCTTTAGTTGGTGCGGCCGCCGCAAACAGCGCATGGTAGTTTTTCTTCTTTCGCGCTTTGTAAAATAATTACCGATTTGTCAACCGGATAAACGATGAAAAGTGTGCTAATTTGAGCCAGTCTACGCAGTCCAAGCAAAAACGGGAGCTTGACAAATTCACTTCAGTGTCCCTTTAAGCGGGTGCATTAGCCCTTCTCACGCCCGATTCCTGGCCAATCCCCCACGTGGGTATGTGCCATGTCAGCGGCCAGGCAGCGCGCGCCCATCTCCCCCCGTTGCCAAGGAAGACGAGGAGATTCCTGGCCAATCCCCCACGTGGGTATGCTATGCGGACATCACCGGTGGACGCAGGTTCAGGGTCGCTTAAGAAGTGCATTCGCACTTAAAAGCCTCCCGTGGGCAGGACGTGCTGGCCAAGATTGGGGCCTGAGAATAAGGCCCCACTCCATCGAAGGCCCCACAAGGCCACTCTTCTCTCAATAAAAGTTATTACTAATACTACTACATGCGCAGACTGTTATCTCTTTCTCTTTGGACAAACGACAAACCGCTGCTGCGGCAATTGTTCACCTGTAGAGACGGTTGAATCTATTTTAACAGGATCTGGCACCGTGTTTTCTCTTTTTAACAGCGGAGCTATTTAGGGAGCTATTTAAGAATGTCCGTTGATGTCCGTCACGCCAGGCAAAGACACCCCGCTGGACGAAGAGATGGTGCCGCCGCTTCGACGGCCGTCCAGCACGCCATCTTCGCGCGCCCCGTAAGAATGCACCGGTAAACCTCCAGCGAACGTGGGATGCATCTTGGCGGCCATGTTTGTCAAAGAAGCATCCCGGTGGAAGGTGCTCGCTGGTGCGCCCTCTTAATCAGCGTACACTGGGCTGTCCACCCACTGCTTTGGTGTTATGTTCGGCAGATGAGGAAAATTTGTGCGTGCGGCCATGCAACTGTTATGTGAAGGAGTGTGACTAATTGTGGCAAAGGTTGATAGGCATCGGTGTATAAACCTGGCGTGGAGAAGAGCGTTGTGAGAGAACATGTTGGTCTGCAGCTTTCGGGGGGTAGCAACGTCCTGTCGGGAGTGTTATGGATACATGTGGTGGCGGGAATTTACAGCGGGATAATCGGCCGTGGGCGAAAATGCCTGTATAAGTGATGCTATTGTTGGTACAAAACCTACACTCGCCAAAGTGCTAAAAACAATAGGTAAAACAAATGACGTTTGCGACGCAGCCTACATTGGTGAAACTGGGAACTTCAAGAGGCGACTAAAGGAGCACAAAAACGACGTTGCTAACGGCCGCACCCGGCTAAACGCCTTGGCAGAACACCAAAACGTAACCGACCACGTCATCGCTTGGGATTCGGCCAGCATCATTGCCACCGAGAAAATACTATCAACCCGCCTACTCCGAGAATCATTCCACATCCAATCAACCCCGCACGCTCTTAATCGGACACGTGGGCCTATGCCTACAACATACGCATGCGCTTTGCACCGTTCTAAGCATGTATAATTACGGCCGAGCCATTTTTCGCTTCATATGTGAACAAGGGACCCGTACGGGCCCCGAAACGTCATTTGTTTTACCTATTGTTTTTAGCACTTTGGCGAGTGTAGGTTTTGTACCAACAATGTTATTTCCTCGCCAGACGAGTTTTCGTCGAACCTTGGACTACATAAGTGATGCTACAATGGCCTCTGCTGCTTTACGTGCCCGCTGAATCAGATCGATCTGGTCTTCCCAGCAGTCGCTGGCCAACAGTGCCTCCCACTGCTCCTCATTAGGGTGTAGGAAGCAGGCGTGAAGCGGACGCGGCTTCCCACATTTATTTAGGTCGCGTAGGCCCGGCCAGAACGAGCGGCCACCCAGCTGCTGACTCGACGTTCCAACTTTCTGTGGTGCGTGGCACCGCTGAAGTTGCCGGGCAAGCCCCGCTGATGGTGATTGTGGCACTCATGACGACGACGGCGGTGGTGTCGCTACAGGGCTCCCCCCTTAGCGCATAGCGCGTTATGAGAAAATGGAGGACGGATGTTGAGCGGAACAAAAAAACTATGTACAGGTATGTACAACACCGTTTATCAGCAAGAATTGTCCGCGGTCAATGTCATTACACTGTCACAGTAGGGCCAGGGAGGGCGTTCCTTGTGTGCATTTCCTTCGGGGGGCCTTGCCTAGGAGTGATGCAGTGGTCGCAGGTGAAAACTAGCATCGTGCGGGGCGGAGGCTGCTAGCAGCGCGCAGAGGCGAGAGTGATGTCCCCGAAAGATCGAGTGCACTGTCGGAGCCACCAAAGCTGCCAAGGAACCGGGATGACACGACTCACGAGTGTTGGGCGGTTTCGATATGTTGACAGCTGTCACGCGAAGCTCGACCACTTGTGCGGCGTAAGTGGCGCCTTCGCCACCCCGTTCGTCTAGGGATGAGCGACTGATGGGCCATTGACCGTCGTGGGGGGGCCTGAAGTGACGCTGCTTATGTTGTGTGCAGGCACGTGAGTCACGTATTAGAGTGGTGAATGGCCTCCGAACTCGACGGAATCGTTTTCGATGGGGACGGTCGAAAATTCGCCTCCAGAGAGCTTGTGACCTCCGCACTGTCGTGGAAGAGTTTGATTCATGTGGAGCGACAAGTCGGGCGCCTGGTGCACTGAGTTGGTGCGTTCGCGTGTGGCTGCCCTGACTCGGACCGGAAGACACGGCGTCCTTTGGCGAAAGACCAGGTGCGACTGAATGAGGTGGATAGGGAGGACGGGGAGGACGGGGAGGAGGGCGAATGGCATCTTCCAGGTTCTGAATTACCGTTCCCGTCAAAACTGCGGGCGCAGGTAGTTCAGGAATGTCCATCCGCTCGTTCAGAGGCTGCCGCCACGCATGGGTCCTGGTTGCCAAGCAGGTCGCCCCAAGGCACGGCGGTTGCGTCCATAATGTTGTTGCAGCTGAGGGCGTCTTGCTCAGAAGACCCATGCTGCTCGGAAGCTTCCACCGAGACGGCACACGCAATATCACGACGGCAGATGGTGGGTGGGTTGATGAGTGTCTCATCGATGAACCACAGCGCCTGCCGTGTTGGCTGGCTTGGTGGGGGAAGCGTTACGATGGACTGGTTGTTGGGTGATGTCGGAGAAAGGCTGGCTGTGGATGTAAGTGGCGGTGGTGTTAACTGAGGCGGAATGGAGGTCACCGCCTTGGTGCTCCGTGGCTCACCCGCGCCTTCTCGCGGTATGTTAGCAGCGGACAAGGCTGACGGCAGTCGGTGAGCGTCCGCGATGTCGTCGGCTGGCAGTACCGTCGGTGTAGGTGTGGCTGCCGCGATGGAGGTGGAGTCCAGGAGGGCGACCCTAGTGGCAAAGGACGATGGCGGCCACGCAGAGGGTACAGTGTGCGGCTGTGAAGTGTGCGCGGAGCGTGCGTGTACCCGTTCTGATGCAGACCGAAACAGGCCGTCCGGGAGGCCGTAGTGCGCAAGCACGGCATTCCGAAGGTCGTCGTGGGAGGTTTCGCTGGGCGGTGGTAGGGCGAGGACGCAGCGGAGCTCGAGCGGAAGCGTTTCCCAAAGGATGAAGTGCTTGAACGGCTGTATGGTGACGTAGTTCAGCGAGAACGTAGCCTCAAGCTTGATAAACCAACCTCGGAGGCTGCGTGGCTCGAACTCATGGTGTGGGCGGATCCCCCCATGTCGGTGTGCCGCTGGCTGGGTGACAGGCGCGGAAAGTCCGGGTCACCACTTTGTAGGAAACAGGCGTGAAGCGGTTGCGGCTTCCCACATTTATTGAAGTCGCGTAGGCCCGGCCAGAACGAGCGGCCGCCCAGCTTCTGAGTCGTGTTCCAACTTTCTGTGGCGCGTGGCACCGCTGACGTTGCCGGGCAAGCACCGCTGATGGTGATTGTGGCGCTCATGATGACGATGGCGATGGTGTCGCTACAAGGGTTTCTGATTTTGAGGTCAGCCATTGTGCTTTGGCATTCCCTTGTGGTGTGGTAGAGGGTGGGTTTTTGATGGCATAAAGGGCATGCTTTGCATATCCAGACGGATTAATTTTACTGAGTATCTTTAAGATCGGGAGCGTGCTTGTCTGTAGGTGTCTCCAGTCGGTGGCTTCTGCATGGCCTCGTCAGGGATTTTTGTAGCGGAGGGTATTGTTTCCTGATACCCCGGTAGTATTCCAGTGTGGCTGGCGTGGGTTCTAGGAGGTCGGAATCGTCAGATTCCCGGTATGTAGTATAGCCTCGAGCTACCCTGTCCGGCTCTATGTTCCCCTCTGTTCCCGAGGGCGAAGGTGCCTACAGGATCCTGTGTTGAACACCGGGCTCACTTCATCAGTGACGTTTAAAAAACTATTAATGCGCAAGAAGAAACATTTACAGAGGACAAGTAGTTCAACAACGTAGTGCGAGACAGAAGAAACCGTAGTAACTACGTAAAATAGCTTAGGCTGATTCAAAAGAATCGCCCGAATAAGGAACCCACCCGAATGAAGCAGATACACGAAGGGTTTTTGACGCACTTCATTAGTACCCGGAAGTGATTCATGGCTAACGTCTTCATTAACGAACAGCGAGCACCAGGAACAGCAAGATCACACAAGCATGCTGCAAACACGACTCCAATACTGGATTATTTTGGGTTGGCTTTGGCTCGTGTAAAGTATTGCTTCAATTTTGGAATCGATTTCACGCAAACTAATTTTTCTTGGGTTCTCCGAAAGCAAAAATTTTGGCCTGTTTGTCTCTAGAATCATTCAGTAAATTTTCTGGTGAGCCTTCTGAACAGTGGGTGACTTGACTTCTGGGTATTAATGAATGAACGATTGGTGAGGTAAAGAAGAATGTAGTGGGGAAAGAAAGGGTAGGGAAGAGATCGAAAGGAATGATGGAAGGAAATGTGGTAGAGGAGTGCGATTAGAGGGGCGGAATATGATGGGAGGGGAAGGAGAATTGGAGATAGGGTGGGAAATGAGAGGAAGAGGGGAAGACGAGTGTCGAGGAGAGCGTAGGGAGAGCGGAATAAAGAGAGGAGGAAAGGGAGAGGGAGAGGATGGCAAAGCGAGTTTGGGGAGGGGAGAAGTATGAGGGAAAGGGTGAGGTGGCGAAGAAGAGGTGAAATTTGGTAAATAGAACTATGGAAACAGTCTTCTTTAACCTTTTTTTCGTGTTGAATACCTTGCGTGGAGATATGCTCTGTTTCTGTTACGTAACCATGCAGCTAATTAGTTAGACTGACTTTATACGCACGACGTCGTGAAGTCTGGCGGAAGCCACTATACGCACGACGCGAATGACGCGCCAACGCGGCAGCCGGAGCAACCGGCGCCGCGCCGTTGCTCCGGCCGTCCCAATCGCCCTGAGAGAGCGTTTTGGCGAATTCCCAAGCGGCTGTATCGCCGTTTTTATTGGTCGCGAAGCCGATGGTTCAAATGAAAGCCGTGCAACGCTCCTCGAAATGGCTTTTCGTCAACTTTCGCGCTCCGTGTCGCAATAAAAAAAAAAGCGTAGCTGATGTTATGGATGCAAAGCAAGACATGGAACCGGATAATGCATTTATTTTACCTGCGATTGCAGCTATGTGACTTATTTAACATGGGCAGTGCCACATCACGCCCTTGACACACCGACTATATTCCCAATTACCGATGGGAAATTTAGAGCTGCCTAAAAAATAACTTAGGTTATAATTTTCACGTATTTCTTATGTCGGCTTACAATCTGCATAGTCAATGCAGTACAGAAGCGCTCGGGTTGCGATCGCATCAAACCCATAACGGGTGGCGGTGATCTTATCCAGCCCCCGAATTAATACTGTGGGATGGAAGCACCTATCCTATTTTTTTAATTAACACATTTATGGAGGATTACGTCGACCATTAGCTTAAACGATGCGGCTAATTGTTCTACTCATGCGCGTTAAGAAAGTTACAGGTTCAAGTTCAATTGCAACAGATTAAAAGAAAACGGAGTCAGATGCACCCCCATTTCATTTTATCCTTAGACGTATTTCGGTGGCCACATGCAAGCCAATTTACACCATTTCGAAATCAATACCCCGCAATGATAACAGCTTTCATGTTTGCTTTGGGCATTAGCCAAAGAAACGTACACTAAAAGTTGGAAACCAAATGTGCACTGAACATTCCAAGACTAGCTATGTATACGTCGTGAAGGAACCTCCATGTGCGAAGGGTTCGCGAACCTGACCCCCCCCCCCCCCCCCCCTTTACGAAAAGACGCCGACACGCAAGAAACAGAAATAACCAGTTTATTCCGGACAATAAAACAAAAAAAATTCCCCCGCATTTCCCCGAGGGGGAGAATGTGAAAGTGCGAATGCACGGTTGTCGGCCCGCTTGCGGCGCTTGCGCTCGGCCCCCGCAGCCCACCGCCTCGCCGCCTTCTCTTCCATCTCTTCCATCGGGTTTGTAGTATCACGTGTACACCACGCAGTTATCAAGCCGCTATAACGCCGCTGAGTCGCCAACGCACGCCGCTGACGACGTAGTTTGAATGCGTTAAAGATATAAGGCGCGTCACTAACACTGATATCAGCGTCACGTCCGTAGCTTGGTCGGTAGAGCGTCGCGCTGCGGCCGCAAAGTCCTCGAATCGAAACCTGGCGCCGGATGCTGTTTCTTTTTTAAATATAGAGGAGCACTGCGGACGCCGCCGCCGCCGCCGCCGCCGGCGGTGGATGGTTTGGGGTCGCTTATAAAGTGCATTCGCACTTAAAACGGGACGGGTCGAAGTATCAGCGTGCAACATAACAGTCATGCGAGCAACCGCGACACTCAACAACGAACTGCACCGATCGTGCCGAAAATAATAGGGCGCTTTCACTAACACCCACGGCGATGTCCCAGTCTATTTTCCGAGTCTGTTGTCGCGGTTGCGCACTTCAATTTCTTTTGCAGTCGTTCATGTCCTACACTTGGTGGCGAATTGACGACGCCCACTGTTTTTGTAGCTTTCACTACGAAAAGGGCGTTGTTCTGAAGCTGAAATTCTCTCAAGGCGCGATCGAAATCGTTAAAGCAACTAAATCATGCCCCAACTTCGAATGCCATGCCGCCTCCGTCGAGGCCGCCAAGGGCTTGGGGAACCCACCAACCCGTTTGACGAGGGCGCTTTCAGTTTTCAGCAAATGCCGCGTTGGCGCTCCAGTCGCGTCGTGCGTATAATGGTTTCCGCCAGAACCCACGACGTCGTGCGTATAAAGTCAGTAAATTAGTTATGCGCACCAATCCTACATGTATGTACCCTTATGTTGTAAGCCATAATCAATATAATCACCATTGCCGTTGTCATCATCTTCAGTGTGCCCTCAGTTGCGCGCTCAAGCAGTGATCGGGCTCAAGGCTGCTTTCCGTGAAGAACAGGCAGTCAAACAGACCAGTAGCGGTAGCTACAGTGATTGGTATAGCCAAACTCATCCTTCTGTCCGCCGTCCTCATTCCCTACTAGCATGGGCTGCTACTGCGAGTACGTGCTTACGGCCAGCGGGATCCTGAAGCTCTTCCAGATGGTCACCGGCGCTGGCATCGTGTTCTTGCTGAGTGAGGGACGTCTGGACGTCGAGTGCTTCCTCTCCATGCGCTTGGATGCACTCATCCTCTTCCTCGCCTCCATCCTGTTCTTCTTCAATTCGTTCCTCATACTCATCTGCGTGATAGTCGGTGAGTAGCTGCCCGCACATGCAGAAGACCGGCTCTGTCGGGCGCTAACCTCAGGCTACAAATTCTGCGAGGAATTCAGCCTGATAAACTTTCGAGCCCTTGGTAGTGCTGAGCCTGTAAGATTATAATGGAGCCGTAGATGCTGCACATGTCAGCCGGAAGATGCAGCGAGCTTCCACAGTAATACTCGGTATTGTTCCGGCGACTTCTGGCGGACAAACATGACATTTAGTGCAAGGCTCGCGTATTTGGATGCGCAGCCGTATTCGGGGACCGCATACGCTCTTTCCATAGAGTCCCTTGTACTCGAAAGTAGAATGGCGATCGAGCATTCTAGAACGTTTTTGCTACTTTCACTGGAAACTAACTAGTTACGAGGAAGGTTGGAACCCCGAAACGATTGTAATTTTTTCATAAAAAAAGTAAAGATTTGCTTTATGGTATAGCTGCACTGAGTATTTGTTGAAAGTGACTTCACAAAATTGAGTTAATGTTTACCACACTATGACTTTTCGCCAAGTTGATTTGCGGTTAAGGGTCTTTACAGTAGGGACACCTCAAAATACCCACACACTTCGCATTCCGCTTGGCAACGCAGGTGCACTTGAGATTCCCGGATCGATGGTGTACCGGATGAACTACTTTTGGGCCACGTTTATCCACGTGCCGGCCAGCATCGCGTACCTGTGCATCGAGACGCGAGTGGGCATCTACGTCCAGGGGTCGATCGCCGGCGCATTGGGCATCCTCAACAGCCTCCTGTTCCTCGCGAACGCGGTCATGGCCTACCACCCCCGCGTCGTCTGAGTCCACAATAAATTCCCGCTGCCGCCAAGTGCCCAGTAAACATTTGCTGACACATGTTCGAAGCCTTTTGTATTCTCATGGGGACCAGATATCGTGCGCAACTTTCATGAAACGCAAAGAATAGCGTTGTGTGTAGGGACCTGGCGGCCGTTGTATGGCACCACCGTCGCTTGAGCGAACAGCGCCGCCCGTGGCGAACCGCTCGTCAGTGGAATGCCGGTTGCGGTCACCGCAGCGTAGTTGTGGATGGCTTTCTATCGTTATACTGTGGTGCGGCTTGCAACGCGTAGAGAAACACTGTTTTTTTTCAGATCGGTAAATATTGAAAAGAGGGGACCTTTACCAGACATGCCAACTGTCTGATTTACGCCCGTACTCAGTGATTACAAATAGCAAGCGATGGATGCTCAATGCGCCAAGCTGGAAGTCAAGCTGGAAGTGCAAGTGTGTACTTACGTGTAAATTTTTTATGCCTGCGTGCAGTTTGGCTTATCGAGGAATATATTGCAGCTAAATGCTCCTACAAACCGGTGTCTGCAGCCGTTCCAGGAATGCTGTGGCGCTGGCCTGTGGCAGCTGATGACGAAACGGCGTCGTGCAAAGTTCTGGGGTGCCTTCTAAGATTTTCGCCAAAACAAACTATGAAGGACGATGCTCCGTAACTTCAATAACTTCAGTAGAAATGTTTTTAATTTCACAGAAATACGCTTAACGCTTACTACAGTCATCGGGAATCGTTTACAGAATAAGACCGCACGATAGTAGAACGTTATTGCTTGCCGCGGAAAAGCATGGCTTTACGAGAATTGCAATGGTTGCTGGCTAATTGGCAAATGTTTTTTCAAAAAACAATTCCTGCATGACTGCAGGACGAGAGACAGGGGGGCGCCAAAAACCTGCCCCCAGTTTCACAACAGAATACTGCGGCCGAGTTTTACAAGCTCCCACCCACGCTCAAAAAAATCATGCACTCCTCCGTCTAACAACGATGATGGTTTATCGTAAAGCTTTCTCGTGTGGGTTTCCTTGGTTGCCTTCTGGATTTAAACTTTGACTAGTGGAGCTTTGAATTTGGCCAGCACGCAGTTTGGTCTTTTGATCGCAACATCTTTGACTCTGACCCTTTCCCATTCTATTTGGCACGAAGAAAGCTTCGCGTTTAACCATCGGCGTCGTAAGACAGAGTGCTGGATGATTTTGCTGTATAATTTTGCACTTCCATGCGCCCTTCTCCAAATCCTAACTGCATCCAGCGTGTCGGAAATGCGTCTGTATCGGAAAACCGTCCAGCTGCCTGGTCCCTATAGCCGATTGTTATTATTCCGATGCTTATACAAACTGATTTGTTTAGCAGGAGCTGATTTTTCATATGCAATTCATATAGTTTCTTTGCATACGGATTTCGTGTGCGTTGAGGAATACTGATTCATCGCATATGCATGCCTTCATTTTCTAAACAGTATCTTTTTTCTGCATGGATATAAGGACTGAAAGTTATCCGGATAATATCTTTACGCTGTGCACTATTTTGCCCTCCAAGTCAATCGCATGGTATGGAAATAAATAGCTATTTTCGTGCAATAAAATGTTTTCGGTAGCGCATAAATATCAGATGTGCATCAGAGGTAAACAATAGATAAAAGTGGGCCACGTTCAAAGTGGGATTTAAATCAGCAGGCCGGAGTGAATTAGTTGTACATAACGTTCCCTGACAGATTGAATACTATGAAGATTATAAGATTGCAAAGAAACAGATGGAGCAGGACATGCAAAAATTCAACGCTAACAAGCTGAAGTGCAACTAAGTGACGCATGAGAGAGCAAACGAAAGTGGGGGGGGGGGGGGGGGGATGGGGTGCAAAACGCAAGTGTGGCGTCAGGGCTAGCGTGCTTAGTGAAAAATGTTGTCTGCACTCGTAGCTTGTTTTATTATGCACGATGGTAACGCTAATTGCAGGCAACAGTTGTTTCGGCTGTACATCGTCTTTTAAAGCGCAGCTGTTACTAGCGCACAAGGCGAGATCGAAAAAGCACGCGTCTGCGCCCGCGTCTCCCGCGACAAGAACCGGTTTGGCAGCGGGAAGACCCCTGGATCAGCCGCTACCGCGCGTGTCCAAACTGCTAGATATTTGGCCTTGCTGCGTAAATTTGTTCGAAAGGACATGTGCTTGCCGCTTTAGCCTTCGCTGTTGTACTGCCAAATGCCACCCTTCCCGTCGTCGAATCCGCATCCTACACGTATGACCGCCAGACTACTTGCGCTGAATCTGGGGGGTGATCATCTCATACGATGAAGACCGCGGCACAGCGGCATCACATTAAAAAGCTAATGAAGCGGCCCGTAAAGGCCTTCTCCACAGGTGCTCTTTACGAAAGCAAGCTTCTGCTATGGCGCACCGCTTTGCGCTAATCGAAAAAAAAAAAAAAAAAACGGATATGGAGCAACCCACAGAATAACCGCTGTTTTTTACATGCAATAGATCCTGAATTAAAAGCAATACTCCCAAGATAGCTGGCTCCCTCGTAACCCGGAAACTTTGTACCATCGTATACGGCTAAATTCTGTTTACACATGCAGACTGTTATCTTTTTCGCTTTGGACAAACGACAAACCGCTGCTGCGGCAATTGTTCATCTGTAGAGGCGGTTGAACCTATTTTATCAGAATGTGTCACCGTGTTATCAGAATGTGACACCATCTGTTGTCCAGACACCCCGCTGGACGACAGATGGTGCCGCCGCTTCGACGGCCGTCCAGCGCGCGATCTTGGCGCGCCCCGTAAGCATGCAAAAAAGTGTCCGTATGGGTGATGACTGGAACTGGGGAAACGTTTATTTGTCTTTTTTGAGTGGTTGAGCGGCACTTCATTCGGGTCTTGTGTCACGTACTACAGCTCCCGACAGCGTTAACAAGGGTTGGTACCCTTGATCAAGGGCTCCAAACGGCCTCTGCTGCTTTACGTGCCCGCTGAATCATATCGATCTGGTCTTCCCGGCAGTCGCTGGCCAACAGTGCCTGCCATTGCTCCGCATTAGGGTTTCTGATTTTGGGGGCAGCCGTTTTGCTTTGGCATTCCCTTGTGGTGTGGTAGATGGTGGGTTTTTGATGGCACAATTGGCATGCGTCTGCATATCCCGTCGGATAAATTTTGCACGTTATGTTTAAGATTGGGAACGTGCCTGTCTGCAGCTGTCTCCAGTCGGTGGCTTCTGCATGGCCTCGTCAGGGATTCTTGCAGCGGAGGGTATTGTTTTGTGATACCCCGGTATTATGCCAATGTGGCTGAGTATGCCGGGGGGACTGTCGTGAGTTCTAGGAGGTGGGAATCGTCGGGTGCTCGGTTTGTAGTATGGCCTCGAGCTACCCTGTGCGCCTCTATGTTCCTCTCCGTTCCCGAGGGCGACGGGGCCTAGAGGATCCTGTGTTGAATCATAGATGGGTGCTCAGGGTGTTGGGGTACGCCGCCTTTAGCCTGGAGGAGTGAGTACACGGAGTGCGCAATGTCTTACTCGTCCATTGAAGAAAGTGTCCACTGGTCTCTCACGTGTCGGAAATTATTGTAAGAGACCGGCCCGTCCGGAAGCCTTCTGCCGCCGCCAGAGCGACAGCTAGCTCCTCGGCGTCTGTCGCGCTACAATGACAGAGCGATCCACAGGTGAACATATGGAGGTCTGAGTCTTGACTGCAGCCACCCTGTGTCCTTTCCTTGGATCTTGTGTGGCTGCACATTGTCCTTGAAGAAGAACGTGTGGTGCATGAGGTCCCCTTGTGCTTGGCGCCTGGCTTGATGGAGATTGAAGTCCACGTTTTTTTTTTGTTTTGGAGGCCAGGTGGAACTTCCGGCGGATGTTTTAAGGAATTTCTTCTGCCTTGGACATTTCTCTGATTTGTTCTATGTAACTCAGCTCGAGCATGAGCGTCGTACCTATGGGCGTGTGCATCAGCCTGTCAGTCTGGGGCTTGAGATGGACTTCTATGTTCTTCAAATGTGCTATGGACTCCTAAGGCCAATAGCGTTTCTGTCGACGTGCATATCGGTAGCCTTAGCACAGTCTTGTACTCTTTTCTGAGGAAGTTAGCGGGTGGGGATGAAGGAAAAGACGAATATCATGGGACAGGGGGTCAACTGCCGGGTGTACGTGACCTCGGGCCTCGACATGTCCCGCTTCGTTGCCCCGCAGGCCCGTGGGGCCGGGGGTCTATATATATATATATATATATATATATATATATATATATATATATACGAGGTCGGCGGTGGGTAGTTTGGGTGGCGGTAAATAAGGAAGAAAGCTCACACTAACGCGTAAGACTTGAATGTAGTGAAGGTGTACTCAACCTTCACGATCATCACGACGATTTAAGTCCACGATTGGAGCCAATTTGCTTCTTCGCTGCTGCCGCAACGACCTTTACTGCATATTTGTTGCTATGGAGTGAGCTTCCTTTATCTTCTTGGAAGTGATATTCACTGGACATCACCTTGGAGGGCGTACGCTATCTTTCTCGTTCCGAGTAGGTGTTGCCAGGATAACGGGGTATGCTGGAGTTTTTTTTTTTTTTGGGGGGGGGGGGGCAATCTTGGCCAATATTCCTAAGTGGGTATGCTTGGCTTGCCAAACGTGCGCCGGGGACGCTGCGCAATCGCCGCGAGGTGCGCACACACGAGCGTTCGGCATTTCCTCGTTCTTTTTAACTGCTGGGCGGTCGCCGCACTCTTGTCCAATCTCCCTAATTGGGCATGCTTGGCTTGGCAAACCTGTGCAGGGGAAGCTGGTGAGGTGAGGTGAGTGCTTTATTGATACAGAAAATGGAAAAAAAGTGGACTGGGGATATTTTGAACTCATTTGGAGTTCAGCAGCATACAACCCAGTCCGGGGGAAGGGGAGAAGGGGAATGAAAGGAGTAGGTGAGAACAAATGGGGATAGAAAAGGAGGGAGAGAGGGAGATAGGGAGTGAGTAGGGCTGGCCATGGCCAGCAGGCATTGGCTACAGGCGTTGTATGAGGTTCCTCTGTTCGAGGAAGGCCAGGACAAGTTGGAATGCTTCCCGCCAGATGGAGTTGGGGCCCGTCGGGAAAAGAAGGTGCACAGGGTGTGGCTGGGTAGCTCGAGGCGCTGGAGTGCAGCCCGAGATCTGCTCGCGGAGCATCGTGCTGGTGGCAGGAGCAGAGCAGGTGCTCCAGGGTCTCGGGTTCTGGGCAGTCAGCACATGTGTGCGATGACCGGAGGCCTTGTCGATGCAGGCGAACTGCCACGTTGCAGCAATCGAGCCGCATGCGGAAGGGTATGCAACGGGCGTCCCTGCTGATGAGGCCACGCAGGACCTGTGGAGCTTGGCCACTGATGACTATGGGTCCGGGTGCATCGTCTCCATCACCCGCGCCAGGATGGGTTGTGCGGCGTCGAAAGACCTCAGGTCGCCGGAGAAGCACCTCTGGCCAGGGCGTCAGTCACCTCATTGCCGGTGATTCCGACATGAGATGGCAACCAGTGGAGCCGCAGGTCACAACCGCGGGATTTCACCAGGTGAAGCTTTGCCGCCAGCGCCCGCTCCACCTAGCCGCTGGAGCTCGATGGCTGGTCCGCCGCTCGCAGTCGCAAGAGAGCGGGCCGGGTGTCGGTGGAGGTGACAGCCCCATGAATCTGGTTGGCCTTCTCCAGGAGCAGGTCTGCAGCAAGGTGCAGCTCGGCTAGCTCTGCATGGGTGAAAGAGGCGGGGAAGGGCAGGCAGTACACTCGACTGGTGCAAAGCTACATGTCCGTGCAGGCGGCTCCAGCTCTGCGCATGTACGGTTGCACGGAGCCGTCTGCGTAGAGCTGCAGGAGGCCGGCTGTCTCGTCCTGCATCAGGGCAGCAGCCTCCTGGTGGATGAACTGCAAGCGGGGAGGCGTCGGTGTATCTGACTCCTAGTGTCTTGGTGGCCATATGTTGCTTGAAGTATCTTGTGTGGGCTACAGTCAGTGAGCATAGTGTAGAGCGGGGGCATGTTGCGCGGTATTGGGGCTATTTTGAGTTTTCAACGAATGCTTGTGGGGCAGGGTTTGCTTGACGTCCAGCGGGACTTGAGTTTGATACTCGAGTGAAGTTGCCGTCATTGAAGAAAGGTTTCTTTCCTTCGCGGATGCAATGCAGTTGCCGACCGTTTTTTCGGACTCCGAAGATTTTTTTTTTGCTGGATATTTCGGACTTTCCCGAGGAACCACCAGTTGGAACTGGAAGGGTTTCAGTTCATGAGCACGTTTAATAAAGTTGTCCCATAGGAGCAATGACTCGCAGATTTTTCGGACTGCTCTTTTATTCGGACTATTTTTCATTCCCCTCCAGGTCCGAGGAATCGGTCGGCTACAAGCGTTTAGTCGGATCATTTCTCTCACCTGTGAATCCACAGTGTGGACAAGGTTATGGGAGTAATGGAAATCATCGGTGAATCTGCAAAAGGCCTGATAAGGTGGGAGTAATTTACCATTAGTTGGGGAAATTTCGTCGAAGGCAACATGTATAATAGATGAGACTGAATGACTCGGCACGGAAGCAGGTATGATGGGCCACGAACGGATCTTTTTACGACTGTACGAAACGTGCTTCTGGGCGCTTGAACAGTGGCCAACTGCTAAAGAATGTCCCCGTTACGAAAGTAATTGAAGACCAGGATATGGGCGAATTTTGGTTCCTCTTTTCTTGTGTTCTGTAGTACTCCTTTCAAGTTATTTTAACACGAAAATGTTTTATGACCAGGTACAGCGAGATCTTACTCACGTCATAGCCGTCACCTAAGTGACATCGCCAGAAAAAGTGCCATTGACGCTGCGGCACCCGGATTCGAGCCCATACCCTTTCGAGCCTCTCGACACAACGGAAGGCACGTGGAACTGTACCCACTGCGCTATGAGCGGAGACGTGAGCAGCTCTACGAACGCGCCTTATGTCCTTCCCTATGACTCATTGGATGGTGCTGCCGTCTAGGAGAGGCGAAGCGAAGTAGCGCATCATGGCGCTAATGAGCGCTGACAGTTGGCGTCTCAATGCCAGCGCCTTCGTGTACGGGGGACGCGCGTGAATTGAGGCAAGGCTCCGCTGCGGCGTTGTTCGCATGGCCGTTTGTTTCAAGCTGCTGTTTCTCTGCTTGTCATTTTGTCCCGGAAGGAACCGGTTTTTTGTTTCCTGCGTGTCAGCGTCACTTCGCCTGGAGGGGTCAGGCTCGCGAACCCTTGGCTCATGAAGGAGGTTCTTTTAACATTAAACTGCTATTGTGAAGGCACATTTCACTTTCGCGATTTACCGATTCCTATGAGAGAGGGATCAACCACAATTTTTCTGTTCGTTCACATATCTTCGATCGTTTTAAGTTTTGCTGAATAATCGTGACCGTACACTCTAAGCTGGGTAACCCTTAATAGAGGTATACATTTTCGAATTTTTGTAACCTATAATTTATAAGGTACAAATGTAACCTATATCTTCGTAACCCTTATATACGTATACACGTAAGGGTTACTCAGTTATGGGTTACTTTGCCGCTTTCAGCATGTATACCTATATATAAGTTACATCTACCGCCATCCAAGGCCACACACCTGGAAGGTTGCGCGCCAGGCGCGCTTTCGCCGGCGCAGCTGTGGGGTCGCCCCGAAGGCGCCTTTCCCGCGTGGTAAACAAATATCACGTTAGTGGAAGACGATATGTGCGACCATGCTGTCCCTTGCGCAGTCTAAACTTTTGCGTCGGGTGTCTTTTATTCGTCCCTTGAATAAACTGCCGGCCACACGGCTGGGGCTAAAAGAGAAGTTACTTTTATAATTCCTAAAATTGTGGTGCTAAAAAGCTTGAAAATGTTCTCTTAATATATATGCATTGCATTACCTGTTCGATAATCGTTACCCAGGTTGTCACCCCAAAATCTTTGTGAGTTTTGGCAACGCTTAAGTCTTATAAACTGGCATAACTAAATTTGATGTTTGCATCAGCTTTGTGCCGTTTAAGAAACCGGTATCAAACATGCATGATAGGTCTTCTGATAAATTGTGGGCATGAATTTTAGTTTTAGGTAAACAACATTAGGCTTTAGTGAAACCAAGCTTTAGTGGAAACATGCACTTGATAGCATACTTCAAAAGGACGCCTAAGTTATGATAACATAGCCTTAAGCCAAAAATTCTTGTCTGACAACTTAGGCCATGATTATCAAAAGAGAATTGCAGTACATGCACACATATTTGCGCATTTAACAGGAGCTCATTTCCAGAAGTTTGGCATCAGTAGTTTTGAACATTCACATTTATTATTATGAAGCACCTGTGGGCTATTTATTAAAAAGCAAAGCTGCGAACCACCCCAATGTAATTATCGTTCCTTAATGAGTATTAGACGAGTGCGGATTCCTGAGCGAACTGGTGTTTCCTATATTGCTTTAGACTTTCAGGTAAAACTCGGTTTATTCATATATCCTTATTAAACCTGTTTAATAAATGTTGCGTGAACAGCTTCACAAACATGGCCAAATATACAGATTCTTTACCTCAATATTTGCACGGACGTATGCAAAGTATTTCGAATTGTTTGGTACTGCAATTGAACCATTTCAGATGAATTCGAGTTTGAGCTACATTTATAAGATGGTTCTCAGAGGTCCACTTTCCCAGTACAGCATTATTGTCATGGTTCCCCACAGAAAAAACGCAGAATGTGGGAAAGTAGAAAGAACATTTATTACAAATTCACTGTTTCATACAAAGCAGTGTTTAACATTGTCTGTTTCACTCAGAGTCTAATATTACACTTAGAATTCACTTGTCTTTACGAATCCATCTTTACACTTCCCTCTTAGTTTTCTCTTTACAGTTCCACCTGAGTTGTGATTCCCACGCCAAGTTATCGTTTTTTATGCAGCACTAACAAGTTTCTAGGCCGATTGCAATCTGTCTTTTGGACAAACTTTAAATGGGACCTATAGTTTCCTTCATGAAAAAAGGCGCTTGGAAAAATTCAGAGATAAGCTTCGCAATTTACGTAGAACACAAGCAGGCACAAAATCAGGGCACGCTGAAGATTTCCCGAGGTCATCTGAATAACTTGTTCCCTGCTGCCGCAGATGGAGGTATATATGTGAGGGGCCGTCACTTGGATTTCCCCACCTTGAAGAGCCATCTACAGAAAATTTCAGAAAAAGAACAAAATCCAGTGCAACCATAAGCCCCTCACACCAAACCACAGGCATGTGAAGTACGAAAAATATATTGCACGAAAATGAAGACGTAGACCAGAGAATTAAATGAAAGGCTACACCAGAGAAGGAGTGATTTACGGCCTTTCAAATAATTTCACATCATTTCAGTTCTCGTTACACATAATAATTTGACCGCATTGTTCAGAACAACGCGAAGCCACTATAGTCATACCGGCCAACCTTCCTGAATTTTAATCGCGCCGTGTTCCTGTTTATCTCGCGAAATGTTTCTGCATGCTCACCCAGAACAGGCAGAAACTTTGGGCTACGAGATAAACTGACATACATTTGCAAACGAGAAAGCAAAAACATTTCCGCGAATTCATGTGGAATCACTAGAACACGCAACAGGGCGAACGTCGCACTAAACCCAGGAAACGTCCTTTCACGATGCTGACATCGCCTGCGTCACATTTTTGGCTGTACTTAAACATCTCCCTCCGCCGCCCCCCCCCCCCCCCCCCTTTGTACTGGCAGTTTCATTTTGAACGAGGATCCCACGTGGAAGCCGAAACGTTTTTCATTTCAGTAAAGTGTTCTTCTGCCGGTGGTTTCTTACTCGGCTATTCGTAAAAAAGAATCGGCAACTTACATTTTTTCTTCGTCCAAATGTGTTGTGGGATAGGATACATCTAGAACTTGCACCGATCTTCAAGTGGCATTCCCGGGAGGTCTGTACCTGTAATGACTCAAAGGGTTATTTGGGTTATAATGTAATAGGCTTTAGAGCTGGGCAGTTGGTATACATTCATAATGAAAGAACACCTCAAACTTGACAAGACGAAGAAAAGAACGCAGCACAAGCCCTCACTAACAACTGAAGCTTTCTTAAAGAGCTCTTTTCGAAAAAGAGTTCTTCTTGTTGGCTCTGCAAAACCACGCATCTTATAGAATATGTGGAGTTGATGAAAAACTACAAAGCTCCATGCTGAGGAAATCGTTATGTGAATTCATAACGTTCATGTAGTAACGAACTGATAGAAAGAGTCACTAAACATGAGGCAAAATAAGATACGAAATATAGCATCATAACACTTGAAGTAAGGCCTCGCATTTTTACAAGTGATTCATACTTTTGTCTGTGTAGGCCTGGGTGCCATCTTTACAAATAATATTTGAATGAATGTGTTTTAGTTATTGCATTTTCATACCGTTGTTTCCACGGAAATCAGACTTCTTGTGTCATACGCAGGGGAGTCCTGGTTGTCAGCTCAAAGAACACTGCCTGCAAGAAAAACAGTAGTGCTCATAAGTCATAGCATAGGTAGCCAGATGCAACCACACTTTTCGAACAGCCACGAGCCGATGAGGGTGCAGCACCCGTTTTTACACCTGCACTTGTCTCTGTTTAATTCGTCACAATTTCTGTATCATCAAAAAACAACAACAATCAAGCAGCCTGCATGCTGGCTCATACATACCACCATTCTGTAAAGTCGCTTTACTGCACTACGCTAGTATCACGCGAGACAGCCATTTGCCCGGCAATACCACGCGAATAAATAAACGACTGATTCGTGCGAATGAGAATAATAAACCCACTTAACATGGTGAAAATGCCCCGCTACCTCAAAATGACTAACACCAAATTTACCCACTCAAGGAAAAGAATGACAAAAATGAAGAGTGTTGTACATATGAAAACTTTTTATTGTGCGGCAGGGCAAACTTTCACAAAAAAAGAGGCTTGTGCTGGACAAAAGTGATCTAGAAATTTCGGGCACCATTTAGTGGGCTACTTTTCTGCAGCACACACCTTGTGTTTATCCGGATATATTACTACAAGACAAATAAACTAGACACCATTCCGAATATATGCAGCGAGAAAAATGAATATTTCCCGACGGCTGAAACAAAATGATAATACCCAGAGAAAAGCGCGATAATATAAGACTTCATTGGGAAAAACTTCAAATATTCAAGCAGAGCTACCTGAAAATTACATGGGCCAATAACTCGTCAAGTGCGCCCGATGCAGCCAACAGCGTAAACAAAACGCTCAACACATGACGAAGGCGCGCAGAGCAGAAAGCAGGTCACGAGCGCCGTTATCTGTTATAATGTACGGGTTGTCCCAATCGTCCGCTCTATAGTCTGACGCGACGAACACAAACCCGCGATTTCATTCAATTGCCGCCGCGGGCAACAGAAAACGTCCAGCGAAGCAACCAGTCGGGTAAATAAAATCCCTCTCGAATGCTGCAATTTCAAATTGAAAAGCCCCCAGCGAAAAGATACATACAATGAAAACACGGAAACCGTTACGGGAATATACTCACCGAGTTCGCTTTCACTGGCGCCGGGGCATTGGTCCAACATGCGAACTTGATGTTGGTCGTAGAAAAACGGGCCGTGCAGCGCTGCCAGTCACAAATGGGCTCGCCGCAGCCTCCGCGACTCACGCCGACAAATAAGTCTTGTAACAGCAATCCTCGCTTCATCGTATGGGTATCACAGCGGTAAAAAGGCTCGAGTGGCGCGAAAACGCGGCCACCGGACCTGCGGGCGCCGCCATTTCTCTATATCCCGTCATGCAACGGAGAAATCAACGCCCGCCTGGAGAGAAGGCGCGACGAGCATCCTTATAGGTTACAGGGCATTTTATAGGTTACAACGTAAAGGTTACATTTCGGATTTTGTTGATGTAACCTATAAATCATTAATGTGACCGATAAACCGCTTTTAACTTCACGCTTGTAACCCTTAAAATGGACTGGGATAAAGAAAACATCAAAATGGATTAATTGTAACCTTTATTTTATAGGTTACTTCCGTTTAGAAGTTACATTATGGGTTACAAGGATTAGAGTGTACTAACCCCACCTACTCCAAGCACTTCCCGCGGATACCCGTGATAGACTTGGTAGGCTTTGAACTTCGTTTTCTAGCATACCGATACTCGTGTGTATATAGACACTGTCAGCGCCAATGCAGCAGCGCGGGGCTCACGCGGCGCGTGGCGCATGCCAGTACGTGCCTCGAGACCCGTTCCAGACGCGGCATGTCGCGTGTGAACATACCGGCCGTGCTGATCATAATATTCTACTACTTCACCGTCATGTACGTCGGCGTGTGGGGAGGCCGCAAAGTGCGCGCCGCTACGCGGGCCGTGCACTCGAGGGAGTCGAGACGGAAGCAGCAGCAGGAGTACGAGGACTACCTCCTCAAGGTGTTCGTGGCGAACAGGGAGATGCCCATCTTCTTGGGAATCGGATCCATGACCGGTGAGGGCCTAACTCCTACCATTTTCTCGGCAATTCACGGTGTACACCAGTCGCAGAGTGCAGTCAGTGCGAAAGGGCTGTGGGCCCGCGTTATTCTCCTGCGGTGAACCTCACAACTTATTGCAGTAATATGCGTACGATGCCTGCGGAAATTTCGCAATGTATTCCGCCTGATTTCCTATCGCTACATATAGACTGCAACTTCTCTTAAATAGGGCGCTCAATTCGAATGTTCACTTCTCTGGATGCGAATGCCGAGGCGACTTCCTCTTCATGGCGTACTCCTCCAAAAGTGCTGCAGCATGCTTCTACATTCGAGGCTGTTCCTGGAGCTATTATTAAAGATTCCCGTACCCTCTCTCCGTGTAGATTGTTTGGAGAGGGAACGCAGCACGTATTTAGGAAATGTACTTCGTTCTGGTCCTACTGATTTGTTGTTCACTCGTCTCGCTCTCGCCTTTTATTGGGGATTGCAAAAAGGCCCGATTTCTACACATGAGACCGCCTCACTCCATTCCGGAAGGGGAAAGGCCACCACCTGCGCCAGCTTTGAAGGCTTCACGGAGGGCCATCATGCCCAAACGCAAAATTCTGCGGTGGAGAACCATAGTGTGTTCGTTGGACCAGACTGGGCGAAATTATCACTGTATCCTCTTTTATGCTTGCACGCATTGCGCGCCCGCCTCAGAGCAAAGAATTGGTTTTGTTTCTTGAAGGTATCATTGACACACGCGGCGTTTAGTGCCACTGATTCCGCAATAGAATGCATCAGTGGATTTCAACCGTGACAAGGCCGGGGAAACTTTTTAGGCTTTTAAAAGCAGTCATGACAGAGAACCCCGGACTTTGGGGGTCTTCTTTTGTGCGTGCGTCTTAATAAACTTTATCATCATCACCAACAACAACAGCAAGGACCCCACGATGAACCATATCCGGACGCTATCAGTTTGTCTATATCCATGCCGATTCGTCCTTGCATCTATGACTGCGACACTCAAATCTCTCCTCGGGAAACGCTAACGAATCCTGGCAGGTTCGCCGACATTTGTGAAGGGGTGAGCCACGTTAAATTTCTTTAAGGGGATTTAAGAAATGCAGTCGGGCGTGAGTACTCGCAGGAGATTATATTAGGAAGCCAAAATAATGGACAAGGAACTACAGACTACAGGAAATGATATTACGGCATGGAACTGTCAACTCAACTATGATGGTCAATACACACAAGGAAAGGAAACCAAACGTCCTACGGGTATGGTGATCCGTGTTGTGTAGTTCCAAACATGCTGCACTTGCATCTGAAGGCGCCCAAGTTCCATTTTGTAGTAAACCTTCTCATGATTTTTATGATGATTCGTGTCACACTGTTAAAAAATTTGCTCTTGCAGCTTAAAGTCGCCAAAAACCGTGTATGGTGGTTTTTGTTTGTCTGGCTATTTCGCAGAGCTGGCGTGCAGCGCTTGCGCTAGAATGGGGAAGCTAAACGTACTATCATGATAAATTTATTTATTTATTTATTTATGACACCATCAGGGCCAAAGGCATTTCAGAGGGGAGGGGGGGGGGTAGAATACAAACAAACAAGGAAAAAATAAATTACAATATAAGCTAATTATACAATATTAGCTAGATCACCGAGAGAAAAAAACGACAACTCACAAACATAACAAGAAAACAGACGCTACAAAGCTCATATTTATACAATTCGTGCTAGAAAATTTCGGAACTGTTCGTTATCATTAATAGATACAGCACTAGAAGGAAGGCGATACCATTCCCTACTAGTTTTGGGCAAGAAAGAGTGAAAGAAATGCAGGGTGTTGCAAATGTCAATTCCAACTTTGTGGCTGTGGTCGATATGTACTGTCAGATCAATAATGGGGTGTAGTGATAAACTGGTCATGCAGAACATGGTGATGATACAGTTTGTGAAAAAGAGTTAGGCGGGAAATTTGACTGCGTGCTGACAGGGTTGGGAGGGCAAGGTTAGATCTCATGGTAGTAATACTAGCTGTTCGATTATAGTTGGACAGAATGAACCTAACCGAGTAATTTTGAACAACTTCTAGGGAATTTTTATGTTTATCCTGACTTGGGTCCCATACCGAGAATGCGTATTCCAGTTTGGAACGTATTAGTGTTTTCTAGAGCCTTAGTTTAAGTTGCGATGGCGCCTTAAAAAAAACTACGACGTAAGTATACCTAACGTGGGGTTGTCGCTGCTAATTGAAATACGAACAAGGGTGCACGTGGTTTTGATGATCCGCATCTTAAGAGAGGGGCTATGCCTGCGCAGTAAGAATAAGTTACCAGAGGGCTTTCCCAACCTTACGCCTACTGTGCGTACACGGCCCGTTGCCGGGGAGCGCAGCATGTACTGAAAAAAATGCGCACCATTGTTCGTATTTCAATTTATCATGTCGTGCAGCGAAGCCCCTTGTTTGCGCTCTTCGCGGACGCCTACAAAGCCTTAGCGGACCCCTTCGGCTCCGCGGACCCTCATTTGAGCACTAATGGTATACACAATAGAAAAAAATTGGCTGCGCATGTGCTCCTTTCGTTGCAAATGTCGACAAAAGACGATAGTCGTTGTCGGCATTTGCCAAGTAAATGCCTCCCTTTGCTTTCCCACTCACCTCTCACGCTATTCCTCTTCCGTCGCTCTCTTCCCAAGGTAAACACAAAAAAGGTTTGCTCAAGACAATTTAAATTTACCGCGTTTCACTGCTACAGGCCGCGTTCCTCGATGACCGCGCAGCAGTATGGCGGAGACACGCGTGAATTGAGTCGCCTTACTACAACGTTTATAGAACCACGCTGCCCTTCTCCACGTGCGTTCCAAGCGGAACGTGAACCTAATTAGTGAAACATCTCGTTGCTGTTAATTGCCGTTTGATTTCTTAAATACCGCCACTATAGGAGCGCTGGCTACAGCAGGTGACAGGTTTCTGCAATTTATGTAGTATTTCATTTGCTGTCGCAAAAACCAAGCATCCATGAATTAAAAAAACACACTGGAAATATCACCTAAGTATTCATTTTCCGCCTCATATTTGCGTACTGTCTTGTTCTTTTTCAACAATGTTGACAAGTATGACTTAGACGTTTACATTTGGCTATAAGCATATACGATTATTGCGCAGATTTTGTTTCACTTTGGTCGGGTGGCTGAATCGAGTCACAGATAGACAGACAAACAGACATACAGACAGACCAAAATTTCTGGGTTTGAGTAGCCCAAGAAAGACTATGAAAGAAAGAAAGGTGGATTACAACGAAATGTAACGCCTTTTGCTCCAGCAACCTGGGTGGGAGGCGGCTACCTGAACGGCACCGCAGAGGCGGTCTACAAATGGGGCATCGTCAACTGCCACACTCCGATTGGCTACGCCCTGAGCCTCGTTCTTGGTGAGTGCTTCTTACCGTTTGAAAGACACAGGGCGGTGCACGCACTAGACTTGCCTGACTTTCCTGGCATCCGCTATTCAGCCATGGATCATGGCACGCATACACCCAAGTTACGGGCCCTGGATAAAAAAAATGCCAGATGATGCGAACTGACTTATCATCACGGCGGCCGCACAGTACAATAGGAGAGAAGAGTGCCGATACTCTGTAGCCTTACCTATTGACACTAGGCGCGACTATCCTTCCTGTGACCTGGGTGAAGAAATGGGTTAGGTGTTGCTTTTAAACGCAGTTGTCACAAGCGAACGGCCTGTTTGGCTCGGTTTTGCATATTATACACACAGTGTTTCATAAAAGTTGGGTTACTTGATGATTGTATTCAGCCTGTTGCTCACGCTGAAGCGCACGCGCAGACGACTCAGTCGGTGCTACGTCCACGCTAAGACTGGGCGCGACCCAGCGCCGTCGAAGCAGCCTTTAAATCCTTGACAGGTCCGTAGTACCACAGCAACAAGGCTCCGAGCAAGCGCACCCGCGACGCTTCCCTGCAGCGGATCACGTAACGTGACGTCACACTTGTCCGCCACACTTGCGCTTCGACGGCTCAAGGTCATTGCGATGCGATGAATGAGCGGGCGAGGCATGTCGTACTAAAGCCTCCGCTCTAAAACCAACTGACAAGTTGCGCCACGTGTATGGCGCTGAAGGTGGGCTGCGTTGGCTGTCGTCTTCGCAGGTGGCTACTTCTTCGCGGAGAAGATGCGGAAGACGGAGTCACTGACCATGCTGGACCCGCTGCAGTCCCACTACGGCAACTGGACGGGACTGCTCTTCAGCGTGCCTGCGGTCATGGGCGAGCTGTTCTGGACGGCCGCCATCATGAGCGCGCTAGGCAAGCGTTTCGAGTGCCGTTCGCAGTTTGGCTAAGCTGGCGTGAGAAAAGGAGGGAAAACGCAAATGCTCGTGCTAATAGCGGAGGGTATTATAGTGTGATAGAAATATCTCTTAGCCGATACCTGTGCCGTTTTCACGGGCCGTTTCGTGAAGGCCTGTAAAGCCTCCCGTATTTTACTGTTTATAACTCGTTCACACAAAGTTTCACGCGCAGAAGAGGGAGTGGGTTGACGCGGGCATACGACAGCCCGGCGTTAGGCCTAAGGTCACGCTTTGAGGTCTGACGCACCCGCAGCTCGACGTACAGTAAATATAACGTTGCTTTGCACGTTGTAAGACTGCACTTGAAGGTTATCTAAAATTAGAACGCCAGGCCTAACGTCACGCTTCGGAGTCTATCGTTGTCAATCGATACCCTTTAGCAAAAGTATTCTTTTCATGTCCAGTTACGCCTACCGGTTGCATCGTAAGACCTCAAAGAAAGACGCTGGACCTAAGCGACAACTGCGGCTATTTTTTAAGAGCGTTTATTTTGCCCCAGGGCATAGATAAGGGGGCGGCAGCTGTTAGGCTACAGCAATGTGATACAAACCCTCGGAGTTGCACACACCCGCAGTGATGTATTGGGCAACGCGGCATCCATCGATCAATTCGATCAATCAATCAATCAATCAATCAATCAATCAATCAATCAATCAATCAATCAATCAATCAATCAATCAATCAATCAATCAATCAATCAATCAATCAATCAATCGATCGATCGATCGATCGATTAATCAATAGATAGATCAATCGATCAATAACTTGGAGCGCAAGCGCTAGGAAAGTCAACAAAGGACGCGGGTTCGATTCCCGGCCGCGGCGCTGCTTTTCTGATGGAGGCCCATGAGTTCGGTATTTTTGCGCACGTTAAAGACCCCCGGTTGTCAAAATTCATCCGGGGCCCTCCACTACGGCGCGCCTCATCGCCTGTGTAGCGTCGGCGCGAAAAACCCCACAATCAATCAATCAGGAGGGTAGACAAGAAATCTGTACCCGTACTGCGAATCGTGTGTGCGTATTTTCTGAACCCCACGAAAGTGTCATCGGGTGACCGTGGTACAACGCTTTATAAACAGTGATGTTAATTTGGTGATTGGCGCAGGGAAACCATCTTCCAATTCCCTGACTTCTTCTGGAAGAGGGAGATTAAACGAGTACTGACACCAAAGCTCGATTTCTAAAAACTGATATGGCTCGCTGCATAAAGCTGCCAAGTTGCCTTCCTGCGATTATGGGCGTCAAACATCGCTTGGAATAAAATCTTAAACGAATATTACTGCGGAGTTTCGAGAGACCCGGAGATGCCCGGCTCAGCCGCTCTGTGACATATAAACCGCCGGTGGAGGGGTGAGGCTTAGAAGCGTCCTGCTGGTCTAACTTCCCTCTCAGCGAGCGACACGCATATTAGTCGGAATGAAACCGGCAGCAACACGAAGTAAACATTTTTGTGGAGTTGTGGTGTCTTTGCCCTGTTACGCCCAGCGGCCGCAGCACTAGGCAGTTTCAGACCCGCTGAATGCGGCGGAACTAACCTTTGAGACAGGGGGGAAGCGGGTGTCGTGAAAGGTTGCCTTCTGTCTTGAACAGAAAATGTGACGTCATGCACGACGTAAAGCCCCCACGCATGCTCCCGGGATCTCAGAGGTCGGAACCGAAACTGATGCCATGAAAGGTGCTGTAATTCATAATCGACAGCACTTTGGCTACTCTTAACTCGTGCGTTGTGCTTTATGGCACGGACACATTGGACCCCAAAAACCAAAATACACAAACTTGGTGTCACTAATTTTTTAAGGGGACCCTGCTACACTTTCGATAAGCGCTTTCACTCTTTCCTTTGTGTCTGGAACCACAGCGAAAGCTATAGTTATCGCCAGCACGGAGCGGGACTGTTGTGATTCGCTCGTCGTACCAGATACGCCTTCCATTTCTGCTTTGTTTTTGTGGCTTTCTTTTTAAACTCGCTATCGACAAGCGTTCATTGCTGCAACTACTATGTATGATGGCAAATAAATGATTTGATTTGAAAAACAAAAAAAACTGAAGGAACACCGGCCAACAGCCTCTACATGGCCTTAGTGACGTAATTCGCACCGTCGCAGAACGTCAAGGGCGGGAAAGAGAGAAAAATCTTCTGAGCGAGTTTTCAAGTTATCTGATGGGCATAGAGCAGTAATTTTTGGCTGAGGTACTTTGCGACCCCCTAATCTAAGTACTGGGCGTGTTGGGTGACTACGTCTTGCAAGCATTTAAGATTTCAAAAAAAGTTTAAAAAAGTGTTGCAGGGTCCCTTTAAGGGACTGTTCAAAAGTATCCCTAAATGCGCCCTCTTCCAAAGATACCATCCGTGCACATAATGGTTTCGGTTTCCCACTGCAGGGCAAAGATCTGCGCTTCGAGCATAAGTTAACTGAGCGACAGAATTGCGGCTTGTAGGAATGACAGGCCGCTCAATTCCCCAGCTGTTTTATTTGCAGGGGCTAATCTTGTCGAAGTGCTGAAAAGTATAGGGAACGCCAAACAGGAAGATCGCTTTTTACGAAGCCAAAGTACATTAATTGCGTTTAAGCCGCAGTGCACCGACAAACATGGCTTGTCGATCACGCGCAGGCGAAACGGCAAGCGTGATCATGGGGGTCAACGAAGCCTACTTCATTATATTATCCGGTTTCGTCATCTTCTTTTACACCACGCTGGGAGGCTTTTACTCGGTGGCCTACACGGACGCTTTCCAGGTCGCCACCACAGCTTTCTGCCTGGTGAGTAGTGGGAGAAAAAAATTAGCAGTGGCTTAGCTCGGCTATGACAGGATATAGGTATAGCGTGAGCTGAGGTTGAGCTGGTTATTCTTAGGTTTCCTGGTTGTTTATGATTAGCTGATTATGATGTTTACTGCTGCTAGAACGACTTCCAATCCAATCCAATACAATCCAATTTAATCCAATTTAATCCAATTTGATCCAACCCAGTCGCGGCGGCGGCGGCCCCGGCGCGGCCGCTGTGCGGCGTGAGACGTCACTGCTCCTCGCGCATGCGCAGCACGGCATTCCAGGAGACAGGCGAAACTGCTCAACCTCGGCCATTGTAGCTCACGCTACAAAAGTCTCTGCAGGAAACTAACTTTGGTACATCTGCGGAGGCATGCATTGGCCGAATTCAGGCAGGCTTCGACATCTCTCTTTCCGAATCACAGTTAAAAAGCCTATTCGCCCTTATCAATTGACGCGCGGCAAAAATGTGTTTTTGCCATGGTAATTTAAAGTTTAGCATGCGAAAGTGCAATAACTTTACGGCATAGTTTGGTGCTTCACGGCGAATGCTGTAACAGCTAGCAGTGCCGCAAGTGGTCGAAAACAGTGTTTATACCACGCAAAAGTACTGCCCCCTAGCAACTTAGAAGGTGGTGGCGTTGAGAAAGCCTGTCCCGACGGGGATTTGCAGCAACGGACACGCGGAAGAAGTTGCGGGCCTTGATGCCTGCAGTTTTGCAACAAAAGTACAAACACGTGCTATTTAATGCGGGGCAACGCTTTGCCTACTCAAGCACGCAAATTTTGGTCTGTCCATCGGTCTGTCTGCTTGTGTGTCCCTCGATTCTACCTCCCTACCAAAGCTGAAAAGAATTCTTGAAAGAGGCGTTTAAATTAGCAAAGCCTGTCCATACGACTACGGTATAGCACTTGTAGCGCACACGCTCCCGTTTATAACCAAATCCAGGCTATAAAGAACAAATCTGTTTCTCTTGACCATTACATATGTTTTAAAGTTTACATGCAGCGAAGAACGATAAAACGAACTGATTTCCGTTTCCCGATGTGTTCGTTATAAGCTGGCTGGACTGTATACATCTGGTAGCATTTCTTGTCCACATTTGTCCACATTTGTTCACCAAAAAGAAAAAAAATAGGCATATTTGAGGCAAAATACACAAATGATCTTAGCAGCATTCTTTTCATTAAAAACAAGGCGTGGGGTTTGTTTCTTGGGATATCACAAAAAACTCCTTAAGAATATCGAATTCCGAAAATAAAAAAAAAGGGCTCACGGTCGTTCCTCGAACTTTTTTGGCAGCACTGACTTCAAGCCTGACATTAGCAAAAGGTCCCAAAATAAGGCGTGCAGGCAGTGCAACACGGGAAAATTAAATTGATTTTATCAAATCTCCTTCGCGTTTTAATAGGAGCAGGAATATGGGAGGAGAAGAGCAGGGCACATGGGCGGGGGGGAGAGGAGAGGCAGTTACGTGGACGATAATTGCAGTGAAGCGAAGCTATGCACAGCCAATTTTTGTGCAGTAAAACCGCCCCGACAAGGCCCCATTCCGTGACCAATCTACTGGATTATGAAGTTCTGAACATGATAGCCCTGCGTACGAAATACTTACTCGTACTTATGAACGCTGCATCCTCGGGCACATGCTATACCGTCTCCGATATACGCGAAAAGATGGGCCACTCACGAATGCTGGCTTTCGTAGCGTGAGCCACACTGGCCGAGATTGAGCAGTTTCACGTGGCTCCTGGAGAGCCGTGCTGCGCATGCGCGAGGGGCAGTTGCTCACTGCCTGGCGTCTCACACACACACCCCGCGCCCAGCGTCTTCGCCGACCTCCGTTCCGCACGTGGCGGCCCGGTCCACTTGATGAATATGCGAGGGGTGGACGGGTGTGGAACCGATGACTGGCGCGTCGTAGCAACACCGGCGTGCGCCTGTGGAACCAGCTTAGCTGTGGCGCGATTGATTGGTGACGCTGCGTCGGAGCCTCTTGATAAATATACATGTGTCACATAATGCGTATACCGTGTGTGGGTAATCGAAACAGCAGTAAGCATGATAATCAAGCTTACCCTAGACAACCAGGAAAGCTAAGAATAACCAGCTGAACCTTATCTCACGCTACGTATATCCTGGCACAGCCGAGCTAAGCCACGGCTAATTTTTGCATTTTTTTTGTTTGTGACTGGGCCATTTTCCCGGCATAATTAATTCGCTTTGTCCATTTACGGTGACTCAATCGTTGAGGCTCTCAACCGTTACAGCGGTAAAGTCGAGTTTCACTTGGATATGTCAGGGACAATGTCGCTTCGAAAACTCATTTTTATAGGGCAACCAATACCTACTTGATTTTATGAGAACAAGAATGTGACGTCGTAATTAGGCTTACTGTTCTTTTAACAGCGGAGCTGTTTAGCAAATCGTAATTTTTCGTGTCCGCAGTTAAAAATACCAAGGAATTACCGAGCGCGCGCACGTGAGTGAGCACGGGCCTCGCGACGACCGCCCGGAAGTTAACAAAATTAAGGAAAATGCCATCTGCTCGTGTGTACGGGTCTGGCGACGACTGCCCAGCGTCCCCTGCGCACGTTTGTAAAGCATACTGTGCCCACTTTGGGAGATTGGTCAAGATTGCGGCGACCGCCTGGCACTTAAAAAATAAAGCAAATGTCGAACGCTCGTGGGTGCTTGCCTCGCGGCAACCACCCAGCGTCCCCGGTGCACGGCTGTCAAGCCAAGCATACCCACTTAGGGAGATTGGACAAGATTGGCAAAAAACTCCAGCGTTGGCCGTAACCACGGCAACACTTGCTCGAAACGAGAAAGATATGTCATAGCGTACGCTCCTCCAGGGTGATGTCCAATGATTATCACTTCAAAAAAAAAAAAAAAAAAAAAAGAAGCTCACACTTACAGCAACAATCATGAAGTGCAGGTCATTGCGGCAGCGAAAAAGAAGCAAATCGACGGCAATCATGGACTTAAACTTTCGAGATGGTCGCGAAGATAGCGAACAGCTTCGCTATCTTCAAGTCTTGCGCGTTAGTGTGAGCTTACTTCATGCTTTTTTCATTTATTGGCTGCACAAGAGCCGGTGCTGGCGGCAGCATTAAGAGAAAATATAAACGAGCAAACATAAACATGACGCATCACTGCAGTTTCTGCTATGACATTTGTACCACAGAACCTAAAGTCATTGTTGTGGCCGATAATTCCTTGCAATCAGTCACTAAATAGTCTAGACAGCCCAACCGTATTACTTGTCTTCTTCGTGTGACCAGAAATGCTTAGTAAGACTCGTTGAGATGTGAAAATTCTGCCTCTCAAATCACCCTTTCCATGACCTCACGGCCATGACGTCACGGACTGTGACGTCACGCACATTTCTTCCCGGTGGAGACCCCACTGTGAATGTTGCTCATACTTTGTTAAAGAGCGCAAATATTCAGCGAAACGAAGAAAACACGGGCGGAGAGGGTCCGTTCTGTCGTGTTTTTTTTTCGTGTGCTCAAATTTTCTGGCTGTGAAGCAGATTGTAAAGCTATTTTTCCGCGACGAGGAAAGGGAGGCTGTTGTCAACTCAGGTCTCCTCTGGACGCGTGCAGTGGGCGTGCGTGCCTTCAAGTCTTCTACACAAGGAAGTCGGGTCGGTAGGGAGCCCCCACAATGACTGGATTGGAAGCATTGCGGCAGAGGACGCCACCCAGCTCCTGGACTTTTTCGCCATGACTGCGCTGGGCGGAATCCCGTGGCAGGTATGCGGACATCTTTCAGGCGCCAGCAGTGGATCATACATTCAGCAGGACGAACTTATTTTTAGAGCGAGTGCTTTTTTTCACCGTGTCTCGAAAGGTCATTCATCATGTCGCACTGACCTTGAGCCAATGCCGTGCCAGTGAGGCGAGTGTGACGTCACGCCACGTGATTTGCTGCGGAGAGGCGTCGCAGCTGCACCTGATCGGAGCTCCGCCGCTGCGGTATCACGTGACTCGACGAGGGGTTAACGGCTGCTTCTCCAGCACTTAGTCTCTCAGTATCGCCATGTATGCCGGGCCGGTTTGGGGTGCGCTTCAGCCGAAGTGACAGGCTGAATCCAACCACCCAGTAAACTAAATTTCATGAAACACGGTGTGCATAGTCGTTGCGAAACCTCGCCAAACAGAGCTCTTGCTTGTGATAACCACGTTTAGGAGTGTTAAACCTGACCCCTTTTTGCGTTTGTGTAAAATGATGCAAGAATTATAAGTTGGCGCAACGCTAAATCTTATGTTCATCAAGGGATTTGGCACCTATTATATCCGGTTTCTGTCAGCTTACTCTTTACCAAGCCACTTAATAATCAAGCGATCCCAAGAGACTTCATTCTTAGGAGCAATTGAAACTGCACATTGGCTGGACCTTGTAGCTATTTGGTTTTGACGGAGCCAACACAATAAATTCGTCTTGAGCCAGGTTATGGCTGCTGTGTTTGTTCTTCGGTATGCTAGCGAGTTTGATAACACGAGTGCGGCCGCTGAAAATGGCGGCTGGATAAGTCGGAGCTCATTCGGCACGGTTGTATACGAGATCACTTAGTGGCCATGAAGACAAATGAAGACAAAATCCAACTTCGTTAGTTTGAAAGAACTAGCATTTGGCAACTCACTCCGCTACATTGCAACCACAAAGGATTCTTTAATCGAAAGGAAAGCAAGATATATTGAAAAACGTCCACATTTACAGCTACAATGACGTAATATGGTCCGGAATGACGTATTAGCGGCCAGCACCAAAAACTGTGGTGGATTCCTCTCTCATAGGAATCGGTAAAACTAGAAAGTGAAATGACAGCGAAATCTGCAGGTGAGCATGATTTGCGGGTCAGCAGCGGTCTTTTGGGTGTGCTTGGTGAGCGACGTCCTGCTGGCGGGTCGCTTCGGCACAGGTGTACTGGCGTCACTTCCGTGACTGATATGACGTCAGTGAAATCTTGGTGTATCCCGACATAAAACACTTTCGTGTTAAAATATATGGAACCCGAAAACGAACTACCCTAGGTATAACGTACTCTTAGTACTAAAGGTTTCTTCCCCGCAAGAAGACCCTGTATGCAGGGGCGCACCCTTTACAGGCCACTTGCTTCGTTGTACTGGCGTCATTTCCGTGACGGATATGACGTCAGTGAAATTTTGGTGTATCCGGGAATAAAACACTTTCGTGTTAAAACAGGTAGTGTGTTAACTTACGTTAGTATGCAAGCGATGCGATCAAACGGAACTCTACAATAACCCAGTCATGTTTCATGGCGGGGGCCGATGTCGGCGGCCGCCAATAGCACGATCCAGGTTCTATGACGCCATAGAGAAATCGCCAGGAAGTGGCGGAGGAGTCGCCACTGCGTTGCATGTTTTATTTTCTATCTCGATACCAAAGCAGTTTTTAATGAACCAAGGTAATATATTTAGCTTCAGGGCACCTTTTAGGACCTATCAAACAGAAAAGCCACCGTCCGGTTCCAGTAGTAGCGAAGCGGATCTAAAAATGCCCAACGGTGCAAACAGCTGAGCAGAAGTACCAAAAAGTTTCAGACTGGACGCGAATCGAAACCAGGGTCTCTGGAATGCACGTATAGCATAGGTTTCACGGCTTCGTGGCTTTGGCTGACTGAGGGTGTTGGGGACTTCGACTTAGAAAGCGTCGACAGTAGGTGCTCTTAGCTCGACGCAATATAGTATTACAACTTGGGTGGATTGGCTAGTGACGAGTACAGCTGCTGTCAGACGCTCGTGGTCGTTTTACCCCTTCCCACATGGCTGCGACGCCAACATAATACGATTCTCATATACTTGTCCACTGACGATCACAGCAGCAGTCAGAAGCTCGCGGCAGATTCCCCAATTAGCAGTGGATACGCAGTCAGCCTATTCATTGGAGGGAGCACTCTAGGACGCTCATCTCGACGTTAACGCCGCTTTCGCGTTCGCAATTCGTAACAAGTGCTCAGGTGTTCCCGGTCTTCTTCTTTTTTTTTTTTTTTTTGCAGGTCTACTTCCAGCGTGTCCTGAGCTGCGAGAACGCGGTCGAGGCCAAATTGCTCTCGTTCATGGCCGCTGTCGGATGCATATTCCTCGCCATTCCACCGGTCATACTCGGGATAGTCGCCAAAAACACCAGTGAGTTCATGTTGCCTCCATTCACGTGATCCTCCACCCAGTTGTGGTAGACAATAGAAAATGAGTTTGATCTCTCCATCCATCTAGACATGGCTGCGCTTACACTCATCTTTTTTTCTGACACTGTGTTGTACTCTTGGAAACCTAGTTGAACAGTTTTAAAAAGACAATTTTTGTATGCGAAACATTTATGAATACAATCAAAACAGGAGAACTTTGCAGACTATTCTCTAGGGCTTTTATTTACGCCGTCATCAAGAGTTTCGCACCATAGAACTACATCACATTTTAAATTTGGTGCTTAACGCAGTGAAAAGTTTTACGTGTAATTCTATATCTGTTCATGATTCTAGCGCTTTATGATCTGGGAGGTTTCAGCGGGCGCCAGAAGGGGGCGGTAGACGATTTTTTGCTCAAGGTCAATGGCGCCAACAACTCCAGTTTTCTGTTGCACCACGAGGTCCTTAACGCTCCGCATTAAAAAATCTATTTGAACAACACGACCGGTAAAGCGGGGATTGTGGGAAGTGGCAGTTGACAAAGTAATCGCTACTACAATCATGCGTGTGTATACTGCTAAATGTTGGATGATTTGATTGAAATTAGCTTGGAAAGGGGGAAGCCGCTTTATATGCATATATACTGACACGTATCAAAAGCTATTATGTAGCATCTTGGTTCGCGGGGTGCGTAATATTTGGGCCATACCTCACTAAGAGGGTTCAACTTAAATTGAGGACCACTCAGCGAGCAATGGAACGGAAGATGATAGGTGTAACATTAAGGGACAAGAAGAGAGCGGAGTGGGTCAGGGAACAAACGCGTGTCAAGAATATATTAGTAGAAATTACGAAGAAGAAATGGACGTGGGCAGGGCATGTAATGCGAAGGCAGGATAACCGTTGGTCATTAAGGGCACCAGAGTGAATCCCTAGTGAAGGGAAGCATGGCAGGTGGCGACAGAAAGTTAGGTGGGCACATGAGATGAAGAAGTTTGCGGGAATAAATTGGTTGCAGTTAGCACAGGACCGGGATAATTGGAGATTAATGCGAGATGCCCTGCAGTTGGCATACATAGGCTGGTTGTGGTGATAATGATGATGATGAGCTCATATGAATATCAGGGGGTACATTTCACTACGCGAACAGGAAATCACGTGCCGGGTGCAATATTTTAAGCAGGCTAGCTTTGAATGACAAGCTATTTGCTTTCATTGATTCTCTTTTTGTTTCTTACTATAAGCACTTGCCTTAAGGCTAGAATGAAACATATATAGGTCTATTGGGTAATTCATAAATAAAGTAGAAAGTAGAAATACATTGCTAAATACCACGTCTGTGCATGGAAACCAGGATATTCGGACCTGGCATACATGTGAGCATAGAATGAGTAAAGAGCCCGGAGATCGACGATGGGGAAATTTATCTCCTGTTACCCACTTTTGGAAACCTAAACTGTATCCATTGGGACAAGGACGTACGCCTCTAAAGTTTTCGTCACCGGCTAGCGCTACCGCAAGGTGTTGAAAACACACTCAAAGGAAAAAAGCACTAGCTAAACGCCTGCCTGCCTGCCTTCCCTGCCCGCCCATTGGCGCCCGTTGGGTTAGTCAACTGCAGGAACGGTCATGATATTTTCTCTCAAGCACGCAATGGGAATAAGCGCAGCATAAGTCAACTGACAGCCTCTTATGCGGAAATTTCAAGGGCATGGTGTAGAGTAGGATGAGAGAGAGAGAGAGCTTTGATTGAAGTAAAGATTAGAAATGGGATGAAATAAGCATAAGGAAGAATGAGGATCCGGAGCAGAATACGTGCGCTACTGGGGCTATTCGATTTCGTCTCGGACCCACCACGGACTTCCCGGAAAGCAGACCGGCATTCGTTTTTCCCATACACCAGTATGGCGTGGGGAATCTAAGCACTGCCCGCGGACTGTCCGTGGGGAGTGCGAGACTACAAATCGAATAGCCCGACTGCCTCTCATTCAACTACTCAACACAGTGTACCAGACCGTCCCGCTCCTAATCAAACGACAGACAGGTGCTTAGGGTGCTAGGTGAGCACCTCCGTAGAAACATTAATATTTCCCTTTGTTGTGCCCCTGTTCCCCTCAGCGGGTACAGAGATTCCCTCCTCTCCTGTTTCTTTCCTTCTCCGTCTGGGCGCAGACTTCACGGCTGTCGGCTACGAGGGCTCTTTCCAGCTGAGCAAAGAAGACGGCAGCCGGGTGCTTCCGCTCACGATCCACTTCCTAACCTCGGGTTTGATGTCCATCCTCGGCCTGATCGGCATCACAGCGGCCGTCATGTCATCTGCCGACTCGTCCATGCTCAGCGCGTCCACCATGCTCACCAGGAACGTCTACCACAGTATCATGCGACCAGCGGTACGCAACGCGCTCGCCAACCATCGCCTAAAATGTGACATACATGCGCGTAAGAGGACGCGTCTGCACACTCGTCTCCGCCCCGAAAACCAGTTCGGATACCCCTACGCATTACAGGATATTACTTTGGGACCCCTGTCTGTAGTAGCTACCTTCAATTGATGTAGCTTACTGATACAGCAATAATGTTCTATTCTATTCTATTATCTGCTATCTTACGTCCCCGGGATCGGCCGCTCCCGCGCGCGTCGAACCTGCGGCGTCCGGCCGCTCCACGTCGGAAACCGTATTATTATTTATTATTGCGGACACTACGTCCAACAAGGGTAGGCGATAGAAGTGCGCGCAATTCATCAACAGTACTACACCACTTTATGACAACAAGTTAGTGGTGGCTATAGGTCCTTGCACTCACTTGCAGTGCGTGGAAACGGCCAGTTCGTGCAAAGTAAGGAGTAAGCGCGTGAGGTTGGGGTGTCTGGTACCTCTTGTTGTTAAAGGCGATACGAACAGTGGGGGTCGATTGCTGTTTGTTGCCTACGAGCAGGAAAAGAAAATCTAATCTGAATTGCTATCTTCGAATTTTGAGTGAAGGTAGAGCGTTAGTTTAAATTTGTTCTGTTGAAGGTTGAAGTTGAAGCATGGCACATGGCTGCAATCAAGGGAGCATGCGTGAGCCACCCTTCAGTCGCCTTGTCGGAAAAAGAAATCCAGTTGCTGACCAATACGAGATAGTTTAATATGATTGTACGGTTATCATGTTTTGCATTCTGTTGGAACGTGTACTCATTTGCTCATGCGCGGTGATCAAGGGTTTGTTAGTGAGTGTACATATATATGTGTTGCTTAAGAAATAAATTTCAGTTGTTAGTCTGCGCTGGTCTTCGTGTCCCTTTTTGTATCTGCCTCCGTCTAAAGTTGCGCAAAAGTTACAGCCATGAATTCAGAATACCAACTAGCCCGCCTAACCGTGTTATTAAAGTGAATGATGTCACGCGTCATGTAAGGCGTGTGATTGTAAAAAGTTTTTTGTTTTTCGGGAATAAATTCATCCATGAAGAGATGACAAATTGTCTTGAAGCAGTTCCAAAGTCAACAAACGTCACCGTCACTAACTGCATTCCTCGAGACATGTTTCCGGACAATCTATTATACCCGCGTCATTAGCTCGAGAGTGCCCGTTGAAGCTATGTATTTGGGATTTTTTATCAGAGAAGGGGAAGAAGGGTGTACTAATGCTCACAAGCCAGTGTTCAGAAAGGCCTCGCTCTACTCATACAGTGTGTTCGACAAAGGTGCGAGGAAAAAATTCTAGGTCTAAATCAAGACGGCAAGTGCCTTGTAGACGAGTTGGTTTATGAACGAGCCGCGCAAAGTCGCCAGAAAACACGTTTACGTGCTGGCCGTAAAGTGCAACCGGCCTAAGGTGCTCCCAGTGGACGTCTGGCAAATTGAAATCACCCGCAGGTATGATATTGCTGTTCGCATTTGTTTTTACAAATCCTGTAGGTAATCAAGTGTGGCATCGGGAGGTCGGTAAAGGGCATAGAAAGCGAATATGTGGCTCAACAGTTAACTTTTATGCATAAGCACTTTATTTCGGGTGCCTCTTCTAATAGAACGGCCTAAATTCTGCCTTTAATTAGGACTGCTACCCCTCCGCCTCAAGGTGACGTATCATTTTGGAACGTGTATTCGGGGGGAAATGTACCGCCTTAATAAGACTAACTCTGAGAACCGCATTTATTACTATATATCGGATTTCCTCTCAGGCTCAGGTTGTGCTCAAAATTGGAGATTTAAAATCCAAACCAATCTCTCTTCGCAGTCTCGGTACACCGCAAGGCTCGGTATTGTCTCCGCTTCTCTTCAATATCGTTTTTCTGGGTTCACCAGGACAGCTAGAGTAGATACCGAATCTTCACTACGCACTGTATACGCTGACATCACCCTCTGGACTGACACCGACTCTCTCGGAGGGCTACAGAACACTCTTAAGCTTGCAGCCGAAAAATCAATCATTAAGTCCAGTCTTGCGGCTTACATTGTTCACCGCAGAAATCAACTTTTCATCATCCGGAAACACCCCGCACGACATCACGTCGAGCCCATCGAAATGTCTCTTGACGGCCATTCGATAAAACCTAGCCAGTCCCTCAAGATATTAGGCCTTACCATACAAGCCAATAGCCGAAATGACTTTGCTTTGTCAAAACTACGTAATATGTCTGATTAAGTCGTGCATATGATCAGGCGGGTCGCTAACGGGCAGCGGAGAATGAAACAAAAGGGCCCAATGGGACTAATTCAAGCTTTTGTCATATCTCGCCTCACATATGTCGCCCCGTACACTTAACAGGATCATTCGGAAAGCATTTAAACAAGCCCTCGGGCTCCCCATGGGTACCTCGACAATTCAAGAGGGACTGCGTGTTCATAGCGCACTCCTGATAAAAGAATTGGCCGCACATATTTCCACTTTGCTGTGTCGTAGAAAGAGGATACCCTTCTGCTGTCCCTGCCATGTATATGCCGCTGTTTTCTCCCCCGCCCAAGACATCACTCTTCCTTTCCAGTTTCGCTCCTCTCGCGACAATCACGGAGGAAGTTTGCTCAAGCCATTTCAAATTTCTCGGGTTCCAGTGCTAACACGCACTATGCTGGGACATTTCGTTGCTGGTCGACTTCTTGGAATACAGCCACGCGTTCTAGGCACACGCACGAGTGCTTTTTATATTTTTGAGTGAAAAAAATTGTTTTGAACGTGTATTTTTTAATTTGCTACCGCCAAAATCAATATTCCATATATTTTTAATCGGAGCTAGAACATTGCAAATACCAGTTATGTATTGATGTTCTGCCTCAAAGATGCCTGTTGTTTTCTTTTTTGGTTATTAATGTCGGCAAGTATAAAGTGTTTCCACATTTAATGGTGTGGAAAAGTTTTGCCTGTATGAACTTCTTGTTCAAGAATTCTTTTAACTTCTGGCTGAATGGCTGAGTCGAGGGGCATACATAGATACATACATACATAACATATTCATACATACTTGCATGCATGCATGCATACATTCATACATACATACGTGCATGCATACATGCATACATACATACATACATACATAACATATTCATACATACATACGTGCATGCATGCATACATTCATACATACATACGTGCATGCATGCATACATACATACATACATACATACATACATACATACATACATACATACATACATACATACATACATACATACATACATACACACATACATACATACATACATACATACATAACATATTCATACATACATACGTGCATGCATACATACGTACATACACCCACCGCGGTGGCTCAGTGGCTATGGCGTTGCGCTGCTTGGAACGAGATTGCGGGTTCGGTTCCCGGCCACGGCGGTCGCTTTTCTGATGGAGGCGAAAAGCAAAAACGCCCCTGTGTACGAGATTTAGGCACACGTGAAAGGTCCCCAGGTGGCCAAAATTAATCTGGAGCGCTCCACCACGGCGCGCCTCATCGCCTGCGTTGCGTCGGCGCGTTAAACCCTACAATCAATCAATACATACGTACATACATACATACATGCATGCATACATACATGCATACACACATACATAAACACACACATACACACATACGTGCATACATTCATACATACATACACACATACATACGTACGTACATACATACATACATACGTACATACATACATACATACACACACATACATACGTACATACGTACATACATACATACATACATACATACATACATACATACATACATACATACATACATACATACATACATACATACATACATACATACATACATACATACATACATACATGCATGCATGCATGCATGCATGCATTCCCCTTATGCATTGCTGCGACTGCGTTACCATATTTCGTCCCATGGAAGCCTCGACCAAAAACAGTTTCACTGTAAAAACTTCTTTTGTTGCTGGAATGAAGCTGGGTGAGGTACTTGAGGCCAGTTCTTTTAAACTAAACAAATTTGTATTTTGCCTTTATGGTCCCTTTAATGTCGGGCCATTAATTAATTTAATGCCAGCGCCGCCCTTCCCTATTATGCGCATCAACCTTTGCTTGTATACCGGAAAATAAGAGACGCTTCCCAAATTTCCCACGAAGCCGACAAATGTAGGCTAATAATGTTTCTTTCGTGCTGAAAATGTTCTTGGTGTGCAGGCATCGAATATGGAGGTGGTGGTTGTGCTTCGTGGAACCATCGTCGCGCTTTCCGCCCTCTCCGTGTACATGGCGCTGTCGGTGAGGTCAGCGCTGGACCTGTGGACGCTTTGCTCGGACGTGGTCTACGTGCTGCTGTTCCCCCAGTTCGTCTGCTTCTTCTTCTTCAAGGAGACCACCAACTCGTACGGATCGGTCATTGGTAAGCCCACGGCGGCTCGTGCAACCATACGCGCCCTTCCGATGCTTCAATGGGGGAAACGAAAGAGGCAAAGCTGGAGGCAATCGACGCACAGGTATGGAGTGCTGCCTGGTCCGGAAGCAAACATATCATCTCGCGATACCTAAGAGGATAAAATAGATGGTGCAGCCGTGCTAGGAAGGCTCATTGGGACAAAAAATTCACGCATCTCCACGAAGTGAATCATGACGAGTGGGTGAAGCACTGTGGGGATCGTTCTTACCGTAAATCACCCGTGGCATTGCCCAGTCGCGCATGTATATGAATGACAACGCGTGTGTACAGTATATGCAATTCCGATCCAATCCAATCCGATACTATTAAATTTAATCCGATCCAATCCATTTCAATCCAATCCAATCCAAACCTCCTCGCGCATGCGCAACACTGTGAACACGGACGCCAAGCCCCGGAGAAAGCGAAGTCCTAAGGTGCTTCGCCCCTAAAACAGCACTTCCTTACCAGAGAAGGATCTGGCAACCCTGGTGTAGCAGTTGGCGCCCACCTGCAATAACTGAATCACCCAAATCCCGGCCCTCGTCCCCAGGAGCTGTAGGACTCGTGCACCTCCGGATAGGAGAGGCTGCAGTTTATTAAGTGAGGCCTTCCTTCTGCAGTCGATTTAAATGAGCTGCTGCTGCTGCTGATGATGATAACTGTGGCGAACCAGAATACTGCAACAAAATTCAAACACACCCAAGAATTTCTTACGAGTTAAACATTCTGAAGCATTGATGCAACTGAACGCCGCTGACTGCTGCTCTGATTTTAATGCGAAGGCATTAAACGGCCCGTGGACCATTTGACACTCATTGAACAATTTTGCTGCATATGTAGCTGCGAATGGCTCCGGAACATATATCTGGCTTCGACGCGTTTTATGCACCGTTTTTCTGCGCGTGTACTGACCTGCGTCTAGCCTCACTCGTGCACGCATAAACTGGCAACCGTGGATGTGCGCGTGCTTAGATGGGAAAGACACCGAGCAAAATGTCTCTCCGGGTTCTCTCCAAGTTGGACTGGAAAAAATTGGGCCCATCTCCCCGCGAGGGGGACTCGAGTAAATGCGTCGCATAGGGGGTGGGTGTATTGCGTTAACGTTTAGTGTTTGGGGAGTTGGTGGCAGTGAATGCGTTGTATCAGCAGCTTCTTGACGTAGTTTGAATGAGTCAAGGATATAAGGCGCGTTCGTAGCCTCCCATTCTGTGTCGGCTTTGTGGCGCAGTGGGTAGAGCACCATGTACATTGCGTTCCGCCCGCCCGCAGGGTCGAGGGATCGAAACCAGGCGCCGGATAGTATTTTTTTTTATATATAGTGTAGGGGAAGGGGTGCGGACTACGACTACGGACGTCAACGCGGGTGACATCGTGAGTTACTGAAATGCTCTGCATTTAAAACACTGGCCAAAACGTCACTCCAGTAGCACTCAGGGATGCTACACAGCACAATAGCTATGGAGACGAAAATTTTCCGTTCCATGCTGACTTGCCTGCGCACACTTAAAGGGACACTGAAGTGATATGTAAACATTGCGGGATTACTAGCGCAAATTGTATTCCTGAATCCATAGGCCATGTTTCGACCACCCTGAGCGTGTTTACGCGAATTTATTTAGTAGAAAAATCAATTCGAAAATGCTGTCCTCCTCTCTGCCCCCTCGCCCATTTTCTGTGGCATTTTCGTGTGACGTCAGGAGGAGATGAGCTGGCAACTGCACGAATCGCCGACCTTCTGACAGATTCAGTCGGCCCGGCGTTTAGTGCGCCGGCCGCCGACGGGTCGTCGCAATTCGTTCGCTCAGTTGCAAATAACCCGCGACGCATTTGTGAACGGAAGAATGTGTCTTTCTTTACTTTGTTAGTTTGTACACTGCATCAAGCTCCGAGTCCGGGTCACTCCACACAAGCGCTGCACAAGTGCACATGCGACGCTTCGCTGACTGGTACGTACGCTAGTAGGAAAATCTAAGGCCACTTGAAGGCGGGAGAAGAGTCAGCGAAGTCAATATAGGTACGAAAGAAATAAAATCAACTGAAACTTTTACCGTACAGCGCAAAACTAGGGAGCAGGAAGTACTTTTTTGCGCTGGGTGAACAAGCACAGCGGTCAGCAGCACGACCACACATCTGCAGCATGTGAACGCTTCTCCGTCTAAGAAATTCAATTGCTAGACGTGAGATATTCTGGAAGTTTAGGGGATGCTTACTGCACGAGCGCTATACAACAGATAGTCCCCTAAGGTACTTGAAATGCTAAAACTGAATAAAAGTGTAAACTGATTATACATTATATACCTTATATATCTAGCCTCGGCTATGCTGGCTCGTGGCCGAGGGGTCTAAAGCACCAGGAGTTTTGTTTTGCAAGTCGCAAGTTAGAATCCCTGAGAGTACATGGATTTTTTTTGTAAGTTTGTTTCTTCGTTTGCGGCCGATGGTTTCTGAACTGAGTTCGACATTTTTGTGGCGTGACGTTCAGTGCTCCACGAGCGAGTTCGCAGAACGCGCGAGACTGACACTGACGCGCTAACGAGTTCGTTGGCGTGCTATTTCCACAAGCACCGTCTACTTGTGTGCAGTGGGCACAGGCCAGAATCAGCAGACCCTTGGCCTGGTGCAAACACGCTTTTATACGATACATGCATGAGTGAGGCAAGCTCCAAATATGGGGGAAAAGCGCATGGCATTTGAGAGTCTGCGGTGACGCGGAGGGCGTTCATCCACTGCGTAGGCCTCGGCTAGTGATTGCTACTATTCCAAGCCGTCCCCGGAGGCTTATCTTAGACATTTTACAGCCGACAACATGGCAGAAGCGCGGTATGACGATTACTGAGATATCGAGAATGCCCATCAGATAACGTCGGATGTCAAGCCTGTTGTTTTACAGAACCGAAACCGAAACTTGTTTGAATGCTAATCGTGGGCATCGTGCAATCACGGTGCATCTCCTCCCGTCGTCACAGCGTTTAGTTGGTGCGGCCGCCACAGACCGCGCATGGTAGTTTTTCTTCTTCCCCCGCTTTATAAAATAATTACCGACTTATCAGCCGGATAAACGATGAAAAGTGCGTTAATTTGAGGCAGTCTACGCAGTGCAAGCAAAAACGGGAGCTTGACAAATTCACTTCAGTGTCCCTTTAAGGGGGGAACCGGGACTGTACAGCCTCGCTGTAAAAAGCAGGTGTTAGAGGGGAGGCCGAGGAACATCGTCTTTCAACATTCGCTGCGTAGCAGGCAGATATGCAGCTAATTATATACTCCGTGTTGGCTATGCTTGTTGTGGCTGAATCAATTTTGCAATGGGTGCTGAGGAAGACTTAAACAGCTACTGGGGTTCGCCAAGACGGTCTGCGCATATAAAAGTCTGTTACGCTATTAGTAGAACTGCCTACGGCATGTCGTGACTTTTACTTTCTTGTAGACTTCTCTTTGTGCTGTCCCAAGGACAAGCTTAGGTGGCTTTGTGCCGCAGGCATTCCACTAGAAATGATATCGCTTTCACCTAGGCGGTGACGTCATACAATCCCTCCGCTGGTTGCAGCCTTCTTCGTGGGCGGCGTGTTCCGGTGCCTGTGCGGCGAGCCCACCCTGAGCCTCCCGGTCGTGCTCAAGCTGCCGCTGTATGACGAGGAGGCCGGCCAGCGGTTCCCGTTCCGCTTTGTCGCCATGGTGCTCGGCCTGTGCACGCATCTGCTCGGCTCGTGCGTGGCGGCAACCGCTTTTGCGAAGGGATGGCTGCCGGAGCGCCTGGACGTGTGCCATTGCTTCGTCGAGGCGCCGCCTCCCCGGTTGCACCCGCGGCAGTCGGTCACCTCCAGCGAACCGGCGGCCTTGCTGCCCCATAAAGGCGCCGACCCTTCGTCTGCCGCCCACAACGTCACCGCCCCCAACTTCACCACCGACAGCCCGACAGCGACGGCACCGGAGAGGCACTCGTCTCTTCTACACCATACCGGCGTTCCAGGGGATGCTCGGAAGATGTCCGTTACTTCCGGCGCTCCCGAGGCCCACCGGAAGTCGCTTGTGCCAAATGCGACTGAGCAGACGAAAACGCAAGGTTCCCGCCGATTCTCAGAGGCTGTTACCGGGCCGGAAAATCACGCGGTAGACATGGAACACGCCACCACCACGAACACGACGAAGACTACACGTAAAACGAAAAAAGGCAAGAAACTCAAAAAGCCTAATTAGTCTACTTGCACCAGACCCCAGAAGGCGGCAGTTTTGGTTCCTGTTCTGCAAGGGAAGTGGCAGTCGGCCTCCCAACCTGACGCCAAACTCGAGGAGTGGACCCTGTTCCCGCGAATGTTTGAGGCGGGCGGTGAAAACTGACACTCCCGAAACACTATCATTTTTCTAGTCACTTCTTGCTATACTTGCTATTTCGCCTTCTAATTCGTGTCGCCGATTTATGAAATGGCGTGCGTGTTCTTCTCTGTCATTAGTTTCGTTAGTTTTTTGTCTTCTTATATTTGATTCGATATTGACTTGTTAGTATTTCTGCGAGTGTGTTTTTTGGCTTTGGCTTTGTACAAACTGGCGCCAGTTTCGAACTCCATAGTCCTTCTTCGCATTGGCTTTGTGCTATGCCATAATGAATATATATTAGCCCTCTAAGCAAAAAAAAAAAAAAAAGGTTTGTTTCAATGCCTGCTCTACCAAAAATTGTTGCGCACAATTTTGTATAACTTGCAAGAACTTGCTGTAATTTGTCTAGAACTTGCGGATTTCGGACACATATTTCTGCAGAGTGACTACCTGGTTATTCGATGCACATCAGTAATAATAAAAAGCTGTATTTACGGGTTACCAAAAGGCTGGACAGGAATTAATTTAGCTAGCGAGTTTTTACTAACGAAAGGTACTCATGTTTCGATCAGTTTCCTCGTTGTTTTGTTAGCATACATGCCCCCCAAACCTGCCTCCATTGTGATGCTGAGAGGTCACAAAGGTCACATGACCTTTATTGCCTGGCAGGAGGGATCGGCACTGGTCCTATATTCCTCTAGTGTAGGTACAAACGAGACGGTCGCGAGAAATACCATTTTATTTGGCAAACATTTAAAAAAAAATTGACCGCGTATTTGCTCCTTTCGTTGCAAATGTCGACGAAAGACGATAGTCGACTGGCGCCCCTGGCAAGTAAATGCCTCCCTTCTCTTTCCCGCTCACCTCTCATGCTGTTCCTCTCCCTTCCCGTTCCTCCCAAGATAACACACTAGAGGTTTGCTCAAGGCAATTTAAATTTACTGCGTCCTACTGCTCCAAGTCGGGTGCCTCGATGCCAGCACCGCCTTACGGCGGAGACGCGCGTGAATCGAGGCACCCTACTACAACGTTTATGGAACCACGTTGCCCTACTCAACGAGCGTTCCAAGCGGAACGTGAAACCTATCTAGTGGAACCTTTCGTTGCTGTTGCGGTTTGATTTTTTTAAATGCCGCCAGGTAGCACGGGCAACAGCAGGCAACGGTTTTCTGCCGTTGGTGTATAGTATTTTGTTTTCTACCGCAAGAACCAAGCATCCGTGAATTTTATTAAAGGAACACTGTAAATATCACTCATGTATTGATTTTCTGTCTTATTCATGCGTAATGTCTTGTTGTTCAACAGCGTTTGCAAGTATGAACATTAACACCGGACTTAGACGTTTAGATTTGATGGTGGGTATATAAGACTATAGCGCAGTTTTTGTTTCACTTCTGCCGTGTTGCTGAATTGAGTCAGACAGGCATACAGACAGACCAAAATTTCTGCGTTATAGTACACTGAGTAGTCAAACAACAGTCTGGTCCCTGTCCTTTCACCTCCTCTTCCTTCTCCTCTTCTGGCTGCTGCCCGGCTCCTCGTCGACCTCTTCCTCTTCCTGTTACATAGTAGCCTAAGAAAGACTATCGTCTTCAGTAGTCTTCCATACGATTCTTCAATATAGCGGAATAAAACAGGCTGGTGACCCCGTACGCGGAATGGAAAAGTATTCATGGTGGCGCGCACATCCGTGATAGCAATCTCAAAATGTATTCATGACTTTTCTATTTGTAAAATGTTCTCTTAGGGCAATTATACGCATTATTCTTCTAAATAAAGGTGCTTTGGTATCTTAGAATGTCGGCTTAAGTTGACGTTAAGTTTTGGTGCAGTGTGTCGCAACGTCGACATATCGACATATCGCGTCGACATATCGACACGTTTGACCTCCTGCTCCACATCGCAAGTGTCCGGCTTGTACCTTTTAGGAACGGAATATGGCGACGTAGAAATGCCCCTTTTTGTGCACCCGTAATGCACACGTACACGTTCGGACGGGAGGAAGGTAACATACAGGGGGATCAAAATTAAGTCGACAGGTTTTTTTTAGAAATAGATGCTTAGCCTCACCTGAAGGTGAAGACCACCTCTATACAGTGAAGACTCCCGGGGGGACACAGAATTAGTTGGTAATTATCAATGTCGTTGGTATAATTATCTAAAATTGAGTAATTAACTCTTCAGTGGCTGCAGTAAACAATCACACGTGTATTCAAAAGTTAGACGCAGTCTTGTTTCTACGCAGTTTCATTTGGCAGAATTCTTCTAGCGCATTCCTACTCCGAGATATCGAACTGCGAAGTTTTAATTGCCGATCGCATGATTACGCATGCTTGACCGTGAAGAACGGCGCAAAGCTCATCCCCTTTGTTTTGTGTTCGGATAGCGGTTCCGAGTACTGCAGATTGCGATAATGCCAGCCAAGACTGAAAGGGTGACAGTTGTCCCTTTTGCATATGCCTCCACCCCGTTGTCCAACTAAATACCGTACACAGCAGGCACGTCACAAAAGGCAGGAGCTTTGCGGCTGACCTCACGGTCTTGCATGCGTAATCATGCGAACGACAATTAAACTTCGCAGTTCGATATCTCGTAGTACGGATGCGCTAAGGAATTCCGCCAAATGAAACTACGTAGAAACACGATTGCGCCTAACTTTCCAATACAAACAAGCCTGCTTACTGCCGCGACTAAAAAGTTAATTACTCAATTTTACTTAATTAGCCACAGAGATCAATATTTACCACCTCATTCTGTGTCTTTCTCGGCGCATAACCTCACTGTAGAGGTAGTCTTCACGTACATCTAAGCGCCTAATTTTAAAAAAAAACTGTCGACTTAACTCTGATCACTCTGTATATACAGTGGCTGTCTGCACGGCGCGTCTCGCGCAGTATTTGACGGGGTGAATAGTTTTTTCTGGCGGGTAAGAAATAGCGTTCAATGCGGCTGTTTTAACTCTAACCTTGTTCGCTGTCGTGACCGCGCGCGCGCTACAAAAAAGTCGGGAAAGGAAAGATGGTGCCCAATTGAAGTGCATTAAAGCTTAATTTTGGTGCCTGATGTCTGTAATGTTTTGCCAACAGATATTGCCGGATTTTTTACGCGAAAATTCCGTCCGTTCTCCTCACCCATTTGTTAGCTGTGAGGGTGACGGCTAGCGACGGCTAGTCGACGTAGACGACGGGTTTATGTCGACCCGCCGAGATGAAGCATTAACTAGAGTAAAATCAGAACTGCAAAGTTAGGGATAATGATGATGATGGTGGTGGGGATGATGATAGTTGTATTTTTAAGGCGCATGGCCAAATGAGCAAAGAGCGCCAAATCAGTGGCTATGTAAGGGATGACGTTAGGGATGACGTAAAGATAGACTGCTGATCATTGTGGCATCGTTTAGTTTATGAGGTGGCCACAATTGGCGTTTCCTGTTTTTAAAGCGTCTAAAAATAAACCAGTCCTGAATACATGCGTTAAACAGTCTGAGTGGTTGAAAATCATTGAACGGCTCGGACGTTCGCATCGACTAGTAATCGGGTCATGAGGGGGACCGTTCACTCGGCAATCCGATAGTTTATGATGTAGCGCAATTTTTTCTTCTGCAGCGCCTGCAGGGGTGCAGGCCTCTGACTACCCTTTGGTCAAAGTGCAGGGCTTCGACCTTGCGGGTCAGGACGGTTCGGGCTGCATAGAATGCAGTCACGTCCTGAGAGACAGCCTGGTGGGCGCCCCTCTCAAGAGCATCACATGCCTCGTTGCCCCCAAAGCCACATTGGGCGGGCAGACAGGGTAGCCGGATATGTTTGCAGTGGATGGTGCGCCAAACATCCCCGTTGCACAGGGTCACGGATTTTCAAATGGAAGCCTAGACGGTACAGCTAGGAAGAGAGAGAGAGAGAATAAATCTAATGGAAACGGCGATGCCAGCAGCGAAGAAGTTGCGCTGGCTTGCAAAAGAACAACAAAAACCTCTGGTTGATTATCAGTAAAACACGAAAGCGAAATCTGCACCTCAGCATGATTTCGGGTCGGCGGCTGTCTTATGGATGTGCTTGGCGAGCGACGTTCTGCTGGCGGACCGCTTCGGCAAAGGTGTGCTGACGTCATTTCCGTGACGCGTATGACGTCAGTGAAATCTTGGGTTATCGCGGCATAAAACACTTTCGTGTTAGAATATAAAACCCGAAAACAAACAACCCTAAGTATAATGTACTCTTCATTACTAAAGGTTGCTTCCCCGCATAAAGAGCCTGTGTGCAGGGGTGCACCTTTTACAGGCCGGTTGCTTCTGTGTACTGGCGTCACTTTCATGACGGATATGACGTCAGCGAAATTTTCGTGTATTCGCGAATAAAACACTTTCATGTTGAAAACGAAAAAAAAAAAGAATTATACAAATGGGAAGATGTGGGATGATGTGCATAAGATTCTCCGTCACATGAGCTTTTCACAAAACCCTGTCCAGTCCTGTGCTTCGCACAAACACCAATAGAGCTTCGGTTGCACGTGCATTCTGACTGGGACCCGACGAAGGACCTAGAGCAGTTTTCAGCTCTAGTCGCGAATCAAACAGCCCAAACAAAGATAAGACGAGTGCCTACCTGTGCACCATGCGCTTGAGCCCACACATACGACGTGCTGGATGTCTTCTCGTGTGCCATGCACGCAAATAAAAAGAGGTGAAGATGCGTGCAAAAAAGGTCTACCTAGCAGAATGAGAAACTGTAACTTGTATTCTCTGGCGAGGCACGCATGCAGGCAACCCTGTGAGTGCGCCGTTACTGGTTACGTCGGGCTCCGCGGGATGGCGCTACTTGTCCGTGCTAAGCAGACAATTTCTGTTGGACGTTCCAAACTCTACCCTACCGAACGCAAAGTAATGCCTCGAGTCCAATGTGAGTGCGATTAATAACATCTCTGTTGACACTGCACTTGAGAATCGGGTCGAAATGGAGCAGATGACGTACGCCGGTGTTGTTTTTTCTGCGGCGTGCGGGCCCAATGGCAGAAGCCGCGCCATGTCCGCGGCGCATTGGTCATGTCCGTGGCCGTTGCCAGTTTTGCCAAGCGAAGAAATTGACAGCTAAACTTTTCAATGAATACCACCTATAGGATCGGAACTTCTTTTTCTAGCATACCGATAGTCGTGGGTATAGACACAAGGGGGACCCACTGTCAGCGCCATTGCAGCATCGCAACATTGCGCCATTCACGCGGCGCGTGGCGCATGCCAGTGCGTGCCTCGAGGCCCGTTCCGGTCGCGCCATGGCGTCGGTGGTGAACATACCGGCCGTGCTGATCATAATCTTCTACTACTTCACCGTCATGTACGTCGGCGTGTGGGGAGGCCGAAAAGTGCACATAGGTGCGCGGGGCTCGCACGAGTCGAGGCGAAAGCAGCACGAGCAGACACACGAAGAATTCCTCCTCAAGGTGTTCGTGGCCAACCGGGACGTGCCCTTGCTCTTGGGAATCGGATCCATGACTGGTGAGCGCCGCTATCGTTTCTTCGTTGGTGTAGTGGCACTGTATAGCTTCGCGAATGAGCGCTGTGCTGCCGCTTTGACCTGAATTAAGCTTACTACCGCGGTGGCTCAGTCGTTGGGCTGCTGAGCCCTAAAACGCGGGTTCGATCCCGGCCGCGGCGGCCATTTTTCTGACGGAGCCAAAAAGAAAACGAAAACGTCCGTATGTCGAGAGCTTGGCGCTCGTGAAAGATACCCAGGGGGCCTTAATTTTTTGGTAGTGTCTCTTATCCCGGCAACCGTGAGAATTACCGCCAGAAATTTCTCACGGCAGTCGCCTCTCCTTGGCTAAGCACGCTACGCGGAGATTCTATGGGATAAATGTTCCCTAAAATCCGTGTTGGCAGCTGCCCCTGCAGCGCTGTGGTATAGTACTGGGTTTTAAACGATAACGCTTAGGCTCGAGTCCGCCATTATGATTTTTTTTAGCTTTCAGAATTTTTCGGTCATCGTGATTTTGTTAATATTTCCTTCTGCTCTGGTTTTTACTATATGAAGAGATCGACGCACAGGACTGCTAGAATGAGTTGAATTACGTTTATTATAGGTTGCGTTCTGTGTCGTTGGGCTGGCTTAGATTAGGTTTGTTGCATTTAGGCTTGATTTGGGTAGGTTATGGCGCGTTCGGTTGGGTTGCGCTAAGTTCGGTGAGGTTGTGTTATGTTAGGTTACGTTGGGACGTAATAATATTCAGCAAATTTTAAGCCAGCCAGCTTTTATGGAAGACTGATTTTATACGCACGACGTCGTGTGGTCTGGCGGAAGCCATTATACGCACGACACGACTGAGGCGCCAACGCGGCAGTTGCTGAAAACTGTAAACGCTACCACAGTCCTGCAATGCTTCTGCAATGCTTCTCTGGTCATGAAACTCCCGGCCAAATTTCGTACGGGGACAAAGGCTACCGCGAGGGGCGCAACCGCAGATCGGAGGGCATCGGGCGGCCGCCGCTGCTCTGTAGCAAGACCGGCAGGCGGGAACGCAGTAGCAGCATGCCCGTTCGCACCAAATTGTTTCGCCACTCACAAAAGGATAAGTCCATTTGAGCGGCCCACGATACGTAAGGCGAGAGCACACTGCTGATAAGGCGGCGAGGGTCCGTTTTATCTCCCCGTTGAATCGGGGTGACGGCGTGCGCCATCTAGCCTATCTTGTAGTTCGAATTTAAATTTAGTCCCTCAACTCGGATTTCTTTTTAATTCTGCCCTGCCGCTACCCCTAGCTGGGATGTTATTTTATCGACTTCCCTGCTTTTTTTCCACCAATACTCTAGCCGCTGCTTAGTAATACCTACTGCTGACCAGTTAATACTTCCATCACTTGCGAAGCCCAGTGCCTCAGGAAGTAGGACTTTCCCCCCAATTCTATAAGGCTGAATCTTTTGGCATCCTATTACTATGTGGTCGATGGTTTCTTTATCCCTGCCACATACAACACATGTCTCATCCTGGGACGAATATTTGCTCATGTAGGTTCGAGTTCTCAAGCAGCCAGCCGGCGCTTCAAAGAGCAACGCACTACCTTTATTGTTGTCATAAAAGTTCTCTTTCCGGATCTCTTTTTTGCTTGCTTTGTAGATTCCCAGCGATCTCTTCTTTTCCATCCTCTCTTTCCACATGAGCGTCTCTGTTTCCTTCACTTGCTTTTTAACTGCCCCCCCCCCCCCCCCCCCTTGTTTATTTGCCGCGGTCAAGGTATATTTAGTCGCCAGCTTTCGCGTCCTCTTCCGCCATTGGGTGTCCACACTTTTAAGGTACATGTACCTGTGCACTCTGGCTGCCCAGTTCTTCTCATCTAAATGTCTAAGCCGCTCCTCAAAACGTATCTTACTTTGCGCTTCCCTCGTCTCAAATGAAGCCCAACCCATATCGCCTTGTACCGCCTCATTTGTAGTCTTACTGGGAGCTCCCAGTGCTAATCTGCCGACTGCCTTTTGGTTAACCTCCAGTCCCGACAGGATATCGGACTTTAAGCATAATACGGCATTAGAGAACGTGAGCGCCGGCACCATTACCACTTTCCAGATGCCTCGCACTACCTCGTACTTATTGTATCCCCAAAGTGCTCTATGTTTCATTACTGCTGCATTTCGTCTCCCTTTCAGTTTGAGGTGTTCTTCATGGGCATTCAGGTAGCCTTTTTCCTTCATTAAGCCAGATCCCCAAGTATTTGTACTTATTTACTAATGGTATGGCTTCCTGTTGAATTCTTATTGGTGCTGTATGAGCTTCCTCGTTGAACACCATGACTCCAGATTTCTGTGGGTTAAAATGTAGGCCTAGGTACGTTGCCTCATCACCACAAATGTCGGCCAGTTTTTGAAGGTCTTCCACATTATCTGCCAGCAACACTATATCGTCCGCGTACATCAATCCCGGAATCCGTTGCTCCACCAACTCTCCATTGCTTCGGTACGACAAGTCAAAGCCTAATCCACTCTCCTCCAATCGTCTTTCCATTCCTCTAATGTACAGTGTGAACAGCAATGGCGAAAGGGGGCACCCCTGTTTTAAACCTCTTCGAATGTACACGGGCTCTGTGCCTGTACGCCCTTCCCATGTAATATGCGTCTTGTTATCCTCATATATTGCCCTTATCAGCCCCACAAATTCGGACCCAATCCCCTCTTCTTCCAGTATATGCCACAGCAATCCCCTATCTACGTTGTCATAGGCTCCCTTTATGTCCAGAAACAGTAGCCATGTTGGTCTGCCCTGTGCTGCCGAAATTTCGATGGTCTGGGTTATTACGAAAATATTGTCTTCTAAGCGTCGACCCGGCCTAAATCCATTTTGCAGTTCCCCTAAAATACCGTTACTTACCACCCACTTCAACAACTCGACTTTGATGGCTTGTATAGCTAATCTATAGAGCACTGACGTGACTGTAATCGGCCTGTACGAGCTCGCCTTGTCCTTCTCTCCCTTGCCTTTATAAATCAAACTCATTCTGCTTTCGCGCCATTGCGTGGGAATCCTCTCGGATTTTATAGCGCCCTCGATGGCTCTATACAAGTGCGTCTTTCCCGCTGGTCCCAAATGGTTGATAATCTCTATTGGGATACCATCCGGTCCTGTTGCCGTGCTTTTGGAAACACTGTGTTCTGCCTTTTTCCAATCCAAAAATTCAATATTAAATTTTTTATCTGTCGCTCTTTGTCACCCGTTTCCTTAAATTAGGGTGCACTGTCGGAAGATATGGGGAGTCGACTCCAGAAAGCCAACAAACCCCACCGAATCCACAGGGTACAGGTGACAAAGGGAGTGGCCGTCTGATGTGCGGCTTTCGCCGACCAGAGCGGCAAGAATGAGCAAGAGCCTTGAACGGAAAACGGCACAAAGACTTATATTTAAACAGGCAAGTTACAAACACAAGCACGAGATAGCGGATCGATAATGACAGACAACTTAGATGGAATTCAAATACAAGAAACAGTCCAATTCGACAAAATTATACAAACAGGAGCGTTAACAAATGAAGATTACGAATCGGAGCAGTTAACTAAAAAGAAACGAACAGTTCGATGCATATGAGAGACAGAGTCCCAGCATATTCACCGACCGGGCCGGACGATGCACCGCTGTCGGAGGCGAGTCGGCTACCTGGGAAGCGTGGCTTCGCTGTAGGCCAGGCCGTCCGAGACGATCACGGTCATTCGAGGCCCGGGAGCACGTTGGAGTCCTCCAGGGCGCGGGTCGCCGATGGTGTGATGTACAAACTGGCAGGTGCAGTTGTCAATCACGACGTCCAAACGTAGCTGGTGGGTTTAGGTGCGGCTTCTCTTTTTATAGGCGCGCTGGCGCGCCGGCGCGGAGAGGGAGAGCACAACACACCACGCGCCCGCCGCCGTCAGCGAATAACTTCACTCTTCTCCCTTCTAGAATCTTCGACGCTCTTTAGAGCTGGCAAGGCCACGCGCACCTCCTCGAAAGTACTGGAAGCTTCGACGAAACTGGAGCGACGGAGGTTTTATTTTTGTTGTTTTCTCGCCGGCGAGCCGGCGGGTGATCGCGTTACTGTCGCTTCGTTCGAGAAAGTTCCAGCCCTTTCTCGGGCCGAATAGAACCCAACTGGATGAATCGGACGACTGAAGAAGAGTTAGGCGCTGTACAATAAAATGAAAAAATTATACGATACTTTTAGACGTCGTACGCTCGAGTTTGTGACACTCTTCTATTGGCCACATGTGTCCGGGTAGCCGATATCTCGCGTGTTTGGCCGAAAGTATTTGCTATGACTCCATATAAGTATTTTAATGCGCTGTCCCCCAGGACAACGTTACCGTCCCCGTCCTGTATCTGAGTCTGCACCTTTTTAGTCGTCGTTCCCAATGCTTTTAAATGATTCCAGAATTTTTGGGGGGTGCTCTTATCCTTCTTACGTATACCTGATACCCATTTCTCACTCGCAGTTTTAATCTTTGCTTGTACTAGTTTTTGCACCTCAAATTTCTTTTCTCGGTACTGGCTCCACCGTAACTGCACCTCTTCCTCCTGATATTCCATTTGTTTTGCCTTTCTGTGCAATCTAGAAGCCCGTTGTCACTCTTCAATAGCCAGTTTAATTTCCTTGTCCCACCAGCTTCGAGGTTTCCTTTTACCCCTCCATCGGTTTTGTTTCCGTACTTTGTATATTTCCTTCTGTATACAACTCACAACCTCGTCATATTCCCACACCTTCGTTGGCTGGGCCTCTAATTCTCTTTCGATGCTATTGACAATGTCTGCTATCTGCTTTTCGCTCAATTTCGGGAGCCCAACCTCCGGTGTTTCCTGCCTAGCCCCTCCACTGTCAAATTTCAGGATTATACGCCTGTGGTCGCTACCCAGGCTGTTTTCTCCTTCTTCATCTATCGTCATTTGGTTCAACCGCTCGTACGTGTGCTCTGAGACCAGGCCGTAGTCTATGCAAGACTGTCTATTGCCGCTTTGCCACGTTATCTGCCCGTCGCATTTATGCTCCCGGTTAACTATTACCAGTTGCTGTTCTTCACACATATCTAGAACCATTGCGCCGTTATAGTCCGTATATCCATCTAGATCCTCAATGTGGGCATTTAAGTCGCCTACTAATATCACCTCGCCGGATTCTTTAAATTTCTTTATGTCCTTCCTGAGGCAGTCCACCCACTCTTTATTTTGTTCTCTGGCGTCATTCCCTGTCCACAGATAGGCCACTCCCAACCGTGTCTTTTTTCCACCCACCGTTCCACAAACCCATAAGTGCTCCTTACAGCCCTGATTCTCCCTTTGCCAATTCCCTCCTCGCCTAATCAACATGCCCACGCCCCCACCTTTCCTCTCTCCCGCTGCCCTGTTGCACCCCACCCATACGTAGTCATCCATCACTGGTGGCTCCTCCATATCTCTCAGGTGGGTTTCAGTCAGGGCGTACACGTCAATTTCTTCTTTCTCGAGTTGAGTTTGTATCTCAATCCATTTTTCCTGCTTGCGGCCGCCTTGCATGTTTATATAACTAATTTTAGTTCCACGGTTTATTTTCCTTTTCTTTGCTTTACGTTTCCGCCGCCGCGCATCAGTGCCCCCTCCTTCCTGTCTTTCGCTACCACCTCCACTCAGTCCGCCTTCTTCTTGAACGTTCGGGGCCCCCCTAAAAAAGCCACTGCGCGGGCTGCCAGTCGGTGCCCTCCGACTGGCAGCTCTCCGATCAACACCAGCGCCGCGGCGCGCCAGCGTACGAAGCTCTCCCATAGCGTGATGGCGAAGTTTCATGAGCAGAAAGGCATTGAAGGACTCTGGCGCTACTCATCATACGGGTTGGCGGGTTACCCAAGCCCCTTGGCGGCTTCGACTGAGGCAGCATGGCATTCGAAGTTGAGGCACGATTTAGTTGCTTTAGCGATTTCGATCGCGCCTTTAGAGAATTTCAGCTCCGGAACAACGCCTTTTTCGTAGTGAAAGCTACAAAAAGAGTGGACGTCGTCAATTCGCGGCTAAGTGTACGACTTGAACGACTGCAAAAGAAACTGAAGTACAAAAACGCGACAACAGACTCGGACATTACGATAACAGACTCGGACATCGCCGTGAGTGTTAATTAAAGCGCCCTTATATTTCCGGAACGATCGGTGCAGTTTGTTGTTGAGTGTAGCGGTTGCTCGCATGACTGTTATGTTACACGCTGATACGTCTACGCATGCCGTTTTGTTTTATTGTCCGGAATAAACTGGTTCTTTCTGTTTTTTGCGTGTCGGCGTCATTTCGTCGAGGGGGGTCAGGCTCGCGAACCGTTCGCACATGAAGGAAGTTCCTTCACGACGAATGCACAAACCAAGCAGTTCTTGGAACGTTCAGTGCACATTTGGTTTCTAACTTTTAGTGTACGTAAATGGCTAATGCCCAGAGCAAGCATGAAAGCTGTTATCATTGCTCAACACATGTGGATGTGCTTCAAATAAATGTCGTGGGTATTCATTTCGAAATGGTGAAAATTGGCTTGCATGTGGCCACTGAACTCCGTTTAATAAAATAAAATAGGGGTGCATCTGACTTCGTTTTTTTAAATAAATTGTTGCAGTTGAACTTGAACCTGTAACTTTCTTAACGCGCACGAGTAGAACAATTTGCCGCCCCGTTTAGGCTGTCGGTCAACGTAATTCTCCATTTACGTGTTAATTCTAAATATAGGACAGGTGCTTCCATTCCACAGTATTAATTCGGAGGCTGAATAAGAGCACCGCCATCCGTTGTGGGTTCGATGCTATCGCAACCCGAGCGCTTCTGAACTGATTGTAAGCAGAGATAAGAAATACGTGAAAATTATAACCTAGGTTATTTTTAGGGAGTTGAACGTTATTTAAGAAAATTTCCCATCGGTAATTGGGAATATGGTCGGCGTGTCAAGAGCATGTTAATTAAGTCGCATAGCTGCAATCGTAGGTGAAATAAATGCATTATCCGGTTCTATGTCTTTCTTTGCATCCATAACATCAGCTGTGCTTTTTTTTATTGCGATACGGAGCGCGAAGGCTAAACGATAACCCATTTCGAGGAGCGCTGTACGGCTGTCATTTGAACCATCGGCTTCGCGACCTGTAGTATGGTGCCCGTGGTGTGACGGAAAAGGGCGATAGAGCCGCTTGGAAATTCGGCAAAACGCTCTATCAGGGCGATTGGGACGGGCGGAGCAACAGCGCGGCGCCGGTTGCTTTGACTGCCGCGTAGGCGCTTCATTCGCGTCGTGCGTATAGTGGCTTCCGCCAGACTTTACGACGTCGTGCGTATAAAGTCAGTCTTTATGGAAACCGCCGTGAAAATTTTCCGGAGGTAATTCTGACGGCTGCCGTGAGATTAGACGCTGCCTAATTTCTTAGCCCTCCACTACGGCGCGCCCGGAGTCCGGGTGTGGCCTCGGGGCGTAAAACCCCAAAAATATGACCTTTTTTCAGTTTGAGGGAAACGAAGCTACGTGTACGGGGAGTGCGCTCGGTTACTTTGGTGCGTATGTCGGTGCCAACGGCGTTGGTGTAGCTGTCTTTGTTGTGTTGTGTAATGTAGTTATGTTCATGCCACCAGGTGGCGCACAATGCTAAGGTGGCCAATTTCCAGCATCATCATCAGCAACCGCAAGCCCGGTTATAAATATCGTGTAACAAGAAGAAAGGCACCTTTTCCGTGGGTACGAGGTAGCGTCTGCGTCTCTCTGCCACGTATGGTGCGCGGCGGATACAACATAATGGCGACGAGGTAACCCTTCTCGGCTGCGGGCGGAACGCCACGTCACTACTGAAGTACGGCATACTGCAATCTTCTTCAATGGCACTGACGCCGCCGCCGCCGTTTCTACCGACACCGGGAAAGCCCGCCATACCGTGGACGCAATGGCGTCGGCTGTTCGAGAACTACCTCGTAGCGTCGGCAAGCGACGCGTACCTGCCAGCACGCCGCAAGGCGCTTCTTCTACATTGCCTGGGGGTCGAGGGTCAACGAATCTACTACACGCTACCAGAGAAGCAACCTACGGAGGACGAAGACGAATTGAAGACTGCTCTGCAGACGCTCGAGGCCTACTACGCAGCAAGTACTAACGTTGTCATTGAACGCCAGCGGTTTGGTCAACGCGTTCAGTTGCCGGGTGAGACCGCGGACATGTTCGTTTCTTCGCTGCGAGAACTTTCACTTTCCTGCGCCTTTAATGACAGGGCCGACGAGTTCATACGCGACCAACTTGTCGCCAAGACGAGCAACACCGTACTTCGGGAGCGGCTACTTTTGGAAGGCTCCTCATTGACGTTGGACAGGGCCTTCACAATTGCTCGGAGTATCGAAGACGCTGCAAAATATTCCAAGGAGTTGTCATCAGCTAGCCCTGCAGGGTACGTGCAAAAAGTGGATAAGCGTTTGGCGCCAGGGCCAGCCGAACGTGCCTCGTCGGAACAAAATAGTAGGACTTGCTTTCGCGGCGGCTCTGCGAAACACTTAGCCAATTCGAGTATTTCCCAAGCAAGGAACAAGACATGCAACAACTGTGGCAAGGTAGGCCATTTCAAGAGAGTCTGTCGTAGCGAGAAGCTTAGCAAGAAGTCACTCGCTGTTCAAGAAGTCCAGCACCGCGATCCAACAGCTCTTAGCGTACTGCAACTTAACGGGGAACAGAGCACCGGAGTGCGCATACAAGTACAGGTTCAAGAAACTCTCGCTGATTTCCTCGTGGACACGGGTTCTGCAGTTTCAATTCTTGCTGCTGACACGTACAGCAAACTGAGGCCACCACCACTACTCCAGCCAACATAGGCGACGTTGCTCGATTTTTCACGCAAAAAAATCAACATTCAAGGATGCTTCGCTCTCCAGTCCGGTATCGGAACCGGCATGCTCAACTCCTTTTCTACGTAGTACCACAAGGCACAAATTTCCTGGGAATCGACGCCATCAACACACTGCAACTACAGATAAATGGTACGTCACTGAGCTGCTTCCACACTTCTTGTAAACCGGAAGAGCTCTTTCCTGACCTGTTATACAACTACAAAATAGAATACAAGAAGGGCACTGAAAACACTGTGGCAGATGCCCATTCCCGGTTACCGCAGGAGAAGTATGGAGCCCGTCCGGAGCCGGAAGATGCTGTTTGCTTTATTTCTTCATGCTTAACTCACGAGGAATTCGTAACTGCAACTGCGCAGGATTCCGTACTTTGCCAAGTGATGCAGTGGACAACGTCCAGGTGGCCATCAGCCAAGACGCTGCCTCCAGAAGCAATGCCTTTGTGCAGGGTACGGGACGAACTGTCAGTGATGAATGACCTGCTGCTCCGAGGGGAACAGTTCATGGTACCTTCTTCGTTGGTGAGTAGACTTCTGGATATCGCCCATGAATTACACCCAGGCATCACGCGTACAAAGCAACGAGTCCGAGAAAAATACTGGTGGCCTGGCATGAACAAGCACGTCGAACAGCTGATCAAGTCTTGTGCCGTTTGTCAGTCTGTTGACAAATCAGCAAAGCCAGTTGTGCCGCTAATGCAGCCGGTACCATTTCCTTCAGCACCGTGGGAGAAGATAGGCATCGACATCGTTGGTCCTTTCGCAAGGGCTCCTCAGGACTGTCGTTTTGCCATTACTTCAGTAGACTACTTCAGCAAGTGGCCAGAAGTAGGGTTCACCTCCAACGTCACTTCAGCGACGACCATGTCTTTTTTGCGGAGTATATTTAGCCGTGAAGGCTATCCGAAGGAGATAGTGAGTGACCATGGGCCACAATTTACATCCGTCGAGTTTGAAGAATTCTTACGCAATAGAGGTATCCACCACACATTCTCGGCAGTCTATCATCCACAGTCAAATGGACAAGTGGAACGGTTTAATCGTGTGTTAAAGGACTACGTTCAGGTGTGTATGGAGGAACACCGCCCACTGAAGGAGGCTGTCAGAGAGTACCTTGGGATCTACCGCTGCATCCCGCATGCAACTACGGGTCAGAAACCTGCTGTTCTCCTACACGGCCGTCACCCAAGGACCAGACTCGATCTCACTGCAGGACCGACTGGAAATGTTCCTGAGGTCGGAGGCATGGAGCTTCAAGCCGTCAAGCAAAGGGTAACTCGGAAACAGCTTGCAAGCACTATACGGATCGTCGTCGTGCAGCCAAACATTCGTCATTGAGCGCAGGACAAGCAGTTCGGATTAAGCTACCCGGACATGTGCCAAAGGGTTCCCCATCGTATTCACCTCCTTTCACCGTGGTTCGGCGCCAACATGAGGACACGTACGAGCTGAGCGACGGTCGCGTTTGGAATCGTGAGCGGCTGATTCCATACACTGCAGCCTGGAATCCTTCGACAGAGGCAACCTGCGTTTCCCCTGGGACTCCCGGCTCCACCGCAGCACAGCCCCCGAGTGCCCAGATGTTCCAGCCACTTACTACCCCGACCAGCACCGACAGAACGGCAGTTCCAACTTCAACTGCAAGTACTGGTGTGCCGAGTGTTGATGTCACGGACATGAGTGTACCAAGGAACGTGTCGGGAGGGACTGAGACAAGTGCTGAAAGTGAGGCTCCACGGCGATCCACCAGAGATCGACGCAAGCCTGCGTGGCTGGCTGAATATGACTTATGAGACAATGCAGTGACTGTGCAAGCCCCTTTTTGGGAGGAGGGGATGTTGTGTTGTGCGACGGTGTGCTGCCCCTTTTTGGGAGGAGGGGATGTTGTGTTGTGTAATGTAGTTATGTTCATGCCACCAGGTGGCGCACAATGCTAAGGTGGCCAATTTCCAGCATCATCATCAGCAACCGCAAGCCCGGTTATGAATATCGTGTAACAAGAAGAAAGGCTCCTTTTCCGTGGGTACGAGGTAGCGTCTGCGTCTCTCTGCCACGTATGGTGCGCGGCGGATACAACAGTCTTCATAATCGCTTGTGCACTCGCTGCAGACTGAATAATGCTGAAATTTGCTGTACACCATTCGCCGAGTGCATGTATATGTGTAAGACAGCAGCTTTTCTCAGGTTCAAGTTGAACCCTAAATAATTTGTACCCAGTGGGGCTTGTCAATTATCATCTTGGACTCACCGCGGATTCCATGAGAAGCAATCCGGCATTCGTTTTCACGTATATTTCTAATGCGTGGGGAGTCCTCGATAATCCGCGCATCACCCGCGGCGAGTCAGAGAATGTAGATAGTCTACGATGAGCTGCTGTACCAGAACCTCGAACCTGATAACCGTATGGCGCAGATGAGGCTTGCAGTAGTTACGCAGTGCGTTGCCTCCGATATTCTTTCAATGTAGACTGACATTTAAGAATACATACAGAGGTAAAATGGGCCCGCAAATGCCTACAGGTGGGCCTGTGCGGCGTCGCACGGAAGCAACGGCCTTCCCTTCTGTAAAAATCACGCATTGACAGTGATAACTGAAGAGGGAGGTAAAAAAAGACAAGCAAACAAAAAAAGAAAAACATAAAACAGAGGAAAAAAAGGAAAGCAAGAAATAACAAACTAAAGACGAAGACAAGCAGACAAACAAAAATACAATACTATCAACATGGGTTCTCGCTACAAGAGTGGCATTTTCTTCATCGCCAAGAAGCAATTAGAGAAAGAAATAAAAAACTGCCACCGCACACGCATACATACTTCAGCATATTTCTAATGCTAGAATAGCAGCATGCAAGTGTTTCCACGTAGTTGAAGAGAACAATTCGTCAGACAATTCGTTGAAGATAGCAGGTACATAATATGGCCTTGCATCCATTCCGCAATGGGTACGGGCCCTTGACGTCATATAGCGAGGTATGTGCCGCAGAGGTATAGGTTTAACATTGGGAGTTCGGTAATCCTCTTAAAAAAGGCGCGGAATTTTCTCCCCCCCTACCCCCTTCAAGGTGGACTTAAAGGAATGCAAATGGCGAAGGGAATTGACGAATTACGGGGTACTCCACTGCAAGTATCGCAGCTGGCTGCCACAGTAGAGGCAGTTCCGAGAGCTTTTATAAAAGATGCGCGCTCTCGAAACCTATCGCTCTAAAGTCTTCTTGGAAATGCAAAGCCGCAAGCATTCAAGGAATGTAATTCGGAGTGTAACAGGAGTCGGGTTCATAGGTTAGTCTTCGTTCTTTGCTAGCAAGTGCTCCGGTCGTACTCATCTTCCCTCGCTTCGCTCTATCCTGTCTTTGGGGTCACGGGCGTTCCGTGTTTCTACACAAGACCTCACCTTATTCGATCGCGAAGGCGGCAAGCCCATTGCCTGCGTCAGCTTTGAAGGCTTCACATAGGGCAATCGTGCGTAAACGGAAAACTCAGGTGGTGTGGACGCATGTGGTCGTGTGTCCTTGCATGTAGATCGTGCGAAATAATTACCGTTCCCTCTTCCATGCGTGCAACACGTGGCGCATCAAGCTTTTGTCTTATGTATGCCTTCTAGAACGTTACGCTCAGTGCTACTGCTTCCGCAATAGAACGATATAAAGTTAAAATGACGTTTTATTTCTTGAACACGCGCGGGGATAACCACGGAATGTGCGAAAGTAGCGTGGATTCGTGCTCTTAAAGCATTGTCGAATACCCAGTTGCTGTTACGAGCTACTCTGCTCTTGCAAGCTTCATAGCGCACGCAGTGTCAGAGTACGGGCACGAGTTTATTGTGGTCGACCATATTGTGGTCGCGCTTAATTGTTTGGGGTATGGAAGCAATGAATTGTTTATTAATTTATTCAATCAATCAATTAGTCTTTAAGTTTTGTTCACCCAATTAATTGATCGCTTAATCGATTCACTGAAGGGTTAGTCTATTAATTGACTGTTAGAGGTTTATTTAATCTTTTACTTGGTTAATTAATTGATTCCTTGAGGTATGTCAGCCACGCGCGCTGCAGCAGCGTACGTTCCTACTTTGTATAAAGTGCTGTTCAATAAACCACGTCGAGTAGGTGCTCCTCTGTGGGCATAGGCACCACTTTGATAGGGCAGCAGCCGTTGTCGGGTATACGCCGGAGCTTCGGTACAACGATTCGTTTCGAGGTCTTGCAATGCCTCCGAGTCTCGGGTGTACCTGTGCTGCGCAAGCACGAAACGAGAACATACCGGTGGTAAGCACGGGCGAAAGCACCTCGGCGTGTGTGCGTTGCTCTGCGCCCTGATGATGACAATTTTGCGACCCTCCCTGAAGGGAGAGATCCCCGAGTGGGATTGCATGCAGCAAAAGCAGTAAAGATCCAACGTCTTTTACCCTAGCGACCTGGGTCGGAGGCGGCTACCTGAACGGCACCGCAGAGGCGGTCTACAAATGGGGCATCGTCAACTGCCACGCTCCGATTGGCTACGCCCTGAGCCTCGTTCTGGGTGAGTGCTTCGCTTATAAGGTACAATGTGGTGCACGCGCTAGACGTGTCTTGCGTCCACTTACGTATATTATGAGACGATCTCTCCGTAAACTTGCACAGAACCTCAAAAACAGCGAAGCTGCATATAACTCCGGTTCCGCGCCTTTCTCTTCCGCGTCAGCGGTTCTTCATCAACAAAACCGCCGCCCTCTGTTTGTTCGTGCTCCTATCACGTGCGTGGTTAGCCTCGATCCTTCGGCTCCCCGGATGTGGCGGTATAGACTTTCAGCTTGGAGCACAGTCCCGAGCCTCCACGTGTCCATGAAGCGAGAGGTGCTCTATAGCGCGAGGCGTGCGTGTGTGCGCGTTTGTTTGCGCTCTTGCTTGCTCGCGCAAGGCGGCTGCTGCCGAAGGAAGCGCCCACCAGTGCTAGAGCATTTACTCTGCCAGCCGAGCGCACAACAACGGCGCCGCGCCGTCGGCGTTGTCGTCGACGCTAATTTTCAAAGCAGTACTGCCCCCGCGCTACAGTTTGGGCTTTCCAACTCCAGCAGTAGGAAAAAAATTATCGTGGCCCTGACGTAGGAAAAAACGTCGCCGTCATGATAGCACAGGCTGCGGCCAAATAGTTATTTTATCTGTCGTTTCACGGAGTTTTTACCTTTGTTAGGAGTCCTTTATCAGCTCAGCTTTGCTGGTACCCCACAGGCACAGAGCGGGATGGCTGATGGTTCTTTCCCTTTTCCATCGGCCCTGGACCGGTCTGTCTGTCACGATTACGGCACGCCGAGTGGGCAGTAAACATAATGCAGCAGGGCTTGGAAGGGGGTAGTTGGTTTTTAATTGCGCTCATTGCTGGCGCTAAGCACACGGTTACACACATGTCGGCTGAAGTGCCTCAGTAGAATGATATTAACTTCGTCTGTGCCGAGCTTAGCGCCGGCAATGTAGCATCTGCATGAGACGATCGTGGGAGAGGAAAACGCTCGTCCTTAAGAGCGCCGTGTCTGTGGCGTACGCTGCGTTGAGAATAGAAGAGAATCAGCACGTTTCCAACATGTAAGTCATGTTGCATAGCAAACAGGGGTTTTATAAACCCAGTGCATACGCCAGCACCATCACAAAAAAGGGGAAAGGAGGTGAGGAGAGTGCATTGCTTGCAATGAGTCCGGAGTAGACGAGGACACGGAAGGAGTTTAGAGCAGAAGCGTAACAAATTCAATACCCGGGGGCACCATCTTTCGAACGCGAGTACATTGTCTCGTAAATGCGATAAAAAAGAATCTACACAGGCCGTGTAATAGTTATGAACGCATGTGAAGACTGGCTATTAGGCGCGAAGTTGAGGAACGTTGGTGAGTGACTGGCGGCCATGAAACAGCATCGGAAGATGGCCGTTCCGTTAGCAGGTGCTCACAAGCGCGCTTGATAAAGCATTTATTTAGGACGTGCTTCGTTCGGTCTTGTACACTGCGGTTTAGGTTGGAAGTGTCTGCGGTGTTGAGCGTCCCAAGGTTCCGCTGCTCTTTTGGCGCTGAACGACGCCGAGTGTCCGCGTAAAACTCGGTGTTCAAACGGCGACAATCGACATAAGGAAGGCAGAAAGCTTCACTTTTACTTCGACCTTGCACCAGCGCAAAAAATTAGCAGTGGATTATCTCGGATAAGAATGGGATAAGAATGGATAAGAATGATAAGAATGGGGTGGAGTGCATTAGGCAGGCATTCTCAGATAATGAATAGCAGCCTACCATTGTCTGTTAAGAAGAAAGTGTATGACAGCTGAATCTTACCGGTACTCACCCATGGGGCAGAAACTTGGGGCTCACTAAGAGGCTTCAACTTAAATTGAGGGCGACTCAGCGCAACGGAACGGAAGATGATAGGTGTAACATTAAGGGACAAGAAGAGAGCAGAGTGGGTCAGAGAAGAAACGCGTGTTAAGGACATATTAGTAGAAATTAAGAAGAAATGGACGTGGGCAGGACATGTAATGCGAAGGCAAGATAACCGTTGGTCATTGATTGATTGATTGTAGGTGTTTAACGCGCCGACGCAACGCAGGCGATGAGGCGCGCCGTAGTGGAGGGCTCCGGATTAATTTTGACCACCTGGGGATCTTTAGCGTGCGCCGAAATCTCGTACTCACGGGCGTTTTTGCTTTTTGCTTCCATCAGAGAAGCGGCCGCCGCGGCCGAGAATCGAACCCGCGACCTCGTGCTCAGCAGCGCAACGCCTCGTTGGTCATTGAGGGTAACAGAGTGGATCCCTAGAGATGGCAAGCGTTGCAGGGGGCGGCAGAAAGTTAGATGGGCAGATGAGATCAAGAAGTTTGCGGGGATAAATTGGTCGCAGTTATCACAGGACCGGGGTAATTGGAGAATAATGGGAGGCCTTTGCCCTGCAGTGGGCGTAGATAGGTTGGTGATGATCTCGGCTATGCCAGGATATACGTAGCGTGAGCTAAGGTTCAGCTGGTTATTCTTAGCTTTCCTGGTTGTCTATAGGATCAGCTTATTATGCTTACTGGTGCTAAAACGATTTCCAATCTAATCCAATCCAATCTAGTCGCGGTGGCGGCGGCGGCTCCGGCTCGCCAGCTGTGCGCCGTGAGACGTCACTGCTCCTCGCGCATGCGCAGCACGGCTCTCCAGGAGCCACGCGAAACTGCTCAACCTCGGCCAGTGTAGCTCACGCTGCAAAAGGAAGACGAAGGACGAGGAGAGCAGACGAGGTGATCGGTAGCGTTTGTCCCCTCTGTTGTTCTCATGCTTCGTCTTCCCTTTTGCACTGTTACCGTGTCGAAGATAAGCAAACACAACTAGCCCACATTTCTTCCTTAGATTTGGTTTCATGCGCTTCTACACCGCTTTAAACGTTAACCTGTGTAATATTGGAAAATTTTAAACTTTGCTCACAACGTGTGGCTGGCGTAACCCGGCTGTAAAGAAATGCAGCCACTGGAAGGAAATCGGCGACTTTCGCCTACTCGTTTATTTTAACACTCTCGCATTAAACTGAACAGTTTCGGCGCGTTAAACCCCATAATCAAACCAATCAATGGTTCTTTATGTTCAGGCGGAGGCATTGAAGTACTAACGGATTGCTAGTTTCAACATTTTGAAGATTAAATGCGAAAACATGTGATTTTTGAGCTATACGAAAGCACGGTGCCATCTGGCGTACTTGCTAGAGGCGGGACACACGGGCAGGAAATAGACTTTAGTTTCACGTAAGTAAAAGCTCCACGTACGTAGAACTTTCAGGGGCGACCAGTGAGCATTCTCAGAACGCGAATGGCCTACGGGAGGTTCATAGACGTACGTGAGATTTGAATTTTTACGTTGCGGTGTTCACGTTGCTTCCATGCGTAGAGTTGACCAACATGGCGGCGCCCTGCCCTCCCGCTTCGCAGGGAAAACAGCTTCGTCGTTAATTCCTCGGTGCAATGTCAGGTTCCAATCTGTTGATTTTGCCTTCAATTTGCCCATTCTTACCTAAGTTTAAATCAACAAATAGCTTTTGTTTTTCAGATAAGAGTGGTTTTTCAGCTGTTATGCCTGACGAAGTAACGTTTGTCGTCGTCATAGCAACGGGCTCACGAGTTCACGAGTGGCTACAGCAGTATCTGTGCCTGTTAGTAGATGGCGGTACTAGTAACGCGCGGCTAGAATTCCTGTATATCGCGTAGCGCAAGGGTTCCGCGTCTGATTGCCACATGCCACGGGTTCCAGTTCGACAGAAAAGCCCGCTTTGGGTGCTGCGCAAGAGACCCCGTATTCAGTCAGGTCTGCTCAACTGAGCATCGGTGGTTGAGGAATCGACGGCAGCGGCGGCTGCTCGAATGATAAGCAGCCGACCAGCCGACTATAGTGCGCCAGTTTTTGTCTGCGCCGCTCCTCGCCACTTATCCTTGGTGGCCCGGCGGCAGCTCCTACATGCGATACGGGTGGTTTTCCCGCACGATCTGGAACTCAAGATGGCGGATGGACGTGCAACTCGACGCCCCTAGGGGAGCTACATACAGGAACTCTACGCGCGGCTATGGGCGGAGAGCGCGTGCATCCGTACGCCCTACACGCGGATTGCGTGGCGTACGTTTAACTGTTTCAAACTACATGCGCGTGGGCCACGTATACTTTTCACGTTTGCGTATGTGACCTATGCACGGGCGTGGAACTAAAGTAATATCACCACTCCGCCCCCAAACTTACGTACGCTTTTTGTATGACGTCATGCCATCTTGTGATGCAATCTTATGACATCACACCTCTTGTATGACGTCGCCTGTCAGAAAAACTGCAAGCTACCAACGTCTTATCGCCTAGCGGCAATTACCTTGCGGGAACTGTTCAAAATTTTTTATAAGTATAGTGTAGCATTACAAATGTGGTTTCGTCGTATACCGGTTCGAAAGCGGGACGCTTAAAATGTGGCCGTTTAGGAACCACTTCCTCTGCAACGGACACTTCCGTTCTCGCTGAACAAAGCTTTGGTGAGTTATGGACAGCCAAATCTTTCGAACGAAGCGAAGTCAGATGTTTTATGGCCTCTATGATGTACGCCGCTTCAAAGTATCCCGTAGCCTTCAACTGCGCCGCCATTTGGCGCCCGTTGTTTCTCTTGTGGCCCACCGCACCGGCTCCGTGGGTAAGCCCTTGTGCTGCTGAGCCCAAGGACGTGGGTTCAATCCCGGTCGTTGTGGCCGTTTTTCTGATGGAGGCGAAAGGAGAAAACGCCCGTGTGTCTAAATTTCGGCGCACATTGAAGATATGCAGGTGGTCGAAATATAATACGGAGTCCACTACGCGGCGCGGCTCATAGGTCAGCTAGGTGTATCATCCGCGCGTAAAACCTCCAAAATTGGTATTTTTGTTTCTGTAGGATAGGCGAAATCGCAAATCTGTGGTTGTGCCACGTGTACGGTGCTGAGAGTGGACTCCGGTCGCCGCGGCATTCGCAGGGGGTCACTTCTTCGCCGAGAAGATGCGGAACACGGGTTCGCTGACCATGCTGGACCCGCTGCAGGCGTACTACGGAATGTGGACGGGGTTACTCTTCAGCCTTCCTGCCGTGATGGGCGAGTTGTGCTGGACTGCCGCCATATTGGGCGCGCTAGGCAAGTGTTTCGAGTGCAATTCGCAGTCGCACTATAGCGGGTATGAGCTCATGGCTTGTGTGAACACGTGAAAATAGGGACGTAGAAAAACACGAAAACTGGCGGCATAACTAACAAGGGAGAATATTTTTTGATGAAAAGGTTCTCGTTCAACAATGCCTTTTTAACACAAAAGTGTTTTATTTCGGGATACACTACCATTTGAGTGACGTCATATCCGCCACGGAAGTGACGCCAGTACAAAGAAGCAAGCGGCCTGTAAAGGGTGCACCACTGCACATAGGGTCTCCTTGCGGGGAAGCAATCTTTAGGACCAAAGAGTACTTTATACTTACGGTTGTTCGTTTTCGGGTTTTAGATTTTAAAAACGGAAGTTTTTTATCACGGGATACAACAAGATTTCACTGACGTCATATCCGTCATGGAAATTACACCAGTACACCTTTGCCGAAGCGACCCGAGAGCGGGACGTCGCTCGCCAAGCCCACCTACAAGACAGCCGCCGACCCGCAAATCATGCTCATCTGCAGATTTCGCTGCACATTTTACTTTCGTGTTTTACCGATTTCTATAACAGAGGAACCAACCACAACTTTCTACCCCCTCCTCCAGTAAAGCTCTCCATGCGAATAACTGTTTCGGTTGCACGTTGCGTGGGCTAAGGTTCGCTGTTCGGCGACAAGAATTCTTCCCGTACTACTCGATGAAACTCTTTTTTTTTGTCAGCATTACGTAAGTGAGCGATAGGATTGGGGATAGTAGAAATGACACTTAAAAATGCTAAAGCAGTTTTGTTTACTGCAGCTAATTTTGTCAAACTTCTGGGAATGATACGAAACGCCGAACAAGGTCATCGCTGACTACGAAACCGGGAATGATCTACTTTGAGTGTAAGGAGCAGTGTATAGACGAACACTATTTCCCGACCACGCGCAGGCGATACGGCGAGCGTCATCATGGGAGTCGACGAATCGTACTTCATTGTTATCTCTGGCGTGATAATCTTCTTCTACACCACTCTGGGCGGTTTCTACTCGGTCGCCTACACGGACGCTTTCCAGGTCCTTACCACAACAGTCTGCCTGGTAAGTTGTCGGGGAAAAGCCGCCACGCGAAGCGCGTTGGGTACATTTACGTAGGCACGCATTGTTCGAAGACAAATTTAGATCCAAAACTCTCGGTGGATCACAGTTTGAAATAACATTCGCCCTCATCATACGAGACACTACGGGGTAAAGATGTGTGTTTCACCTGTGGTAGTGCTTGGCGGGCGAGGCTATAAACCTGTCAAAGCCTTGTTTGGTGTTTCACGTCAGTCGTTGTAACAAAAGCATGGTTAGAGGTGGAAGATGGTGTTTGTATCCCGCAGAAGCATTGCCTCTTTCCAGAGCCCAACTGCTGCCGTTGAGAACCGTGGATCGGGCAGGCCGCTGCAGAAACGGACACACGCAAAGCAACTGCTTTCTGCAGCAAACATAGGAACACGCACAATTTGAACATGCACCACACACACGTGGTGCCGTTAAACTGCCTTTACAAGGCAATCACATGGTGGGTATCTACTGGCTCACGGTTCGCGGTAAAAATGGTACCAGAACAAACAGCCCTGGATTAAATCGTGACGGAGCTTATGAACCCGGAAAAAATTGTCCCAACTACTAACTAAAGAAACATTTTCCCACCACTACTGCGCCTATGGATGAGCGTCTTCATGCGGGAACGAAAGGGTGTCATTGTGTTTGTGTAGATGTGTACATGTATTTGTATTTGTGCACAACTTATTCTGCAGCCGTTCTTGTATAAAATATTTGCTAAATTTACTTGAGCTCAATGCTGCAGCCAAACCGTACGTACTCTTCACCGTACGTCGATTATAGTCGCTTTTCTTTTTTTTTTCCGAATGCCATGCGAAGCAGTGTTGGACATTTAAATGAATTGTTTCCTCCATATAAGCATCTACGTGCACCTAGCAGCGCTCGCTCAAAGCTCAAAGGAAATGCAACCGAAGGGCTGCCGGAAATTTTTTAGTGTATGTAGTTTTCTCATGAACCAGAACAGCACAGCTGTGGCTTAAATTTAGCTGGACGACGCGCAATGGTCAAGCGGATATGAACGTTTATTAACGCTTGAGAAGTGAGTTCCACTTGGGCCTAAGCAGTGAGCTCATTTACGCCGACTTCATTATTTCGGTCACGTAAAGCATCGAAAATGTTGATGGATTGATTGTGGGGTTTAACGCACCGACGCAACGCAGGTGATGAGGCGCGCCGTAGTGGAGAGTTCCAGATTAATTTTGACCACCTGGGGATCGTTAACGTGCGCTGAAATCTCGTACACACGGGTGTTTTTGCTTTTCGCTTCCATCAGAAAAGCGACCGCCGCGGCCGGGAATCGATTCCGCGACCTTGTGCTCAGCAGCACAACGCTTTTGCCACTGAGCCACCGCAACGGGCGCATCGAAAATGTTTGTCCAGTACAGCTTGTCCTCGCCGTCAGTCAACGTGGTGCTGTACGATCGTTTACACGCCTAACTGGAACATCAGATTTGACTTTCCAAGTGTTCAAATGAATCTGGAGGACTTCAGTGCCTCTTCAACCTTCAAAGAAATGCAACAGTTGTGACTAAATTATATAACGCCAAGGCAGGAGAAGACAATAAGAATGTAAGGCGTTGCAGCAGCTAAGATGGTGTACGACTGTACTGGTGCATTATGTTCGCAGACTCAAAGTTATTTGACAAAAATTGGCCCCAATCCACGCTGTGACGGGGATTGGAAAGCAAAGCTTTAAACGACACCCACAACAATTGCCCATGCGACGCCACTTGAATTCAGACACGTGACTCCACAAAGACTGAAACCAGAGATTCTGCCAGCCCTTACCTGGAATTCGCAGAAGCGGAGTGCCGAACGCAGCAGTTTCGGCCATGGCCACGGCCGGGCTAGAGCGGCGGACACCGCCGCTGTATCCCGGCCGTGCGTTGGCAGCAAGAAAACGGAGAGGAGCGTCTTTAGAAAAGTGAGACAGCGGTACCTAGAAATCCTGATGTGCTAGCTCGGGGCTACACCACCGCGCGACACAAGCGCAGACACCCAAACAATTCGGCATGTGAGCTTAGTGATTCCCTTTTATGCCGATTAAAACTATTTAGTTTAGTAAGATTTAGAATTGCGAGGAAGCCAAGGGAACAATTGGTATTTGTCATGTACCGCACTCCGGCAGGCCCCAACTCAAGCACTGCGCTCCGTAAAGCCTTAAAGGGGCCCTGAAAGGCGTTTTGAGCACACTAAATGAACTAGCGCAATCGTTAGATTGGGTCGTCAACATCATCTGTGCAAAGTATTACTCTTTTACGCGCAGCGGAAAGCTCACACTTTTGTTGCAAAGTTTGTCGCTTTTTTCTCACCCTTTCCTTCGTGTTTTTGGACGCCGCCATCTTCACATGTCTACATCATCGATTCCCAGATGTTCGTCATGAGCTAGACATCCTGCTATTGGGCGGCTTTTTCACGCACTTCCGGCAAAGAGATGAGTCGTCTGCTCAGCGTCGGTTCGCCGGCCGATCTGCCAGCGGAGTGCCGGAGTGCTTGGACATTTTACGACAAACGAAACAAGTGTAAACAAACGCTTAACCGTTTGTATTGAATGCAACAGGGCCATAACACGACATGAATATTCTCTTACTTGAGTACGTTCCATAAAGAAAGCGTTGAAGCCCCGTGGCACTTCTTTCTTGCAATCGCAGAGAACGCCCTGAGCCGAGTGCCCGGGTTTGACGCATACATTTTATTCAACTTCCAAACAATCCAGAGATGCGTTTCGAACGAACACAACGTCACAACATGCGTTGCAAGTCCGAACCGCGATTGACAGACGGTGGGTTGCCTCCTCCTGCCCCTCGTAAATTCGGCACTCACCTCGCGCGCGGTTTGCGGGGACGAACAGCAAGTCACTTAACACTGGCGCACAAGCCGAGATGGCTTTTAGCCACGCACACTGCATATACGCCATGGGGGGTTGAGTCGTACGCCGCTTGAGAAAGATAATCCAGACCATGGGAAGCACTATCCACCCGCAGAAGCACAACGTCGCATTTCATCGCGAAACAAAGGCGTCCATAACACACACACCATCGCCTCCTGTAATGTCAAACACATCTCGCACTTCCAAATGGGAGTGAGTAGTATGCCTGCACTGCCCATATGCCGCGAGGTGGGGCCTCAAGCTGAACCGGGATCACGTAACCGTAACTGACTTCTAGAGCGGTTTGTGCCTTGTTTCCAGGGCAACCGATGTTTGATATTGTCAAAGAAATGGTGCTCGCTCCAGCGCTAGAAAGCTCAGAGCCGCGGAGGAGCATGTTTTGCCAACGTTGCCGCTCTCCACCACGCGTCGCCCCAAGCTGAACTGGCGTTTTGTGCACGGGTTCTGTATCGGTTTAAAATGTCTTTTTCACATGCCGCCGCCAGGAATTACCACCGCCACAAAATAAGACCCGGCACCAGCGGGGCCACATCTGATACGGCGCTTTTTGGATAAACAGTGCGCTGTGCATCCAAGGGGGCGAGCGCAGGATCCTCCCCGTGCGGCTGCGAGTTCGCCGCCGATAAAGAGTCGCGTGCCGCCGATAGCAAAGTTCTGCAGCAACGTACACCGCGAAAGGGCAAGGCCAGGTCGCCGCACACATGCGGCCAGATTTTTCGTTCGCTTTTCCAGCCTTGAGCGGAGAGCGGGATTCATGGTATCAACAAAGCTTGCCGGTAGCAGACGGCTGTGTGAGCAGCGCAATAGCGGAAGTACGTCACCGCCGAGGAGCGCAGCATCATGGGAGGGAAGGCTCGCTCGCCGTCAACAGCGGAGAGTAAGTTGAAAGGAGGAGGAAACGCGGCGCGACGATAATACGCGGTTTTTGATTTACGATTTCTCAGCTAATACTCATCGCTTCAACAAAAGTTTTGCGGGAGGAGATTGCTAGTACATTGCTTTATTTGGTTACATGTACATCCACGCATCGGCGGAAGGTATTTCAGGACCCCTTTAAGCCGACGAGTACCGCCACCTGGTGGGGCCTACTTCAAACAGTCACTCACGTGACGTAAATTGCGCGGACCGAGAGCAGCAGTGCGGCCAAAGCATGGACGATGCCGGACACGTCCCGGATAGTTCTCAATAAACGACCTTCTTTGTGTTATAGCAGTGCGTCACGAGTCTTGTAACATTGGCGACGAGGCGGAGCACCCACAGCGGCAGAAACTACTCTAAGAGTAAGAATGGTGGTGGTGGTGGTGAAAAACATTTATTGAGACTATATACAAGTGAGAGATAGAGGCCCTGTACAAACTCTAGGAGGAGTCCCCAGTCCGGGACCCCTGTGGCTTCCGCGGCGGCGCGCGCCCTGGCCACGAGGGCTCGTTGGCCCTCAAGGTCGAGCAGCCGAGCAGGGCAGCCTCCCAGCTCTCACGGGTAGGGGGGAAGGGGACGTGATTGGGGGGACCGCCGGGTTGGATGGGCATGCCCACACCATGTGAAAAGTATCCGCAAACGGATGATCACAGTGTGGGCATTCCCCGGAGAAGGCCGGATTGAAGTGCTTAAGTATTGCCGGGCACAATACCGTGTTAGTGTATAGCCGTAAGAGCAGCGCGTGCGATGGACTACGCCGGCCGCATTGAAGAATTCGGCGGCAACGTTGCGTCATGGACTTCATGGTACGGGCGTCTACAGTTCTATTTTGAAGCTAACGACGTCAGGGGCGGAGTGAAGAAACGTGCACACCTTCTCACGCTGTGCGGCGCGCAAACGTACGCGACCGTCTGTGCGCTACTGCAACCTCTCACGTCGGACCAAGTCGACTACGCCGACATTGTGGCCGCGCTTCAGGCGCACTCCGATCCGCGGTCGTCGGAAGTACACTCCCGGGCGATGTTCCAGCGGCGAGATCAACTGCACGGAGAATCAGTGAGTGACTACGCGGCAGCTTTACGCAAGTTCTCCGCTAGCTGCAACTTCGGAACTTTTCCTTCGGTGACCTTGACGCCGGCTGCAGTGGAGCCGGAGGGAGCCGCCGCCATTACAGGGGCGCCATCGCCGGTTCGCGGGGGGGGCTCCGGTTACTAACCCGACGCTGCTCCCGCTGGAAGTCATGTTACGTGATAGATTCGTTTGCGGCCTTAGCGACGAACAGCTCCAACAGCGGCTCTTTGCCGAAAAAGACGACCTTCTCCCGAGCCTACGACCTGGCGGTCCGCGCAGAGGGTGCGGTTCGTCAGCAGCAGAGCATCAAAGGAGAAAACACGGAAGTAAACAAGGCAAGCAGCAGTGTGGCGTCCGGAACGATGCACAAGAAATGCCAAGTCAAGGAAGGACAACGCTGCTGGCGCTGCGACGACAAGCACTGCCCGAAAACGTGCAAGTTCGCTACGGCAACGTGCAACTTCTGCCGCAAGCGGGGGCATATAGAGCGAGCCTGCATCGCGAAGAAGAAAGGAGGGAAGCGGTGTCAGCGCAACAACTACTTGGGTGCGGCGCCTGAGCGTCAGTCACCCCAACAGGCGGACCCGCTAGCTTCAGAGATCTACGACCTTCACGCGGTTCCAAGTGAGGGCACCCCGCCGAAGATAACGCTGACAGTCAAGGTGCAGGGCAAGCCGGTAACGTTCAAGGTAGACTAGGGGGCCGCCTGCACAATGGTCAGTCACGAGACATTTTGTACCTTGTGGCCTACAAACGCGCCAAAGCTGCAACCTAACGACATTTACCTACGCACCTGGTCTGGGCAATCGGTCGAGGTTCTTGGAACAGCAACGGTAGATGTCAAGCACAGTGACAAAATGTGCCAATTGCCACTGATAGTGGTAAACGGTTCGGGCTGCAGTTTGTTGGGGCGCAACTGGTTCGCCAAGCTAGACATTTAGATCGGTGGCATTCATCAGTCAACTGAGCACCCACGCATTGCTGAGCTTCTACAGGAGTGCCAGGGAGTGTTTGCGGAAGACATACCTGGCCATGCTGGTGTACCAGTACATCTGGAGTTGACACAGGAAGCGATACCCAAGTTCATGAGAGCGCGTCCTGTGCCCTTTGCAATTCGCTCGGCGTATGAAGTTGAGATTGACCGCCTGGAAGAGGAGGGGGTGCTAGAGCCAACGCAGCATGCCGAATGGGATACTCCTCTTGTGTGGGTACGCAAGAAAAACGGCGATCTGCGCCTTTGCGGCGACTATCGCTGCACTGTCAACGAGGCGACAAAGAAGACTGCATACCCCCTTCCCACACGGAGGAAGTGTTGAGTAGCCTGCGAGGTGGAACGATCTTCAGCATGCTGGACCTAGCTCAAGCATATCAACAGCTTCGGGTGACCCCAGAGACGGCAGAGATTGTCACCATCAACATGACAAAGGGATTGTACAAGGTTAAGCGGCTACCATTCGGAGTATCAGCAGCCCCAGCCATTTTCCAAAGGTTCATGGAGACGACATTGTGTGGACTTGCTGGTATTTGTGTTTACCTCGACGACATTATCGTCAGTGGCACCACCGAGGCAGAGCACAACGACCGACTGAAAGCAGTTCTACAGAGACTGCTCAAGGTAAACCTTCGACTAAACAAGGTCAACTGTCGGTTTGCAGTACCTGAAGTACATTTTCTGGACCACAGAATCGACGCCAAAGGGATTCACACAACGGATGACAAGGTCAGGGCTATCGTCGGAGCACCTGCACCGACAAGCAAGCACACCTTGCACTCATTCCTAGGGATGTTGGCCTTTTATGACCGTTTTCTAGAAGGCCGAGCAACGATCGCTTCGGTGCAAGCTCCTGCAAAAAGATGTTCCGTGGAAATGGAATCAGAAGCATCAGAACGCTTTTGATGAGCTTAAACGGCTCATTGTGAGAAGAACCGTCTTGGCACATTAAGACGAGGCCAAGCCTCTCATAATCTCATGTGATGCATCACCTTACGGCGTTGGGGCAGTACTGGCTCAGCAAGACAGTCTGGGAAGAGAGGCCCCGATAGCTTTTGCGTCCCGCACACTGGGAGCAGCCAAGCGTAACTATGCGTAGCTAGACCGGGAAGGTCTTGCGGTAGTGTTCCCTGCTGATCATTTCCACAGGTCGACGAAAGGTCACTAGGACGAAAGGTCACGTTCATAACGGATCATCAGCCTCTGCTTGGAATCCTGGGTCCAAAAAAGGCAGTGCCGCAGATGCTGTCGGCCTGAATGACACGATGGTGCTTGAAACTGGCAGCCTACGACTATGACCTAAAATACCAGGTGGGGAAGATAAACTAAAATGCGGATGCGCTGAGCAGGTTGCCGCTACCGCAGTGCATAGAAGAGCCACATGTTCGAGGTGATGTACCCATGTTTGAGGCCCTGTCACGGCCGCCACTGACAGCAGGTGTCATAGCAGCCTTAACACAGGAAGATGAGACTCTCTCAAAGCTGTTCACAGCAGTACAAGAAGGTACAACACAGCAGCTCAAGGGAGACGAATTCACACCGTACCGCAGAAAAAGCTCTGAGCTGGCAATCCACCGTATCACTTGGGGTCCGGGTAGTCATTCCCGTGGTAGCGCGCAAACAAGCGATGTCACTTGCAAGCAGGACATCGTGGAGTCGTGGCTATCAAAGGCTGCGCGTGCAGCTAGCTACTTGTGGTGGCGTGGCTTAAATGGCGACATAGAGGCAACAGTTCGCTCGTGTAAGCCATGCCAGAGCACGCACCGCAACCCAGCGAGGGCCCCAATGCCGTCGTCAACGCCGTGGCACACAGTGCACGTAGATTTCGCTGGACCTGTGGGCGGACATACATTTCTGGGGGTCGCAGATACTTTTACCAAGTGGCTGGAAGTGCGAGAAGTGAACCAGCCTACGTCGGCAACAGTGATTGCGGTACTGCGCAGCCTTTTCTCTACTTTTGGCGTACCGCGAAAAATTGGGTCCGACAATGGCGCAGCTTTCGTGTCTGCACAGAGGTTCTGCATGCAGAGGTTCTGCAGAGGTTCTGCAGAGGTTCTGTACACACAACGGCATCAGCCGCATTACCTCGGCGCCGTACCACCCTGCTACCAACGGGCAGGCAGAGCGCTATGTTGGCGAGTTGAAAACAGCACTGGCACGGGACAAGTCTGGGCCGATGAGTTGCCGGCTCGCGCGATTCTTGTTTCGGCAGCACAGCACCATCCAGCAGACCACAGGAATCACCCCAGCCATGGCAATGTTTGGACGGGAGTTTCCAACCCACTTAGACCAGATCAAGCCTGCACCAGAACCAACTGAAAAACAAGAGAAGCTGCCCAATAACCGACAGTTAGTGGCAGGCGAACAAGTCATTGTACGGCAGTTTCTGAAGGAGCCCAAGTGAATTTCAGGAGACCTCGAGAAACAGATCGGCCCCCGATCTCAGAACGTCCGATGTGGGGGAGGAGGAGTCGTTCGACGACACCTGAATCAAATAAGAAAACGGGATACCAAGAAAGTCACAGATGTCCCATCAAGGACGTTGGGCGTGGGACCTGGATATAAGTAACAAAGTTGAGACGCCGGAACACCGGGGCAACCTACCAAAAACAGTCGTGGAACAACGTCCAGCTGAACCCATCGCGACTGCTGCAAGGATCGGTCGAGTGGCTGACGCGGTGAAGCCGCGGAAGACTCAGCGAGCAATACGGAAGCCTCGCTGGTACCCTCTCTGAGGGGGAAGAGGTGTCATTTACCGCACTCCGGCAGGCCCCAACTCAAGCACTGCGCTTCGTAAAGCCGTAAGCGGACAAGTACCGCCACCTGGTGGGACCTACTTCAAACAGTCACTCACATGACGTAGATTGCGCGGGCCGAGAGCAGCAGTGCGCGCCCAAGCATGGACGACGCCAGACACGTCCGGGCTAGTTCTCAATAAACGACCTTCTTTGTGTTATAGCAGTGCGTAACGAATCTTGTAACAGTATTCACCAATTTAGAAAACGGAGTCCCATTAGTGGAAACAGTGCGCACAATAGCGTTTCTCTGGCTGCCAGATGTCTGCATGGGGTTTGTACATTTTGTTTTCTCGCCCTGCAAACCAATCCTTAACGTATGTTTGCCGTGCGGCCACTTAATTCCGTCGGGTCCGGGTTACCCAGGAGGGGCTGTCGAACTAGTTAATCAAGCCGTGCAAAGGAAGCGCGCAATGGACGCGAAGCTGTTCCAAAACAGGCCGAAAACAACCATCGCTAAAGTGGACGACAAAGCCGTACCGCCGACGCGCCCGCCGGAGAGCATACAACTCCGCCAGGGGAACGGTGGGTAAATTCGCCGCGTCATCTACAGTGTGCTCCGGGAGTGAAACCCTCCACCCCTTCCCCCTTCCTGCCGCCGCCTCCGCCGCGTTGGGAGTTTATTGTCCCGCGCGCCGAAAAAGAACCGTTGGCTGGTGGAGCTAGGAAGCTTTGCTTTACAAAAGAATGCGATCGATGAATCGTTAATTCCGTTAGCTTAGCTGCATTATGTGCTACCCACATCTAACGTTTCAATACCTGCAATTCGGGTCAAGCAAAGTAAGAATAATGAAGATTTTGGACCTGAGCAGTTTTGCAACTCGGTACTGTTTGTTCTCCTTCGAAGATAAACCGCTGGCTAACACGTTTAGCTCATGTTGCCGTCGTGTTGCGGGGCCGTGAATCCGTGCTGAGGGCAGCAGGTGAGCTCTACATATAGCTGTCACCCGGCGTCGACAATAAACGTTATTGCTCGGAACTACATTTGAGCACAAATATATGCCAGTTTATTCCTGAAAACACATAAGCATTGCCTTTTCTCGTCTTTCAGACGGCCTTGCGCCTGCAAAGGAATGTTAGAACCAAAGGCAGTCAATCACGTGACAATTCAATGAAAACCGAAAGATTGATACGGGTTGGTGCTTCACCGTCGCAAAGATTGAAACAGGGAGGCGGAGGAGGGTAGCGGACTGTGGTGGCATTATTCTTCTGCTTGAGCTGGCCCTGATTGCCCCTTTAGAAGAAATTTCCTGTGGTGCTTAATGTCGCGCCAGCTTGGCTAGGCCAGCGGCTCAGCCGATGCTCAGGCGTCCACATGGTCTGGAAACCCTGCTTGTCAGTAGCCTGGTCTGGAATACGGCCGGACTCAACAAACCTCTCCGTGCGCGGGAAAGGAGCGGCGAGTCAGGCCGCGTCTGGAATCAGTTGCGGTATAGTTGCGGTGACCGGGAAAACCTCCGAGGGGTGTAGGAACAACTTACATACAGTACCGAATTGCTTCGTCACAAGAAACTGATGAAGCTTCTTTCTGAGACAGGCCTCTAGGAATTGTGTAGTTGGTGAACCTGCCTGAATCACCTGGCTTTTTTTTTCTATTATATTCTCTTTGCTTCCCTGTGTTTATTACTTTTTCTGTGTTTGTATGCCCTGTGGCGAAACGACGCAATAAAAAAGCCGAAAGAAACGCGGATCATAGGGAAGAAGGGAGGATAGCTGCATAGAGATGTCGCGGAAATGTGCTTCAATGTCAGAAGCATTGCAAGTTAAGCGACTCATGATTCAAGGCCCAGGCTGCGCCACCATCTGCATCTGAAAACGGATTAGGAGCAGAAGCCCGCTCTTTCACCCGGTTATTCATAAAATAAATGAAAAAAGAAATCACTGCTTTTCTCGGCACTGGGTTCATGGTCTGTTTCCCTGTGCTATTTCAAACAAACTGAACGGAATACCGCTGTCTCTTATGAGGGAAGATTCGTGCTTTTTTTCTTCCATACTAACACTGGGTCTTTTAAAGGGGTGCTGAAATACCTTCCGCCGATGCATGGATGTACATGTAACCAAATAAAGCAATGTATTAGCAATCTCCTCCCGCAAGAATTTTGTTAAAGCGATGAGTATTAGCTGAGAAATCGTAAATCGAAAACCGCGCATTATCGTCGCGCCGCGTTTCCTCCTCCTTTCAACTTACTCTCCGCTGTTGACGACGCGCCAGCCTTCCCTCCCATGATGCTGCGCTCCTCACCGGTGACGTACTTCCGCTATTGCGCTGCTCAGACTGAACGTCTGCTACGGGCAAGCTTTGTTGACGCCATGAATCCCGCACTCCGCTTTAAGGCTGGATAAGCGAACGAAAAATCTGTCCGCATGTGCGGCGGCCTGGCTTTGCCCTTTCGCGGTGTACGTTGCTGCTGTTGAATCGGCGGCGAACTCACAGCCGCGCGGGGAGGATCGTGTGCTCGTTCTCTTTGATGCACCGCGCACGGTTTATCCAAAAAGCGCCGTATCAGATGTGGCCCCGCTGGTGCCGGGTCTTATTTTGCGGCGGTGGTAATTCCTGCCGGCGGCATGTGAAAAAGGCATTTTAAACCGATAGAGAACCCGTGCACAAAACGCTTCAATCATGTGGCCAGTTCAGCTTGGGGCGACGCGTGGTGGAGAGTGGCAACGTTGGCAAAACATTCTCCGCCGCGGCTCTGAGCTTTCTAGCGCTGGAGCGAGCGCCATTTCTTTGACAATCTCAAACATCGGTTGCCTTGGCAACAAGGCACAAACCGCTCTAGAAGTCAGTTACGGTTCCGTGATCCCGGTTCAGCTCGGGGCTCCACCTCGCGACAAGTGGGCACTGCAGGCGTACCACTCACTCCGATTGGGAAGTGCGAGATGCGTTTGGCATTACAGGAGGCGATGGTGTGTGTGTTGTGGACGCCTTTGTTTCGCGATGAAATGCAACGCTGTGCTTCTGCGGGTGCATAGTGCTTCCCATGGTCTGGATTATCTTTCTCGAGCGACGTACGACTCAACCTCGCATGGGGTATGTGCAGTGTGCGTGGCTAAAAGCCGGCTTGTGCGCCAGAGTTGACTTGCTGTTCGTCCCCGCAAACCGCGCGCGAGGTGAGTACCGAATTTACGACGGGCAGGAGGAGGAAACCCATCGTCTGTCAATCGCTGTTCAGACTTGCAACGCATGTTGTCACGTTGTGTTCGTTCGAAACGCATCTCTGGATTGTTTTGAAGTTGAATAAAAAGGTGTGCGTCAAATCCGGGCATTCGACTGAGGACGTTCTCTGCGATTGCACGAAAGAAGTGCCATGGGGCTTCAACGCTTTCTTTATGGAACGTACTCAGGTAACAGAATATCCATGTCGTGTTATGGGCGTGTTGCATTCAATACAAACGGTTAAGCGTTTGTTTACACTTGTTTCGTTTGTCGTAAAATGTCCAAGCACTCCGGCACTACGCTTGGCAGATCAGCCGGCGAGCCGACGCTGAGCAGACGACTCATCTCTTTGCCGGAAGTGCGTGAAAAAGTCGCCCAATAGCAGGATTTTTAGCTCATGACGAACATCTGGGAATCGATGACGTAGACATGTGAAGATGGCGGCGTCCAAAAACACGAAGGGAAGGGTGACAAAAAAGCGACAACTTTGCAACAAAAGTGTGAGCTTTCCGCTGCGCGTAAAAGAGTAATACTTGGCACAGATAACGTTGACGACCCAATCTAACGATTGCGCTAGTTCATTTAGTGTGCTCAAAACGCCTTTCAGGGCCCCTTTAATGGTAGTTTTTGTGAGAGCACGCAGTACTGCTCTCTAGCAAGGTACATTAAATTTAAACAGATAGCAACCATGGAAATGTTTTATGGAGTCATTTTGCCCGAAGAGGAGCCCGGGACCATTCCTTCCGGGACCACTCCTTGCAGACTTCCAGAACCATTCCTTCCGGGACCATTTATTCCAGGACTATTTTTTTCCTACCTTGAAGTTGGGACCGTTTATTCTGGTACCATTTGTGCCTAAACCATAAGTTCTGAGGTCATTTGTTTACGAACATTGCATGCTTTGCTCGTACACGAAAAGGCGGGCTGCACACTACTCCAGACATATTGCTTGTAACATTGCCAATTTTCTGTACCAATTCTCATCCGTTATAAAGGTTGAGTCAAGTTTTATTGCGATATTTAGCGGACAACGTCTTTGCAAAAAACTACTTTTTGTGTGGAATAACCAATATTATATGGCTACTTCATTTTATCAGAACAAACAAGTTGTGCAGTATTTAAGCATATTTGTATTCTTGGAATATGTTGGCTGCCAATGGACCGCTTTTGGCAGCATCAGGACGAAATATAAAGGAGCGAAACATAAACAAGAGGGATTATGCATTTCCGTTATCACGTGCGTACCACCCTGAAGTCATAATTGCGACTATCTACAGACGATAATTTTTTTTTGCAATCAGTTGTTAAATACACGAAATACTACAAACAAATTACTGGTCGTTTGCTTGTGAAAACGTTCTTTTCTTTTTATTCGGGAGAAATGAAAGTTTTCTAGACGGCCTGTCCTGTTTGACCCTTCAAAGCAGTGGTGCTGGTGGTGGTGGTGAAAAACCTTCATTACAGTGAAGAGAGTGTGAGCTCCATAGTGGGGTTGCATGCTAGGTGGTGTTTCTATTCCGGAAACCCATTGGTCAAAGCCGCCAGCTTGGTTGTCTCACCCAAGAACTTGTGAGCCTGAACGTCTGTGCAACTAAGTAGAGCCGCCTCCCAGTCCTTTCCGGTAGGGTTAGGGTTGGGGTTAGGGCTCGATTGCATTGATAGGCCCAGACCATCTCCTACCTCCCCATAGTTCTGCCATCTGCCATCTCTCAAATCTCCCTCTATCCCAGCCCATGACGTCACGCAAATTCTTCTCCGCGCGTCCCTCATGTGAATGCTGCGCACGCCTTCGTTGTTTAACAATACAGTGAAAGTACATCGCAGGGCAGGACGCGTTCTGTGAAGTGGAGGGGAATAAACTTTACTGAGCCTGCAAAGCCCGCATACGCGTGCGCGCACGTTAGTCGACCGGGCCTATAGGTCAACCCGTCGGGAGGACATCTTGGCTTGGTTTCTTCTTCCCCACATGCCAGGTGTCGGAAGTCCTTGGTCGTAGGATGTCAGTGCCGCTGCTAGTCGCGGCGGAAGGCTTCGCTTGTTCAGGCTGTTCGTTGAAATTCCACAGCATGTGTGTCACTGTAGCTGCCTCCCTTCAGCAGACCGTGCAGTTGCTGTCCGGGTAGGCATCGGGGTATATTATGTGTAAAAGTAGTGGCGTTAGGAAGGTTCCGGTCTGTAGTTGTCGGAAGATTACGGCCTGGGCTTTGTCCAGCTTGTCGCTGGATGGAGAGGGAGTCCTGCGAGCCTGGCTGTACGCTTTGGTAATCTCGTGGTAGTTGACGAGTCTGTCCTTAGTGCTGACCCAAAGTTGTGTGGCCTCTTCGTTGCCAGCGCGGAGAGATAGAGCGCGTGCCGCGACGTGGGCCGACTCACTTCTGTTTAAATTAGCCTCTGAGACCTTGCCTTCGTGTGCTGGGAACCAAGTGATACGTTTCTGGTTATGAAGGTCGGCTCGCTCCAGGATTCGGACCACTCTGAGTGAGATCTCCCCGTTGGCATAGTTTCGTACTGCTTGGCGCGAGTCGCTGAGGACTGTGGCGCAGCCTTGGTCGGCAAGCGCCAGGGCTATGGCATCTTTTACGGCCCCTTCCTCGTTTTGACACAATTTATTTTTGTAGCGGATCTTGTAGTGCCAGCGATGTCAACACCGCCACGCCGTAGCGGCTGTCGCTTGCGTATCCTGCAGCTTCGACGAAGCGAGCGCCGGGGTCTTCGCTGTGTTTGCCCGTAAGGGCCTTGGCTCGCGCATGCAGCCTGCCTCTGTTGTGTTCTGGGTGAAAGCTCCTAGGTATTGGATCTATGCATGGGGCTTGGCCAACTTCGCTGCTGGGCGTGCTCTTATTTTCTTGCTGTCGGCGGTATCTGATATGCAGTCTTTCGAGTATTTTTGGCAAGGTGAAATATTGTGGCTATTACTCAGGGCAAAAGCTGCTTTTTCACGACATAGCATGGCCATTTTCCGTCTGCGACCCCTGGAGCATGAGTGTAAGGATTGTTCGTTGACGAGAGAGAGAGAGAGAGAGAGAGAGAGAGAGAGAGAGAGAGAGAGAGAGAGAGAGAGAGAGAGAAAGAGAGAGAGAGGAAACTTTATTTTCCACTACTAAAAAGGTTCTGGCCACTTCCTCCCTTCTCCTGCAGATCTTACAAGTAGAAAAACTAAGTGTAAAAGACAATCACAAAGAGGACAGAATGGGCGCAGAGGGTACAGGACTGCGCCCGTCATGGCATGTCCGCCTTGTCCTTCTCTTTAACGCGCAGTTTTTCTACTTATAAGATGAAGTACGAACTAGCCCAACAACATGCTGTATTGTTCTCCTCTGGATGCGTGCAGTGGGCATGCGTGCCTTCAAGTATTTTGCACAAGGCAGTCGGGTCGGTCGGTGCCCCTCACAACAACTGGGTCGGCACCATTGCGGCAGAGGACGTCAGCCAGCTCCTGGACTTCTTCGCCATGACTGCACTGGGCGGAATCCCGTGGCAGGTATGCGGATACCTTTCGGGCGCCAACCATAAACAAGACCTTCGATCTAACAGAGCGAGCTCGTTCTAGGGCGGCTTGGGGGGCAAGGCATCCCCCTGCCGACGCCCATGACTGATACCAACTCGCCGAGTTTCCTGTTCCTAATTCACCAACGTTACACACATCGAAAACAGTCGCAACATAGAGCGTGCCTTCTGGGTTACTCAATTAGGGAACGGGTGTCAATTTCCTTGAAGGCGGCTCCCATAAGGTGAGTTTGGCGAGATTTAGCTCGATGTAGGAACAAGAGCAATATGTTACCGAATATCACCTAACACAAGAAGGAATGGTAGTAAGGGTAAAGCATACATATATTTGTCCAGTTATTTGCCACTTGAGGTATCCGGTTTCTGACGGCTTAGTCTACCCATTGAAAGCCACTTACTATTCAACTTATTCTAAGAGACTTCATTCATAAAATCAATGGAGGCTGGGTAATTAGAATTTTGTAGCTATTTTGCTTTTAAGAAGCAAACAGGATAAGATCACTGTGAGTCAGCTTATGTCCGCTGTTTTTGTCCGCCTTCCAGACGCCAGCGAGTTCGAAAATATGCTTACCATCATTGAAAACGGATCGGAGCTCATTCGACCGTGTTTTGGTACGGAAGGATTTAACGGGCCATTGAACAGAAAAGCCGCCATACGGTTTCTGTAACAGCAAAACGTCTCCTAAAATGGCCAACGTGGCAAAGAGTTGAAATAAGTCAGAAAAAGTTTCGGACCGCACGGGAATCTCACCCGGGGTCTGTGCAATGCGCGTCTAGCACGCATAACTGGCGCCAACACAGCTTCACGGTTTTGTGGACCTAGTGAGTGCATTGGGGGCTTCGACTTAAAAAATGTAGACTGTAGATGCACCTAACTCGACGTACAATGAAATTCACGTTGCTTGACACGTTGTTAGGCGTAAGTTCATTAGGGCTGATTGTAAAACATTATAAATTAGGCGGATTGGCCAGTGACAGGGGCAGTGGCTGTCAGAAGCTCACAGTCGTTTCATGATTGACAATCCAGCGCGCGGAAACACGGCACAAAAAAGAACGAGAGTTAGACAGGACAGCGCTGCACTCACAACTGATTTATTTCGAAGAAAACATTGGTCATATATACAGATCATTCTCCCACGTGGCAGTTTTTGGATTTAGAATTAACTTTCAATACAGGTCATGTATGCTGGTGTTATCGTCCCAGATCTCAAAAACCAGTGCTAAACTTCAAATCGGGTCATTCGAAGGTAATAAAAAATGGGATCGCATTTTCTTCATTACGCTCAGCCCTTTCAAAGTCATGTGACCATCAGCTGAATGACAGCTTCTCGAACCAGATAAGTAGAATGCAGACGGCTGGCTACCCTGACAATGTTCTCCTCATGGTCGTGCAGAAGTTAGTCAAATGGATAAAAGGAAAAGATACGGCAGGTTCTGTGACGCAGCCACCAAGGCAAAGAAAAAGATACCCCGTTGTGATACCGTATAAGCACCGGCTTTCTCATAACTTAAAAAACGTGGCAAAAAGATACGCTGTCGACGTGGTATTCTCGGCTCCAAATAAATTAGGAAAATTGTGCAGTAGGGTTGACCGAAGATTAGCTTCCCGGAATACAAAAAAAGTGTGCCCGATAAATCATTCAGACCCATTTGTGAAATGTGCAATGGGTGTCGTGTATATGTTAACACTTCGGTGTGGACATATATATGTGGGACAAACCGGGAGGTGTCTGAACACCAGGTTGTCCGAGCACCAGCGTTCATTTAAAACGAATCCACACAGCCACCTGGCAAAACACTGCTGCAAACAAGATTGTGAGCCGCTTTTTAATGAAACCACTGTGTTGTCGAGACACAAAGATAAAACAACACGGGAAATTATCGAGGCCTTTCAAATCAGACGAGCTGCTGACCGTTGTATAAGTATGCCCTCAATAGTGCTGCATGACCGGGAATACGCGTATCTGAGTGACGCCTTTGCATGACCAAGTAAACCAAAGACTACACATGTGCAAACCGATTAATGATTGTGTTTTTCTGTTTGTGGTTATCGGGTGCAATAAGTTACCGCCACGTGGGAGACTGATCTGTATATATGACCAATGTTTTCTTCGAAATAAATCAGTTGTGAGTGCAGCGCTGTCCTGTCTAACTCTCGTTCTTTTTTGTGCCGTGTTTCCGCGCGCTGGATTGTCAATCATGAACTTTCACCAACTCGCCCAAATCACAGTCCTCTTGAATCACAGTCGTTTCACTCCTTACAACAAGGCCGCGAAGTAAACATAGTTCGCCATTCTCACATACTCGTGCACTCGGGTAGGATTGGCCAGTGGCGATCACAGCTGTCGTCAGAAGCTCACGGCCGATTGCCCAATTACCAATGGATACCCAGTCAGCCTATCCATTGGAGGGAGCACTCTGGGACGCTCATCTGGATTAACGCCGCTTTCGCGATCACAATTCGTAACAAGTGCTCAGGTGTTCCCGGTCTTCTTTTTTTGCAGGTCTACTTCCAGCGTGTCCTGAGCTGCGAAAACGCGGTCGAGGCCAAATTGCTCTCGTTCATGGCCGCTTTTGGTTGCATATTCCTCGCCATTCCACCGGTCGTAATCGGGATCGTCGCCAAAAACACCAGTGAGTTCACGCGATCCTCCACCACTCTGCGGTAGACAATAAAAACTGGGTTTAACATCTGCATAAATATAAATAAGGCTGCTATTACACTCGGCTTTTTTTTTTTTTTTTGACGCTGTGCTGCACTTTCGGGAGCCTTGTTGGGCAGTTTTATGAAGACAATTTCTTGTATGCGGAAAATGTTTGAATACAAAGGAAACAGGAGAACTTTGTAGACTAATGTCCAGGGCTTTCATTTACGTAGTCAAGAGAATCGGAACGTAAAGCTACTTAAGATAGCTTTTACCCCGACGTAAGCAGGCAGAATCCTATCCTAGAGGTGCAGCCAACCGGTTTTTGTTGCTTGCATGTCCTCTAGCTCGTGAAAGTCAGCCATTTATATACTGCCCAATTAAACGGTCATGATAATTTCTCCAAACGCTGCAATATGCATAAGCACGGCATAAAAGTTGACAGCCTCTTATGCGGAGACTTCAAGGGCATGAAAGATAGTAGGATGAAAGAGAGGTCTGCTTGAAGTAAAGATAAGGAATGGGCTGAAATAAAGACAAGGAGCGATGAGGATCAGTACCAGGATTCATGCGCTAATGTCTCTCATTCAACCAATCAAGAAACTATGTCGATCGTCGTGGTCCTCACCAAACGACAGACACGGGGGTGGCGTACTAGGTGTGCCTTTGATAAGAAACATTAGAGGAGAACTGGCACAATTTTGGAGGCGAAATAACTTGGGAGAACACCATCTGCAAAATATCAGTGGCAAATACAGCCGTGAACATAAATAAAATCAATTCTAAAGTGCGCGTTACGCAACCGAGCAGCCAGCAGATGTCCTCGCGAGATCGACGTGGAGTAAATAACATCCAAATACGTCACGAGTTTGTGTTGGCCGCTTCGGCACTGCCGGCGTTTCTCGCCGGCTCGCCGCTCCGATTGGAGGTCGGAACTTTTGCTCTCGAGCAACAAACGATGCGATCGTTTGCGGTGGAGACGCGGGCATTTCGTTGGCTCATCGGGAAGCTCTCCACGACCTAAGTTCTACAGCGATTCTAGGCACTCTACTTTTTTTTGCTTTTTATTACACTGGACGCGAAAAGCGCCGGGAACCTAGCAGGAACACTGAGGCAGCTGCGTATACCACCGACATGGTAGCTGTGCGGGCCGCGGCCGCGAAGTGGCGTAGGCAGGCGCAGGTAGCTCGAGCGATAGCTTGTTACCGCTGCCTGATATGTGACTGAAGGCTCAAACAAAGCTGCACATACAAGAAAGGAGGTAATGATGTGATTGCAAATCGCATTAAAATTGTCGTCTGCACCCCTTACGAGAGCGGCAATGGAATATCCGCCGCAGTGTTAAGCCTAACATCTGTAGGTGGACCTGAAGGCAGGCCGACTGGCTGCTCCAGCGCACGTCTCCCCACCCACTGCCTCGAACGTCGCGCGTTGTTCTCCAGCCGCGGCAGCAATTTTCGCTCGCAGCGCCTACATCACTTCCATGGTCACTTTCTAATTAAGCGGTGACGAGACCAGTACATAGGGGCAATTAGCAGCAACTACCGCAAACGCGGAATCGACAGTGCTGTGGCAGCTCTGCTCTGTGATATCCGACAGTCTCGTGGACAGCTTTGTTTATACAAAAGCCAACCTTTCGCGGCACCTGCTGAAATCGAAACTGCGACTGGTTGCATTAAAAGCATCTCTAATTAAACAATGGTGGTGCATTAAAGCAGAGGTTTCCACACGTGATAAACGGGCCATTAGCTACTTGTCGAAACAACAACAACCAAAAACAAGATGCAATATTTTTTGTCCGTGCCCCTTTAATATTCCCGTTTCTTGTGCACTTGTTCCCCTCAGTGGGTACAGAGATTTCCTCCTCCCCTGTTTCTTTCTCCGTCCGGGTGCAGACTTCACGGCTGTCGGCTACGAGGGCTCTTTCAAGCTTAGCGAAGAAGACGGCAGCCGGGTGCTTCCGCTCACGATCCACTTCCTGACCTCGGGTGTGATGTCCATCCTCGGCCTGATCGGCATCACAGCGGCCGTCATGTCATCCGCCGACTCGTCCATGCTCAGCGCGTCCACCATGCTCACCAGGAACGTCTACCACAGCATCATACGAAAATCGGTACGCAACGCACTCGCCAACCATCGCTTAATTCAACGCCCGGCAAGCCGGTGCAGGGTGCGAGAGAAGTCATTTCGTTTCTATTACTCGCCTCGGCTGCTCAACGGCTAAAGGCCGAACTACATGTCCCCGTAATACCTACGTTCTCGTGCATCTACGGAAGCGCGCGCAGACGTACGCGCTGCCACACACTACACCGGCGAGGGCGAGCAACCTTATGGCAGCGGCCGTCACCATGACGGCTCTCGAACGGTTTAGGCCTAACGGCAGTCCCGTTTACTGGCCACAACGGGAGCTGGCCTTCCCCATTTCTGACCATTAGATTGCACCCGAATAAAGACGATAAAACCAGCTTTTTAACACAAAAGTGTTATTCCGGGATTCGCGATGATTTCACTTACGTCATATCCGCCACAGAAGTGACACCAGTACAACGAAGCAAGTTGCCTGTAAAGGGAGCACCCCTGCACACAGGGTGTTCTTGCGGGGAAGCACTCTTTAGTAATAAAAAGCCCTGAGGCTGAGAAATTGGTCTGAAAAATTGGACGTCAGAAAGGAAAATTGCTACGATAATTCCTAGGGCAGTGCTTTGATTTTTGAGGCTAGAGCAGGTTGCTTGTGAACTAAGAGCTTTGTGGGGAAGTATTCACAAAATGACGGGGCATGCGTGGTCTGCGGAAAAGAAACATACTATGCGGCACATATTGTTAGAATGCGAGGGTATCCTTCCAAATCTACATGTGGGGAATATTCGGCTTCCGGAAGCCCTAGGATTTAAGGGTAGCACAGAGGAAGTTAACTTCAAGGCTGTCAAGGCGACTAAAAGAAGATAAGAATGCTGGTTGACGAAAAGCAGAGAGGGGAATATTGCCTAGGACAACTAACACCTGTAACAGGGAAAAAAAGTATTTTGTGCATAACAAGTTTTTTGTGCCGGCACTAAGAGCAGCGCTAGTATTAAACGAAGAGTGTAAAACATATGCATATTAGTCCGTTTTGGTAAGATGACACGTAATCACCCCGCTACAAAGTGGAAACCAATAGCAATTATCAATCATCAATCATCATCAGTACGTTATACTTTGGGTTGTTCGTTTTCGAGTTTTATATATTAACGCGAAAGCGTTTTATGCCTGGATACACCAAGATTTCACTGACCTAATATACGTCACGGAAATGACGCCAGGACGCCTTTGCCGGAGCGACCCCCCAGCAGGACGTCTTTCGCTCGCCAAGCACACCCACAAGACAGCCGCCCACCCGCAAAGCATGCTCAGCTGCAGATTTCGCAGCACATTTCACTTTCGTGTTTTACCGATTCAAATGACAGAAGAATCAACCACAGTTTTTTTAGATGACAATCCCCCTTCAACAATGGGAGGGACGCGTGGGGAATACACCGAGATCCGTTCTCGCTACAAAACTCTCTCGGCCAAGCAGCAGCTCTGTACTCAGGCATGCGGGCAGAACTGATTTTAGCTTTCGGTGCGCGCAGGTTCACTGCGCTGGTTTTCACGGACTTCGGAGCAATAAGCGCGAACCAATGCATTCGGCGTAAAACGAAGCGCACCTATATTACACGCGGTTATGCCGAGCTACGTCGATGCGCAAGTACAGTATTCCAAATTTTTGATGCCACGGTAACGATGACCTATCGGAGTGTCACAGCCTTTATACGGCGTCCAGCGGCGCAATAGGCTAGAGTAAGTGCACGCGCATAGGACTATCTGCTGTCTGACTGTTTGTCTGATACGCTGTTCTCCTTAAAGTAACACACTCCCTGCTTTTATTATCCGCAAAAGCCACTTGCTAGCCGCCAAGAGAAGGTAAAGGTTCCTGGTAAACGTGCAGGGAAGGCGATACGAGATACAGCAAAAATGCATTGTAGATGCGCACGTGCTTCAAATAGAAACACTCATGCAGATACCATGGCAGGGAATATATCGCTTTCGAGGAAACAGCCTTGCAGACGGTACTCACACAGGATAGGGCTCTATACGCGTGCGTGTACTCTCGCCTCTTTTGCCGATAGACACCGTAATACGGCGCCGGCACGCCGATCGGTCATCGCTCCCGTGATATTACTAAAAACTTGGGATGGTGTGCGTCGTTATTACGGTTCAGTTGGGCCTCGAGGCTTCGTGGTTTGGATGGTGTCTGTTTTGACATCAGAGCTGTTTAGGCAGATACAAATCCGTTGATGTTTGTAGGGTTTAACGCGCCGACGCAACGCAGGCGATGAGGCGCGCCGTAGCGGAGGCTCCGGATTAATTTTGACCATCTGGGGATCCTTAACGTGCGCCGAAATATCGTACACGGGCGTTTTTGCTTTTCGCCTCCATCAGAAAAGCGGCAGCCGCTGCCGGGAATCGAACCCCAGTCCTCGTGCTCAGCAGCCCAACGCCTCAGCCACTGAGCCACCGCAGCGGGTCATATACAAATCCGTCCGGCGTGGACAGAAACCCCGCAGCCACAAGAAAAAAATGTGGTTAGGGAGGTCCCGGGTATAGGACCCGGGCCTTTTACGTCGTGAAACCGGCAACTTAACCAGTGGGCCATTCCAAAGGTCCGAGTTACCAGGCACGGGTTAGCAGCGGTGGGAAACAATAACACGTGCAGCCAATTCGATAAAAAAAACACTTTATGTGGTCGGAATCGAACCTGAGTACCTCGCGTTACGAAAACGGCGTCTACCCGATTGAGTCATCTTCACATTCCGGGATAAACAGCACCGGTATTGGCTTTGGACTTGGGCGCAGGTTCTAGCGCGGCCCACGAAACATCCGGGCCATCAATTCATAACATCAGCGGCAAGTTCAGAAATAAATGAGGGGATGACATATGGAGCGGAAACTTAGCGCCCTTACTAAAAAACTTGAGCGCAAACTTGGGTCGGCTGAACGGGCCGTGTAACGAATAATGATCGCAGTCACACTTAGTGACGGGAAACGAGCTTCCTGGATCGGAGAGCAAACTAAGTTCATTCCACAAGCTACGTGCAGCACTCTGGCGGCTACATTGTCGTCAACAGTCCGCCCACTTTGGGCGCCTAAGCCACCGTGAAGCGGACCTTGAGAGGACATTTTCTTCACCCCACTCGGCAGGTGGAACCGCAAGGCCCCGGCGCCTTTCGTCACTTCCTTCACGGTGCGTTTGGCGCCCTCAGTGAGCGGACTTTACCGTGATGTAGCCTGCACAGTGCTGCACGTAGCATGTGGAGTGAACTATAGCCTCCTGGGTTCCGGGGTACCCAAATGGGTACCACAACCATAAAGGCAATTGCTTTCCCCCATTTGAAATTAGCGCGTCAAAAGTTGTGTCCCCGCAAAAAGCAGGCCTTGCTTTCACTAAGCCCCTCTAGGTGGCGCGATGTGTCCAGGCATCTCTGAAGGCGGCAAAAATGGCTTTCACCGACGCGAGCGCTCGAATGCGTCCACAGGGTAAGAAGACCCAGAGTACCCAAATGGGTACCATCAAATTTCATAACTTTCGTTCGATTTTTTGGTATTGTAATTTTTTTGCACTTACTTCTATGGATAATGAACCAAATAAAAGTGTGCTGTAGCATTTTTGTAGCCTTTTTGAAGCATTGTGGAATTTTGAAAATATTGGTCCTTGCATTCCACACGCACTGAAACCCAGAGTACTCAAATGGGTACCGTCAAATTGTATTACTTTCGTTTGCTTTTTTGGTATTGTATTTTTTGCGTTTATTTCTATGGATAATGAATCGAATAAAAGTGTGTTACAAAAGATTTTTGTATTTACGCATTCCTGGGACTGAAGAGGATAAAGTAGAAGAAATATAAAGAAAAATAAATCACGCCATATCCACGGAATGAATGATGATAAGTGGGGCGAAGCTCGAGAGGGGGAGATCATCGGTAACCGTAACTCTCCCGTGAAAGTTCGCCCATTACATCATTAAGAAAGACGTAAGACTGTGTGCGTACATTGTACAAATCAACTTTTATTTTGTTCTTGTTCGTTTGTTGTTGTTGTTGTAGGGTTCGTGAGGCTGCAAGCAAGCGCTCGTATCGGCAGGCAAACCCCGATGCAGTGAGAGCTCGCGAGGCGGCTGCAAAACGCATCAAGCGAGCTCAGCCCGAAGCTGCCGACGCGCGGTTTAAGCGCGACTTTCTAGACGAGATGCTTCGGCCTCTCTTTCGCGCACGGCGGGATCCTGTCGGCGAGCGCGCGCTGCCGCCGCCCTGCGCGCCCTCCACTCCGCAGCCTTGTCAACAACCACCTCCTCCATCCGGTGACTCGTTGCGAAAGAGGAAGCGCGTCAACAGCGATTGCCTTTTATAGTGTCAGTCACGTGCGAGTGACGTCATCATGACGTCACTCACACCAGCGCCACCTGCGAGTGAGTCATCGAACTAGGCGGTCACGTAGCGCCACCTGCGAGTGAGTCCTCGAACTAGGCAGTCACGTAGCGCCACCTGCGAGTGAGTCATCGAACTAGGTGGTCACGTACCACGAGACACAAGGGATGGACAGACCCACGGCATTAGGAGCTTCGCCCCTAAAATGTACATGGGATGGCCACGTAATTAGGCGAAATGACAGTCGGTGGACTAGCATGCAGCGTGACAGTGAACACCGAGAGGCGGGTCTACAAAAAGAGGAAGGCCAATTACTAGGTGGAGTGACGAAATAAGGAAATTCGGAGGCTAAGAATGAAACCGAAAACTCTCGTGTGTTGAAAGTTAGGTGCACGTTAAAGATAACCAGATGGTCAAAATCAATCGGGAGCTTCTCCCTACGGCGCGCCTCATAGCTAGGTGTGCACATAAAACCCCCAAAATTTGATTGTTTTTCCGATCTGAAAGAAAAGAAGCTGAGCCTATGCGAGGTACGCTCGGTGTTTGATGCTTATGGACAATTGCGATGCCAGTGCCGTGACCGTAGCAATCTTTACAATCGCTTGTGCACTCGCTTTCCGAAATTCGATGTACACAGCGGCACACTGCGGGGGAGAAGCGGTTCACGCTCGAAGTTCAATTTAACCTCCACATAACTTGCACCTAGCGAGCCCGCGATGTGCTGCTGCCGTAAAACTCTGAACCTAATCACCGTATTACGCTTAAGAAGCTTGCGGTAGCTGCGCAGTGGGCAGCGTCCTGTTTCTTGCCACACCGGACTGAACTTTAAGGTAGGTTAAAGACTTTGCGCGCGCAATTTTGCCCGCTAAACGGCCATTTAATGGGATATGCTATCCCGGAAGGTTTGCTTCTTCATGGCGTAATACTAACAAAAATTTGATGTCGGTAGTCCTTTAACACTGAATCTAACGATGCGACCAGCACCAACGCACTTATTGCACGTCGATATCCGGGTACCGGTTGAGGACGTTCGACTTCAAAGCGTCACGTTAGCCTAGTGTCATGCATCGCGTGCTAACTTCGCCCTTTCCTCTGCTCCGCAAAAATCTTAGCGCATGCGAGTTGTATACAATAAAATACGATTAACGGAACGGGCTTCCCAAATTTCCCACAAAACTGACAAATGTAGGCTAACAATGTTGCTCTCGTACTAAAAATGTTCTTGGTGTGCAGGCATCGAATATGGAGGTGGTGGTCGTGCTCCGGTGCGTCATCGTCGCGCTCTCCGCCCTTGCCGTGTACATGGCGCTGTCGGTGAAGTCCGTGCTGGAGCTGTGGACGCTTTGCTCAGACGTGGTCTACGTGCTGCTGTTCCCACAGTTTGTCTGCTTCTTCTTTTTCAAGGACCGCACCAACTCGTACGGATCGGTCATCGGTAAGCCCACGGCGGCTCGTGCAACCATACGCGCCCTTCCGATGCTTCAATGGGGGAAACGAAAGAGGCAGAGTTAAAGGCAATTTACGTACAGTTATGGAGTGCTGCCTGGTCCGGAAGTAACCATCAACCTGGATACCTAAGAGGATAAACTAGATATGTGAACCCATGCTATGAAGGCTCTTAGGGACACAAACAGCGTTCCCTCACCACAGCGTTCCCTCACCAGAGAAGAATCTGGCCGCCCTGGTGTAGTAGATGGTACCCCCCCTCCCATAACTGAACCTTCAAACTCTCGGCCCTCAGGCGCCAGCAGCTGTAGAACTTGGGCAGCTCAGTACTGGAGTGGTTAAAGGTCAGCGAGAGAGGCCTTCGTCCTTCAAATAGGCTGCTGCTGTTGCTGATTTTGATGATTATGATGATGGCGACGAACCAGAAAACTGCAAGAAAATTCAAGCACACCCAAGCGTTTCTAATGAGTTGCGAATTCGAAAGCATTGATGTCCCATACAAAAATATTGTATGGTCGGCTATAGAAAATCCTTTTTATGGTCGTCTTTAGCTATTTGGCCCAATAATCTTTAGACTTTTCTATGGCTGTCTTTAGCGATTCGTATCGCCATTCCTATGGGTGTCTTTAGCTTCCTCTATAACCGGTTCTACGGCTGTCTTTAGCTATTCTTATCGAAATTCCTATGGGTGTCTTTAGGTTCTTCTATGGCCGGTTGTATGTTTGTCTTTAGCTATTCGTATTGAAATCCTTTTGGGTGTCTTTAGCTTCCTCTATAACCGGTTCTACGGCTGTCTTTAGCTATTCTTATCGACATTCCTATGGGTGTCTTTAGGTTCTTCTATGGCCGGTTGTATGGTTGTCTTTAGCTATTCGTATTGAAATCCCTATGGGTGTCTTTAGCTTCTTCTATAGCCGGTTCTATGGCTGTCTTAGGTCTTCTTTGGATATCGCTAAGGCTATAGAAGAATCTAAAGACACCCATAGGAATGTCGATAGGAATGGCTAAAGACAGCCATAGAAATGTCTAAAGATTATTGGGCCAAATAGCTAAAGACAACCATAAGAAGGTTTTTCAATAGCCGACCATACAATATTTTTACATGAGCTGCAGTCAGAAGAGAATCACCGCTACTTGAAACACAGCGAGAGCAGCAGCCGCTGAGAAATTATTAGCACGCTGCCATGCCGGCATAGAGCCTTGCAGATCTCTAGAACTTGTCCTGTGGCACTCAGGTGCATTCTGTAATATATGCTCCGTGAACACTTCAGCGATATAGGGGGATTGCGAGATTGCGATTGCAAACACTTCGCCAGTTTTCATTCACAAAAGGCTTAAACACAGGCATTCAAGGAAAGCATAATCAAGGGGTTTATTCATTCCATTCATCACATAAATGGCTACTATCTACGCTACTCCACCACCAGTAAACAGTTGTTCACATACGCCGATCGAAAAACACAGCACACGCATTCCAACACCCTGGCTCACGCTTAAGTGACTCGCTCGACAGCCACACTACGCGGCACATTCCCCGCGAACGTCCGCCGAGACACAAATACCTACAGGCGCTGGGTAGTCCATAGAAAAGAAAGCACTCAGAAGTCGTTCTTTACACTCAGTACTCAACGCACACAGCTGCAAGTTCGGTGGCTAAAATGGAAATGCACTCTCAATAAAACAACGAAGATGGTCGCACACAATGCAATGATAAAAAAAACGTTTTTCCAAGTTCACTCAATTAGTTCCTTGTAAGTTTTCTCAGTTCGCGAAAAAATTATTTTTGTCACATCACCGCGGCCAAATCTTCACTTCTGTCTACGTTGCAGTGCCCATGTGGTGCAGGGTAGTTTAGAAAAGTATTCGTGAACACCAAAAAAAGTCCTGCATTTCTCGCACTATAGAGTCTCTTCAGTTCGTAAGATCACTCACCCTAGAGTTTTGCGTACGATGAAATTCCTGTCACAGTATCGCAGGTATCCATTTTCGCATGACTTGAAGTTGATGTTGAATTAATCGTAACACTGTCACCGTAAACACCGAAATTCACGACACCAAAAAGCGACACATTTGCTTGGCGTCACACCATCTACACGAGCACATTGCCCTCGAGTCGAAATTCCCAGCACCAGGCAACACGTGCCATGCCCGCGCACATGAGCAAGGAGACGAAATGTGACTGACTGAGTACACCCAGGTATAAGCAGGTCCATCGCGATAGCAAATAGTGCGGAGATACATGCCCATCTTTCGATCTTTTTCCAACTTGTTTGCTGGTATTTTTTTTTGGTAAGTACAAGATCGTTTAACGTTTTGTTTTCTTCAACGGAAAAAAGTTGAATCTGTTTTCAGTACTCAGGGAACATTGTCTGTCACTAGCATTGCTGCGCGCAGGAATACTAACACAGCGCGGGCCGCACGGCCGTGTCCTTCGGTACCCATCGCCAAAACCAGTATGTCAAACAAACAAAATAAAATAAAACAGGAAGCAGGGGTGTCCCCTCTACCCTTTCATCGCTTCCCAGAATTTCTTCACCGCGCCTCCTTCGGTCCGGCGTGGGTCGCTCTCCCCCTTTCTCAATGACTAATCTGAAAGTGGGGTCCGCGGGAGAAAGAATGCGGTTGTTCGCAGCTTCCACCATATTTATGAGAGAGCGTACCGTGGGCCGCGAAAGTTATTTCCAATCTGCTTCGACTCTGTGAGGGCCGTTTTCAGAGAAGCCCGCTTTTTCACTTGACCGCGGCAGCGAAGGGCCACAGAGGAATAATTCTACGAAATTATACGTCTTTCGGTCAACGTTCATTTGCAAGCTTTGCGGACGCGCAGTATCCAAAGTTGCAACCTGAATTTGAGCGTTAATCAGTAGCTTCTTTTAATTGTACTTTTCCCGTATTGTTGGTATAATAAGTACCTAACCTTATTGAACAAATAAGTTCATATAACCGGCCGATCAACCTCATCATCGTTATCCAATCTGTGTTGTAGATGTAGCTAGGTAATTCATGAGTATATGAATTTCGCGTCATAAGTCATATTGAAACCAGCAGAATAGGATTTAATGGTTGCTCGAATTATACCTATATAGGCTAACACTTTTCGATTAGCGGCTGGAAACTTGGAGCCGTATGTTACTATGTAGTTAGTTAAAGAAGCCTTTATGGATGCAGGCTTGTAAGTTGTGCGCCAAACGCTTTCTTATGCCTGCAAAATGTTGCTTAATTATCACACATCTAAAGGTTTACAGTTATATATTGTACTGTACCCAGCCGCAGAAGCTTTTATGGCTGCCTCACTTTAGCTTTAAAGCAAATTCTCTCCAATAGCTGGCAGAAGACATCCATATGGTTCCAAGTTTGTAGACTAGAGCTAAACAACGGCCCATAGCCAGCCAAATGAGCTTTTATGGCTTTCTCTCTATAGCTTTAGGACGAACTCTTTTCAATAGCTGGCAAAAGACAGCTGAATGGTTTGAAGTCTGTAGACTTAGAGCGAAACAACGGCCTATAGCCAGCCGAATGAGCTTTTATGGCTTTCTCTCTATAGCTTTAGGACGAACTGTTTTCAATAGCTGGCAAAAGACAGCTGAATGGTTTTGAGTCTGTAGACTTCAAGCTAAAAAATGGTCTATAGCCAGCCAAAAGAGCTTTGCCGCAGCTGGTCTATAGAACTAAAGCCATAAATATTTCTTTAGCTGGCTACAGTTACCTGAATAGCTGTGACTCTATAGACTAAACACTTTAGGATGTTCTATAATCGTCTAAAGAGAATTGTATGGTTTACAGTCTTTAGTGCAGGATCTATAAAAACTTCAATAGCTGGCTATAGCCTAATTTATGCCTTTTTATGGGTGACCATAGAGACCCATAGGCGGCCATAGCTCACCATACATTTTTCAATAGACGCCCATAAGGCATTTTTGTATGGGATATAGAACGCCGCTGAATGTTGCTGAGCTTGGTATTGAGTTTATTCATCTATAATAAACAGAAGTCAGTGTTTGGACCCATAGCCAATTGACTAGTAGCGGGTACAATTCAAAATACGCTATATTTAAGAGCGACAAACAGGAAACCATTTGTTAGAAAAATAGCAGTTAATTGAACATATTGCGTGTAATAGCAGAACGCAACTTACCATATCATGCGGCGCATCATATCGCATGATATGATGCGGCACATTATACCACAAAATAACATAACATTATAATAATAATTGTAACATTTCAATGAAAAAAATCATGATTGTTATCATTTATACAAACTTCGCAAATGCAGTTTTAAAGCCCTGCAAAAGTTTGTTTTAATCTTGACGTTATTGGGTATACTATTGCAAATATGACCGCCATTGAATTCGGTTAACCTTTGACCGTAGGTTTTCCAACAGGCAAATTAAATTGGTTTTTAAAGCGAAGCTTTAGTGTCATCATTGACGCCGTTGTACGCCAATACGCCCTGCAGGAAAGCCAACTTTCTCTAACGGTGATGAGTGATCGTAGCTGAAAAAAAAAAAAAAAAGCTTCCCATGGCCGGAATCGAACCTGTGTGCCTCGTGTTATGAAGCTGGCGTCTACCCGACTGCTCCATTTTGACATTTTTTTCTTTATTACCAGTCTTCAACACACACGTACAACACAAAAATAACCCCACGTTGCATGTGGTACAACACACACCGACATAAACATACCAGCCGTGCCTCCGGCTAGGCTTTGTTATTTAATCATCACTTTAGAGTAATTAACGGCTCTAGAACATCAAGCCAATCTGGTACTGGCTGCTGGACTCTCAGCCCCTCAACGAACTGCCTGACACACTCTCGCAGAAACTGCCGGGCCTGTCGGGCATCCACGTCGCCTTGAAGCCACGCCATGCGCGCCCGCCATATGCTGTGAAGGCCCAGAAGCATTATAAATCGTAGGGGACTCCTTCGTTATTTTCTGTGGGTAAATACCGTATACCATGCGGGTTAAGTGGGAAGTCTTTGTGTAAAGTTCGCTGCATAACATCCCAAAAGTGAACCGCAATTCAACAGTGCATAAAAACGTAGTCTATGTTATCCGGTTGTTTACAAATTGTGCAGTCAGTACCTCACGGTGTATCTAATCCCTTTTCTTTTAACCATGTTTGCACAGTAAGTGTCCCCGAATGAAGTTTGAAAAAAAAAAAGGACTTCATCCCCGGTTTTACAGCCATACGCTTAACTCTTTTCAGTACATCCTGCCCTGCGCCTCCCCTGTACAATTCTCTATATCGCGGTACCGGGAAGAGACTGTCGCAAACATTTTTATATAATTTTCTACGTGACACTGTACTCAAATATTCCATTGAAAAGCGAGTTGACAGAAACCTGAGTGACATGAAAACTTCTTTAAAATATCCTGAAATCCTTCCCTGTATGTGCAAACTGGATACCACAAATTCCGGCAGCGCTTGAGACAGCCGCACCTGGCAAACTGTCCGCAAAAAAGGATCGCTTGTATCGCGAAGAAAAAGGAACCTATTCACCAACTGGCGGACAAACAGGTGCGACAACCCAAGACCGCCCTCCTTGACGCGTCGAAAAAGGTTATCCCTATACTGCACCTTTGCCAAGTAGATGACCAGATAAACACAGCAAATGCACGATGCATTTTCTGTACATTCAAACGCGAACAGTGTAACACTTGCATAACGCACCACACTTTGGCAATAAAAAATAAATTACAAACGGTCGCTTTAGCAAACATTGAAAGAAAAACCCCTTTCCACTTTTCTGCCCTGTCGCGTATGTCCTGAGTTCGGGCACACCAATACGGTTCGCTGTCCTGGTAGAACTCCAGTGGCGCCCCTAGATACTTAACGGGACTGGTTTCCCAGCTCACGTTGGAAAACAATTCCGGTGTCAAAGACCCGTCCCCATGCCAGGAACCCAAACATTTCCCCCAGTTTACCTCACTACCTGTGATGGACCGAAAACGTTTAACAATGTCCACCGCTTTTGTAACACTTTCCTTGGTCGTACAGAGAACAGCAATGTTGTCTGCGTAGGCCAGAAGTTTTACCTCTGCCTCGCACGGTCGAAGCAAACGCCGAGCAGCAGGCACCGATTCGCGCCGTACAGCCCAAACACAAATGTTAGGCCTAGGGAGTGCACACACGAGAGTTGCTGTGGGTATTCTAGAAAAGTGGTGCGTATCTCCAAAGTAGCACATACTCGCGGTATGGGAATCGCCAACCAAAGAATTCACCACGAAAAAGCTTCGCGTTCAACCATCGTCGCCGTTAGACGGAGGGGTGCATTTTTATTTGCAGCTCTGGTGTTTCCTCAAGATGTGACAAATATACCCAACGGTGTCGGGTCGCTAGGGTGGACTATGTTATGAATTATTTGTGTAACTTCTTGATTTTGCCTCAAACTAACGGGTAGTATTCATGTTAACTGGAAAAGAGGTCTGGTCGGTTCTGTACAGTTTGAAAAGGTCATTAATTCTTACGACGCGCTTCTGTAGACGAATAACTGGTTTCAGCTATGTGGTGTACGTAATGCCCCAGGAACCCCGGCAATAACTGTGTGGCTATGAACAAACCCGAAGCACATTATCGGTAGTATGCTCGAAATAAAACATTCGCTAGCTTTTAATAAGATGTGACATTCATATAGGTCAGTTTTGAACAGTCGTGATGGACTTGCGACTTCCAGTGTATGTCTGATTAGATGATGATACCTAAATACCTGTGGGAAGGGACGTGCTGAGGTTGTTGGTTGTTTAATGAAATAGATAACCAATTAGAAACTAATCGTTTCCGCCTACAGTGCAAGATGGGATATTTGGTTAAGGGTCAGACAGTTGTTGTTGAACCATGCTAGTACACTTCCGAGGTCGTGATTTTTTTAGGTTGGCTTTCGTCGATTGTTGCGGCTGTGAATAAAAGAGTCGTATCATCAGCGTACATTAACACGTGTGAATGTTTAAATGTAGAAGGAGAATGGGAAGGTCCTAAGTTGAGCCCTGAGTTACTACGGTTAACACTCCTTGAATTCCGAAATATCATACAGACTTTTATCTGTTAAATAACTGGTTCACAATTCATGCATCTCACCCCTAAAACCGCAATTTTACTCAATGTTTGGCCCGGGTAACTGTGTCGAAGGCATTTTTTATGTCCTGATATACTACTACAGTGATATTGTTGTGAAGGGCAGTATTAAAAATTTAGTTTAAAACGAGCACTGCTGTAGATGTAGATCCGCTTGGAGTATAGTCGGGCTGACTGGGACATATGCTGTTGTAGTACTTTTATACTTCCTGGTAGGACCACTGAGAATTTTCTTGAATATGGTATTTACAACACTTAAAACCGAAATTGGTCCATAACTGCTAGGTTTCAGTTTGTCGCCTTCCGTTAAAATAGGAACCCCTTTAAGGGTTTTAAGTTGATGAGGGTAGATCCAGGTTTCCAGCGTGTGGTTAAAAAATGCTGAAGATAAGCATCGAGAATACCGATAATATTTTCGAATAACTTCATTGGAAACTTGCCTATGCCGGGGGCTTTTCTAGTTTGAAGCGTGTTAGCTACGGCTATGAGTTCATGTAATTCAATATCGCTCATTACATAACTGTTTCAAATACATAGGTTGCAGTGGTGGAATTGAAATATTTATAGGATGAATTTGTTTGGCCAGCTATGGACGCACGTTTGTAAAATAGTCATCAAAAGATGTTACTGTACTCTGGTCTACTAAATCATACTGGATTTGTGGCATTGATTTACGCGAATGGCGTCATTCACAATGTCCCAAATTTTTCTTTGATCCCCATCCGCTTGTTCAATGAGAGATGAATAGTATTCGCGCTTTCTTTTTCTCGTCATGGAAACAGGGGCGCTCCCTTCGCACTTGTATTGAGTTTCGTAATGTGTATTATGTGTATTCTGGTTCCATTCATTGTACCAGTAGTGCTTTCTCTTCAGCGTTGTTTAAGTGTAAGATGCCATCCAGGGGCATATAGGTGTATGACACATCGAAGTATTCAGAGATTTGGTTCTCTGGGTTAAGTTATTAGTTAGAGAACCAGTAAAGTTGTGGCATTCTGTATCAATGTTGTTATCTTAGGTTACATTAACATCTGTTTGTTCTAACAAGCAACGGAGCAGAGAGTAATCAACTTTAGTGTTCGGCAGAGTATTGGGTTGGTCGAGTTGGTACATAGCGAAGTATCGAAGCGGAACACAAGACGAGGTACAGAAACTGTTTCTGTACTTCGTCTCGTGCTGCGCTTTCATACTTCGCTTAGTGTTCGGCGTAGTACCAAATGACTTCACAGTTATCGGCAACAGGTTTTAAAGGGCAATAAAAATAGGCGAATTATCAGTGACAGAGTCGGAGGTAACCCCATTGTCATCATTATAAAGTTGTAGTAATCGGGGTACACTATTATTGGGAGGTCACATGTCCGATCAATATTAAAATCACCAACGATTACACATGTCAGATCAATATTAAAATCACCAACGATTACAATACCGCCTTTCTGCCCATGGGATAACAATACAGGAGGAACTTTAAGTTTTTTACAAAGGTTGCAATGAACGAGCTAGGATGCCGGTATATGACTCCTGCAATTGTACCACAGTCCTGTTGAATGAACAGTGCTTCAAAGTCGCTCACACTTACAAAGGTAGTAGAGAGAACATGGAAGTAAATGTCAGTTCTTGCAAAAACAGCTACGGCGCCTCCCAGTGAGGTTGTGTCGCCTTGGAAGTGACAACATTTTGAACCCAGCAATATGATCGGTTTCATTGTTTTTAAAGTGAAGCTCTTTACTTGTACCCCCCCCCCCCTCAAGGTTCTGTCGCGACCGTTGGTGCCAATAGAAGAAAACTCCCGCGAACCAATAAAAGAAGTTCCTGGCACCGTCAGGAATCGAACCTGGAACGAATAGAGAAACGGAGCGGGAGCCCGTTGTCTTACCAATTGAGTTACGAGCCTTCGCGGAGAGGGGGGGGACAGCAGGTGTACCCACCAAGCCCATATGCTGTTTTACCCCGTGCGTTCTCGCTGAATGCCACATGATAGCATCACATGACCTCTCGTGCCGCTGTGCGCTCTGCTCACGTGTAGCAGCCGTGCGCGCGCCTTACGCGTGCGCTAGGAGTTATAAAAATTAAAGGAAACTCACACCAAAGCATGACATGTGAATTCTCCTCCGTCTCTGCCGACGATCTCCTCGTCTCCGTCGGCGGCGCCATATGTCGTCTAACACTGGTTTGATCTTCCTTTAATCTTGTAAAAAACGTTTCCACTCATTTGTCTCACCAATACAACTCAGCCAACCACCGTTCATGAATCAAGCATTGATTTAATCTTAGCAAAGAATATCTTTTTGAAGTAATAAAGGGCGTGGTTAAGTACATTTCACTTGTTTCTGGTTTCACTCTTTGTGGAGCCGCGTGTGTGAATTCAAGAGACGTCGCATGGGTACTCGTTGTGGGTGCCGTTTACAGCTTCACTTCCCAACCACCTTCACAGGGTGGATTGGCGCGCATTTTTTTTAACCAAGTCTCGCCAAGAACCATTACACTACAAGGGTTTTCAACCGCAATGTGAGCGCGACCAACTATTTAAAATTTACCGAAGCCTCCGTACACTGCAGCGCAGTACTTAAAGTGTTTTTTTGCCTTTTAGTGATTCGTCCAAATGAGAGATGAACGTAAATAGTTCTTCTAGGGAGCTTAGAAGGCGCTTGCCAAGTACTCATCACTTTGCATGCGCAAGAGACGGAAATTCTCTCTGTCTTCCGCATTAAGATCTTCCCGTTATCCACCCAGGTGAATTTAGACCCTTTTTCTATGCGAATAGCACGTGCCTTACCAAGGAGGACGTTCGTTACCCAGCACAGGCCCTTATTATCGTGTACTGGGTCGTTCGTTTCGCACCTATGTTGCTGTTCAGCTTTGCTTTCCTAGATGCTAAAAGCAGCTTGTTGTGCACCGATCTCAAGAAAAACCTCACAACATTTGGCATATCTTTGTTTTTAGATGGCACCCTGTGCACGAAATAAATCTCTTCGCCAGACACCGTTATGCCGAGACAGGTATCAATGGCGTACACTCTTTCGCGTAGATCCTTCTCTTCAATATCAGGAAAGGCCTTGATGTCTGAGTTCGTACTCCTGCTCTATTGTTTCGGTTCTGTTATCCCCCTCCTTTCCGTCTTTAGCCAGAGAATTAGCTGCCCTCTCTTCTCTCTGAAAGGAAGTCGGGTATTTCTTTGCGGAAACCCTCCCCATCTGTCCTGAATTCTTTGAAGACTTCGTTTGTGTGTGTCATAGACTCACGTGCTTCCGCAACCTCCGCAAATTTCAGGATTGCTTTTGTTTCACTCGCAAACGCATCGTTTAACAACCAGTTTCGTTAGCACCTCAACAATTTCCTTGATGCTGCCGGGCGGCTTGTAATCTAGTGATTCAACGACATCACTCAACCCTATCCTGTACCATTAAGAATTTTTCTTCAGCTGCGAAGTTTCTGAGAAAGCTGTACAGCTTTCCTTTGTAGCCGTATGGCTGCATTGAGATGGATGTAAAACTTCCGTTCGCATCACTGAACCCTCCGAGATTTCTCTCCATGTTTAGAGAACGCTTCAGAACAAGGCAGAACCACCATCCCACTTCGCAACGATACTCATGGGGCAGTGACAGCAACGGCAGAACATGAATGTGCTCTCTGGCAAAAGAACGCTACACCAAACTGTAATGTACAAAGGCATGTTGAGGCTCAGCGTCTTTCGGCCATCGCTACCGCAGCCCGAGTGTCCGCCGTTTCTTTTCCAGGACAACGCCCACACGAAGGGAGCGTTAACAGGGTGTGTAGTCTGAAGGCAGCTCGGCCAGATGGAAGCTTTTAAAGCAAAAATTTACTACTTTCGTCTAGCAATTTCGTGGAGGATGCGCAAGGTGACGTTTTGACCGGAGACACACCCCCGGCGACACACCCCTCGATGCGCATCGCGTGATTCGCCGGGCCCGCTGTGGGCTCCGGCAGTGGTCGCCGCCGCCGCTGCGGCTGAGGCCAGGGAGGCTGGCCAACCTCTTTGGCCGAGGCAACCGACCACCACAAGGAGGTTGTATAACTCCTTGGACCATCCCCGCAGCCTTCCATTCATGCGGCGCTGAGCCGTTTCGGGCAACGTGATTCGCCTCGAGCCCAGCGAAGAGGAACGGTGCGTTCTCCATGAATGAACGCCGCGTTCGCCCGGCCCCCTTCTGTGAGCGTTGCACGGAAACGAACGTCTTTGAGACGTGGTCGGCAATACAGCTAAATCAAAGTTTAACCAAGCGAAACCAAGACTCATCCAGATTAAGCCAAGCTTTTGCTTTGCATATCCAAGGTTAACTGAGCTAAGCCGCAGCCATTTTTGTAGCTCGGCGTGGTGGTGGGAATCCGAAGCAGGCTATGCCTTCCATCAACGCAGCATTGTTCCAGGAAGGAGGCAGCGACTGGCGAATATTCTCAGCTGTGCCTGTAGACCACAGGGCACCTGTAATTCACAGAGGCATGCTTTCGTTCAGCGTCTGTACGCTGGCGCTGCCGCAGCCCTTGAGTCATTTGATGGTCATTGATCAATGTGAGGGTCAATGAGCCATTTGATAACACTGAGCCATTTCGCTGCGTCTGTAGCTGCGGAGTGTACCTGATCATCCTATTGGCCGTTCTATAGCACCCTCGGCACGGCCGCTCTGCGCTACAGTTTCAAAGACGTAGCGCTATACAATCGACATGGTCCGCAATATTGGCAGTAGAGAAAGGTTCCCGCCAACGCCATTACGGCGTAGGTGTGCCGCATCAAAAATCGTAAAAGTTGCGCGCAGTGCAAAACCAGAAGGAGCACTCCGCGTTTGACTCTAATGACTTCGCATTCATGCGTGTAATATAAGGTTCCAAGTTTTGTGGTTGAAGTGTTGCGGGCTGTATACCACAAGTTTTTGGACTGTGCTTCTTTGTATTCAACTGCATTTATGTCTAAGAAGTAGGGCAATGGATTAAAAAAAAATAATTATGCAGTTATTTCACTTCACGAACCATTAGACAGAAAGGATTGACGTCAGAACATTTGGGCACATAGGCATGCCGCGATAGTAGTTGGCAGTATACAAATACGTCAATGCACACTGGCCCGACTAGTAGGCCCATTAACAATATATTAATGCACAAACACCGACTCACGTTATAGTACACAAAAAAGTACGTGACACACGGGATAACACTTGTACTGCAAAAAGTGCCAACACTATATGGTTCACATAAAATCTACATGATCCATAGCAATTACCACGCAGACATAGAAAGAAACACGCTGAAATAGTTACAGATGATGATTGGTTCGTTATTCAGTAGGTAGAGGTTCATCATCTCCGATATCATTTTTCATTGCGCCAAAGAAATTAGCATTTTGCTTTACAATGGTGGGAAATCTATATTCCATATTCCGAAATATATAATATTTCGATGCGTGCCTCATCGCTCGCTTTGCTGTATCCTTCCGCTGCTCCCCTATACATCCTCTGTGGTCTATTTACAAGAACGCGGTGATTTTGTGCAGCGGACACATGTGCGTCATTGAGATCCGGTCTCCCCGCCGGTAACCGTTCCGGAAACCGCTTCCGCCAACGTTTAGTAAAATAGGAGTGAAATCATTGCGTCACGCGTGCGCGGACGCGTCCCTTTCTGCTCATACATGCGCGTCCGAACAATCCGGTTTCCGACGCGGTGAGGCAAAACATCAATACTCGGTTACAACTCAAGAACGGCACCACCTCATCATGTGGTGTATCACTCCGCCAAAGCGCTTGACCCGTGACGTCAGTGCGCGCGCGTTTTGAAAGGGGTTTGCTATGAATGCGTGATATCGTCTGCCTTGTCTCACGCAGTTTGTCATCACTGGAGTCGTTTATAAGCATATTAAGTCCAAAAAATCACGGGAACGGCTCACGCCATGTTCAAAATATTCCCAGTAACGCCCTACTTGCGCCGCGCGGAGAAACATCCGGCTACGGTGATAAGGCACAGCGGGAACTTCCGGTGCCGTTCTTAAAGGAGTACTGACACGAAATTTCAAAGCTGAGATAACTATGTAAAACGCTTCCTTTTTATCAGGAGATATCTCCCAGCAAGTTTCAACAGCAACCGTTCAGCGAAACATATTTAAAATCCATTTTAATCTTCGCCCGCACGAGAAAGCCCAGAGCGGGCCGACGTGACATCATCTGCTACGTGCCCCAAACTGACGACGTCGGGGCTCCCGTGACGAAGCCGACGCGCTGGCTGTGGTTGGCGCGCGCTGCTCGGGCGTGTGTACACGTCATGGTTTTGGGACTGACGTCATGCTGCCCGGGCCTGTGGGGACGGCGAAAACCTCGGCCGGTCTGGGCGCGCGCGTGCGCTCGCTCGCGCGCGCTTCCAGAGAGGCAGCGATACGGCAAGAATGGTGACGCCATGTAATACATGCTGTCATGGCGGCCGCTCGGCGTTTTTTTGTCGAAACCGAAACTGGCACGAATAAACGACGCCGTAAATGAATGTTTACGCTGCGCTCGACCGTCTAATCTGTCATTCTATGATTAGTGGGCTGGTAGGCACGCATAGAAGCGAAAAAAACGTAACATAAAAATTTCGTGTCAGTACTCCTTTAAGTTGTCACCGAGTATAGCAGGTTGGATGCGCGCGGGAGCGGCCGACGCGGCGGGTCACCCGGAAGCCAAACCGGTTCTCGGAGCGGAGACGCGTGCGGGGACGCGTCCTTTTTCGCTCATGTGTTTGCCTTTAGGGGCGAAACACGTGCACGTGACGTCTCTGAGCATGCGTCTCCTGCTTCAAGAACCGGTTTGGACGCCGGATGACCCGCCGCATCGGCCGCTTCCATGCGTGTCCAGTCTGCCAGATAAATGGCCGCGGCGCGTCGGAAAGTTCGAATGCACTAACCGGATGCACTAACCGGATGCACTAACTAGAGGTACAGTACCTACTGACGGGAGCGTCGGAAGGATTTTGTCTTGACGGGTTTTAACAGTTCCGTTGAAGAGGGGAGACGGTTGTGAAAGGGGCAATTGTGTTGGTGAGGATGGAGGGGGGGGGGTGGCAAATGCCTCTTTGCACCCTCCGGCCGACGGACATGCGTACTGAATGAAGCATGACGCGCAGAGCAGTCTTTGTACGCCATCGAAAATTTCGTCTTTATACGAGTCTACGATGGAATACCAACTTACCTGGAGGTCCGTCTGAAAAATTTGTTCTACGCCGATTTGTCCGCGCACGCTCATGGGGAAACCGAGACATATACAGCTTCGCTGTAAAGAGAACGTGTTCCATGGGAGGAGCGCCAGAAGACTATCATCTTTGGATATTTTAAGAGTCGCAGGCAGATATCCTTTTTCTAAAACCAATGGGCGCATGCGCGAGCCGCCAGTCCGCCATTTTCAGGTCGCCCCGTGCAAAATAAACAACGAATTCTCACAATGTTCCCTGGAGAGGAGTTTCTATTTTCTTACCCTCTATCATTTCGTTTGGCGTACGTTACTACTTGTGTTGTAGAACAGAGCGTACTGTAATGTTTTAGAACGAGGTGTCTTGTTGTGCTGCATAACGAAATGTATTGCAGTGTGTAGAACGAAGTGTATTGTGTTGCATAACGAAGTTTAGTATTTTTGTATGATGTACGTCATTACTTGCGTTGTGTATGTGGCGTGCTTTCCTGCTTGGACGATTTAGGGTTCGCCGTATGTATTAAATAAAATTAATAAATGCAAATAAAATACCTATCAGGATTTTCGACAGTTCATGGTGAGTTCGTACGAGCACACAGAAAAAAAACAATGCCCTTCCACTCTGTGAACAAGGATGACCTCTGAAGCTGGAAGCAGTCCACGGAGCACACGAAACAAAACACGTCTTCGTGTAGCTTACGATTGAGCATACTTTTTAGCCAACTAGCCGAATGAAACTTGCAAGAACCTCAGATTTATTCCCGCGGTCAAACATGGAGCCGTCTGTTTGGCTGCAGCGTCGTAGGGATATTACTACGTTTGTAACACACCGATCCAATCCGCTATACCACTGAGAGAACACCGGACAGGTCGTATGGGCCGTTTGACGTCCATGGTTAAACCGTCCGCCAGTAAAACGGACATTTCATAAGTAAGGGCATGAAGGCTATAGGTGCGATAGAACGCCCCCCCTCCCAACCAGTGCTCGCATAAACCGGCTACTGGTTATGTGCGCGTGCTTAAAAGTGAAAGAAAAAAGTAATAATGATCCACGTCAGCGTTCTAAGCGGGAAAGTTGTTGTTTATCCGGGAGGGATTCGCAGCTACTCGGTGAGCTGGAACTTGAGGCAGTAATGGCGGCATCAGCGCTTTCCTTTGTTTTCGCGCTCATTCGAGCTTCTGCTCCTATTACACTCCTTCAATTCCCACTCTTCTTCTTTCAAGTGAATGACATGCGTCCGTCCCACAGCGAGTTAAAGCCTGTAAGGCCTTGAGCTTTATTCTAGCGGAGAAACATGTCATCGACCGTTTCTCTCCCCCGTAGTAGGCATGCTACTGTCTGACACGCCAACCAAGAGCCAAACCGCTCGGTCACGCAGACAGCTGACAGGGCCCATCGAGCCAAGAAACTTCCACGTTTAAATCTCCCACTGGACCGGTACTGGAAAAAAGGTTCGTTGTATACTTCGTGATGACGCTGGTCGGTGTGGCAGAAATGATTTTGCAAGGCTTCTGACAATGACTTTAAAGAAAAAGGACCACGCCAAACTGGCGCGAAAGGCAGGTGCTGGGGTTCCTCAAGACGTTCTGCGCTTATAAAAGCCTCTAACGCAATGGGTATACAACAGCCTTTTGCAAGTCGTGACCTCTACTTTCTTGTAGACTTTTCTTTGTGCTGTCCTAAGGACAGGATCCCCTGGCTTTGTGTCACAGGCCTTCCGCTAGAAACGCTGTCGCGTTTCCCTCTTCGTACATTCCCTTCGTTGGTTTCAGCTTTCTTCGTAGGCGGCGCGTTCCGGTGCCTGTGCGGGGAGCCGATCGTGAACCTTCCGGTCTTGCTCAAGCTGCCGCTGTATGACGAGAAGGCCGGCCAGCGGTTCCCGTTCCGCTTTGTCGCCATGGTGCTCGGCCTGTGCGCGAATCTGCTCGGCTCGGGCGCGGCGGCAAGGGCTTTTGCGAAGGGATGGCTGCCGGAGCACCTGGACGTGTGCCATTGCTTCGTTGAGGCGCCGAATCCTCAGCCAGACAGGCGGCCGTCCGTCGCCGGCAACGACACGACCGCCTTGGTGTCTCAGAAAGATGCGGAGCCGTCGTCTGCCGCCTGTAATACTGACTCCCAGACAGCAACGGCCCAGGAGAGGCGCTCGTCTATACGGCCCGGGGCTCCAAGGGATGCTCGGAGTCGGAGGATGTCCGTTGCTTCCGGAGCTCCCGAGGCCCCCCGAAAGACGTCGCTGCGACCCTCAGGGGCGATACCGGACAAGCAGGCGGTAGACACCGAAACCGCCGCCACCGCGACCACAACGAAGACTTCGCGTAAAAGCTACAGATCGACCGGAGCCAGAAGGGCCAAAAAACGCTACAGAAAGCCTGTCTAGTCCGGTTCTTGCTGTGACCGGGCGACAGTTTTGGGCCATTCTATGCAGGAAGTGTCGGCTGGCCTGTGAAAGTGACGTCGTCGTCGAAGAGCGGAATGCATGCGCGTGGATCTTAAGGGAATCCGGTGAAAACAGAGACGCGCGAGACACTCATTTTTATGGACGCTTCTTGCTAAGCTCGCTTTTGCGCCTTTTAATCCGTGTCACAGAGTTACGCAATGGCGTACGCGTTCTTCTCTGTAATTCGTTTCGTTAGTTTTTTTTCTTCTTACATTTGATGCTATTTTGACTACTTGGTATTTCACTTTTTACGAGTATGCTTTATTGCTTTCGCTTTGTAAAAGTGACCGCCAGTTTGGGAACTCCTCAGTCCTTTCTCGCATTTGCTTGACGCTATGCCTTGATAGATGCATTTAAGCCTTTTGTAAACGAAAAAAAAAATTGAAGTTTCAATGCCGAAAGCAAGACAGCTGCACTGCCAGCACTTGGTGCCCACAACTTTGCAAAACTTGCAAGATTTGCTCGAAGGTACTTAGAACTTGTCGCAATTGGGATGATCATTTGTGCAGAATGACTACCCGATTTTTTAAATTGGGCTAGAAGTAGAGAAAGATCTGAATTGACGGGCTATGTAAACGTTGGACAGGAATTACTTGCGGAGGGACGACCCTACCCTTTGGATGGGAAGGCACTCACTAACAGAACGTAACCATTGAAAAGTTGGGCACACGTGAAAAACAATAATAACACCCTTTAATTACGTTTCAGCTAGTCGACTTACGTTTTTCGGAGTACGATACAGGCTTGCTCCACGCTCCCATTAAATGTTCCAGGTGCGGGGAAAGAACGTGTATGCATACAAGCGAGTTATGCTCGTGGGGAATGAAGAAAGCGACAAAAAAGTGACTACAAAATGTGGGTGCCTCCCTGCTTGCACGACAGGGCGGTTATAAAAAGGGCCCAGGAAGGGGGCGATCTCTTCGTTTGGGTGGTGGAAATAAGGGGAGGTGACAAAAAGACGTTTCCAGTTCAAGTTCGCGTCTATCTTTGAACAATGTGGGAGAATCTAACAAAAATTACAAGTACACAAAAGGACAACGTATTAATGACAGGCGTCAGTGGCTAACACTCTCACCAACAGTCTGGGAGCAATAAAGGTAAAAGGAAGTCAGCATGAGAAGGCAATTCAATACAAACCTTTCTAGGAGCTTTTGACGAGATGGTCGATGAGTTCTTAGGTAATTTACAATTACTAGCAGAAAAGAAATCTTGGAGAGGGGGGTGGGTGGTGGAGAAAATGCGAAGAATCAAACAGATACGCTCAAATTGTTCGTACGGTGTGAAAGTTACAAACTGATGATTGGAACGCTGTCCTGTGCCCAAAACAAAAAAGGATGTCTAGACTGGCGCCCGACGTTACTACAAGCACTTGCCCACCGGCTTTTCGATGAAAAAATTCCGCGTCTGTCCCTACTACCCTCTCAATTGATATAACGTAACGTCAACTAACGTAGCATAACCTAACGAACAGAAAAAGAAAGCGCTGAAACCCTAAGAAATGAAAATCGTAAAACTTATGATGTAGAAAAATAAAAAAATGCAAGAGCGGACTCAAACCACCGGACTTCGTGACGGGAAGCTGAGACGGAACCTCTACACCGCAACGGCAGGCGCTCTTGCTTGTCTTAAAAATTCGAATGTCGTCGCACAGCAACGCAGGCCTTAAGACGTCAACAGCCCCGCTGCGTTTAGTACAATCGCTTTATATGGTGAGTAACGGCTGAGAGCGAGAGCGTGACGTCCGGTCTAATGTGTAATATTTATACATTTGGTTTCGTTACAGTCCACCCTAAAGACGTGTCGATCAACGGCGGTATCATTTGGTTTCGTTACAGTCCAACCTAAAGACGTGTCGATCAACGCCGGTATCTTAGTATGGCGAGCGGCACGTGCCGCTTGGCGACGTTTGGCCTCGACGCATAACGTTAGGCTTACGTCGGGTTGTCGCATACCCGCGTCGCGCCTTCCCTCTGCTTTGCGTGAACATTTGCATAGGGGAATTGCAGATAAATGCAGGACTCTTCACGAAGGAAACACTACGATTGCGGCTTCACAGATTTCCCGCGAAACCAGCAGGGGGAGGTGTAACGTGTCTCAACCAGTAAAGAATTGATAACGGAAGCAGAGGCAGTTTCAAGAAAACACATTTATTCTCCAAAGGAACAAAATAGAGCGAGCAAAACCACACAAACCAAAATGAGGTAAACTTCTAAAACGTTTTAATGCCCAGAAAAACTGAACAGTCCACAACCAAAGACAACACGAAATCCCACAGTAGAAATCTATAACGCGGCCTTTTTCAGGTAAACGTTACTGCCGTCGAATATAGTCGCAGCATAGCCGTGAACGGGCAGGGTCCGCGTGCTGCGGTCACAATGTACTACAACCGGTGTAGTTGTCCATCTCTCAAAAGTCGGCGCTTGATAGTCATGGAGAAATGAAACGCGAACACAAAAATATGAACCGGAACGCACAAACGAGATTTCTTTCCATGCAAGCCAAAGTGACGCGTGCCTTAGATACAAACACAATGTTGGGAAATGGGGCTTTCCGTTTTTTTTAAGTGCAAATGCACTTCTTAAGCGAGCCTGAATCGTCCGCCGCCGTCGTCCGCATAGCAACAGCTGCGGGTGCGCGCGCTCCTCGTCTTCCTCCTCGTCTTCCCTAGCAACGGGGGGAGATGGGCGCGCGCTACTCTCCTCCTCCTCTCTCCGCTCAGTGACTGCGGGTGTTGGGCGCCTCCTCTCCACTTCGGGCGGGAGAGCTCTCGCCCGCTACGCGAGCGAGAGCTCTCCCGCCCGAAATCAGATGTATGCACTGAATCAGATGTATCAGATGTATGCACTGATCAGATGTATGCACTGATGTATGCACTGAATCAGATGTATGCACTGAAAGATAGGCAAGGCAATGTCATCACAAATAGGGATAAATAGTCACAGTGGCCGAGGAGCTCTATAGGGATTTATACAGTAGCCGGGACATCCAGAATAATACTAAACAAGAATGTAGTTCAGAGGAGATAGTCATTGCGTGACAGCACGACTTAAGCAAGGCAGATCTTAAGCATGACTCAGCAATCCCATTCTTGACCAACCGCGAATGAATGACGCTTTCGGACAACAAATACGCCGGTTGCTGGACGCTGGTTATCCGCAAAATGTTTTGCTTGCATCGTGTGGCCGGTTGCTCCGAAAGTTAAAACAGGAAAAACAACGCACGACGGAAGAAAGCAGGCCCAGAGAGGAATGGTCCAAGGTTTCTGTAATAACTTACGTGCATGGACTCTCCCATAGAATTAAGAAGGTGGCAGAAAATTACGATGTAAAGGTGGTGTTCTCTGCACAGAACAAAATAGGAAGTGTGTGTTGCATGGTCAAACAAAAGTATGAAAAAGAAGGAAAGAATGAAGGCAAGAATGAGTGTACTGTAAGACATGGACAGCAATTTGTTGATTGTATAAAAGATGTCGTGTATCGGATACCAATGACGTGCGGTCATGTGTATGTCGGGCAGACTGGAAGGTGTATAAATATAAAACTAAGAGAACACTTATCTAGTTTAAAAGGACGCCCATGCACACATTTGGCCTTACATTGCAACGCGTGTGGATGTACACCATGCTTCGACAACACTGTCATTTTGTTCAAGCATCACAATAAAACGTCAAGAGAGATCGTTGAGGCATCCCATATTTCCCACCAAAAAGAAGATTGTGTAAGCCATCCCCCAGTAACCTTGTTAGATAAGGAACTCTCGCTACTGTCATCGTTGGTGTGAATTGATGAGTGTACACGTTTTTTGCTATGTGTGCCGTTGATGGGTTCTTGTACTGATCTGCGCAGTGTTGTAGGGTATAAAAGTCTGTGTTTTTTCTAATAAACCACTCAGTTGATTAAGGCGCTTGTCCGTGTGTTCCTTTCTTTGTCCCCCTTTCTGTGCGCTATTACCTTCAAAATGAATCATTTCCAACTAGGCCGGCTCGCAGGGATGGCAAACCTGTATACGCGATGCCTAATGACCGCAAGTGTACCGAAATCTTGGAAGAACGCGAACATCATCCTAATCCATAAGAAAGGTGACATGAAGGATTTGAAAAATTACAGGCCGATCAGCTTACTGTCAATCGTCTAAAAGGCACTTGCCAAGGTAATCGCTAACAGAATTTCTGCAACCCTAGATTTCAGTCAACCTAAAGAACAAGCAGGGTTCCGTAAATGTTATTCAACAATGGACCATATTCACTCGATCAATCAGGTGATACAGGAGTGCGCTGAGTATACTAAACTCCTATACAGGGTGTCCCAGCTATCATGTACCAAGATTTAAAAAAAGAGCAATTGCCTTACTCGAAGGAAACCTAGTGCATAATGTTTCTAGTGCAGTGTACTACTGGGCAGTAATTTTTTCGTTAATGAGATTTAGATAATTAATTTTAATTAATTATCTAACTCGACAAATACTGTCCTAATCATCAAGGTGTCAATGAGGCACTTGTGGGTACGGACGAGAGGAATCTAACTGCGGTATTTTCAGCGACGAACTAATTGCGTACTCATTTATTCTGACTAATAAAGAAACCCCGCGAAATATGAAAAATACCACGTGACGGCGCTCCCACCTGCATCGTAAAGTAGCGCCCTCAAACTAGCTAATTGAAAGCAACTGTTTTGCCTGTCACATACCCGAAAGGACAGCGCATCCCCTTGATAGTGGCATGGAAGGTGTAGCAACACCAAGTTTTGGCGGCTTAGGAGCGGTTTGTTCTTATCAATTATGCACCGCTCTTCTCTTTCTTACGGCCGAGATCCTCTTGATAAAAAAATGCCCTCGCTAAAGCCCGGAATACATGGAGCGTTTATGCGATGAATAGTCGACGAACTTCGCCCGGCGGCGTCCGCTGGACGCCCGGCGGCGGAAAAAATTCCCCCGCGAGAATGTGAATTTGAAAAATTCACATTCTCCCCCGAGGGGGAGAATGTGAAAGTGCGAATGCACGGTTGTCGGCCCGCTTGCGGCGCTTGCGCTCGGCCCCCGCAGCCCACCGCCTCGCCGCCTTCTCTTCCATCTCTTCCATCGGGTTTGTAGTATCACGTGTACACCACGCAGTTATCAAGCCGCTATAACGCCGCTGAGTCGCCAACGCACGCCGCTGACGACGTAGTTTGAATGCGTTAAAGATATAAGGCGCGCCACTAACACTGGTATTAGCGTCGCGTCCGTGGCTTGGTCGGTAGAGCGTCGCGCTGCGGCCGCAAAGTCCTCGGATCGAAACCTGGCGCCGGATGCTGTTTCTTTTTTAAATATAGAGGAGCACTGCGGACGCCGCCGCCGCCGCCGCCGCCGGCGGTGGATGGTTTGGGGTCGCTTATAAAGTGCATTCGCACTTAAAACATCGTCCGCCGCCGATCTAGCCGGGGCAGAAAAAGTTCATCGACGGCAGCGGCAAAGCGTTGCCAAACATGGCGGCGCCCTCTCCACCCGCTTCACAGCGATAACAGCTTCGTCGCTAATCCCTCAATGCGATATCGTGTTCTAAACCGTTTACTTCGGATTAAATTTGTCCACTCTTGCCCTCACATCAATTTTCAAGCGACAAAGCCTTCTTTTTTCAGATAGAAGGGCGTTTTCCTAGCTGTTTAGTCTGACGCAGTAGCGTTTGTTGTCGTCGTAGCAACGATCTCGCGAGATGTGGCGAGACATTCCGTTCTCTCCGCCCGCGCCCCGACTTTCTGCTTCCGCGCGCGCTGCGTCCCGTCCCGTGCCGTAGCAGCGCAGCGGCGAGGCGACGGCGGCCGCCGTACTTTGCTACATGTAGCGCAGCCCGAAAACATTCGGCGTCGTGACGCGGCTGGTCTTCCGCCGCGCGAACTTCGTCGTGAAAGATCGCTCCATGTATTCTAGCCTTAAAGCAGTCGACGCGCTGCTGTAACCAAAGTGGAAACGCGAAAAGCAATGAAATAGACATACAATATTTATCCCGGCTCTGCTCCCACCACATAGAAAGAGTGCACGCGCGCTAATATTTCGTGGCAGTAACATGCTTCAGCCCAAAGCCAAACTACAACGAGGGCCTTATGTTTCGGGTATGCGTGCGACACTTTTACGTCAAAAATAAAACAAAATAAACAGACGGGGAATCCACCCACGTACACTCTAGAGAAAAGGCAAAAACATTGTGTTGAATAAATTTAATGCATACCACTTAAAAACGTGCCGATTTGGCCATAGGGAGGCCTGCACAAAACAAGGCAATACATCAGATTTTAGTGTTTCTTAATAACTGGTGCATTCGTTTGCACTGGTTGTCGTTCGCTACCTCCTAGAGGGCGTGTTCGAACAGGTCTCCTTCTGCAGCTACGCAGTACTGAGCCCGCTTAATCACATCTTCAGTGGCTTTCTTGATGATGGATGGAGGAATTGTGCTGCAGACATCCGTTATCTTGGCCTTGAGCTCATCAGATGTCTTCGTCTCGCTCGTGTAAACACGATCTTTCACATAGCCCCAAAGAAAGAAATCCAGTGGAGAAAGATCGGGTGACCTAGCCGGCCAATTTACAGGCCCGTGCCGTCCAATCCATTGTGCTTGGAAAGTCGCATCAAGCCAGTTTCGTGCTCGACTGCTGCTGTGTGCTGGCGCCCCGTCTTGCTGATCCCACATCAGTGGAAGACGTGACAGCGGGACTTCGCTGAGGCAGCGATCAACCGTTCCTTCCAGGATTTCGTTCACGTACCGCTGTCCAGTCAACGTCTGGTCGAAGAAGATTGGGCCTATTATAGTACCGGCGTAAATTCCGCACCACACATTAAATGACCACTGGTACTGGTGCCCAGTGCGTTTTACCCAGTGTGGATTGGAGTCGCTCCAATAGTGTGCATTGTGCAGATTTACCTGGCCGTTTCTGCAAAAATTGGCTTCATCTGTCCACATTACGTTGCTAAGAAAATCTGGTGACTCTTCAGATTTTGTCAGGATCCAATTTGAAAAATCCAGACGATTCTGAAAGTCCCTGTCTTCCAAGCATTGGTGCAGGCTAACGTGGTACGGGTGAAAGTCCGAGTCCTTCAGAATCCTCCAGACTGTCGACTTGGAAATTGGTGCCTGGGCGGCCACGTCTCGCACGCTAGCTTGAGGGTTTGCAGCCATAAATGCAAGAACATCCGTGCGTAGGCTTGTACTCACAGACGGAGTCCTCTGCCGCTGTTGTTGAAAAGATCCGGTTTGTCTCAAGATTTCATGATTTCTGATGATGGTCGATGCGTTGGGTTTACCGCCAAACTTCCACGACTGATAAATCTTTGAGGCCTTTCTCTTATTGCCATTTGCCGCTCCCAAGGCAAGGATCATGTTGGCCTTCTGTTCATTAGAAAAACGCATCGCGACTGGGACAATGCAAAACGCCCCTTTAAACTTTCCAGCTGATTTCTTCAATTCTTTTTAGGGGCGAAGCTCCTTAAGGCGTGCGTCTGTCCATCCGCGACGTATGTATGTAGCCACCTCTAGTTTAGTTCTTGGATTGTTTACTAGATGGCGTGGCTACCTCTAGTTTAGTTCTTGGATTGTTTACTAGATGGCGGTACTTGTATATGATGAAAAGATGCGCTTGGATTGTTTACTAGATGGCGTGGCTACCTCTAGTTTAGTTCTTGGATTGTTTACTAGATGGCGGGGAGCGTTGTAATAAAATCCGTTCGCTGTTGGCGCGCGCTCGGAGTCGCCCGATGGATAAGGCTGCAGATGTGCGAGCCCGCGAGGCAGAAGCGCTCCGTGAAGCTGCGCGACGCCGCCGCCAAGATCCTGCCGTACGAGAGCGGGAGGCCGAAGCGTGTCGTCTGGCTGCGCGACGACGCCGCCAAGATCCCAGCGTTCGAGAACGAGAGGCCCAAGCGTCACGGCAACGGCACGAGGACCCTGCCGTACGCGAAGCGGCACGGCTGCGGCGCGAAGAGGATCTCCAAAACGTCAGAGAACGGGAAGCGGCGAGAAAGCGCGCGTATCGGCAGGCAGACCCCGATGCAGTGAGAGCTTGTGAGGCGTCTGCAAAACGCATCAGGCGAGCTCAGCCCCAAGGTGCCGACGCGCGGTTTAAGCAAGACTTTCTAGACGTTACGTTCGGACACAGATGTAGTGGGCGAACTTTCACTGAAGAGTCACGGTTTTACCGATGATTTCCCCTCAGGAGCTTCGCCCACTCATCATCATTCACCCCGTGGATATGCTGTGAATTTTTGTTGGAACAGGTTCTGAGGCGAAAAAACGAACCATCCGTGCACTCGACCTACGCTAAGATAACCGCTATCACACCTCATTTTTAAATAGCAATATACGCGACGCGTTGCTTCCGCTGGGGCAGATGAGGCAGATAAAGCAAACACTCGTTCGCGATTTTTTCTTTCTTTCTTTCATTTATTTCATTCTGGCTAACTAAGAGAAACGTTGTTCGAGGGCGCTACTTTACGATGCAGGTGGGAGCGCCGTCACGTGGTATTTTTCATATTTCGCGGGGTTTCTTTATCAGTCAGAATAAATGAGTACGCAATTAGTTCGTCGCTGAAAATACCGCAGTCAGATTCCTCTCGTCCGTACCCACAAGTGCCTCATTGACACCTTGATGATTAGGACAGTATTTGTCGAGTTAGATAATTAATTAAAATTAATTATCCAAATCTCATTAACGAAAAAATTACTGCCCACTAGTACACTGCTCTAGAAACATTATGCACTAGGTTTTCTTCGAGTAAGGCAATTGCTCTTTTTTTAAATCTTGGTGCATGATAGCTGGGACACCCTGTATATAGCCTTCATAGATTATGAGAAAGCATTTGACTCGGTCGAAACCCTAGCAGTCATTCAGGCATTACGGAACCAGGGGGCAGATGAACATTATGTAAAAATACTAGAGAATATCTACAATGGGTCTATAGCTACCCTCATCCTCCATAAGGAGAGCAGCAAAATACCTTGTGGGGATTGCAGAGCTCCGCCACCTTTCCAGCTCTCTCGGCCCGCCGCAGAGGCGAGAGGGGGAAGGGGGGGGGGGCGCGGCCGAACCCCTCGCGTGACAGGTTTTGCCCAGAAGTTCCGGCGGCCTGGTCCGGTGCCGGCGACGGAGGGAGACCCTCCTTGGGATACGTACCATCATCGGGAGCGGCCGTAAGTACTACTTGCTGCTTTTTGGCCTTCCTTTGTCCGCCCTTGTGCCTGTTTCTCCCGTCCTGGCTAAGGTGGTCTTGGCGGTGTAGAGCGACGCGCCCGGCGTCCCTTATTGCAGTGCAATAAACGTCGGAGTGGGCGAATTCTGTGTCCTGTGTTCCTTACTGTTCGCTGCCGCTCCGTCAAGTTGGCGATCCGTGGCGGTGTTCAGCGGAGCTAGCCTTGCGGACGAACCTCGAGAATCGAGCTAGGCCGCCGTAAGAACCTGGTCCCCACAACCTATAAGGAAGGGTGTCAGACATGGAGACACATTCTCTCCAATGTTATTCACAGCATGTTTACAAGAAGTATTCAGAAGGTTGAATTGGGAACAAGTGGGAGTGAGAGTTAATGGAGAATACCTCAGTAACCTCAGATTCACTGATGACGTTGCCTTGCTAAGTAATTGCAAAGCATGCTTTCCGCACTGGATGAACAGAGTAGAACCGTGAGCCTGAAAATTAATGTGCAGAAAACCAAATTAATGATCAATAACCTCGGGACAGAGCAGCAGTTTCAGATAGGTGGCGAGGCCATGGAAGTAGTAAAGCGAAGATATCTACTTAGGCCGAGTTATGGCTCCAGGTCCCAACTATGAGGCAGAGATAATTCGAAGGATAAGAATGGGGTGGAGTGCATTCGGCAGGCATTCTCAGATAATGAATAGCAGCCTACCATTGCAGCCGAAGAAGAAAGTGTATGGCAGCTGCATCTTACCGGTACTCACCTACGGGGCAGAAATTTGGAGGGTCACTAAGAGGGTTCAACTTAAATTGAGAACGGCTCAGCGGGCAATGGAGCGGGAAATGATAAGTGTAACATTACGGGACAAGAAGAGAGCGGAGTGTGTCAGGGAACAAACACGTGTTAAGGACATATTAGTAGAAATTAAGAAGAAATGGACGTGGGCAGGGCATGTAATACGAAGGCAAGATAACCGCTGGACATTAAGTGTAACAGAGTGGATGCCTAGAGAAGGCAAGCGTTGCAGGGGGCGGCGGAAAGTTAGATGGGCAGATGAGATCAAGAAGTTTGCAGGGATAAATTGGTCTCAGTTGGCACAGGACCGGGGTAATTGGAGAATAATGGGAGAGGCCTTTGCCCTGCAGTGGGCGTAGATAAGCTGGTGGTGGTGATGATGATGATGATGATTACTCACTCTTGGCCTGCCCAATATCACGCCCTGTTTGCGGACACCTGCCCCTTCTGTGTGACTCCTGCGCCAGAAGCTCACGTTAAACACCTGTTGTAGACTTGCTCAGGTCTCAGAAACGCCCGAATTCAACACCATCGCGGCACAGGGCTCCATCCTGGGAGACCCCCAGATCTTGAGTATTGGATATGGGGAGCCCAGTACTGGTCTCTTCTTGAATTTTTGCGTGAAACTGGCGCCATGTTGTGCCTCTAAAACTTTCTGCTATGCCGTTGGGCAATCTCTCGCAATAAAAAAAAAAAGCCTAAACATCTATCAACCGCATGGTTAGTAGGCTCGCTCTGACGCTTGTGGGGTTGACGAAACACTAAAACACGTGCTTTATCGCTCTCCTCAATTTGGCCGGGAGTTGGGCTTGCCACCGAGGTCAGCTTATTTGTACGGCCGTCTCCTCACAAGACATAGTCTTAAGACGTTGGTCCCCATCATCGCTTTCACAGAAGGCAAGCAATGCTGTCCACTTTCAACTGTCAAAACGACTAGAGTGGGCACATGCACCCTCTTCCATTTCTCTCCCTTTGCACCTGCAAATAAAACGACAAATAAAAAATCGTCCTCTGATCGCGTAGTTGCGTAGGAGAATATGAGTTTATTACTGCCATTATTTGCGTCATCAGTAAGCACGTGTCTTTTGTGGCAGGGTGCTATCTTTTGCGATTCACACTCACCAGCATAGTTATTCCGATTTCTCTGTCCTGTCTTTTTGACAATTCTTTTTATCAATCAGCTACAACGGAGTGTTTTTAGCCCTGCTTAATCCATTGTAGTGATTACACCAATATTTTGGGGAGAGTTAATACCGCCATCCTGTTTGGAAGAAAAGACGCTAGCGCCTTTCGTAACCATCATCATCAGTCCGCCTTTTCATTTAGACACATGTAACCTTCTAAACTTTCCACTGTCTGCAACACTGATTTTATCATTCGGGGCTAAAGTACTGGGACTCTGCCAGAGGGACCTTTGCCGTGCGTTACACTAATTAATTCCAGAACCAGGCCGCCTGCCATGTTAGCTATCATTTGGCCGTGTTGGGTTCCCCTGTCAAACCTACGCGCACCTTGCTCACTGCTTCGACTGTACCAAATTCTCTCTTCGTTATACTTCTTCATTTTTGTGGCTTTTTATTTATTTTTTAGCTTCTGTCTATAATCTCGTAACTTTTATTTCTCTAGACATCCCCTGCTAATCCATCGTAATATTTAAACATCTATCTTTCCCCCCCCAAAACTACATAGTTTCTTTCGGTAAAGCACCCATTTCCATGCCAATTCCCCTGAGTGGGTATGAGCTATCTGTCTGGTATCACCACCACCATTTCCTACGGCAGCCCCACCCAAAACCCACACGCGTTCCCGTGTTCTGATCCTGCTCTTATAGCCGATCCGAGCTCAGGCAGTCTGTCCTTTCCTCGTGAGCAGGCGCCCACATGAATGAGGAAAATGCGTACGGGAAAGGTGAGTGTATGGCTCTTCAGTGATTCCAACGCGTTCGCTCATTATTCCCGGCGCGGATCGCGGTTACCTCCTTCGGAACGGAGGTATCTTCTTCTGGCGGAGTGAAGGGCAGCCCGGCTCCTTTGATTCCTTTCACTATTCTTGTTCGTGCTCTTTTCTCGGGACGCATTTTCTCTCGAATGACGCTTCAGCAGTTGCCCACTGCTTTTCTCACGCGACCTGTATTTTCGGAAAACTGAACTGTGGCCGAACCAGAGCCTTGCGCCGTGCCAAAAAATTGACTCATGTTGACTTCGCGCAGGGGGCAAAGTATTTATTGGGTGGCGTGCTTAACTGGCGAAGTGATATACGGCGATGGAAGATAGCGGTGGCTGGCAAAATGGCGTACAACCCAAAGCACGAGCCTCAAGCCAACGCGCTTCGTCGCCGTCTGCTGTGGCGTGTCATGCAGGGAGTAGTATGTGCGCCCTACTTTGTCACGGCGTTGTCATAGTCTTTGCGGAATTACGGCCTGGAGGGGTCGGGCGATGCACATGAAAATAGCTATACCTTTTTTATTTTACGGCATCTTTCACCACTGCTCTACTTACTAAGAATTTAACACGCCAATTTTAGCACCGAGCGTCCCTTAAGTCTTATCTTCAACGTGCGCACAACAAGATAGAGCGCCGGGACAAGAAGCGCGTGAACCTTCTTTCCTTTGGTTATGATTTACGAGACAAGATTGTGCGGATCATGCTCTTCTTTTAGAACCGAAGCTCTACTACGCTACATTTTTCAACGTTATTAGAGAGTTTTAGCTGACCGTTTCTGACGGTCCGCTCCGCTCCGATAGCAAGCGGGAGCGCCATTGCGCATGCGTGGCGCGCGTGGCTGCGAACGGCATTGGCTCCGGTTGTGCTGAGCGAGCGGACCGTCGAAGGCAAGCTGCGGCTTCTTTTCTTATCACTTCGCTCGTTTGGAGCCTCGCTAATGCGGTACCACGTGACTAGGCAAGGGTGAAACTGCTGATTCGCCTGTGCTGCGTCGCTCAGCGCCGGCTAGGCTGTCTGTGTGTGCACGTGAGGGCAAGCGAACCACGTGACTAGGCGAGACGTTAACGGCTGCTTCGCCTGCGCCTTGTCGCTCAATCTTTTTGCGATGGCCCGCCGGCTGTGTTTTCCGCACATGCCCTCCAGCGCGAGCGAAATAATAAATCAAATCTTCTAATTCACATAGGTAGACGGGAGGCTGAAAATCTCAACAGCGATTCATTGTGATATCGGCGGCCACCAATTGAGGGTGCGAGTACTAAATCTCATTATTTGATTGTGTTGGTGCTCTTTGTTCTATCTGATTGCTTCGTACAAAAACCAAATACAGTCGCACCTCGTTATAATGAAATAGTATCGGGACAGGCAATAGTTCGTTATAAGCAATATTCGTTGAAACAGTAAACGTAAAAATCGGCTAAAATGAATCGACAATCTGGTATGTTTTCGTCGAGGACTTCCATTCTCCACCCTTGATCCTTCAGTGACTTCTGGAGACCGTTTCGACACCGCCCTCGGTTTCGGCGTCACAATGATGAATCTAAATTTTAAAGGTGGATCGGACGTATTAACGTTGTTTTTTTAATTTTTACAAATCACATTAGCCAAGTCAAAATTTCATCAAATACTGTGTGCGTTTCGTTGCTTTCATTCGTGGTAACTGCCTTTGTGTTGAGCCTGACCCGGTTTTTCAACGAAAAGGTGAAGGGTGCGGTGAGCTTCGTTGTCGAGAATTGACTGACTTTTCGTGGAAAGGGTAGATGCAGAACGCTCTTGTTTCATTTTTTAGGTGGGGATGGGGGCGGGGATGTTCCTGGGAGCAGGCAAAGTGTTTATAAACTCGCTTTGCGCGCCGTTTCACTGTTTCATCATTTGCTGTATGCCAGCCAGAGCACGCTTCGTGCCTGCGAAGGAAGCTTGCATCCTGTGGCTTATGTCAGGTAGTACAACACTCTCACTGGTCAGCTTTGGGAACAATGTAGCCAAATAGAAGATGTAGCCTGCCTCACGCTTTGCTTTGAGGTGTTGAAACAGAATGACCAATAGTTTGAACCCAATTAAAATTGGTCCCCATATGAAACATTTTATAGTTTTGGAACTTGATGATTTTGTCATCCAGAGTAACAATTCAAAGTCAAGACCTGAATCCGCCTTACTTAATTTAAACTCTACGTTATAGTGCGCTCATTCAGTAGTACCGCAAAACTTTGCTTGTGCGTTTGTCGTAACAAAAAATTCCTGTAAAAGGGCGAAAATTTCACAAAATTGAAGCATTCCAGACAAAGGTACAAATACGGACGGCCAATGCCATTACTGTTGACATATTCCCGTATATGTCACAGCGACTGCACATTTGAGGTTAGTTCTTAAACCCGATTCGTATCATTGAAAATCTTGTGACGCGGCATGCTTTCGCCATACCTTCTGTTGTGGAAAGCTTCAGCCGAGGCTCATGCTGACATATTTTTCGTTTGGGCGTGATGTTCCCAGATGCCGAGCGGCCCGAGAGGCCACGCCCGCAGCCAATCTACTCTCTGCGGTGGTGCAGCGCTCCGCTTCAGAACCCTGACGTGTACGGGAGCGCCTTTCCCTTGGGAGTCCTCGTACCGCTCTACCTGATGCCGCTTCTCTTCGTCGTGAGCCGAGTTCTTTGAAAACTGTGACTCTGCTTCACTTTCCTTGCAGGCTGCTGCTGTGTGTAGCTCTGCCTGTGTTTCGGGAAGGTGTTTTAGGTGCGGAGCACCTCAGGACCGCATAATGTCCGTCTGCGTCCGTGCGCATAGCATTTACAATTGCAAAAAATCACACAGGCACCGGCAGGATTCGAGACTGTGTCTGGTAGACCAGACAGAGTTAGTGTCAGTCGTCTTACCTATTGGGCTACGACCATGAGTTAGTACCCGAGAGTCAAACGGCTAACTCCCTCGCCTGTAACGGTGCGGAGAACCTTAGGACCTCCCAATGTCCGTCCGCGTCCATCCGTGCGAACACCACCATCAACCGAAAATCAAGCGAAATTCTATTTGAGCCGTGAGTTGCAGTTTCATTTAGGGAATAATGAAGGTGCAACTCACGGCTCAAATCGATTGACGATAAGGGCGCAAATCGGATGTCACTCGGGGCGCAACTTGGATGTCATTTCGAGTCCCCGTACTCCGCACCCTCGCCATCATCCACGGAGTGGAGATGCTGCCATTTCTGTTTTCAGATTTTTGCAAGGCATTCGACAAAGTGTCTCACCAATTGCTTTTTCACGTGGTTGGACCTTTGGGCGTACCTCTGAATTTTAATATTAGATAGGTAGGTAACAGCAAAATAAGAAAGCAGATTCGTGCTATGGTCATCGCTTGTTGCCCTGTGGTGCAAATAAACAAATTAAGAAAATACGAAACCTCGTCAAAACTAACTGTCTATTTGGATTTCCAGGGTATGCATATTCATAAATCAGTTTTAAATTCCTTGGCGTCATTTAAATTTTCTGATATTTTTAACTGCTGCAAGAGAGAAGAGGTAGCTGGGGAATTATGCAGAGACGATAAGAGTGCTTTTACTAAATGCATTAGAAGGAAGGGGAGGATAAAAACTTACTTTCAACATTGCCATAATGGTGGCTACAGAGTCGTATATCCAAGGCGCTCGCACCTTGTATCGCAGTGCCTTCTGGGCTTGCTCACCAAGCTGGTGGTGGTGAGCATGGCCATTCCTTGGTCAACATCGTGGACCGGACCGGCCTTCTTGGCACCGAGACCCCGCACGAGTGACCCCCGAGCTGGCCGCTTCAAGAAGAACTCCTCCGGGAGCGTTCTTTCATTTTTTCGGTGTTTATTATACTGGCGTACATAGAAGGTACGCAACGGCGGCCAGTGCTGGTGCGCTCTTCCGCACTAGCAAGGACCTGTTTTGGGCTCAAACTTCTTCACGGAACTTTTGTTTCAAGCGTATCTACTCTGTGACTCGTTGGCGCCAAAGTCGCGCTGTGACAAATTTGATATCTGAGGTTTTATTGCATTAAGTGGGATGATGGATTTGTTTGGCAAGCCCTTTAAAACGAGGCGCGTCTACTCGATACAATTCTTCTAGCCGGTCCGCCCGGCCCGATGAAGGCTCTGCAACGCGAACGTTTTATGCTGTGGTGAACAAGTTGAATTACTGACATTTAGCGAGCATTTGGGCATACGTATACCGAAAAAAATTATCCCCCGCTCTAACATTGAGAACATCATAGAACCACGAATATAGATGTGGCATTTGCAATAATACGTGCAAGGCTAACTGGCAAAGCCAGAAAAGTGACGCTCACCTAGGAGGGCATATATGTTTAGTTCGCATATCAAGCGTGGCTGACTCGCGACTAGACATGCAGGTTGTTGGTCAAACAAGCCCTAATTAGATCACCTGCTGTCCAATTTATTCTCAAATGGTCGTATGAAATTGTATGCACAGTAGTGAATGTAAATAAATTTTAACCTTTCTGAAATATTCGTCGTAGGATTGGTGAACCTTATTAGAATAATAATAAAAAGGTTGCGCGGAATTCGCCGCCCTCCTTCACCGTGCGCGGCATGAGGCTGTTCATTCGGCTTGGAAGCCAACAACAGCAAAAAAAAGAGGATTCTTTGTCTTGAGGAAGTGTCCGGTTAATTCATGGGGGCGGGCTTGTTGAAGGAATATAGTCAATGTCCAAGGTTTCGGCTCCTATGTTCCTGTACATATGAAAGCTTAACTCACCATCTTGCTTTTCAGTTGATTTCCGTACGCTCGCGTATACAATAAAATGATTACATAAAGGCTCTGACCACCTCGTACGGGAAACTGCCAGTCTTTGTTTCGTAAGACGGAAATTGGCACGTTGGTGACATTTGGGGGAAATGAAGCTTTCAAAATACATCGTGCTGTACTTTTCGGTCGAGTAGGTGTTCGGCCTCGGCAATAAAAGGTTCATAGGGAGTGTGGGGATACAGGCAGATCCGCTACTTTCTTCCACAAAATGTTAAATTACATATTTACAACTCAATATTTTAGAGTCAACTTATGCTCTATTGGTTTGAGGGACGACTGCATTAAACATTTAAATAAACATCAACTGCTACAAAACAAGGTATTCCGTAATGCAACAAACAGCCTTCACGATTTCCTCCCGTCTCAGGACCTATACCATGACTTTAAAATGCTTCAAAATAAAGATCTATATTCATACATACTTGTACTATACAACATAGCGAATATGACGACTGCAAGTAGGTTTTTGCCGGATACCGCTAAATTAACAAAAAAAAAAAAAAACGCGAACGCGCCGTCGCATCCCACCTTGGCATACCCCCCTCTCAAGGCCTAACCACGGAAAGCAACAAGTCCAATGTCAGCTGCCCTACGCCCTGAACCAACTATACGTCTGTAACATACAAGCGGTCACACCTAAAGCCTTGGAAATAATAGTGTTGATTTAGCGCTCTTTTGCTAAATGGTAATACTTGTGTTGTTTCATGGTGCGGATTTCGAATTCTTGTAGGATGTAAAGCCGGTGTATATTTGTTCCTATGAAATCACATTGTATTTAGCACCCAGTAAAAATTGTTTGTTTCGACGCTGATTGTTTCATACTCTGTTCTGGCCGCTGAGAATGCAAACTTTGTGTTCATTAATTTTGTACGTGTGAGCGGACCCTTGCTTTTAAATTATCGTCATCAGTGCTGCGCTGCCGTCGATTTGTGCAAACGGGGCGGGGTCCTTGTCAACCCAACGTATTTGTTGGCTTTTTGACCCCACACCGGCATCAGGAGATGATAATGCAGGAAATAAAATTGACTTCGAATAGATCACGGTTGTGATTAGGCTCATGTTTTTTCTTGGGGCATTTGGTATATACCAGAAATGACATCAGGGGTAGAAAGTTCGCAGCTTACTTAAAATTTAGGAAGAAAAAATAGGTCAACCCAACGAGCCATGAAACGAAGGGTGAAAGGAGTAACGTTCAGGGATAAGAGATGACCGTCTTGGAACGAAAAAGAAAATCGGGTAGGCAGCGTCATTCTTCTGATTAAGATAAAGAGCTGTGGTTGTTCTGGGTACGTAAACCGACAAATTGAAAACGGATGGACCACTAGGATAACAGTGAATACTGAGACACGACAAGACGAAGGGGAATACGATTAACTCGATGGAGAGACGAAAGAACATCATAAAGCAAAGGAAGGGTTCAGCGGTTGCAGATCTGCGAGAGCGGCTTATACAGTGGACTTAGATAGGCTCATGAAGGAAACGACGACGACGACTTAGATACTGCGAGAAGCGAATACTGCGCCCACAGTTTCCGCCTTTCGCCTGCTTCTGTGGGGACCCCGCTGCGCACCAAATAAAGTTTGATGCCGAGTTCTAGCATTTTAGGGGCGAAGCACCTTAGGCCGAGGCTTGTCCATCCGGCGTCCGGCGTTCTTGCTCAAGGCACAGCACCGTGTAAATCGAAACATCAGTGAACAAAAGGTTCACAAAAGGATAACAAGAACAAAATAAAAGGTTCACAACAGGTCAGAGAGAGAGAGAGAGAGAGAGAGAGAGAGAGAGAGAGAGAGAGAGAGAGAGAGAGAGAGAGAGAGAGAGGGGGGGGGGGGGGGAGAGAGAGAGAGAGAGGGGGAGAGAGAGAGAGGGGGAGCGGGAGGAAGAGATAGAGAGAGAGACGCACAGCATCGTGTAAATCGCAGCACCTGTGAACAGGATGTGCAGGATGTGGAAGTGCTCGGAAGGGTAAGGTGTAGTGACCACCGTATGTTAAGATCGCGAATTAGGTTAGATTTCGGGAGGGACCGTAACAAGCTAGTACGAAAGAAGCCAATCAATGAGCTAACAGTAAGACGTAAAGTAGAAGAATTCAGGATCACGCTGCAGAACCGATATTCAGCTCTTGCCGAGGAAGCAGACCTTACAACACAGGAAGCCAGCGACAACCTTACACGCATTATCACAGAGTGTGCAGTAGAAGCCTGGGGCACGATGGCTAGACAGGATACTGGTAAACTTTCCCAGGAGACGAAAGATCTAATTAGGAAACGGCAAACCATGACAATAAACCCAGCTGACAGAATAAAACTAGCTGAGATTTCGAAGTTAATCAATAAGCGTAAGACAGCTGACATACGGAAGCATAATATGGAGAGGATCGAATACGCTGTAAAGAACGGAGGTAGCCTGAAAGCAGTGAAGAGGCGTCTTGACGTGGGAAAAAAATCAGATGTATGCACCTAAAGACAAGCAAGGCAATGTCATCACAAATAGGGACAAAATACAGTAGCCCAGGAGTTCTACAGGGGTCTGCACAATATCCGGGACATCAAGGATAATGCCGAACGAGAAAGTAGTTGACAGGAGATAGACATCCCACCAGTAATGAAAGAAGAAGTAAGGAAGGCTTTGAAAGAAATGAAAGGGGGCAAAGCACCTGGCGAGGATCAGGTAACAGCAGACCTCTTAAGGATGGCGGAGAAATTTTACTTGAAAAACTGGCAAACCCGTAATCGCAATGCCTAATGACCGCAATGGTACCGGAATGTCGGAAGAACGCGAACATCACCCTAATCCATAAGAGAGGTGACGTGAAGGACATGAAAAATTACAGGCCGATCAGCTTACTGTCAGTCGTCTACAAGGTACTTACCAAGGTAATCGCTAACACAATTTCTGCAACCTTAGATTTCAGTCAACCTAAAGAACAAGCAGGGTTCCGTAAAGGCTATTAAACAACGGACCATATTTACACGATCAATCAGGTGATAGAGAAGTGCGCTGAGTATAGTGAACCCCTATATATAGCCTTCATAGATTATGAGAAAGCATTTGACTCGGTCGAAACCTCAACAGTCATGCAGGCATTACGGAACCAGGGTGTAGATGAGCATTATGTAAGAACGCTAGAGGATATCTACAATGGGTCCACAGCTACCATCATCCTCCATAAGGAGAGCCGTAAAATACCCATAAGGAAGGGTGTCAGACAAGGACACACAATCTTCTTAATGTTATGTACAGCATGTTTACAAGAAGTATTCAGAACATTGGATTGGAAACAGGTGGGAGTAAGGGTTAAAGGGGTCCTGAAATACCTTCCGCCGATGCATGGATGTACATGTACCAAAATAAAGCAATGTATTTGCAATCTCCTCCCGCAAGAATTTTGTTAAAGCGATGAGTATTAGCTGAGAAATCGTAAATCAAAAACCGCGCATTATCGTCGCTCCGCGTTTCCTCCTCCTTTCGACTTACTCTCCGCTGTTGACGGCGCGCGAGCTTTGCCTCCCATGATGCTGCGCTCCGCAGCGGTGACGTACTTCCGCTATTACGCTGCTACTGTCGTCTGCTACGGGCAAGCTTTGTTGACACCATGAATCCCGCACTTCGCTCAAGGCTGGAAAACCGAACGAAAAATCTGGCCGCATGTGTGCGGCGGCCTCGCCTTGCCCTTTCGCGGTGTTCGTTGGTGCAGTTGCTATCGGTGGCACGTGACTTTTTATCGGCGGCGAACTCGCAGCCGTACGGGGAAGATCGTGCGCTCGTTCCCTTTGATGCACCGACACTGTTTATCCAAAAAGTGCCGTATCAGATGTGGCCCCGCTGGTGCCGGGTCTTATTTTGCGGCGGTCGTAATTCCTGCCGACGGCATGTGAAAAAGACATTTTAAATCGATACAGAACCCGTGCACAAAACCCTTCAATCATGTGACCAGTTCAGCAGCTTGGGGCGACGCGTGGTGGAGAGCGGCAACGTTGGCAAAGCATGCTCCACCGCGGCTGTGAGCTTTCTAGCGCTGGAGCGAGCGCCACTTCTTTGAGAATCTCAAACATCGGTTGCCTTGACAACAAGGCACAAACCACTGTAGAACACAGTTACGGTTGCGTGTTCCCGGTTCAGCTCGGGGCCCCACCTCGCGACATGTGGGCACTGCAGGCGTACCACCCACTCCCATTGGGAAGTGCGAGATGCGTTTGACATTACAGGAGGCGATGGTGTGTGTGTGTTGTGGACGTCTTTGTTTCGCGATGCAATGCGACGTTGTGCTTCTGCGGGTGGATAGTGCTTCCCATGGTCTGGGTTATCTTTCTCGAGCGACGTACGACTCAACCTCGCATGGTGTATGTGCAGTGTGCGTGGCTAAAAGCCATCTCGGCTTGTGCGCCGGAGTTAAGTGACTTGCTGTTCGTCCCCGCAAACCGCGCGCGAGGTGAGTGCCGAATTTACGACGGGCAGGAGGAGGCAACCCATCGTCTTTCAATAGCGGTTCAGACTTGCAACGCATGTTGTGGCGTTGTGTTCGTTCGAAACCCATCTCTGGATTGTTTTGAAGTAGAATAAAATGTATGCGTCAAACCCGGGCATTCGGCTCAGGGCGTTCTCTGCGATTGCACGAAAGAAGTGCCACGGGGCTTCAACGCTTTCTTTACGGAACGTACTTAGGTAAGGGAATATCCATGTCGTGTTATGGCCGTGCTGCATTTAATACAAACGGTTAAACGTTTGTTTACACTTGTTTCGTTTGTCGTAAAATGTCCAAGCACTCCGGAACTCCGCCGGCAGATGAGCCGGCGAGCCGACGCTGAGCAGACGACTCATCTCTTTGCCGGAAGTGCGTGAAAAAGCCGCCCAATAGCAGGATGTCTAGCTCATGACGAACATCTGGGAATCGATGATGTAGACATGTGAAGATGGCGGCGTCCAAAAACACGAAGGAAAGGGTGAGAAAAAAGCGACAAACTTTGCAGCAAAAGTGTGAGCTTTCCGCTGCGCGTAAAAGAGTAATACTTGGCACAGATGACGTTGACGACCCAATCTAACGATTGCGCTAGTTCATTTAGTGTGCTCAAAACGCCTTTCAGGGCCCCTTTAATGGAGAATACCTGAATAACCTCAGATTTACTGATGACGTTGCCTTGTTAAGTAACTAGGGGGAGGAATTGCAAAGCATGCTTGCCGCACTGGACAAACAGAGTAGAACCGTGGGCCTGAAAATTAATATGCAGAAAACTAAAGTAATGATCAATAACCTTGTTACAGCGCAGGGGTTTCAGATAGGTGGCGAGACCGTGCAAGTAGTAAGCGAATATATCTACTTAGGCCAAGTTGTGACCCAGGATCCCAACCATGAGGCATAGATAATTCGAAGGATAAGAATGGGGTGGAGTGCATTCCGCAGGCCTTCTCAGATAATGAATGGCAGCCTACGATTGTCCCTTAAGAAGAAAGTGTATGACAGCTGTATCCTACCGGTACTCACCTACGGGGTAGAAACTTGGAGGCTCACTAAGAGGGTTCAACTTAAATTGAGAACGAGTCAGCGCGCAATGGAACGGAAGATGAGAGGTGTAACATTAAGGAACAAGAAGAGAGCGTAGTGGGTCAGAGAACAAACGCGTGTTGAGGACATATTAGTAGAAATTAAGAAGAAGAAATTGACGTGGGCAGGGCATGTAATGCGAAGTCAAGATGACCGTTGGTCATTAAGGGTAACAGAGTGTGTTCGTAGAGAACGCAAGCGTTGCAGGGGGTGGCAGAAAGTTAGATGGGCAGATGAGATCAAGAAGTTTGCGGGGATGAATTGGTCGCAATTCGCACAGGACCGGGGCAATTGGAGAATAACGGGAAAGGCCTTTGCAATGCAGTGGGCGTGGATAGGCTGGTGATGATTGGTATGGATTGGATTGAAATAGATTGGGTTGGATTAAACTGAGCTGGATTGGATTGGATTGGAAATTGTTTTAGCAGCAATAAGCCTCTCACGGGTTATTTACAGTAAGAACGATCCCCAGTGCTTCGCCCACTCGTCATGATTCACTTTGTGGAAATGCCTGAATTTTTTCTCACTTGATATTCCGTCTCAACGCAATAAAATTGTTATGGTTGCAGATGTTGCAAAATAAAAATCTCCAAGATTTTGCTTTTGGCCTTAACCTTGACGCGGGCTAGGTAAAAGCAGTGGATGTATTTTGCTAAAGTTATACGGGCATGGTTGTAGTCCCAGAATTCCTGGAAAAATCGGGTTTGATGTGCTTCCTTGAAGGACGTTCTGTTCGTGTTCGTAACTGAAAATGAACAATAGTGTTAGTAACTGAAAATGAACAATAAGCATGCGCTTGAAGAGTCGCCGGAAACCCATATCGAGGTTCCTGAAAAAAGGCTAACCCAATCGGCAAAAAACAAGAAAAAACAGCGGACATATATGAAACCCTCACAAGTAGTCATAAGTAAATCGACGATGGAATACACCTAACCACCTGCAAACAATGTGACCGTGCCGGGGTCACTTGGCAGGATTATTGAACGAGATCGCGTTCTGTTGCCTTACGCATTGGATAGATGTCGCTCCCTGTCAGGGTTGCAGACGTGCGAATGTTTGCAGGCGCGAATTTTTGAAAAAATTGATTCTGGGAATATTTCGGTGGAAGAAATAACTGCGGGCAAAGGTGATGACCTTGACGTCGACTGTGTATTGTTGTGCTTATAGCACGCTAGAAAAAAAAATCTGGAAAGCGTGTCAGAAAGCAAGCGTAACGAGGCATGCGTACTGTATCGCACACGCTGAAAGAATAGTACAATAGGCACATTCTGCGAGTAGTGCTTTGGATGGCAAAAAAAGTTGAACGAGAAGCTTGCTGTCTTGCGGAATCTTACCATATTATCCTTCTAACGCAATTTACGCCTCCGACTGCCAACACAGAATATGGTTCTCTCGAACGATATATGACAAAAAAAAAAAAGAAAACCCTCGAAAAAGTACCTTGCCTAATCTCGATTGATTGATTGTAGGGTTTAACGCGCCGGCGCAACGCAGGTGATGAGGCACGCCATAGTGGAGGGCTCCAGATTAATTTCGGCCACCTGGGGATATTTAACGTGCGCTGAAATCTCGTACACACGGGCGTTTTTGCTTTTCGCCTCCATCAGAGAAACGGCCGCCGCAGACAAGAGTCGAACCCGCGACCTCGTGCTCACCAGCGCAACGCCTTAGTTACAGAGCCACCGCGGAGGGTCTTGCGTAATCTCGTGGATAGGAAAAAAAAACTGTTCGTACAGAATCCTCAGCTTATCCGTGCCGATGGCAAACATCTGAATTATAAGAAACTCACCGCCTAGAGTTTTACCGCCTGTCAGAACCGATCAGTTAGAGAGTACTGATCGGTTCTCTAAATTGATCGAGAATTTCCCTACGCCCCATACAGTTTAGTTTAATGCCAGAAGACATCATTTACAGCCGAACACAAATGAGCGAATTCATTGTACTAGCGAACATTAACGCAGGGACAAAGCTACAGAAGAGACGCTAGAAACGCACCCTAAAACTTCAACTCAGTTTCTGCCTCAGAAACACGGAATACGCCTATACGTGCACACACAAACAAATAAAATACGAACGCAAAAAATGTGAATCAGAACACACAAACCGCGCCATTTCTTTCCATGCAACTGAAATTGACGCATGGAGTTTTAAAAAATCCCCGCACCTCCCCGAGGGGGGTTGTGAGGATGCAGAAATGCATTGGGTGCACCGATGAGTGTGATGCGATTAATGGCGAAGAGAGAGGCGAGAGTGTGAGCGTAATCATTTATTTTTTTCTTTTCCCACACCCGTCATTTCCGCAAGATGACGATGGTGGTTGAACGCGAAGCTATGTCGTGATGGATTGTTTGGTTGGCCAATCTCTAGGAACATCATGCCACAATCATCATCAGACGCGCTGCGCACGCCGGCCAAGGGACGCACGACAACCCCCGACTATAATCTGCATAAAAAACAAAGTTGGGAAATGTGGCTGCCCGTATATACCTATAGCGCGCCATTTCTGCGCGCCATTTCTGCATAAAAAACAAAGTTGGGAAATGTGGCTGGCCGTATATAACTATAGCGCGCCATTATTGGACCTCCCCGAAAAGTATTTTTCAACTGTTCGCGTTCCGGTTTGTATTTTCGTGTCCGCATTTCATTTTCCCATGACTGTTCATGATACGTGGAAAGATAACCATAAGAACACAGTGAAATAGCAGTGACTTAGCTCGGCTATGCCAGGATGTACGTGGCGTAAGGTAAGGTTAAGCTGCTGATTCTTAGCTTGCCTGGTTGTCTAGGATTAGCTGATTGTCATGCTTACTGCTGCTAAAACGATTTCCAATTCAATTCAATCCAATTCAATTTATTCCAATCCAATCCAATTTAATCGCGGAAGCGGCGGCTCCGGCGCACCAGCTGTGCACCGCGTGACGTCACTGCTCCTCGCGCATGCGCAGCGAGGGTCTCTATGAGCCACGCGAAACTGCTCATCCTCGTACAGTGTTGCTCACGCTACAAAGCAAACAAAAATACTGCAAAAGTTACAATTGCTCATATCACAGAAGCTCAGCCCATATCGCAGGACGCAAATTAATCCGACACGTGTGTGCGGCAATGAACAGCAATCAACCTTCGCCTCTGGGTCCCTGTGTTGCCGCTGGGTTGACGTTCGCTTTTACGATTAATTCTCCAGTTAGCAATTTACTCGCCCAACTTCCCGCTTTATTGAATGCATTAGTTCGACACCGCTCACGGATGTAATGAAAAAGAAGAGTATCCGGGTAAAACGCGAAAATGTGCTGTGGAGCTTAGCAAATACAAGCAGCGTATGAGCCCTAAATGGAAGAGGAGAAATATTCTACTACGGCTCCATATTTTTACGTACCAAATCCGGGGAATCCGGGCAATATTTTCGCATCAATTTCTTTCGCATTAGATTTTGAGTCGCTATTCTGAAGAGTTTCATCTTCTGAAGTTTTTTAAAGTTTGCAAGCATTTGAAGTTCTGAATGAAAGTTTAAATAAAAGCTTCCCAGCGGACAATCAACATTTAGAATATTGAAGTTATTGAAGTACAAAGCCTGTGCTCTTCTTCGGTGGAATGAACTTTTGAGAGCTGATGGTATGCGTTTATATGGAATTTATTTTTGGTCAGGGAACAATTCTGCCCGTAAAAACAATGCCATCCGTCTGACAACCGTGCGCGATAAAGCTCTGTAGAAGCGTTATACTATGTGAAACGAGGCAGAAGCGCACCTGGAGGGCGAGGAGACTTTCGCACGAGCATCCGAAATCCGATATTGGGTCTGTATCATGCGCTCGGTTTAAAACAGCCTACCTTGGCGAAGAGTTAATGTCTGCTATTAAATTTTTGTTTTGTGTCGTCTGTAATAAAAAATGCAAAAAATAAAAAAAAAATACACGGAGGATATCCTTTCTTTTTACGTACAAGCAAAGCGTTGACTCGGCGTAGAACTTTTGTTGCGTTATTTTAGCACAAGTCGCACGAAAACAGTAATGTGTACGGCGTTGTTTTCCCATCTTTTTATGCCGTGTTTTTAACACAATGTGATTAAAGGGGCCGTGAAGAGAAAATGCATTTGTCTTTGCCTAATTTTATCTGCTTGAACGATCTTTTTAAGAACATAAATCCCAAATATTTTCGCAATTCATTGCTTCTGGAATTTAGGAGGCGCCTCGCAAGCGACCATGCGCGCACCGGCGGTCGACAGCGCCACTAGAATGACGTCACGTCAAGTAGATTCAGAATTCAACGCGGTTCAATGTTCTTTGTGTATAATATTCTGCAAAGCTGAAAACCCCATATTTTAAAAATAATGCATCCTTTATTCGTTGCCAAAAAACAGTTTTCTATCCACGTGAGCGGTGTCGTGACCGCTTCAGTTGTCTGGCAACCATTGCAGCAGAACTCAGACCTACTGGGTGTTTGTACAGTTTGTAGCCAGTTTCCCTGCTGGATTTCACGTTATTTTCCAGAATTCTCTTCGGAATCTTATCTTTTTTGTATGAAATGGCCCAAGATCGCTCGAGCAAAAAATAAAAAGTGCCCGTGTGCGATTCGAACTTGAGGCCTCCGGGCCAGCCCAACCTTACGGGCCAGCCTAGTCGGACACTTTATCCACTACACTATCGACGTGGTAAGCGCGCGCGGTGAAAAACTGCTGCATAAAAGCCTCTTCGCATTTGTAACCCAGAAACCTGTCGTGTTTTCATAAATTCTAATCTACCCAGAGCTTTAACCGCCAACTTACTGTTAAGCGCTTCTGCAGTAAGCCACAGCGGAGCGTATACAATCAACAAAACAGCGTTAACAGCATTGTTTATTGCAGGCAACAGGAAAGCAATCGTCGAACTGCGTGTTGTTGGGACTCAGCGCTGTATCGCTGCTTCTCGCAAGTTATTTTTGCGCTTGATGAGGGAATAATGGATGGTTTTTAAGTTCCGACTACTCGAAGTTCATTCGATAAACGTGTGTTATGTAATAAACTCTCATTTTAAGCGTTCGGTCATGTAAGCGTACGGTCATGTATCTCGTCAGGTCAGAAGTTTCACGTTCGCGCAACTCACTTTACAGGCTACGTGAGACAGACGTCGGCAAACTTGTGCGAGAATATCGGCTAGCAAAACGACAGTTTAGACTCGTAGAAACAGCGTAAACTGTTTACGAATGCCCAGTATCGATTAAACATGGTTACCTCTGCCTGCGCATCTCGCCAGTGTTGTTGATTGAAAGTTGGACCATTTTGATCAGTCGTATCAGAGATCAGACGTCTCCCGTTCAGTTGCAGGGGGAGTTTCATCATGGCGCCGATGTTGTAGCTTTATCTGGCCCTTTGCAAGCCCGCTCTATGCCGACATATTGTGCAGACAAGGGAGAACTGTGATTGGCTTCTTACTCACTTACTGAAACGTCACTTCACGAGTTGAGGAGGAAAGCCTCGGTGAAACCGTAACTGCATTTGTTTACTTATTTGCCGATATCGGGCGACAAAACCGGTATGCATTGTTTGTTTATCAAGGTTCCACGGTTATAAGTGCACACACAACACAGTTTTTTGAAAATCTTTTTACGACCCCTTGGGGCTTAGTAGGGTAGAGCGTGTGGAATACAAAAAGCTGATGATTACTGTACTCCATAATGCGAAATTTCTGCGCAGCGCGAACTGCAAGTCTTCTCGGTGACGGAGCGTCGCTGCTGCGTCTCAGGAAGTGATCGCGTGATTAGCGAAGGCATGGCGGGGCGCGCTACTCCCCGTTTATCTCACAGTGCTTCGCCGCCGTCGAAAATATTGTTGTAAACTGTGCTTGAACCTCCCGCGCAAATGTTCGCGCCACCTCTGCGCCGGCCGCGCGAAGTGTGTCTCCGCAAGTGATCGCAATCTGCGTCTCGGGAAGGGAACGCGAACTGCGTCTCAGGAAGTGAACGCGTCATCGTCGAGCGCACGACGGCAGGTGCTGCTACGGCGTCATCTCCCAGCGCGTCGCCACCGCCCAGCATGTCTTCTCACTGCCTCCCCCTCGCACTTTCGCCAAGCGTCGCCACCGAGGAGCGTCTCGCACCGGCTCGGCATCTCTGCCCTGCCCCTCACACTTTCGCCACACTTTCCTCCTCCGTTTTCATTCTGTCCTCGATTCTCCCAGCGTCACTAAATAAAGACTTTTAGAGTATCGGCACTCTTTAGTCTCATTGTTATGTGCCACCAGGATTTTCATTGGTCGGTCGGCACCCCGTGATATTTGTTTACATCTGGGCGCAGCCATTTTGTTTCTGCGCGCCTCTCTCCTCTCTCTCTCTCTCTGCTGCGGGGACGCTATAGAGCGGCCGGTGACACTCTGCCCGTCACAACCGGCAGCGGTTTCGTTGGGAGAGATGGCAACACTCCAAGCCAGAAACAAAATGGCCTCCAGACGCTTCCGGGTGCACGAAGTGTCGCTACTCTTAAGCGTAGCTTATTTAGGGATTGTAGTTCCCACTTCGTTCGCTCGGTAACGAGGTCAGCGCCGCCTTCAAACTACAGTAGCGGGCTCCGAAGTGCTCTGCACTAATATTAAAGGGGCACTGACACAAAATTTTGAAGGCGAAATAACTTCGGAGATAGATTGGTGTGAACACATATACACCATCTACAAAATGTCAGCGGCTAATACAGCCTAGAACATATTTAAAATCAATTTTAAAGTGTGCGAAAAGCAACCGAGCACCCAGCAGAGGACCACGCGCAATCGACATCCCGCGGATATTTTGTAAATAAACAACATCCAAACACGTCACGAGTTTGTGTTTGCCGCTTCCGCACTGCCGGCGTTTTAAATGCGGAGCATTTCTTAGGCTCGCCTGGTCCTGCGTCGTTGATGGCGGCGCCGTCCACACGCTCACTGCGCATGCGCAACTCTCCTCCTTACACCCACAGCTCCGCGGTACTACACTATAAAAAAAAGAAATAGTTAGCGGCGCCCGGTTTCGATCCCACGACTCTCTGGCCGCAACGGGAGGTACGCGGTGTTCTTCCCACTACGATACAAATCCAGGACAGGAGCAAGTGCTACGAACGCGCCTTATGTCCTTGACTCATTCAAACTACACAACGAAGGCACGCGAAGCTGAAAGTCAACGGAAACGACGAACTGAAAACTTTAGAGGGGGATGCTGAATTTCCCGTGGGAAAGCTGTGGCGGGAAGCGCCACGCGCCTTGCAGCTCAACCAGCCCCGTCCGCAGCGCCTCTGATGCTGATTGTGACAGGATGCCCCTAGGGATTGGCCAACCAAAGAATCCATCACGAGATAGGTTCGCGTTCAACCACCGTCGTCATCTTCCCGTAGGGGAACCGCCGAAGAAGAAGAAGAACGAGAAGACAAAGCTGCGAAGAGGAGGGCGTGTACATTGCTCTCAGCCGGTGCACCAATTAATGTCAACAACCTTTACCTCACCAAAGCTGACGGAGACTACTGATTCTACTACAGAGACAACATCGACAAGAACATGATGGACGAGTTTCGGCGCCTCGAGAACCACCGCCTACTCACCGTAACACAACAGCACTTGCGTGCCTTTGCCACCGGTGTGGACCCGGACGCGGAATTCCCTCTGGCGCTAGTAAAAACCAGATCACTCAACATAACGGCAACACAATGGAACCACACGGAACCGCCACGATGCTTCGCATCCTCATCAGGGTTCCCCACGGGAAGATGGTGTAATTTTTTTTTTCGCCTGCTCGCTGGCTCGCCGCTAGAATCGGAGGGCCGGAGGGCGGAGCTTCTGCTCTCGAGAACGAACGACCCGATCGTTGTCGGCGGAGGCACCGTGATTTCATCAGCTCACCGGGCAGCTGGCCGCGACCAAAGTTCCACAGCGATTCCAGGCACCCTGTTTCTATTACTTTTTATTTACATTGGACGCGAAAACGCGCCGGAGACACGAAAAGCCCACTGAGCGAGCCGCACGGTCGCTGTGCAGGTGGCGGCCACGGCCGCGAAGTGGCCCAGGCCGGCGCAGGTAGCTGGGGCGGTATTCTCGTAACTGTCCCTTTTGAAAACGTCCCTTTTGCGTCCCTTTCATCGTGACGTACTTCCGGATAAGAACTGGACGTTGGCAGCATGGAGGAAGGTTCGCAGTAGGTTTGCCGCGCTTGCGTTATGTCACTTCCGGTTGTTTGCTTTTAGCCAATCAGGGCTCGCCAAGAGGGACACTTTTGAAAGGGACGCAAAAGGGACAAAACTCGAGAATACCGCCCCTGGAGTGATAGCTCGTTACCGCTGCGCGAAATTGTACCAAAGTCCCAACCATGGTAGCTTATATGAGAAAGGAGTTCATGATGCGATGGCGGGTTGCATTAAAAATTATCATCTGCACCGCGTACGAGAGCGGCAATCGAATATCCGCCGCACTGCTAAGCCGAACACATCTGTAGGCGGACCTGTAGGCAGACCGGCCGGCACTCCCAGCGCGCGTCTTGCCACCCACTGTCTCGAGCGTCGCGCGTCGTTCTTTAGCCGCGGTAGCATTTGCACTCGCAGCGCCTGCGTCACGTCCATGGTCGCTTTGTAATTAAGCGACTCACGAGATCAGTACGTGGAGGCATTCGCATAAACTGCCGTCGATGCGGATTCGACAGTGCTACGGCAGCTCTGCTCTGTGCTATCCCTCCGACAGTCACGTGGTCAGCTTTGTTCACACAAAATCCATCGGTTCGCGGCACCCGCTGCAACCGAAACTGCGACTGGCCACATTGAAAATGCCTCTAAATAAACAACCGTCGCACGCTGAAGAAAATGAGGTTTCTACAGGTGATAAGTAGGTCACTAGCTACTTATCGCAACAAAGAAACAAAAACAAGATGCACAATTTTTGTGTCAGTGCCCCTTTAAAAACACTTCTTGTGGTGTGCCACCAATGGTTCCAGTATATTGCCAAATCTTGATACTTGAAGTATCGTTTCGTTTTGGTGCGAAGAAATCTTCTCTGCCAGTATGCTGAAGGAAACGTATGAAAAAAAAATAGAGTGCTAAAAATTCACCCTACCGTAGAGGTTACGTTAAGTGAAGGTTAACAATAAAAATGGTGATCGAGGCGGTTTTGCAGCCCAATTAGAAGGAACGAGGATGCCTTTGTTGTGACTATATAAGACGCGGATGTGGAAAGGGGTGGTAGAAAGTATTGCGAATGAAGAAGACAAGGCGGGAGAAAAATATTACAATCAAGAGCAGCTAACGCCATGGGGCACGTAAAGACAGTCAGGAATCAATCCTGTGAGGAGCTATTTCACGATCACACCCGTCGTTACGTTCTTCGAATAAGTGATGTGCGGATCAAAATGAGAAGCCACAGGCAGGCTGGTACGGGTGACTCTGCCGTGCAGTTTGACAGCAGGGTGCACTGTACGAACAGTATTTTCCTCCACTGCACCACTGCATCCAGCTCATACCTGCTGCGTAAGACAAAGACATTGATCGGAGTGGTTGTCACATTACATTCAAGGGCTTTGCAATATCAAACGGGCCACATATGTTTTTAACTCAGCTTTAATGTAGAGTGTTCTCTTGTAGTGAATTCTGTGCACACTGCAAAACGTTTCTCGTGTTTGCTAAAATATCTTTGCATCTAAGTAACAAAGAGCAAAATTTCGTTTTACCTAAATAGCAGGATAACGTATTAAGGACATCCGATGTGTTGCCCCTACAACAGAGAAAAAGAAAAGAAGGTACTAGGGGTACAAACGTGCACCATTCGTGTTTCTCAGAAATTTTAAATTTCTGTGCCGTTTAGCGGTTTAATACCGCTTCATCACGGTGAACTAAAAATAGTGCTTGCAAAACTCGCACTCCATTTTCTGAAGTCTGAACAACATCACCATACAACCAGCTGCATGCTTTCTCTTCGCCTTTTTCTAAAATTTAAGTTCTACTTTACTCATCCTTCCTCCAAGTCTTTCAGCCACAACAGCCCAGTGCCGCCATTGGAGCAGCATCACATTGATTTCCGATCTTTCGAGGCATACCAAGGCGTCGAACTGCGAGAGGCATTATCTCAGCTACGGGCACTAAATGCCAGATCCGGCTGGCTTTTAGCACAAGTAGAAGCAATAACTGAGCGATGCCCGCTGTTTTGGCGGGCCAAAACAGGAAAAACGGCGTGAAAGGCGGCCGTTCGGGGGCTGACGAGGATGGGAAATCACGGCCGGCTGCTGTATATTGGATATCGCCATAGCACCGGGAAGCGGTCGCCGCAGGCCATTCAACCGTCAGTCGAGACAGACTCCACGAGGCTTCGTTCTATCTACGCTGCCCAGTCTGCCCGCGGCCATCCGTGTGCTTAAACGGCTTCTCCAATTAGTCGATACTTGCTTCTGTTCCTGCTGTAATTCTCCTTTAGCCACAGTGAAGTGTCCGCTTGGTTCACAGTACAAATAAACGTTTACATTACGGCGTGCATGTTAGGTGCCTCTACAAGAAGTGACCCATCAAACCTTACGCTTCTTTCTCTTGCTGTTGTTATGACAGAGACAAAATCTGTCAGAGGGATGGTGCAAGTGGTATTTTCGTGGTTGCTTGAAAAAGACAGTACAGGTGCCGTCTGAAGTTATGGTAACAAGGATTTGTGAATATCATAAAATATTTGTTTGGTTGGCTTTATGAGAGCCATTATAGGTTTCCAGGGAGGTTTTTTTATTAGGGAAGACTCCTTTGAATGCACGCCAATATAACCAGGCAGGTTCCGAAAGAAGAAAGTACTGTAAACTTACGAGAACGTGTTCCAATTACTTTTGTCGGGATCTGTACCTTTCACACTTTTTATGCACTCTAAGCAGCAGAAAGTACATTCAGTTGGCCCTGACGAGATCTGAGGTACCAGCTGACCCAGAGCATTGCATATGCAATTCATAAATTTGAATAAAATATCTCACATTATCTTTTTACTAGATACGTTCTATAAGCAGCTGTTTCGGCGGGTATATGTCAAAGTATTAGTCTCTATAATTGTTTCCGAGTTAGTGGGGGTCTTTAAATGTTTCCCGCACTGCTTCAGTGCTCACTGAACAAACGCTCTCTCATAGTCTATAGATGCCATGTAAAGGAGTTTATTATACTCTGCTAATTTTTCTATCACTTGAATAACGACGTGGACGAAATGAATTGTTGAGTATCCTCTCCTAAGCCCAGACTGCTCTCTGGGTTGGTGGGAATCTAGGCTGTTACGTTATGGGTTATCTATTACTATGGTAAACAGTTTGTATACAACTGAGAGTAGGCTGATGGATCTGTAGTTCTTAAAATCATTGGTGCCCCCTTCTTGTGAAGGGGGCTGGAGGAGACCTACATAATACTCATAGGCGACGTATATGAAGGATTTACGGGAAGGACAATCCTTCGCAAGCCAAGCGACAAATTTCCGATCTTGAGGAGCGTACGACAGAGTGATACCGCCTCTCGAAAAGTAATCAGAGCTTGTCTTGGGGGGTATTCAGGAAGCTTGACTGGGAAAGCACGGAATTACGGATAACCGGAGAATACTTGAGCCATTTGAGGGGCCTAGACGACATAGCCTTGCTAAGCGAGTCGGCAGAACACCTGCAAAAATGCTTGAAGAACTAAATTCAGAAATTCAGTAGGGCTAAAGACAAATATGAACAAATCTGAAGTGATGATAAATAAACAAGCCGAAAGCGCCTTGTTCATCATATGTAACAAAACGCTAGAATAAGTAGAAGATTATAACTCGCTCGGCTAGGCCGTCTGTGTTGATCCCAATCACGGGAAACAAATCCGGGGCAGACTTGGTATGGGCTGGGGTGCACTCGGCAAACACGCCCAAATAATGTGTAGCGGCCTCTCCATCGTCAAAGCGTGCGCCCACTATCATCACCATGGGCCGCTGTGCCAGCGTCATCAGCGCGTGGCCTCGGCACGCAGGTAGAGCCACGCGCCGCAAAAGAACACCCAAGCTGCTGCGCTGCTCGGCCGCATTCCACGGGCGCTCCCCGGCTCGCGGACTCCTGCTGCCTTCGAAACTGGGCTGAAAATAAATGTAGGGTCAGCCGCACGACCACATTGGCTCCTACATTAATTGGTGACCCGGACGTGATCGCGCCATATACCCGGCCTGCGGCACACCGACCTGGCGACGTAGGGGGACCCGCCGATACCGCTGTTCGACGCACGCCACGTCAGAGGATGGTTCTTCAAGTTCGAGGCTACCCTCTGGCTCAGCCACGTCAGTGTACAGCCTCACAAGCACTCCATCCTCTGGGAGACGCTTCCGCTAGAGCTCCGCTGCATCCTCGTCCTCCCACTGCCCAGCGCCACCCCCTACGATGACCTTCACGCTGCCGTGCTCGCACATACGGCTTCGGGGACGACTGCTTTCGGCCTGCAGCAGATGAGACACCGGCACGGTCCGCGCACGCTTCGCCGCCGCCTGCAGCACTCGAGGTACCCGCACGGCTCGCGCATACTACGCCGCCACGCACGGTACCTTCCGTGCAACCCAGCACAGCGACGTTCGCTCCCACCGACGCCGACACTTTGGTCTCCGTCTCCAGCGCCGCAGCTGCACCTGCACCGACAAGACCGGCCGCCGACGACACAGCGGACGCTAACCAACCACAGCCTGCATTGTACGCTACTACCACATCCCGAGAAGGCGCCCCCATGCGCCCCTCCGCCGACGAGAGTCGCAGCCGACGTCATTGAAGACGCTCACTAGCCGCAACCGCCCGCCATTCCACCGCCTTCCAAGGCAAGCGACAGTATCAGCAAATTCTGCTTCTCCTCGAGCGACGTCGAGAAAGAGACATTCCCAACAGCGCCGTTTACAGACGTTGGGACTCTATCGCAAGATCGGCCTGCCAGGCAAGACACGTCCTCTGCGATATCGCCTACTCGACGCTGCGAAAGTCCTGTGCCTCGCACGCTGATGACGTCATCCCGCGCCAGTTCCTGTGGTCCTGACACTCGGATCAAGGACGATGTCATCGGCACACGTGCAGCCACGCTTCGCAGCCGCAGGCAACGTCGTAGGCGACACCAAAAACCCTCCCCGCGCGGACGCCTTTCCTCATCAGCACTCGGACGACGTCACGACGCCCAACAACGATCCGTACACACCGACTTCGCCACTATTCACAGCGCACACGTTGGACTAGACTTCCATTTACCAGCCACCGTCGGGCCCCCACGCGACTCGCGCGAGACTTGTGCCATCGAAATGCGCAGCGAACGCAGTCGCAGCGACAACCTGCACGTGCTCGACGGCTACGGTGGCGCTCATTCTGCGGCATGAAGAAGCTCAGACGCATATCACCGTACAACGTCCAACTTGCACGGCGGACCCATCAGCCGTGGTTCAACTTACTTGGGACCCAACGCAGCCCCATTTTCACCACGCCTAGTCCCTTGCCTAGCACCCAGCCTCGGCCCCCAGAGAGCCGCGACAAACAGGACGCTCTCACTGACTGACCAGGACAGCCTAAGGACATGGAAATCGGACAAATCACACCCGTGTTGTACATACCTGGGCATAGTTTTTGCGTACTCTACATCGTACATGTTAATACACTCATCTTAACGCGTCCTGCGCTAGGGGGGGGGGGGAGGGTCTATGTAGTGGCGTGCACCTCATCTTCTAGCAGCGCCACCATCATCCTCTGCATTATCCCACCATCATCATCAGCGGGGCTTGCCCGGACGCGTGAGCAGTGACACGCGACCCACAGATCGAACACGACCGAGCGCCTGGGCGGCCGCATGTCCGCACAGCTCCCACTCCTGGCCGGGCCTACGCTCTCTCCAATAAAATGTAGGAGGCCACTGCACCCTACCGAGTCTGCTTCCTACAAATGAAAAGCAAGCCATCTCTATCATTAAAAAGGAGAATATACAACCAAAGCATCCTTGCGGTGATGACATATGGAGCGGAGATTTGGCGCCTTACTCAACAACTTCAAGGCAAAGCCAGGTGGGCTCACTAGGCCATGGAAAGAAGAATGGTAGGAGTAGAGTTGAGGGACAGGAAGCGAGCTTCTTTGATCAGAGAAAAAACTAGAGTGGAAGATATCATAGTTCAAATAATGCACTAGCTGGCGCCACCATCCCCTGATTAAAACAAGAGGTAAGGGGCGCCATTGCAGAATGCATGAGCCTTGCCTCGGCGGCATCGGGATAATACGCATGCTAGAGCCCCTAAAGCGACTTGAGGCTCGGTGCGGCAGCTTTCTTGGTCGTTCAGTGAGGCAGTCACAGGAAGGCAACGCTGTGAGAAAAGGCGGAAAAACACTTGTCGTCTTCTTCGCTTAGGAGAAAGGCTGTGATAATCTGGGAACTCGAACGGAACACCGTTGCAACGCTGACGGCGGTAAAGTGCTGACGTCGGAGCCAGGATAAGCGTCAGCAACGCAAGCAACGGGGTTACGGGGGCAGGCTTTTCCGTTGCACAGCTTTACGCGTAACACGTCCTTTTATTTCTTTTCAACGTTAGGACCCCGTATTTCTAATTTCTTGCCTTCATTCCTTTTGATCTTCGTCCTAAACGACCTCGTTTTTACTCCGCAAGACGGCTGATTGGAAGAAATATCAGGTGTGGTGTCGTAATGTTGTCGAAACCGCTAAATTCGTAGCTAGGCTTCTAAGAATGACAGGACGTATTGGTGGACCTATCACTTTAGAAGACAACACAGAATGGAGAAATACGCACGCAAACCAAAGATACAGGGGGGGGGGGAAGATGGGGGGGGGTGTACAAACTCCGTATCTTCGGTGCGGAGAGGACGGAAGAAGCGGTTCCTGATGGCGGAATGACAAACAAAAAAGAACATCACAGTTAAATGTGGCGTTGGGGGGAAGAAGCTTCGTGGCAAAAAATGACCGGACAAATGACACACCTGTGGAAGATTGAAATTAATATGCATCCGAAATCTCGACAGAATTATTTTGGCTCGGGCTGTCAGCGTCTAACGTCGTCGACGTACCGTCGTCTCATGTAGTCACGCTACTAAAACACCCGGAAACTCGTTTACGCCTCGCGCTAGAACGGTGGGCAAAAACGCCAAGGCGCCAAGAACACACTTGTACACTGCATGCTTGGCCCCTCCCCACGTTTCACGTTAGTGGAGATGGCCCGGTTTTTGTCTTAACACTGACGCACCCGAGCTTACACGTCGCTAAACATTTTGCACACTCCTTGTGCAGCTGGTGCAATCTTGCCTTTAAAAGCTGACGAAGGACATTGTCCATAACCAAACATGCAAGCGACGTTTGATTGAGTCTACATGTGAATATGTCTGCCATTAGACAAAGCAACTGCCATGTTTACGTAAAAGGATAGCAAAAGGCTGGCATGGTGACACGGTGTGATAAGCCCAAATTCTTATTGCCCAGCTGCGGAAATATTGTTTTTTGTATTTTCTTTTGTGAACTGCACCGGATCAAGCACAAGTTTGAACAGCTCGACTGCTCGCGTGTCTCGTCTTGGATCTGTGTTTAATCTTCTTCTTACAAAGCACCTTTCAACCCAACCGCCAAATTAGGGACGGCCCGACCGGGAGAAAGCTGACTGCTGCAGTACTTATACGTTAATTGTGTAAAGAAATTACCACGACTTCGCAAGGAGAAGCACTCATCGGAAGAGCTTCAGAGGTCTTTTGAAGTCAAATACCAAAGAACATACTCACACAGGTTCCTCTTTAATAAGGACTACTCTAGAATGCCCTGGTACGGTTTAATTAATGGCGATGTGGGCTATACGCGCCATTAGCTACACGGCGAAACCGCACCCTTTGTTTAGGCTCTGACCCAAGGCGTCGCACACTTACTTCTTCCTTGTGTAGCGCTCACTAGCGACCTGCCGTTAGACGCAGGCAGCCACTCAAAACACCTTTCTCTCGGCGCTGCTGTTCGCTCTCTCCGAGTGACGAACACTGTCCCAGTCGAGGGTATGCGACGCGAGCAACCGGGATCTGATTATCCCAGTAAACAGTTCAAACTAGCTTCAAGTGCGCGTAAAATGGCGGAGGAGGGCCTGTTGTACTAGGCGTGCACTGTGGTAAATAACGGGAAATGTGTGCGTCGGCAGTTATCTGCACCTGACGCGGGTGGGACGGCGCCGCCGCCTGTTTCGGGAAAAGGCGTCTTGCTTTGTTGGAGTTTCACGCCCCCAAGGCATCCTCTATTTTTTTTCTCCGCGGAAAGCAGCGGGTGGTGGAACGGGATGCAATTCTGCGTCACACTGACACAGCGTGAATGGTATTGCGGAAGAACTAACTTACTGATTCCTCGCGCAAGCCAGCCTGCCGACTGTAGCACCAGTCTTCCTTTTTATGCATGCCTTCTGCGAGCGTTGGCAAGTCTGTATTGTTTCCTTTTTCAGTGCGTCAATCTTTCGAATTGCTGTATGGTTGAACAGCTAACTACACCTAGCGTAGATAACGAAATGCCATCTGTGTGGACGTATCACGTGAGAAACAGAAACCCCTTTTCCTCATTCTGTTCGTTTCATATTTAGGCTTTAACTGATACAGATAGCCATACCGCTCTATTTTAATACGCAAACTTTGAAAAGTGAATGGCTGCCTTGTGGGCGAGTTGGTATGGAATAGCTAGAGCCCAGGTGGGCAATCAAAGGAAGCTTACGTTGAGGATGTGTGCGCTGTCATTGTGTGTCCCTCTCAGTTCCAGTCTTTTATTTTGTAATCGTGATCTCCCATCGATCATATGTTGTGCAACCTAGATATGAATTTGAGAGCTGGCGTGTGCGATGTCGTTGTTGCCGATCATTGCGCAAGGTTTACATTCATACAACGAACTTGTATACTGCCTTTTCAAAGTCACCCGAAGCGAACTTGTCATACTGATTATGTTAGAGAGATAATTAGTTAAGAGTGATAACTCCCCAAACCTGGTTAGTGACAACGAAAATATCGAATTTGAATTCTTTCCCTATATCACAAAAGCAATTTCCCAATCTTCACACGAATATGTCAAATATAATTATGATTATCCTGTGTGCCCCTGAATAACTGGAGACATACTTGCTGTTCTGAAGAGTAAGAATTCTTATTACAACATATGCAAGAGAAACAAAACAAATGGGTATTACCGCAAACTGTTTAAGTATAACAGTAATAAGACAGTAGCAATGATTAGAAAATCAAGAAAACAGTATTATGCAAAACTGGTTGCACAAAAGAAAGGTGAAACGAAGCAAATGTGGAAGATAGTCAGAAACGTAATTGGAATATATCGACAACATAATGTCGCACCGAATAAGATCTCCCCACACGTTGCTAATGACTTTAACAATTACTTCATTAATCTAGGTTCCGGCCTTATCAGCAACTTCTGTTGCAGTTATCTACTTCACCTGTACCCAAAACTGTATCTAACAACTTCTGTTTTCATGAAGTTTCTATGAAGATGTAAGATCTATTGTCAGTTGGATTGCAGTAAATAAAGCAGCGGATCTGGCAGATGCGAGTAATAAAATAAAACATTGATGTCATTGGTCCTTACCTATGCCACCTGGTCAATCACTCCCATGTAAATAGCGGTTGCGCTGATATACTCAAAGTTGCAAAAGTGGTCCACATATAAAAAGACGGAGGTCCAATCCAACCAGGTAGCTACAGGACACTATCAGTAGTGAGTGCGCTTAACACTCTCTTCGAAAAGGTAATTGCACTACAGGTACAAAAACTTCTCAAAGAAGATATTATAACACCTCAGCAGCCCAGTTTTGTAGAAAATAGATCTACTTCAACAGCTGTACTTACTTTATCAAATGCTCTTAATACCGCCATGCATGGACATAACATAGCCGTCGTTGTTTTCCTGAATTTTAAAAAAAGAATTAAACACGGTTTATCATCCCATCTTGCTGCAGAAATTACAAAGTTACGGCTTTACAGAGAGCGCACTTAAATTCTTTCATAGCTATTTATCCTCCCGAAAGCGAAGGGTATTAGGTGTCATATCGGACGTCAAAGCGGTAACGTGCGGTGTACCACAGGGCTCCGTTATGGGTACAATATTGTTTTTTTTTTCACTTTGTATAAACGATCTCCAAAAAGCTATTTACTCTTCACAATTAATAATGTATGCAGGTGATGCTGCTCTTATTGTTACTGGAACCTCTCTTCCGGTACAAGACCAGGTACACTCCTGGTGCAAGACCACCAACAATTTATTTACGGTTACTCTCGGCAGCTCGTTAATACAGCCAGTCTTGTATTCCAAATACCCAGCAGTTATTTTTTATTGCCATTTAGTTTGGAGATAACAAACTAATAACGTATGCAAAAAACTAGCTTTTATATGACACGCGCTCTTTAAGGCAAGATATTATTTTCCTTACGAAGTACGACGCCCCCTCTACTTTGTTTTGTGTCATTCACCTATTAGTTATTGTTATTAATCTGGGGGCAAACATATAAAACCTACCAATCGCCTTCACATAGTCTATAAAAACGAGAATTGACCACGATAACTGCCAATTCAGGTCATTCTAGGAGCAACGTTTTTCGTGATCATCATGTCCTGTCGTTTTGGTGCTTGCGCAACTACAAAATTTCGCTCTTGGTCAAAAATATCATAAAACCAATTCTCCCCTTCCGTTGAGTCTCTTCGCCTTACCCTGTTGTAGCACAATGCAATTTTAACCTTCATAAATGTAGCACTGTATATGGTGAATGGCTCATCGAGTTCAGTAGAGTCAGAATATAGAACGAACTTCTGATAGAGGTTAAAACAGCGAGGAATTTTAAAATGGACACTTTACAGCATTACAAGACTAGTGAAAGTTTATCTGAAACTTGTTATGGGAATTTATTTTAGTGTCATATTTTTCTCCTCGGCTTTGTTGTGTGCATCTTGTGAACATCTACAATCACAGCTGTCTGATATGTAGTCTTGTATACATCTCAACTTCTCTTCAGCCCTCGATGCTCTGAGGCTGAATTGCTTGTGAATTGCTTGTAATTTTTATACTGCACCTGCCACTAGCCTTTGCAGCTATCAGTTCACACAGAGTTTCGTATATAATTCGGGTTTTATGGGATAAAGTTTCTCATAAAAAAACTGCAAGGACAGTAGTTTTCTGTCATCTTTCTCTTTAACCATCCTTCTTTTTTCCCCTTACGCGCCTCAATACATTATCCCTGTGAAGAATACCAGGCGCAGGAATGAAATTCGTAATTTATACAGAAGTGTCTGTCTATAAGTATACGCGTGATGCTCCGTACGTATACATAGGGTCTCATTATTCAAAACTTTTAGGGCCTGCATATGTTGATACGACTACTCACATTGTCACGGAAAATTTCTTCCCAACAATGCATTTGTGTGTATGAAATAAGAGAACTTTAAGTGAGTTACTTGCACTGCAGTTAACCTTCCGAAATGTAACACTGTATATGGTGAACGACTGACAGAGTTCAGTTGAGTCAAAATATAGAACGAACTACCGATAGAGGGGAAAACAGCGAGCGATGGCTTCGGCACATAATTTTGTGTATTGAATCGAGACATTAACGACAGCAAATGAGCCACGTAAATACTCCAGGAAGACCCTGCAGGAGTGTGACGCATGCGGCCAGAATGCCAACGCATGGTCTGAAAACGTCCTATAGGAGTTTTTCTTTAGGATTTCTTATGCAGCACTTGTTTCTGCCTGAGAAGTTTCAAGCATCTCAAAGGTTGTATGTGGTGTTTTTTTTCCCAATACGTACGCAAAAAATGTTTCAGGCAATGTTTCAGTTAAACCATTTCTAGCGCAAACGTTTTGCGTCCTATCTAGTGTTATCGCGACTGTAGCTGTGAAGCCTGTCAATGAAGTTCACAGATTGAGAGATTTCCGCGTGAGCAAGAAGAAAGGGCATTTCTAACCAACGACCGCCGGGCCTGCCGGCGGGGGCATTTTAAGCGCGTCTTCTGCTACCGTTATTTTTTCCTCGGCTGCTCTTAAACCCAGCTCTGAGACTACTTTAGGTCTATAATAGGCTGAATCAGTGATCATTTGTAATGCTATATATACGTCCAATGTAGTGTTTTTGACGCAAACGTTTCAAGCAGGACAGTTTCATAGGGTGGCTGGTTAAAGAGAAATAAAGGCGTTTAATTTCAGACTAGAATGGCTTACTTGTAATATACAAAACAACTGTTCTGCCACACCAAGTTGGAATGTATAAGTACCAGAGCCACCGAATATGGTACAGCTGAATCTTGTTATAACGAACACTGATGTAGCGAATTATCGGCTATAGCTAACTAAATACGAACTTTTCTTAGTGACGTTTTATTTCAGTGACGCTTACTCTTTTTATAACGAAACCGAAACCGCGAGAGCCATGCGCGATGTTGGCTATAACGAAGAAATCTTTGGTTCGGGATGAAAAATCCATTAGGCAAAGATCACATCCTCCTTTAAATAAATAAGAAGGCAGGACTGTTTTGTAAAACGGTCTTTGTTCCGCTGTTTTCACGATTTAATGTTCCGGCCAATTTAGTTTGAAATGCCACAAAGAGGCAGATAAGGATTACCTCGTTTATAGTGGGTTCGAAGCCTAGAATAATGCGTTTCTATATGTAGGATTTGCGCGAGCGAGATTACCGATTTTCGCCCCTACGGTTACAACGAATATCAGACATAACGAGATAATTTACTGCCCGGATACTACTTCGTTATAAAAAGGTTCGACTACTTTTGTAGCGGACCTACGGCCAGGCAAACGACATCCGATTAAGCACAAGATATCGAATCGTTTATTTTCCTTTCTTTTACAGAAGGAGGGCATAACCGCAAAAAGCCACTGTTACAAGGGGCTTGACGAGGCGGCTGCCCCGGTTTCCGGCAACAGCAGATACTACAGCAGATATGCCTCAAATAACCGAAATGAACACATCAGTTGAAAAAGGGGGATTAGTATTTTGTGCTCGTGGTGATGGGTACCAAGACCTGAGTTCGCCAAAGTATCACTTACCATGCCCCACCCAATATCCTATTAGTTCTGCAAGATAACTGATTGTTTGTCGGGTTTAACGCGCCGACGCAACGCAGGCAATGAGGCGCGCCGTAGTGGAGGGCTCCGGATTAATTTTGACCACCTTGGAATCTTTAAGAAATCTCGTTCACACGGACGTTTTTGCTTTTTAGTTCTGGAAGATAGCCGCTGGAATTTAAGTCTCGGGCGGGAAGTATAATTTCTCTGGTTGTCGATGGGCCCACGTGTTGCTCTGATTCCTGCTTCGGAAACAATTAAAGGTATGTGAGTTTCATCACTCCAGGTAACAAGCGAATTTTATATTTTGAAGAAGAAGTGAAGTTTATTTGCCGTTCAAGAAATGTAAAATTATTAAAATATACAGACGAGGGTCCCAAAGTCCCATGACTGCCAGGAGACCCTCGATGAGCAATTACAAATCATGGACACCTAAAAAAACAGCAATGAAAAATTTATGCTATAGCAAAGGTAAAATAATTAACAGATCATCATTATACATTAGGTAGAAACCTTGTACAAAGATACAATCACTATACACACACAAACAAACACATGCTAAACACTAAGAAGTTCAGGATACATGATAGTTCGCGCAATAAAGACAGCACTTGTCCGGAAAAAATAAAAAAGTAATCTTAATGTTTAAAACACAGTGTGATGAGACATATTGAAAATTTACTTTTAAACAGGGGTAAATGAACTGCAAAGAAAGATACTAGTTCTGCTAAAGAAGATCTGTTAGCGCTTTTTTAAATGCCGATATGAACAAGCAGGATTTTAGGCGTAGAGGCAGAGTGTTCCACAAAGAAATCGAAGCGAAGTGAGCACTCCTTTTTCCGTATATAGTCAGTGTAAACTGTTCGCAGTAAAAAAATTCGTTGACAGGAAAATATAGTGGGGTTCGGATTACGCAAATGCTGATTATCGATCAATTGAAAAGAGAGTTGGTGGTTAATTAGTTTAAACAACATCACAGCTATGTTGTAATTAAACAGGCAGTTGATTGACAATATATTGAACTTGCGTTACAGTAATGTCGAACTATAGTAAACAGTACTATCTGAAATGATGCGTAATGCTTGGTTTTGGATGTGTTAAACAGAGTGCAAATGTATTTATATGTGTTGCCCCATGCAATGATACCATAATTCAAGTGGTTGTGAATTAATGAAAAATAGAGCGATAGCAACGTATGAGTAGGGAAGTAATTCCTAGCCTTGAATAGTGCTCGAATGCCGAATGCAGTCGCTGTTTTTAGGTGGTTTATGTGATAGTTAAAGTTAAGGCAACAATAGAGGCTGATACCTAGGAATGTAGTGCAGTCACAAGGGGAAATTGGAGTATTACCGAGAAACAAGGAAGGGACCAGCAGAAATTGTCTGTGGCTTGACATAAAAACCATAAATGTAGACTTACTAGGATTAATAATTAAATGGTTCTTTTCGCACCAATCCAAAATATTAATGAGAACAGAATTTAATTTATTTGTCAAGGAATTTAAGCATTTGTCAGACATCGAAATGGTTGTGTCGTCTGCGTATATGACGCAATGAGATGAACCAGAAATATCAGGCAGCTTTATATACATTAATAAAAGCAAAGGACCCAGAATGGACCCCTGCGGAACACCTTCGTTAGATATTTTGGTCTCAGAGAAAGCATCCGCAGCATATACCACACATTTTCTATCAAGTAAATAGTTTTTCAGGAAGTTTAACGGGGGTCCGGATACACCATAGGAGTGTAGCTTGCTAAATAGAATCTCATGATTACTTGTATCGAACGCTTTTGTAAAGTCTAAAAACACTGAGCCAACGAATAGTGATTTATCTAACGAATGTTTGATAAAGTCGAGTAAAGAGATTAAAGCGAGACTGGTAGAGCTGCCCGAGCGAAAACCGGACTGGCAAGAATTTATTAAATTAAACTTTGTGAAATAGTTAGTTAGTCTTTTACAAAATAATTTCTCTATTAACTTGCTGAAAGAGGACAGAATCGAAATCGGTCGGTAATTAGAAACCTGTGCCTAAAGTGTTTACCAACACACTCGCACCCTCACGCACAAACAGTTGAACATGAGTTTGGCACCGTAAAAGAAGTTTCAGGCTTAAAATCCAAACAGCAAAAGTTAGGACATCCGAAATTACATTTTTCGGACTGCCGCGGACTGATTAGGACTGCAATCCTATATTCGTTTCTGAACTGCCTTCGTAGGTCCATTTCTACCCGATGACAGTCATCGAAGAATGTGAAGACTAATTGGGGCTGCTTAGCCGAGGTGGCCTTTTGAAGACTGACTGGCGGAACATCAACATCAAACACAAATAGGGAACCGACTGATGTCATCGTTTTAGTGGATGAGCTATCTTCTTTGCTTCCGGGATTACCGGCCAAGTTTTAGAAATTAATTAGCGCTCTAAGCCTACGACAAAGATTAATTTTACACTTTTGAGACAAGACAAGCACACCCACACGCACGCGCGCGCAGACTCACGCACAGGCACACAAACACACGGACGCGCGAAGGTTTGCATACGCAAGTGCAAAGTTCTTCACTCAGCTTGTAATTTTGATGCTCCCTTTGTCTAGTCGTGCTGCTCACCAGCCGGGATTTTACCGTCGAAGGTCCCAGAAAAAAGCTTCAACTTTCACCGAACGCCCTAAAAAGTTTACGCCTTTTCTAGGAGTTTGCCCCAGGCAGTTTTTCCCCTCTGTTACAAAATGCAGCTGATTTAATCGGTTGAAAAATGGCTGTCACGTGGCTGGGAGGCCGTAATCTAGGGGTAGACTGAAGTGAGAGAAAGGTTCGGGAAGGAGGGATTGCCTGTAGAAAGCTGACGTGCAGACGCGGCCGTTTGAAGGATTACGGCTGAAAGAAAAGAAGACGTTGATCGTAGGAAACATGCATGTGCCGAGGACTATGGATTAACGAATCGATCGGGGACGTTGAGTGAGCGGCCGTCTGGTCATCGGTTATGAGGGCAGCCGGGGAGAGCGGCCGTGCCGGAAAGAGTAGTGCTCGCACTTGAATCTGGGCCAATAGTTGGGCGGTGGCTCGGCGGATGATCATCCCGTCCAGAGAGACGCGTCTTCTATTAAGCTCACTCTGCGCAGGGATGAAATGTCGAGATGAGGAGGCGTTACCTTGCGAGATTACTTTCCGTTCATTGACAGCCGCAGGTTAGCTGTTTGCGTGTGACGGCTTTGTTTAGGCCAGAAAAGAAGGCATATCAAAGGCCGTATTCTTAGTTCCTCCTCCCCTCTATTTGCTCCCTCCACTCGGACTCGTCTCTGAGGAGGATTCCGCAATGCTTATGCATGAGCAATCGATTTCAAAGGTCTCCTCGACGGGAGGCTGGAATGGAGGAAGGACTCAGAACACCACGGTAAGCCTCTGGATTTAACCTTATGATCGATCGATCGATCGATCGATCGATCGATTGATTGATTGATTGATTGATTGATTGATTGATTGATTGATTGATTGATTGATTGATTGATTGATTGATTGATTGATTGATTGATTGATTGATCGATCGATCGATTAGTCTACAGGCCCACGCATGTGCAACAGCGCTAATGCTTCCATATTCGGCAAGTGCCTTGAAACGTTAATTTACCATTCAACTACCTGGTGGTTTTCCAATTACAAACGTTTCGGACGGCTTCTAGAACACCTAAAAGTTCCATAGATGCCGATGCTATAATGTGGGAGAGCCAGTAGCAGCGATTATTGCTCTGGGCTGGGAAACGAAAAGCAACTGTCGATGTAAGTCCTGCCTACGGGCCACCCATGACGACTGGCGGGAAACCCTTGCGCGGTTGTCGCACGGCGAGTATAGATGGTATTAACTGAAAAGCTTTTCTGTAAATTTCTTCGCTTGGCAACACCGGAAATGACCACAAACATGGCAGACGCGCCACGGACATGGCGCGGCTTGTGCCACTGCGCGCACGCCGTAGAAAAAAATAACACCGGCGTGCATTGCCTGCTCCGTTTCAATCCGATTCTCAACGGTGGCGTCAGCAGAGATGTTATTAATCGCACTCACATTGGAGTCGAGGCATTACTTTGCGTTCGGTGGGGTAGCGTTTGGAACGTCCAACACACATCATATGCTTAGCATGGACAAGTACCGCCACCACCCAGAGCCCGACGTAACCAGTCACGGCGCATTCACATGGTTACCTGCATGCGTGCCTCGCCAGTGAATACAAGCTATACAGTTACGCACTTTGCTTCTAGTGGACTGCCAACCGTGCCAAAAATCCGACCAACTTTGCAACTTATTCGCGGAGAAGCCCTACAAACGAACACATCATACTGGGCAAAGCAAACGATCGTGATTCCGGGAAAGCTTTCAGGCAGAAAAAGGGGAAATTGGTTCCGCGAAAGGCTTCACCGACCTTGCAAAATGGCTTCGCCTATCCTTTCGGGTCTCCGCACTCCCGTGAAAGCACCGATGATTTCGTTGTTAATTTATGAACAGCATGACTGGAGGAGAATATATTTGTGAGTCGCGTTACCAATCACGCCACAGCATTTCGGGGTTAGTTTAGGAGGGCACGAGTTGGATCACAGTGCAAGTTGTACGGTCTTGAATTGATGCGTCGGTGATGCTTGGCGTTCACACACATCAAGCTGATGAATGGACCAGCTTACACAGCGCCCTTCTACTCATACGCACATAAACAGACATAGAGGAGCACACACCTAAAGAGGGTGATTGGCCGAAGCTTGATGAAGCAGCTGATGAAATAAACAGCATCAACTAATCATATAAAATAAATGTATAATACATCCGTCGGTTGACAAAAATAACGAATTTCAATCAACAATTGTGGTTGATAAAATAAACAGCATCAATATTTTACAGAGAAAAACAAATAACTGAGCAGTCAGCTGCTAATTAGTCTATCAATTTGGCTAATGCAGTATTTACCCAATACAACTTGGAATTATACTGAGGTTTACAGCACCCCTTTATATTCCTCCATCGAATTTTTACAAGTATAGTTCTCAATTTCAGCAATAAACTGCCCAACACTGATTGAATAAGGATCTTGCTTTACAAGGAGGAATAATGCAAAACGGATGCTCGTTGGTTTTGACGAAGGGCGATAATATATACTAATAACGAACTGCTGAAGTGAAGCGAGGGCTGACGCGTAATCAGCATCTTAAAGATACCGGTTACTTCACCGTATCTCGGTACCAATTTTCGCTTTAAAAAAAAACAAAAAAAAGAATCCACGTCGGATTTTATTTACGTTTTACTGTCCCCGATTAAAGACGAACGCCTCCGAGTGCTTTGCGACGCCATCGCGATATATTTATGTTTGATGCCACGGGATGAATGACGTCATTAAGATCAACAAATGCGAAATATTTTGTTTAAAAAAGTCGCCGTAAACTTAGTATTCTATCATCGTTGCGGTGCCATCCAGGAAAAGAAAAAAAAGCGCCATAAAATGTTGCGAGACAGGTCGTTAGGGATGAAGCATAGAGGAGTAAGGCGAAACAACATTTTAAGCGACAGCTTTCGCGGCGAAGTTAGCAACAAAAGCTCGATAAGCGGCATAAAAACGATGTTTCAGGTCCGCAAACCAGCTTTTGATTAACCGAGAAGCATAGAAGCTTTCTGAGCATACAAGATGACAGATTGTACACAAGGCGGTGCGGAAAAGTGTAGATTGCGAGTAGATGTGGGGAAATTTGACAGGAGGGGGAGTGGACGTCCACGAGCAGCTACCCAAAGAAGGCTCGGTACGAACAAGATATTGCGGCAAGTTTCAACCTCGTTTATTCCTAGGTACGTAGCCAAAGAAAAAGTGGTGATTGCAGCGCATAATTTACGCGTTAAGAAGTAGTAGCATGAGCAACTCTTGCGACAAGGTAAATTTTTCCTTGATGCAGTCACATTAGCCTGATGTACGTTGCAGATATTTATCGACTGAAGGCTGCAAATAGAAAAAAAAAACGGCACTCAATTCAGTACAGCAGGAAGAAAATACCGGTGGCGTGTTGTTTCACATGCGAGTGAAGCGAAAATTCTTGAAACTTGCCAACTGTTTCTGGTCTGTATTTTCTGGCGTATGTTCTCGCGTAACTTTTTTTGCGGCCGGTTTGCGGTGTCGCTTTTCGCAGGGATTTTAGCTCCCGGTGACGGTTACAGTCCGAAACAAAATGTCAGACGGTCTGGCTGCGCCAACCCCGAAAAAACGTCCGATAGCTCATTTATTAGACCAAAATCACCATTTCCTTGCACCAAGTTACGCACTACTAGGCCCTTCTTTTACCTGTCGCTAATAAAATGCTGCACAGTCGCAATGTGACGAGGGCATGCGCCATATGTGCACGTGTGGGCGTGGGTCTAAAGGGCCGGACACGCTTGCGGAGAGCGATGCGTTTTCGCCGACGTTTCCCCTGTCTGGAATACGCCTGACAGCTAGAGGATTGATTTTGTAGAGCGAAAAAATGGGTGCGGAAACGCGTTGCTGAGAGAGGAAGAGGGCCCTGCAGCAGCCTAGCTGCGGGAGAAGGTAGAGAGAGGGTGGCGTCGGACGTGAAAGAGTCGCTGCCTCCGCGAATCACGTAGGCGCAATTGACCGGCAAGACGCTGGCAGGTTCCTGCACTGCTTTGACCCATTCTCTGGGGTGCACAACGGAATTCCCGAGATTGAGCGAAACTCGGGACACACGAGCTCTGGAGACGCCCACATAAAGTCAATCAATCAATCAATCAAACTTTATTTCAGGAATGTATACATTTACACGAATAAAATGTTACAGTACAGAGGAGGTCCCGAAGTTAGAAAACTGTCGGGGGGACCTCCGTTAGAGAATAAGTCTAGTGCAATAAAAACGCAGCAAGCAGTGAAAACACTTTGTACGAATTAAACAAAGAATGGGTAACATTTCATAAAAACAAGGCAAGAAAATTTCCGTGTAACAGCACGTGGTATGCTAAGTAGAAAAGATACTAACATGGTATAAATTAGAAGCATTGCACGATAGTAGAGTTTAGCAAACAACACGTTTTGTGATCAGGTACTCTTTAAACAGTTTGCGAAACGAATAGAACGTGGGACATAACTTTATTTCAAGTGGTATGTTGTTCCAGACGGATACACCTGTAAATTTAAGAGTTAGTTTTCCATAATTGGTGCGCACTTTAGGGAGAAGGAAATTGTGACAGGCTGAAAATCTGGTGTTATTAGTATTGACAAGATTAGTTATCGACAAGTATCGACAAGATTAGTTATTAGTATTAACAAGTGATGATATTATTTCAAGGCGGAGTTAGAATGCTTTAAAAATGCCGATTATTGAGGTGACGTAACCAGTCCAGGGCAGCGCGCTCCAAGGAGGCGCGGCTAGGGCGTGGCGGCGTTTTTCATGCGTCCTCTCCTTCCACTATTGCACTGGTGGCCACTGGGGGCAAGCAAATCAAACTACTTTAGTTTACATCACTTTTTTGTTATTCATATGTATTTCACGTTCCATCACGTTCAGGTGCTACGCGGCAGGCACTGTTCTTCAACATTTGCTTTTCCAAATCACAGTTTTGTGACTTTAGAAAAACCCGCTACATTTTTTCCTAAAAGTTCCCAATTGCTTGCAAATCACCCCATGGGCATGTGCTGCGAAGGAATAGCAACAACGACAACAATTTATCAAATTTGTTTGCTTTATTTCGCATTTCTCTCCACCGCTGCTGTTCGACTAAGCCCTCTGCAGTCATTGGTATTTTTTTATTGAGTCAAATTCCATCACTCCCCTATCTTCCTTCGCCCTATTTCCGCTCCCGTTTACCCCCCTTCTGGCGTACCGCTATTACTTTGTCTCAAAGCTATGCCGATCCCATTCACGAGAAAGGATGCGGCGATACTCGCCTCATCAACCGCATGGACTGCGCAGATGTCTATCTGGACTGACGCAAGGCAGCAATACGCACCTCTTCATGAGATTGATCCCAAGTGCACCTTCAGAATGCCACCTGGACTTAGCAAGCACGAGGAAGCCATTCTGCATAGGCTGCGCTTGAATGTGGCCTACACGGGACATTACCTGTACAAAATCCAGCAGGCATCTTCACCTTTTTGCTCCAAATGCGACTCACGAGAAGACATCCATCATGTTATATGCGTGTGTCCAAAGTACACCGTCCACTGACAGAAACTCATATTATCTTTGTGCGGGCAGCTTGGTGCGGGACTTGAGCTGAGGGCTCTTTCGGGTCGGGTCCCAGTCAGGCTGCGCGTGCAATCAAAGCTCTTTTGGAGTTTCTTCGGAGCACAGAACTGGACAGAGTTTTGTGATTGAAAATTTTGGCCGCATCAAATGACATCATTTCGTTTTCAGATTTTTTTTTCTCTCTTTTTTTTCTTTTTGTTTTTCTTCTCTCATCTAGCGTAGCAAGCCAGCCCGACGGCTGGGCTAACATCGCTGGTTTTCATTAAAGTTATTCTCTCTCTCCTCCCCTTCACTCGCTTTGCGTGCTCTGCTTTCTGCCAGACGACGACGACGCTGGACAAAATTAGTTTAAGTGTGTACAGATCGTCTCCGAAAATAGACACGCTCCATTGATTGTATAATATACTGCCAGTAACGTTTTCACAAGGAGGCTGCGACACGCAACGCCGCAAGCGAAACTGTGCCGCGCTGAATGTAAGGGAAACGCAATGTGATGCAACGCCTCGTTCGAAAACGTTTTGCGAGCAGACGATAACTGAAGCTCACGTTCCGGCTGTAGACGGATAAACGCGGGGTAGAACCTGCGCAAGCCATGTCCGGCGAACCACCTAAAAAAATTAAAGCCATTACACTCAATGTGAAAGCTGTTGGAAGTGCAGAGCAGTGATTCGGCATAATGGGCTTTACCGCCGTTATGCGCTTACTGCTACCACCTCATGCAATTCCAATTTCCCGCCTTCGCAGTGCTCGCGCGCCCCCTGCCTGACACTGAGCCAGCGGCAGTTCTGTTCTCTTTGTGCTTTTCTTCCCGCACGTGCCGGCATTGCATTGCCAGATTTTGCGTTTACTATCGTAAAAACGATCCCAACGGGCGTATTACATAAAGAACGCGGGCGCTGCCGGTTAATTACGTATATTTTCACTCAAATGTACCTATAGTTTTCTTAGCGCTAAACAACGGGATGATATGTGACAAGCGCCAGCGTTTCCCGAGTTTCGAACGCTTATGTCTATATAAACCGCTTGGCTTTCGATGCCGCTTGGGTACGCCGCGAACAACAGCGTTACCCCGGTACGCCGCCTTGGTGCTCTATATACTTGGGTCGAGCGAGTGAGCTAGGACGGCAAGGCGAGCGCCTAAAGTGCTCTTCATTTAAAATGCGAGGTCAGGGAAACACATCTGTAGTGATCATATTGCGCACATATCGGTTGACTGTCCACTGGTAGCGGTCGATGGTGCGGTCGCTACCAATGCTTCAGTGGAAGTTGCCCGTCGCGTAAACCTCGGTGGTCATGGAGCGAAAGCCGCCTCGAAGTCATCCAAAACGGGAGTCAGTCGCCAGATGACTGCACAGCCAATGCACAGTACCTTTCGAGAGACGAAAATGAGCTCGATAGAGTTCCTCTGCTAAACAAAAATTAGAGCAGTTCCACTCAACGTGGAAGCTGTCGAAAGTGCAGCGCAGTGACTTGCCACAGGGACTGTGGCGCCGTTCTCCGCTCTTTGCTGACACCCCTCGCGCTCTTCCTCTCTCTGTCCCACTCCTCTCTTGATGAATTCAACGTAGCTTTGTTCAATGCAGTTCAATTTTCCCGCCTTCGCAGTGTTCGCGCGCCTTCTTCTGGGACAGCCCGCATCCTCTTCCTTATCTCTTGTTTCTGTACGCTTGAAACGCTTACATCGTGCAAGGGTTCAAATTTAGGACTCATTGAAGTTTTACGAGAATCATGAGAAACATCCATTAAAACTTGTTTGCGGTTATAGCCCATCAGCGATGGGGCTGCGAAGAACCCAGTTTACTTCACCGTATCCCTAGGTCCTCGGTGCAAATATTGGTGCAGAAACAGCAATGAGAAGACCTAGAGCATGATGAAAAACTCCCACCTCCCCTCGCGGGAACCCTGTGTAGATAGGGAGGGGCGGAATGGGGAGGGGCGGATGCCGACGACGACAACGCCGACGACGCCGGATGCAGGGACAAGGCGGGTGAATGAGATGCGGTCGCATCTAAAAAACCTTTGTACCAAATTACTATTGATACAGACAGATTTCTCGCTATTACAAGAGGGAGCTTTACGTTGGGGGGGGGGGTGCCTTTTTTAGTAACTAATTAACCCCATTCTCGTGCCTCAGTTGGCCTTCGGAAAATACAACCCGTAAAGGCATAACGCTCATTTGAGATACGCACAAAGAACGAAACCATGAGGTTGCTTTTTCTGAGTGTTTTCTCTTCGTGCGTGTCTGCGCATGCTTATGGGACTGCAGTCCGATCTCATCTGTCCTCTCTTCTATGTCCCAATCTCTATTATTTAAAGTAATCACGCGTAACTTGCCAAGATATTCTTTAAACAAACAAAAAACATGAAAGGGTCGTTCTACGAAGTGAACCCGTATTCCATGCGAGGTTACATTTTACGATTTGTGCTGTCAGTGCTTATGTCGGTCTTTTTATTTTGTGTAATTGTTTATCTTATGTCTTCCCTCATTATTTTTTTTTTAATTTTTCAGCATGCTCTAGGAGAGCACAATTACGTACATTACGTTGTCATGGCAGCTGCACCACTGACGTCATTTTTGGCGCAGTGCCAACTTTTATTTCCGAGATTAATACACCCCCGACGTGAATTTTTAAGGCCGTGACGCATGCGCTCAAGCGTACGATTGAAAGCTCTTACAGGGGGGTGCATGAAAGTTGCCGCTCTCAAGTAATGGGGATCGCCGCATGGACAAGGCGCGGTAGTAGACGACACCCTTCGAGCGCTCCCACTGCAGCTTCCCACACTGACTATCGCGGGAGTTAACAATTTGGAATAGGAGCGCGTTTTCTTGCTCGTGTGACATTAATTCCGTGTACGGCCTTGATTTCAAGAGTTCCAAGGTAAGATACTGGACTGGATCAAGAGGGTAGAGGAGGTGTGCTCCGCATACAGCCTCCCTCCCTCTTCCCTCAGCCCCATTCACTTTTGGGATAAATAAAGTTGCTATTCACTCACTCTCTCAGGAAAAATTGCATTAATTTTATTGCGCTGCATTATACTTGCCCGTGAGTCCCAGTTCTATTTGTCCAAGGATTCATTGATGTAATTCGAAGCTCCTGAAAATAAATCCGTACTAGGCATATCATACAGAATCGCTAAGTCAAGCGATACTAATGATTTCTCAGGGCAAGTTTTCTTCCGGGATTGGTTTTTGTTATTTGGTTTGCATTCTACGAGCAGCCTTCGGAGCGACCTCTTCTTATTTTCGTTCATAAGGTCCTTTTTGTTTGTTACAGGCACACACACCAGCGACCGCATGCTTCCGCCTCCTGTCAGGACTCAGGAGCAAATGTGGTCGATTAATCGATGACCTCAAGGGAACGAAGTCCTGCGGAATGGAACAGCTGCACCCGTAGAAGGTTCTTTGATAAAAGGTTCACTGCCGCCGTGGGGGTACTTTTTGGAGCACTTGATGTGCTCTGTCTTTCAGAAATATCTTTATTTATTTAACTAGAATATTTTGTTGCATAATTCATTTGCATGGCTCCTCGTAAATATTTGTTCCTAATACCATGTCAACGCTGCCTTTTCCATTGGAACGTTTGCATTCCGTTATTATAATTTTTCTTAAAACGTAGCAGCCGGACCAGCCGGACTTCTCCGTTGACTGTCACACCTGAGCTCAAACAGCGGAAATCATTTTAGACCACTCGGTGTACAGAAAGATACGAGAGATAAACACTGCAACATTTTGAGACCGAATGAAAACGAATGCCCTCTACCCACCGGCAACTATGAGTTCTACGCCTACAATACTATATAAGATCCCCTTTCGCAGCAAAGATCTAATGAAAGATCTAATCAGGAAACGGCAAACCATGAGAATCTCTACCGCAGCTGACAGAATAGAACTAGCCGAGCTCTCGAAGTTAATCAATAGGCGTAAGACAGCTGACGTACGGAAGTATAATATGGAGAGGATCGAATACGCTGTAAAGAACGGAGGTAGCCTGAAAGCAGTGAAGAGACGTCTTGGCGTGGGGAAAAATCAGATCTATGCACTTAAGGATAAGCAAGGCAATGTCATCACAAATAGGGATAAAATAGTCACAGTGGCCGAGGAGTTCTATAGAGATCTGTACAGTAGCCGGGACATACAGGATAATGCCGAACGAGACAGTAGTTCAGAGGAGATAGACATCCCACCAGTAACGACCGAAGACGTAAGGAAGGCTTTGAAAGAAATGAAAGGGGGCAAAGCACCTGGTGAGGATCAGATAACAGCAGACCTCTTGAAGGATGGCGGAGAAATTGTACTTGAAAAACTGGCAAACCTGTATACGCAATGCCTAATGACCGCAATGGTACCGGAATCTTGGAAGAACGCGAACATCATCCTAATCCATAAGAAAGGCGACATGAAGGACTTGAAAAATTACAGGCCGATCAGCTTACTGTCAGTCGTCTACAAGGTATTTACCAAGGTAATCGCTAACCGAATCTCTGTAACCTTAGATTTCAGTCAACCTAAAGAACAAGCAGGGTTCCGTAAAGGTTATTCAACAATGGACCATATTCACACGATCAATCAGGTGATAGAGAAGTGCGCTGAGTATACTGAACCCCTATATATAGCCTTCATAGATTATGAGAAAGCATTTGACTCGGTCGAAACCCTAGCAGTCATTCAGGCATTACGGAACCAGGGGGTAGATGAGCAATATGTAAGAATACTAGAGGATATCTACAGTGGGTCTACAGCTACCATCATCCTCCATGGGGAGAGCAGTAAAATACCTATAAGGAAGGGTGTCAGACAAGGAGACACAATCTCTCCAATGTTATTCACAGCATGCTTAGAAGAAGTATTCAGAACGTTGGATTGGGAACAGGTGGGAGTAAGGGTTAATGGAGAATACCTCAGTAACCTCAGATTTGCTGATGACGTTGCCTTGCTAAGTAACTCGGGGGACGAATTGCAAAGCATGCTTTCCGCACTGGGCGAACAGAGTAGAACCGTGGGCCTGAAAATTAATATGCAGAAAACTAAAGTAATGATCAATAACCTCGGGACAGCACAGCAGTTTGAGATAGGTGGCGAGGCAGTGCAAGTGGTAAGTGATTATATCTACTTAGGCCAAGTTGTGACCCCAGATCCCAACCATGAGGCAGAGATAATTAGAAGGATCAGAATGGGGTGGAGTGCATTCGGCAGGCATTCTCAGATAATGAATGGAAGCCTACCATTGTCGCTGAAGAAGAAAGTGTATGACAGCTGCATCTTACCGGCACTCACCTACGGGGCAGAAACTTGGAGGCTCACTAAGAGAGTTCAACTTAAATTGAGAACGACTCAGCGGGCAATGGAGCGGAAAATGATAGGTGTAACATTAAGGGAGAAGAAGAGAGCAGAGTGGGTCAGAGAGCAAACTGGTGTTAAGGACATATTAGTAGAAATTAAGAAGAAGAAATGGACGTGGGCAGGGCATGTAATGCGAAGGCAAGATAACCGCTGGTCATTAAGGGTAACAGAGTGGATCCCTAGAGAAGGCAAGCGTTGCAGGGGGCGGCAGAAAGTTAGATGGGCAGATGAGATCAAGAAGTTTGCGGGGATAAATTGGTCACAGTTGGCACAGGACCGAGGTAATTGGAGAATAATGGGAGAGGCCTTTGCCCTGCAGTGGGCGTAGATAGGCTGGTGATGATGGTGATGATGATGATGATGATTCGCAGCAAATGTCCTCACGTGATTGGCCTGAGAGAGAGAGAGAGAGAGAGAGAGAGAGAGAGAGAGAGAGAGAGAGAGAGAGAGAGAGAGAGAGAGAGAGAGAGAGAGAGAGAGAGAGAGAGAGAGAGAGAGAGAGAGAGAGAGAGAGAGAGAGAGAGAGAGAGAGAGAGAGAGAATAACTTTATTTTTGACGAGACTCAGTACTCACGAGTGTCCCTCAGCTGAGGGAGGAGCGCCAGGTGATCCTGAGCCCTAGTGGCGGTCAGGAGCTGTAGCTCGGGTGAGAAGCTCCCGGTCACCATCAGCCAGGTAGGGAGAGGATTGGGTAAACGGAGCGGGAGTAAACAGGGGCATTCACAAATGGGATGTTAGGCTGTACATGTTTCAAACCAGATATTTCGTGCATCAAATGTGCCGCACTCAAGTAAATTGCCCCCTCCCCCCTAAAGAAAGAAAATGAAATCCAAATTAGACTAAATACAGCGGCAACGATGCCGTTGACTAAATGAAACACGATGCTATCTAATCGCAGAGAGCGAGCCAAAATAGTTCATCAGCGTAATGAGCAGGACACCTTTGTTATCATTGCTGGACCAGCCCTCGAAAAGTAGGCGACGTGCGCCGCCTTCGATTGACATTAGGAGCAATTAGACAATGGGAGGAAGCGGAGGGGGACAAGGAACGGATAAGTGTGGTAGTGAGCAGCTGCATTTCTGGAGCAGAACCCTTGCTGTGCAAATGTTTGTATGATCTTCTATCCTGTCATTTGCTACTATGTTCTCGCTCGTTGCCGAGATCTGTTTTCAGATGTTCGAACTTAATCAAGTGAGACTTTCGTTTGCTAACATTTTCACAGTTCTAGAATACACGCTGACAAAAACAAAGAAGAGAAATATTTATATTTCAAGAAAACGGTCATTTGTTCTTAGTGTTTTTGTTTTGTTTGTTATTGTACCGCGCCCAATATTACTACCTTTCTGATTGTGTTACAGAATAGACTTTATGGGAGCTTCGTTTGACGTGTGGAAGGAGAAAAAGAAGGAAGAAATTAGTTGATGAATACGTAGCACTTGGTTGGCTTGGGAAATAGTGCTCAAACGCATGCAAGAAAGCCAGCAAAATAGTGGTGGCATGGTACAATGTTGCGAAATTTATTGCAACAATATTGACAAAATATATTTACTAGGGCTACCAAAAAAAAGAAAGCTTGCGTCTGTGTATTATTTGAAAGAAGTGGCCCTCGGTGACTCATTGAACAGCATCACTGTTTCTAAAGGCGATGTTTTCGCACGAAAAAGAGGGAGAAATATCAGTAATCCTTCGAATTTGCCGCTTTTATACTTCAGAAGGGACGTCATTGGTTAGCTAACGCACAGAGAGTAACTGCTGTGTTGTCAAACGCAACAGGAGGCACCCATGCAATCGCACAATCACGTTTATAGGCTGCAGGTCTTGTCAGCGACCACCATTACCACAAAACCTGTGACGTGATATTTGCGGTGGAGAAGGTGGCGGGTGAGCGACCACCAATTTATCTTTTCCTTCATATCAAACTTTACTGAAGTTTGCTTGAAAACTGTTATTATCTTATTCTGACGTAATGGTCTTCCCAATTAACAGAACCCGTATTTTCTCTTCAGGTGTCCCTGAAAATGTCGTGCAAATAGAATAGATTAAACATATCTAGCCGTTTGACAACACGTGGGCAAATACAACTGGTCCTCTATAACAAGCTACAACCTGAAAAGATCCACTCTCAGCATTCACATTGTTCGCAGAATACCGTAAGTTTGTTTCACGACAACAACACTTTCAGAACTTAAAGGTCATACGCGCACAAAATAAAAAGGCAGCTTCATTCGGCCTGAAGACAAGATGCTGACTAACGGAAAACTGATGTCAAAGCTGGAGAAAGTCACGAAATAGCAATATTTCTCATTTAGTTTCAAAGCCAGCTTTCGAGAAATGTGCGCAACGTCGGGGTTATTTGACACGGACAAGAACGTCGGGAAACCGAAGACGTGGCCATATTATTTGGTTTGCTAACAGACTTCCTTATGGTTCCAACGAAGATGCCCGAAATGCAAATTTGAGACGCCTCCGACCGAATCACTTGGCGTAGCGAAATTCGAGGTTCCGCTTTATGGAGTTTTTCTCTCACGCGTATATCCGAATTACAACATGGAATGCTTGAACGGTTAGAAAACGCGTACTCGTGTGACGGCTTTCTTTTTTTACATAACTGACGCTTTCGACCTAGTTTCCTATTACAAAAGCGTAGTTTCGACGTTAACGTAAGGACACCTCTCACTACGGTTGCGCGTATAATATGGACGTGCCGCGGCTTGTAATCTGCTGATCCATCAATTTGGCAATGCTAGAACCTTGAGTAATAAAATAAATTTGGTCAGACAAATTTTATTCAAGCTTTTCAAATTTTACGAAGTCCAGGTTGCGGAAATATGATTTCTGTGATTTGTGTAACTTCTTTAAACTTGAACCACAACCATCTCCAAGAAGGATTCGATGCTTTGCAGTCCATCGTAGAGAGACACTCTTGCGGGATTGAACATGAATTAGAAAGAGATTTTCTCTGTGTGTCGCTTTCATTTCTACGAGTTCGTTCGCGCTTAGGTGTTCTTTGGTTTCTCTACACGGCAGCATTTTTTCATGCCATTCAAGTACCAGAGCAGAAAACCTAAACCGATCAAATTAATTAATAAAGCCAGTCAGATTATCCGCCTCTCAAATTAAACAATTTGCTCATTCTTAGTTACCCGGCTGACGCAAACAAACGCATACACGAACATATGTGCTCTCGAACACGCGCTACCCGCCGGGGTGGCTCAGAGGCTTGCTGTTGACCCCAAGACCGCAGGGTCGATCCCGGCCATGGGGGCCGCCTTTCTGGTGGAGGGGAAAAGCAAAAACTCCCCGTGTGTCGAGATTTAAGCGAACGCTAAAGATCACCAGGTGGTCCAAATTAATGCGCATCCCTCCACTACCATGCATCTCATATCCCACGTGTGGTTTCGATGCGTTAAACCTCAGAATCAATCTCTAACACGCGCACGAAATCAACATGCACCCACCAACAAACAAAATTCCACAAACACGTGCACACAACCAGACAAGCGTGCAAATGCTACCGCACACCAAGAAACACAACCAAAGTTCGCCTTGTAAGCCAGAGTTGGTCTTCGTTTGGCTTTGTGGCGACTTCCAAAAACATCAAAGCCACAGCGTCTGCGGCTCAAAACGAAAGTTTGCTCAGTGCTCGCAGTTCGGCCTCCAAAACAGACAGAACTATCGGGCAAATGAAGGCTCCAAACAAGCGTGCTAATGCGTCGAAGGTTTGCCGCCCAACTGCGGGACTTTCTCTAACCGCTATGGCAGAGGGAGATGCGTTTGAGCAAATGTGCAGATAGCCCTGCAAAGCGAGATTCTCTGCGAGAGGGCGCTAATTTATTCCCTAGGCGTCATTGCTTCGCACGTCCGGAAGCCGGCCGGGCCTTGTGGTGAGGCCCCTGTTGCGATCAATGCGTCGAAAACTAAATCTGTGTTGGTTTCGTTCGCGGCTGCGTTTGATAAAGCAAGGTCGCTGTTTTTGGCTTCCTCCTTGCTTTGCGCACTGTCTTCTTTTTCTGTTTTCGTGAAGCCGTCTCGGCTAATGCGTGACACCCCTGATCATTCGATTGTACACACTGAACTTGCTCGCGGGTTCGTTGGGACTAATGAACATGTGAGCCGAAACCTTCGACCGCCTTCGTCGGTACGTGTTCTGCGTATTCTATGCGTTTTGGTTCTTGGTGCTTGGTGAGTTGCACGCAGGATGCATTCAAATAAGTGCAAAGCACTTCGCGAAAGCTGAAAAAAATATGCACCGCACCGTCTAACGACGACGATGGTTGAACGCGAAGCTTTCTCGTGACGAATTTTTTGGTTTTCGTTGAAGTTTGGACTGAGGGTCGATCATGCCGATATGGAGCAATCAGATAGACGCCGGCTTTATAACGCAATGGGCCCAGGTTCAATTCCGGCCACTGGAGCGTTTTTTCTTTCCCTTCATCCACGACCAATCATCATCACCTCCAAAGAAAGTTCGCTTTCCTGCAGGGCGTTATCGCGTTACAGACGCCATCAGTGAGAGCACTAAAGCTTCGCTTAAAAAGCGAAAACGTGTTAGTGCAGGAAACGACGCTTCTCGTTCGTGCGCGTATAAGGATGAGGCAATTTACAGTCATTGAGACGCATTTACGCTAATGCGCAAGATAATTTGCCTGCTGTGAAACTGACCGATGAGAGAGGGAGGCGAGAAGTGGGGTTTAAAGAGGTTGTTGACGAGGTGGTACGAAGGGATAAAGAGAATATCAATGGTAACTTTGGGGAGGAGTGGACAATAGATCTTGCCAGGGAAGCGTTGAAGGAAACCTGATGACTGCGATCTTGTAAAGGTCTAGGAAGTGGAATGAGACGGCTGAAGAGGTGATCAACGAGGACAATACGGTAAGTGTAGCTAGGAGCATGATGATGCTTATGCGTCAAGTACATGCGCGGGAATATCTGTTTCAATTTTGCGTTGATACGAGCATGCACGTCAAACACACAGCTTGCACTGACGTCCATGTAGCGGCCTTGTTGGAGCACTGGTAGCACGATGTAAGGGCCTGAACTTATCTGCCGCTCTTATATGGAGCAGCACTAGGAAAGCTGAGAGCAGCACTCCAGAAATGGCTATGGTGACGTCACATGCAAGTTATGTTTTCGCTGGAAAAAAATTGGGCTACAATTATGCAGCACTACGCAACGCTTGAGGATAAGTGATATTACCATAAAAGCTTGATGTTTTGTTATAAATCATACTTGTTTCTGTGAACCGTACCAGTGGTATTGTTTCTTTATAACTGCATCACGTAATGTATGGAGGCGACAGTCAATACTATCTGCTGGATTCTTTTTAGCACCATTACCACATAACTTCATAGCAGAAGTGGCAACGTCTTTACAATTTTACCTGCCTTTTAGAGCACTCACTCTTCCACTTTCAAAATCCGTGAAAGTAAAAAGAGTGCCTATGGTCATTGCAAGTTTTTGTCCAAGAACTTAAATTTAGCCATGAACTGTCATACACATAAATTAGAGTGGCCATATAGAGCGCACGGTTATAAAAATTGCTACCTTCAAGGCATTAAACGCTGATGCGCAAGCGTAAAAGATTCGCTAGATATTGATAGGAAACTTTCTAGATATTCAATAGCTAAAGAGGCCCTAAGATGTTATCTGGCAACTTCGACATGTTTTTTGCATCTAGTTGTATACTCTAGTTAGCTTTTCTGCTTCAAAATGGTATATTTGTAGTTTATCGCGTGCTCGTATCGCTCATGACCGACAGTTTCACTTCAGCTGCTTTAATCGCTATAAAACAACCAACGAAAACAACAGGGAGGTAAGAATGTCCCCCGCAAGAGTAACGACGGACGTGGAATTGGCCACTTCTCAGGGTTGATAGACCACGCTAGCCTCCATTTCGTCTCGACGTCCATGTTTTACGGAGCCGCTTAAAGTAGCGTGTGTAGAAAATAAATGTGGAATGGGCGGGTGACCCGTGCGAAGGCAGGGGGCGTTGGCGCAATCGATGAAAGAAGAGCGGCCGCGCTCACATGCTCTAGCTTGAGGGTTCCGTGGCTTCCACGAAAACCGGACGTCTGGGTCCTGACTTCCCTGCTTGATCCGCCACAGCGTCGTCGCAAATGGCGCGCGCCACAAAAGAGGAGGAGAAGAGCTTTTTTCTTCCCCGAAGTAATTGGCTCAGCAGCTACTTCTTTATCCTCGTCGATTGTGCGGGAGTCTTGCACATAAGAAGGACCGTTCATAACACCGAAACAATTAGCTGTGGACCAACAATGCACATGCGGAAACTGAGTGCCACGGGTATGCTTCCACGTTTCCGAGTTGCTGAGTGCAGAAAAAATACCCGAACTATTGTTCACCACAATGTGGATGACAAGCTTTTTGTGCGCAGAATATTTCGGCCCTTACAGCTTGCACTTAAAACAAAGAAAAACTCACGTGCTGCCACTGTCGTCTGTGGGGGGCAGAACACCGCCGCTATCACTTCGCCGTGTACAGTACTGCGGTAAGTCTATAAGCATGCCGCCAGCCTCATTGGAGCGATGCAGCCGTCGTTTCAAATGAAGCACTAGGCCCCATATGGATTCATCACTACCGTGTGAGTGTCTTAGAATGTGAAAGAAATGTTTGCACTTAGGTTGTGTGAACGTGTGTGTTATGGTTTAATTTGAGCCCGCAGTGGAATTAAGCCGTCGTTAAAATGACTCTTGGATCGCTTAGATGTTCCCGAACAATGAATTCAACGGGCCGCGTTTTTTCCCCTACGCGATTCAGAGGCAGCAGCCAATGTTTCATACGCTAACTAGGGAGCAACGTTTTGTGGCGTTAAAGCTTAAAATGTGCGCACTTACCTAACTTACAATAAGAATTCCGCTTCCCCTGTCATCATCACATGCTTGTTCTGGAGGATCTAATGGCATGTTCAAGTCTGCCCTTCGAAATAAAATTTTCTCACTCACTCACTCACTCACTCACTCACTCACTCACTCACTCACTCACTCACTCACTCACTCACTCACTCACTCACTCACTCACTCACTCACTCACTCACTCACTCACTCACTCACTCACTCACTCACTCACTCACTCACTCACTCACTCACTCACTCACTCACTCACTCACTCACTCACTCACTCACTCACTCACTCACTCACTCACTCACTCACTCACTCACTCACTCACTCACTCACTCACTCACTCACTCACTCACTCACTCACTCACTCACTCACTCACTCACTCACTCACTCACTCACTCACTCACTCACTCACTCACTCACTCACTCACTCACTCACTCACTCACTCACTCACTCACTCACTCACTCACTCACTCACTCACTCACTCACTCACTCACTCACTCACTCACTCACTCACTCACTCACTCACAATGTTGAACAAGATTTGTTACTATGAAGGGAGTACTGTATGGGTGAGGATGGATAAAGAACAGCCGGCAGCGTCTTCTGTTGGGCATTTTCAGTGAATGACACGGCGCCTTCTCCCTTATTCTAAAGGCAACCCATAAAACCCTGTTGCATGATGCTGGCACATTGGTCGGTGTTTTATTTGGGACAGGATTAATTGGTTCAATTCATATCGGTAATGACTCTTGATGTTTATTCTTACTATCAGCTATAAAATGCCTTCGTTAAAAGCATCTTCGACCCTGGGCTAACCCTAAACCTAACCTTAAAGGAGACATGAAGAGAAAACGAAAGTTTGTTTTATTCGAAAGATTAGGTGTTTCATAGTACCCCAAGCGCTTTCCCGGAAGGAAATGATGCTTTATTCACTGAGAAATAAGGCAATTTAAGCCAAAATTTTAAATCTCCCGCTAAAATTGCACATTTCGTCACGTGAACAATGGCGTCATACGAGCCGGTCCATGAAACAGATACTTAGTATGTCGACTCCATATAGCACCCACACGCGGTAGTCAGACAGCAACCGGAAATCGTGCCGAAACCGAGACGGCGGCCACTTTAAAAATACTAGTAAAACCTAGTGCACCCGCAGCCCTAGTCATGGAATCGCCTGATCCGGAGAACAAAACTCTCGCCGAGGAGCTCGGGCTTGCATTTAACAGCCTCACACCACTTGAACGCTCATTGCTTCTAAGTGCACGAGCGGCAGGAGTTGTGGGATACGCGGTGGACAGGAAAGCGACCATTCCGCGATAGCCACAACAGACGAACGCCCTGCCGTCGGCACCGCTGCCTCGTCAGCCCCGTCGCGACGGACGAATACAGACTGGTACGTATGTGCCGTATTTTTATTACGGTTAATAATAGTTCAATTTCAGTAGCAGTATCGCTTATGCCAGTTGGCCGGTGTCGTGTATGGAAAGCCGTTCGCGCGAGCTCTCCAGAAAGATACGAGCGTCAATGCGCGGTGTACGGCATTTTTTCCCCCAAGGTCAGAGCGCTTTGACGGCGATTTGACGAAGTCGGCGACGAGCGCCAGCATGTCCCAGGAGTGAGCTCACGTAAGGGTCCGTTCCGTAATCACTTCGTCGGAAATGAAGCGAGCACACTCGTACTTCCTTTAGCTCCCTTTCTCCTCCGTTTGCAAAGTTCACAAAACGTAGCCACTTGCTTCGCCGAGGTTCGTCGTTGGGCAGCACATGAAAGGAGATCTCTTCACCGGCGGGGATGTCGCACACCTTCGACGATTTGCCCCTACTACATGGGCATTTCTAAACGCAGCAACGAAATTTCATTGTAAAGTACTCGAACAAACTGAAGTTTTCAGTGGTTGTAAACTGGAGAGCTCGTAACGACAGCAGCAAGCCAACACCATTCGAAACTTCTGCGACGACTGGCACTATCGCGTCGCTTCTTGCTTTTCCTTACTCCCCTCGTTTCTATTTTTACCTTTGCTGGTTGGCGATATGACGGCCAACCTCATGTCAAGGAATTAAGATACCAAGCAAGGTCGCGGCTGTACGTGCTGGAACGGTTCGTTGGCCCGTAAGAGCCTCGAACCCGAAAATTCGTCTGCGCGACGGCGAGGTGTCGAGCTCGGCCGGCGATAGTTTCATACGCATTGGCGCACACGCTTGCGTGTTCGTTCGGAACTTCAACCGTTTACTCCACCGTTCTTTGTCATAAAAAGAATGTGCAGTATGTTTCACGGGCATATAGCTCACTATGCAAACTGTAAGCCCTGCTTAACATGCGTTTGCTTTTGCCTGCCTCCGCCAATCGCAGAGCATTCTCGAGTGACATCATAGGTTCTGTTGCGGAAAATGAGCTGGTGGGTCGCATGGTCATTTCCTTTTTTCCTAATTATGTAGCTTATTTGAGCGAAGTTTGCGTTATAAGTGGTGTCGTTATGGTTCTAACGAGGCAACCTTTCGAATGAACCAAACTTGCGTTTTCTCTTCATGGCTCCTTTAACCCCAAGAAGGCAAAAAAAAAGACAATTAGTTTTTGTAGCGGCAAGCTAACAAACCTAGTAAAATTGGCGCTAGTGGCGCGAGGCTAAAGAAACCTCAGAGCTGACGGCCCCTCTTCCTTCGACGGAGATTCGGACGTTGCACCTCACATGGATTTCCGTACCTGCCGCGAAAAGTTCCCCATCACTGGCAGGCCCGGATCGTTTTGCCCGCGGCCTTTCACATCTCTCCCGAAATGGCCTACGTTAGCACGCGCTAGAACCCGCGGCGACCGGCTCCGCGAACTCGGCGTCTGTTCTCTCTATCTCTACTTCAAGCACGTACGCACGTGAACTATCGAGGAGAAGATCACGCGAGAGATCACGTCACGAACGCTCGACAGAGTGTTCTCGAAGGTCAAGCTGGCTGACGACGGGTGCTCCTCACGAGGCGCCCGCTCACGTGGGCTGGATATTTTTTCTTGGTATTTTTTTGCGAGCTCCTCATGTGACGCAAGCTCACGCGCAAGCCCGGGCAACACTGGACGCTCTTCACGAGGCGCACGTTCACGTGCGTTCGGCTGGGCTGAGGTATCTGGTAACACTCCACACCATAAAGTCTGCCTGCACAGCTTGAATGGAAAGCGTTTTGACTTCGTCTGCTATTTTTATGAAAGAGTTGCGTAAACATGCACCGTGTTTGCACGCTTTGGTTGTCAGACAACACCACCCTTAGAGTTTCCGGCCAAGTTTCCGGCGTACGGCTTTCTTCGCTGCATGGTACGCCTTAGTCGAGAGTTCGACGGAATGCCGTCTGGTCAGGTAAAGGCATTTATGGTACGCCTTTGCCTACTTGCCTACTTTGCCTACGCCTACTTGCGTTGCTACCGCGCTTGGCGGATGAAGAAACTGGCGGTGTACACGACGTCGGAGGACTTTCCATCACGTTAAACAGCGCGAGTCACTCCTGCAGCTTCTACTAACACCAGGCACACCGAAGGCTTGGCGCGTTATAACAACCTGGTTAGAGCACGTTATTTCAGCGTATTACAATCCTCACGTATACAGACTCAGAAAGTAATTTGAAGTACACCACGAGTCATCATTACAGAATCGTAGAGGGATGCCAACACCGGAAGTGTAGCATTTTGTCGGGAGCCTAGAGAGTGGGCGCAGGCTTCACGTACGTAAGTGTTTCGTGACCAATTGCTCCAGCCGGCTCGCTTCTCTTTCCCTGCTGCTCTTTTTCCACTGCCGCCCAAGCCTGTATTAAACACAGACGTCCGTGAATAAAGTTTCTTGCTCAACATGCCGCCAATCGTTTTGCTAAGCTATGCCCAGCCTGCCGCAAGAGGCTGCAACACTGTTTGTTTCAGAGTTGATTATCCAAGAAATTGTAAGATTGATTTTGATGATTGGTATTTCCTGCCATGTTAAGGCACTTTTATTTAGGGTACGGGAAAAGCAAGAACACATCGCATTTTTTACGTGTGCATGTTGATTCTGTGCATCTCTCAATTTTGTTCACTTCCACAGCTGCATGTTGCTCAAACCATGACCTGTAAAAGATTATGGTTGCCACAGAAACTTTTGATTCCAAACTTTTTAAGCGCTTGGCCCACTGACCTTACTGGGGAATATTTAAACCCATTTAAGCTATAGGTCTTTATCGTTTCACAGGGAATATTAGCTGTATGGGGAAATAAAGGTGGTCCTCATTAAAAAAAAGCGATTTCACCATTTGAAAGAAGAGGGAACTTACGGTAAGTTCTGCTGCAATTAGAAAGGTTTGCGTCGTTGTATCGGATCGTCGGAGACAGTTTTAACAATGCTAATGGTCGTATAATAAAGTGTTTGCTCAAACATCACCTCAGACCTAAGCCGACTTGCGAGAGGCAAACGTGATGGCAAAAAACATCAGTGGCTTCAGCTTCAAAATTTAGCGGGGACTGAAACTGAGATAACAAACAAAACAAAAACAGGACATGTTCCAACGGATCATGATGATACACACCATGAACGATAGTTCTTTAGTGTTCGTAAATTGATTTGCTAGCCATCGGTGCGGCAATTGATTGGAGAGACATCATCCCGTTCCATAAGAAAAACACCAAAGCTGCTGCTTATTCGATGGGCTAGTAGCAGATCTCCGTCCCCCCTTGTCCACTCGTCATGGCTAGTTTGCGCGGGAAGACGAGGTCTACGTATATCCATTGAGCTTATGGCACGCCTTCTTGGGTTGAAAGGGTCCGGAGATTAATGTTTGGATTGCGGGCACGAAGGCAATTGCTGTTTCTTGTGGACCACGGTGGCAGCCCAGGGCAAATAATACTGTCATGTTTGTACAAGGTCGTGTCTTCGTGTTTGTTGGTACTGCGGAAAGCCCACATAATGGCAGTTTTTTTAGCCTCGCGTTCCAGATGATGGGGGTCACGGGGATAAACAGTCTAGCGAAATTGTTTTGGCGCCAGGCCAACCCGCTTGGCGAAATGAGGTCATCAGGGTCAGTGAATTGCATGTGGAAGGAAATGTTTCTTTTTCATCCCGTCATCCGTCCTTCAATTCAATACGTAGATCGCTCGTATAGCTCCTGGTATACCTCTATATGGGTCACCTTGGCCTTACTGCAAACAAGGTGAAACTATATGTAGGTAATTGCAAAATTACCTCATCGTTTATTGTTACCAGCTGAAAAGTATGTGGTGAATGGTTTCACTGAAAATGGCCTCGGTGCCTTGAACTCTCACAAAATTTTGCCCACCTCCCACATACACACCCACGTTCTTGAACACACACACGCCCAAGTACATCCTAGTCATTGAAAGTTTCGCCGTGCTCCCCCCCCCCCCCCCCCCCCCCCATAATTATCTGATTAAGACAGAAACCGTGAGGCTATGAGCCGCATTATTGCACTATGATTTAAAGCTCGGTAAGTGGAAATAAATTGGTCTTCGCATAAAGCAGGTCTTCACGGTGCCCTTGAAGGAGCGCTTTGTTTGCGCTAACTCAGCTGGGTAGAGCTGTCGCTGGCCTGAACCATGACATTTGCAGCAACAAAGTGTTTCAGTTTAAGCCAAACCATGCCTGTTTCAATTTATGCATCCCCAGAAAGTAGAGGTACTTCCCCTCCATGTGCGTGACACATCCACGTCAGCTACAGTGATAGATCCGTCGGTATATCGCGTTGTTCATGCAGTATGCAGCTTTACGCTCCCACGGTTGGTCTTCCGAGCCCTTAATCATCCAGGCCGAGAAACAAAACACGAACGCCGTCTGCTACCGCACCAGCTTGCGCTGAAGCCACTCGTGTCCGGGAAAGCCGTTACCGCGACCCCGTTATTTTCTTCATTTCAACCTCCGGTTTCGTTGTTTGGGTGCGTAGGTGGATGGCAGCTTACATCGGCGGTAGATGACTTGGACAAAATACCCGCACAGAGGAGGCACTTCTCAGCATTCAGCAAGACCATTGATCAAGTGAAAACGTAAAAGTAGAACAGAGGACGGAAAGCTAGAACTTTTTTATAGGTCAGCTATAGCGGAGAACACCAATAGAGAGAAGCTTACGGGAGACAATGTGATAAATGAAATGGCCTACCAGAAACACGTGTATGTCGAAACCTTTAAAAAGCGCAACACTTGAAAAAGCGCGCCTCAAACGAAGGTAACACAGGGCGAGGGCTTATGGTTGTGAAACACTTCTGGTTGTGAAATTGTGAAAATCCCAGTGCGCAAATACACGAGGAATGACTGTAATGTGACTTGAGGGGAACAGCTTTCCCAGAAAGTAGATGGATGCAGCGCAGTGGCTCCTCCCACTCGCGTCACATGCCACCAGAGGGGTCAAACCATTCCCTGTCCTGTCGAGACCTGAGATGCACCGAAGAAACTATAATATCTAGAAGATTCGGAATCGGTAATGGGGCATGGCCAGATAATATGTTACGCTGAGGTGGCTATACCGAATTTGACGCAGCTTTGTTGATTCGGATTGTTACGACATAATAATGTTTGTCGTAGGCACTTAGCCTTTAGTGCAGGCCGTAGTAAGCTTTAAGCGCCTGCATTAACGTCAGGCACATACATTCGCTCAGTATGCCTACAAAAAGCATTAATCGTGCTCGTACGTACCCAACGCCTACTAGCGTTTGCTTCGGTATCTTTTTAATGGCAACCTAGCTATTCACAAATGCCACTACAAAGTAATCTGGCATCTTCCGGGTAATCGAATGACTAATTGATTCACCGATAATGTTCATTCACGGCCATTGGCCGTGATCATCGGCATACTTGCTGAAAGGGGAACTTCAATGGTCACAAATGGAAACCGTCTATTCAAATTTTGCCGAAGCGCTGTACTGATTGCTGATTGCGAAAATGGACGAGTTATCGATTCTCTCTTCAATTAGCAAGTGCAGTCACGTGCAGGGAACTTCTTATAAGGAGGGATATAAAGTGACAAGAATAGTCATCCTGCCTCTTTGCGCTATCGTATCTTAGCCAGCTGAAGGTAACCGTAAGAACAACAGACAGCAAAAAAAAAGGTTGGCGGCCATCATTATCGCTTGAAAAAGAGCGTCGGAAATTTAGACGGAGTATAAAACCACATGCGCTTATGATTGTCTTCTACTTCGTCCAAGTTTTTCGGGCATTTTTAAAGCGATAATAATGGGTACCCAACCAACTCAACGTAAAGCTGTGACGGTGACGACAAAAAAAAATTGAAAGTCGTTTAAAGGGACTCTAAAACACTTCGGATAAACGCTTTCACTTCTTACTTTGTGCCTGGAAGCACTGCGAAGCTATAGTCATCGCTAAGCATGGAGCGGCACTGCGTGATTTGCTCGTCGCAGCAGATCTACCTTCCGTTTCTGCTCTGCTTTTGTGGCGACTTTTTTTTTTAGAGTGACTATCAGATCAGTTTATTTCTTCAACTGAAACGGAGCCGGCCAATAGATGCGACATCGCTGTAATGACGTAATTTGAGGGTTCGAAGGACGCGAACACCGGGAATGAGAGAAAATTTTTGAGCAAGTTTCTAATTTATCTGATGGGGGTAGAGCGGTAATTTTTGGCTGAGGTGTTTTGTGACCCACTATTCTAAGTACAGCCGGTAAAACGCTTGTCTATAACAGCGATTTCAACTTCAACCAGCTACGTCCGAAAACTGCCGAAACATACTCGTTCCAAACATGTCGGAGGCAAAAGCGAAGGGCTAAGACTTCAGAATTCCGCAGTAGTTTTATTCAAATCCCGCTCCGGCAGGGCAGGATAGGGCTGAGAGTACGAACGCTGTGTTATAGACAAGCCTTTTACCGGCTGTACTGGATGGGTTTGTTGGCTACGTTCTGAAAGCATTAAAGATATACAAAAAAAGAAAAAAGTGTTGCAGGGTCCCTTTAAGGTGAACGCGAGTGTTACCGCCAGATGGGCAAGAGCGCCGCATAGTTATTGGTGCTTATCTGTTTTTTTTTTAAATGCAAGTTCAGCCCCAAATTCAGAGTTTACAGGCGCCTATTAAGTTTGGCGTCGTTTACGTGCTGTTTATCGCGACGAGCGCGACGCCTAGAGTATCAGTTGAAGGACCTGGACCTTCGCTTCTCTCAAACCGTTGCGAGACAATAAAGGCGGTCGAGGCGATACATTACGCTTACTTGAGGAGATATGGTCACGTAAGCGGGAACCTGGCTATATAGCATATACGCTCACGCCGTCTCCATGCTGTCATTCATGAGCATCCTGTTCAGCCTCCGCGCTCTCCATTGGCGCATACAATAGCCGCCACTGTGCCTAACCGCTGCTGTTTCCAACACCCCTGGGCGTCTCGTTGCAACGCCCTTTCTTGCTGGAAAGGCCATCTTTTGCTCTGTGAACTTGATTATACAGCGTAGGCATAGCTATAGCACCGGCGTTTATTGCATGTGCGGCACCCTTTTTTGTAGGCGACCTTGCTTGGCAGGCTTAACACTCAGAGTGTACCTTTACACCTAGGGTGCATATTTTCTTGGTCATATCAGATTGATCAAAGACCAGAACGGCGAGCCGTATGAATTCTTTTTTCTTTTTTTTTCGCGCAGACATAATCTCTCATCGAACACATGAGTGCCGATCCCTCAGCGATATAATTAATGCACACCTAAACAGCAAAAGTTGGGTTCTAGCAGGCATGGCAGAGCTGCATCACAATGGTTTGAATAGAGCCAGGCGGATAATTGCTTGCGGGCATATTATATCTTCTACGCCGTTCTTTTAATGCACAATTTAAGTTTTTATATGCAGGTTTGCTTTTACTTATGGTGTAATATCATAAAAATGATGCGCTATATTATCCAATAAGCCTTGCTAATAGCGCTCGCGAGGTAAGAAGCCTTCCTGGAATGTCCATGCTGCGGGTGGTCTATAGCCGCGGGGGCATCCAATCTCGTTAAACGCGGGGAGGGGCCAAATTGGGGAACCACGAGAGATTACCCGCGATCGAAACCTAATTTTGCGTGACCGCAATTCGCCGCGAATCGCCACTTTTCTCCTGCGGAAGAAAGCGAAGAGAAAAATCTGAGCGGGAAGCCCGGAAGGCTCAGCGGCAATGGACCAACCATTAGTCTTCCCAGCTGCCTTACTCGTGCGATCAACATGGCTGACGTCCATGAATTACGGCAGCAATTGGCTAGCTGCCCACTCAAAACAATCAAAGATCGAGCGGCGACAAATGTTTATACGCAAGAAAACTTGTTCAGAGATAAAAGGCGGCTTACGTTAAGTGCAGCGCCAACCCATCTTATAACAACAACGCAGTCTACGCAAACTCCCTGCAGAGTTACGTTCAGTTCGTTGGTCTTCCACTGCACGACTAAAGCGGTTTCAAGGTAGATTTAGCACTGTCGCAATGGTTCTGGTCATCGGTCCAATATTAAAAAAAATAAATTTGTGTGAGAGGTAATAGATTCGGGCTGCTGATGGCCGTGAAAAGTGTACAAGCGTCACTTAGCCCGATTCGGGGTGACGTAGCTACGAAGCTGACTTCAATTTCCGATCTGCGTTGACGCATATCCTATACGAGCAACTTAGCTTCCTGTAGCTTAATGGCCAGGTACAACGACGTGTCTAACTATAATGATTAGGTGTTGTACTTCACATCTCACACAAAGATAAATGATCTATTCAAAATTTTTCGATGAAAAGCGTTGTGCACATCGTCATCTGCGGTCCGCGCCCCGGACGTGCGCCAGATTTCATGGCGTGGATACAAGGTCCACATCATGGCCCCCTGCTCCGATTCCTTCGGGAATCCGGAGTGTATCTGTACATTTAATTTCCCCTTATGCCGAATAGCAAACTTCCGCAATAAAAAAAAACCACAATAAAGAGATTGGTCTTATTTTTAAACAAGTTTGTCAACCGGGTTTTAGCAGCTCTCCAGCCCTGTTCAGCGGGGCTTTAGAAATGCCGCCAGGCCCACAAGCGATAGCTCAACTTGGGCAGTATTCAAGATACGTAATTAAGATGAAGTCGCATAATCATGAAGCTTGCCACAGAGCTCTAGCTCTGCAATACAGAAATACCAACCTCACTCCATCGCATTTCAGATAAGCGAGTCAACGTCACCGGGACTGGTGACTGCATTCTTAATCGGCGCCAGAGAATTGTGACATAATGTCGGAGCCACGCCAGGAGCTAAATAAAATGATACATGCTGCACGCGTGACCTTCGTCATGCTGCCCCTCTATGACACAGTACAGGTCGGACCTTTCCGTGTAAGCCGTTGTCGAAGTCTGTGCCCTCACATATTGCAACTAATTATAGACGGTATTCGTTGAAAAGTTTAGCGGTCAATTTCTTTCCTTGGAAACACTGGAAACGGCCACAGACATGGCCGATGCGTCACGGGCACGGCGCAGCCTGGGCCACTGCGGCCGCACGCCGAAGAAAAAAAAGACACCGGCGTGCGTCATCTGCTCCGTTCCAATCTGATTCTAAACTGTGGCGCCAACAGAGATGTTATTAATCGCACTCACAGTGAACTCGACGCAATACTTTGTGTTCGGCGAAGAGTTCATAGCGTGAAACACAGTCTTGTGTTTCACAGTCGTGCTTAGCACGGACAAGTGCCGCCATCCTGCGGAGCCTGACGTAACGAGTGACGGCGCACTCACATGGTTGCATGGAGGAGAAGAGGGGTGCCTGATCTGCGGGCCGTGCGCACAAAGTCGCCTAGCAATAGACGCTTGGCCACAGATATGGCGGCGCACACTTGGTTGCCTGCATGCATTCCACGCCATTGAATACCGAGGATAAGAAAGATGTCGAAGCTCTCTCTCAAGCAGCTTTGTAGCCGAACGTGTTGCTGTTACTGCGAAACCCGTTGTAGTGAGACATAAAACGATCACTTGATTGCATGTTAGCCAGTAGCCTCATCTCCGTCAGTGCATCAATGCAGAGAAGATAGTCTGGTCTTGTTCTTATACCGCGAAATGAAAAGAGTTAACTGACGCTGAGGATAGTAACAATAACATGCATGGAAACGGACAAGCTGCGCTCAGTCAGGCCACTACAATTACACCATGACAAGCTTCCTTGAGGAGCACTTAAATTACCTTCCACTCTGCGTCAAACACTCACGCAACTGGCTGCTTTTTATTTTTATTTCGCCAACGAGAAAACAAACTTAGCCTCCGTTTGCTCCAGATACTAGAAATAAAATCCGTGCGCGAATGGGCAAGGTAAAATATACTAAATAACTTCGGCGCTGAATCTACGCCCCACGCAACTATAAAGTATAAAGTGCTGTGATGACCTAAAACTGAAGGGCGGCAACTATTTAACCACAGCCGCTGAGGACTTGTACTCAAGAAAAAGTAAACACTTCCCATCTGAGAAAGAACGTAGTTCCAGAATGGCCGCGGGTAATGGGTTCTACTGTATTGGAGTTGCTTGTTTGCTTTCCCGAACGTCGTTTGGAGGCACTCCTTAGGGAGATTTGCGGAGCTGCACAGAACGATTCGTGAATTTCTCTTGCTGAAGGCAGTGTTATTGCCCATTGTTGACGCTGGGCTTAGCTCTGCGATTTCTAGTTTGCTCTTAGCGCAACTTCTTCATTTGATTGGGCAAAGTTTCACGGGCTGTTTTTTTCTAACGATCTTTTTTCCTGTTTTGAAATGGCATGAGCCGCAGTCAGCCATCTGTTAGCTGAAAAACGTCGCGGGCGAGAGCCCACTTCGTGTTCGATGTAACATTACGTTGTCCTCCGAATGTGGGAAGTTTCTTGCCGGAATTTTTTGGTAGCGTGAGAAATGTTTGTTAGAGCAGCAGAATCCAAAACTAACAAAAGCATAACACAGAACACGACTGTCCATATGAAAAACCCAAAATGATGGAAATTTTTACATTAGGGCGCGGTTACCATACTTGTGTTTCAAGATGCAGTTTGCTCCATTTTGCTCTTGTTTCCCTGCGGGAACGGATGTAGGCCAGAAAAGTTACTTTTGTCACGTGTCTGTCTGTCGGTTTGTCTGCCACCCACTCAACCTGCCCTCTCGCTCGCTCGCTCGCTCGCTCGCCCGCCCGCCCGCCCGCCCGCCTGCCCGCCCGCCCCCTCACTCACTCACTCACTCACTCACTCACTCACTCACTCACTCACTCACTCACTCACTCACTCACTCACTCACACACACACTCACACACACACACACACTCACACACACACACTCACACACACACACACTCACACACACACACTCATACACACACACACACACACTCTCACACACACACTCTCACACACACACTCTCACACACACGCTCTCACACACACACTCTCACACACACACTCTCACACACACTCTCACACACTCTCACTCACTCACTCACTCACTCACTCACTCACTCACTCACTCACTCACTCACTCACTCACTCACTCACTCACTCACTCACTCACTCACTCACTCACTCACTCACTCACTCACTCACTCACTCACTCACTCACTCACTCACTCACTCACTCACTCGCTCACTCGATTTACTTGCACCCGGGGAGGGAAACTGGCCGCGTAACTGCTTTCTCAATTGCAAATAAACTGCTTCAATGATTCCTACATGTCCACATAATTCAGCCCAAAGAAAATATCAGCCATATTTGAGCGAAATAATGAGTACATAAGCGAGAATTACAGCTTTCTTTTAATTGGGACTACAGTTTATTTGTTTTTACGTCTGCCAAACAAAAACAGAAAAAACAACCCTCTGGAACCCTGCTTCGACAAGAGGAGAGAAATAGCAAACTGAAGCAAAAGATGTGCTGTTCCTACGAGGAAAAAAACAGTAGCTAAAGAAACAGGCAGACGCTGTCGATCCGTTGAAACATCGGAAGATTAACTCGAACTGAGTAAACCTTTGCTGTATTCATCACGCGATGATGAGATGGGAGAGAAAGAGCGTGAGGGGTAGGGTAGCTGTAAATGAGGCAGAGTTGCGTGGCAGGTGCTGCGGAAAACTTATTTCAAAGACATTTGCAGCGAAGCAAGTTGATTCTTCACTAGAATTTTCAGCTATCACCTCCTTTTAGCAGACCCGCGCATGTTGCTGTCGTTACACCTTCCAGCCCGCGTAGTTTGCGCCAACCGCCGTCACAGACTGAAATTTACGGTGGAGGATTGAGTATATCACTCAGTTTCTTTATTCTATGTCGTCCAGGCGCTAGTGCAGAGCCGTTGTGGCACCTCAGCAACGTTTTGTGTCTGTTTCGCTACATGTGGGGCGGGGCCCTGCATGCATGCGTAATTGTCCGTACACTTTTGTGCGGCGAATGGTGCCTGCAACGACACCCATTTTATTCATCATGCATGTAACCATCGCATTGTTTTTTCGGCTTTCCTTTTCTTACGTTTTTTAAGTCCTTACTAGACGATTGCCGTTATGGATTCGCTTGAATGCGACCTCCTGTCGCGTAAAAAAAAAGTTAAGCAGCAGTCGTATGGAGGAGATGTGCACGACAACATAGGTTTTTCTTCGATTTGTTTTCGTGAAAGAACTCATTCATGTCCGCGGCAGAATGACGTCGCACGATATTTGTTTCTCTACGCAATCTTGCGCGTTTTTCATTTTTTTGAAGTTTCTGGCGCATTATGCAGACAATTCCTGCTTCTTTATTCATGTAAATGTCTGGAATATCTAAAATGCTAGCGAAAACCAGCCTGACAGTTTTTCTATGACGCGAACTTCCCCGCTCGGGCATTCATTCTGACCTTTCGTATGAAAGCAGGGGAAAATCTCGTTTCCGCCCCGGTAGTTCCAAGAAGGAATTCCACACCAACAGCTTGCATCTGGGAGTCCCCGTGTTAAGAAAATCCCCTCCGCGTGTAAAGCCCCGGCAAACCTCTTTCGTGCCCAACCCCATATATGTGTCTTCTCGAGTCCCGTTGTCAGGGGTGTTTATTCTTCAGTTTTGGTTACCGGCAGACACCTTTATCCCTGTTGTTCCGCAAACCGGACTAGCGCAAGGCAGAGTGATCCGCGGGCGTTGGAAATTCCTTGCGACAGGAATGGATGAAACCTTGACAGAAAGCAGTTTATATTCACCACCACTTGTGTTCCGCAATATACTTATCGATCGGATACCATCACCCCGCGACTTAGAGTGTCTGCCGCGTTTTCAGTTTTACATGATTTTGTATTTATTTTTATACAAACGATCTCTTTGGTCCTCGGAGCTTGTATAACCTTAGGCTCGTTTTCAAGTAAAAAGACAATGCAGCATTTAGAACATGTGGGCTACCGCGCAACAATACCGAAAATAATGAAACCGCCTTCCCACTGCCATAGAGAATTCTGCCACCTGGTGCAACCACAGCCCTATGCAGTATAAGCTGCTACAGTAAAAACTGAGCAAGTTTTCTTTGCTGGGGCGATGACGGGATAGGTTAGAGATCATTTGTCCGCTGACTTTGATGTAAAGCCTTGATGAATGACCAGAAGTACTTGTCTTGGACGCCGCCAATGTACACATTTCACATTCCATCTCGTACAAGAAAGAAATATACAGCGTTTTATGCACTCGCAGCTTCTTAGTTTCTCTTGTTATTGTTCTTGTTTAAATTCGTTCCTTGTGCCACCATAAAAAGTTTCTGTGTATAGAAACCGACACGCTTGTTCAGAAAGTTTGAAAGGGTTGAAGTTCTTCCTTCGGGCTCTATTTGCCAGGCTGCAGAGGCAAATAAAACAGAAATGTGTGCTTTTTTGCAACTATGTTGGTTTGGCTCTCATTGGGAAGATTACGCTCCCGGGAGTCTCACTTCCGCTTCCGGCCGCCGCTGCTTCCGACCGTTGGCGCGAGTCGCTGGGTGATGGTTACTTTTTCTTCCGAGCTTTAATCCTGTTTTTTTTTTTTGGTACTTGTGTTCATCCCCTGGGACTTCTCTGTTGCTTCCCAACCGAGGTCAGAGATGAGACGTCTTCTCCTACATCCCTTACAAAATACCAAGGGAGTGGCAGACAGGCGTTCGTTCTGAAAAAGGATTTATTGGGACATTTTTTCTTCGTTGAGACAGCAAACAAATCTACGGATCCCGTAAACGAAGGAAATGAAATACAGGAAGTTTTTGGCGCTTGGCCAGCAAAATGTCCGGTCTTCGATCTCACTCGTCGGGACAGGAACACGGGCATAAAGAGACACGAAGAAGAATAACAGCGTAGAGGTAGAAGGCAACATAGGTTAACTCCCACGAACACACAAGGTCGTCCACCCAGAAGTATGAACAGACATGAATCAATCAATTTCAATCAATTTTATTTGACAACTGCAATTCATACAGGAGCCAGGGGGCAGACAAAAAGTCTGCGATACGCGGCTTGACAATGGTCTGGGCCCCCTTAATGGTAACACATTGCTGCATCAAGTAGCAAGATAGAAAGAGAGAGAGAGAGAGAGAGAGAGAGAGAGAGAGAGAGAGAGAGAGATAGAGAGAGAGAGAGAGAGAGAGAGAGAGAGAGAGAGAGAGAGATAGAGAGAGAGAGAGAGATAAAACAGAACACAGAAAGAATAAAGAAATAAAAAGAAAGGAAATGGCAACAAGAATTGTTTCAACTCGGTTATTATACAATGTGTAGAACAAGTGAATGGGGCAATGCACTACCGGAGCACTGCAAAATTGTTTTAACACATTTTGTACATAATCCTAATCAGGCGAATTTAAATTATAGTGCACTATAACACATCGCAAAATTGCATTAGCAAAAATACAGGTGAAGTTCCTACAGGTAACGGTTAAGTTTTACGTTCAAAGTTGTAGCGAATTTAGTAACGATGGTAACGCGTAGCTCAACATCTGGGTGCCAAAAGTAGTACGTGCGTGCAGTATGTACCAAGTTTCATTATGGCGTGTCTCCTAACGGGGATGGTTTCGAGCTAGGTTAGATAGTTTCGAGATGAAAATGTTATGTTTTATTACAAGAATATGTCTTTTCCTAAGTATATAGGTATATAAATCCGGAGCAGTGCGAATACCCAATTTCTGGAAAAGCAGTTTTGTGTGAGCATCATATGATGAATTGCAGATAGTGCGTACGGCTTTCTTTTGTAATAAGTGTAGTTTATTACTATTTGACGTAGTAGTATTCCCCCAGACCAGCAAGCAGTAGTTGAGGTCCGAAAGAAAAAGAGAATTGTAAATAAGCACCTTTATATTTGAGGGTAGTATGAAGCGCAACTTGGTGAGTGCCCCGAGAGTTCGCGATAGTGTGTTAGCGAGCGGATCGACGTGCTTATTCCACATTAAGTGTTCGTCAAAGATCACTCCAAGACTTCGAAATGTAGTGACGATTTCTACGGCAGACGTTCCAATCGTAAGGCCAACATTAACACTCACAGTCTGGTTTTTTGGTTTGAAGAGTACCGCCTTGGTTTTATTAGTGTTAATAGTTGGGGAGTTGAACGCGCTCAACTTGTTTAGTTTATTTAATACATCGTTAGCATAAACAATAAGACTAGTAGCGTCGTTCAGCGTCATTTAGGATTGAAGTTTTCAGAAAACGAACCCGTAACTTCTTAGCCGAATCAAAAATACGTACAGAAATGTAGCAAGGTATTGCGGTTATTTAACTCACGACACCTTCCGCGCCCGCCCTGACAACTTATCACAACCTTTTCGACCGATGGGATGATTCGACTAGCAAAGCAATCAACCGAGCCAAGCCTTCGGCATGGCTGGCACGCTAGCAAGGGAGCCCGCGGTTTTTAATGGCCAAGCTTCTGTGGCATATACATGCTGGCATGGTAGTGAGCGGGCACGTTTATAAGCACTCCCGCTACAAAAAGCTTTTATGTATAAGAGATCAATTAACCTGCGTCACTATCTGCCTAATTTGACAGGTAATAGCACTTTGGTTATGGTGTGTACGACATAATTTTGTGAGCAAAATATTTGTGGCTTTTGTGCTGCTTGGCGTAATGCAGGAGTTCTTTATATCCGGGTGAGTTGGCAATTTGCATTTCCAAGTTTTTTAGGGCATTATTTAGGCGACCACATCACGCACTAACACAGCTAAATTGCGCAAATCGTTTTCTGCGAGATCTGCAAAGGACGTCTAGGTTTTCACTAACTTGCAGCGCTCTTTCAAGATGACCGAACTCACTCAAATTTTGCATGAACAAGCTCTAGCCCACGCCCGACGATATGCAGTCAAAGCTGCTTATAACGAACAGGAAAATGCCGCGAAAAGTGGTCTTTATATCAGTAGTTCGTTATATATGGACTCGGCCTTTAAAGCGCGCGCAAATGAGCGAATATGTCGAACAAGCCCTGCGGTCCCAAGTTGAGCCTTTTCGCTTCATAAAGGGACACCCGCTGCTTGCTTACAACGAAATCAACTGTGCTTGCGTCAAACGTGCCGGTACCGCCACAATGCTCGCGAAGAAATTCTCAAGTCAAAATCTCCACTGGCCGTTATGGCTTCGATAGCTATCGGCCGCGGGAGGCTGAGCGTATCGGGAGCTGCGTCGCTTCGGCCGGAAAAGAGAGTTCGAAAGTTTGAATGTCATCATGCTTCGTTATCAGCAACTGTGCAAACAAAGTGTCGGCGAACAGCCACTTCCAGATGGCAGCTAGTAACCACCGGCACTTTTTGCAGCGCGCGGTGCGCGTTCGCGTCGACTCAGGCTGCGTGAAGATCGACACCGGCAATAGCAACGTCTGAGCGGCAGTTCATACGGAGTTCGGATCTCAAAAGTTATGCTTTCGTTGGTTGACCGCCAGCTGGCTGACCGCCAGGCTTTGTGCTGCTCCTTTTTTTGTGTTCCTCACTGCCATTCTGCCTCCGGAGGAATGTCTGGAAAGGAGTGACCTCGGTCGCGGCGTCCGAATTGCGGGCGGTGTTCGCCGATATCGGGTGTTTTCGTCGCAATTAAACTGAAGTGTTGAGCGCGCCAGCACGCCGCCTCTCTCATGCTTTTAGGGCTGTTTTGATCTTTTACTTCGTGTGCGCGATATTTTCACCGTGACCATATCGGAAAAGCTCGTTGTAAAAGTAGGACGCTCTGAAAAACGTTTGGTGTGTCTTAAACGCAGTTTCATTGGGTAGCATAAGAGAGTCGTAAGTACACCGAAATATGGTCGTTATAACCGATAGATCATTATACGTGGGTTCGACTGTAGTTACACTTCTTCGTACTCGTACCGGCGTTACAGTTATATCCGGTCGTGCTCGGATTAACCATTTCAACGCAATACACCAGCAGTCAGGTGCGCTCCCTGATTGTTTTTCACGTCATTCTAGTGGCCCCGCTGAAGGGGCGGTGTCGGTCGAATTTGTGTAATAGATTTTATAATACAGGTATATCTCTTTCACATGGCTGTTGGCATGTTAATTTCCTGTCAGCTTGCTTTTATTATGTCTTCGTGTTTAATAGCACGTGTTAAGGCAACTTCCATGATATTCTTTAAGTGTTATTGCAAGGTCATCGGTATAGACGCTGAGGTGAGGAAGCTCCTGCTTCCTCATGACAGAGCACAGAGCGACAGAGCACAGGACACCACCCTGGTACAGAGGTCACAAGGCACATATTTTTGTCATCAGGAGAATACAAGTATTGCAATACCGCCTTTGTTATTGGCGGGCGTCTTAAATGTCACGATATGTAGCATCATCAGCAACTTGTCTTACATCAGGGTGGCGGCGAAACAGGGTGACGGCGAGACGGGACTACCGGTCACCAACCTGCAACCACTCATCAGGGCTTCGTCTAAACCTTATTCGCACCCTGACGTTCTACAAATGGAGATGCCGTTCCCTCAAGTACAGTGCCACAGAGCTTGGGGGACTTTTCCGGACAACAGATCAGCCCCTCGCACTCCTGCTTCAGGAAACGAGAGGTACGACCCCAGAAATTGCAGGTTATATCAGGGATACTTGTACGTTCCATGCATCATAAACGCCCCGGGAGCCAACTCAAAACGAAAGCACAACCGCCATACTTCCCAGGAAGGACATAACACACACCCAACCTGATACCTCTTGTTATTGTACGGAAATACAGGGAACGGTTGCTGTCCGTTCCACTTTTAACAAAAGCAGATATGTCTTAGCATCTCATCACGCCCGCCCTACGAAAAATTATCGAACTACTCCTGTCACTGTTTATTATTGGCCACCTCATTTAGGCCAGCAATACCCGCATACCAATCTGCTCTTCATTGGAGATTTTAATGCAAGACACCTGGCTTCGCACCGCAACACAACGGACCTTCGTGGCCAAACATTCGTAGATAACGCTGCAAGAGCAGGGCTTACTTTATTAAACGGGCTCATGAACTGAAACCCTTCCCGTTCCACCGAGGTATAACGGGTATAAGAGCAGGACTGGAGCTTCAAAACGACCTCGACTACCCCACCCGTCACGGGCTTCACGCAAATCAGACTGACACTATAATCGATTTCACGTGGGCCGCAAAAAGTGTAGTTCGCGAATGGCGCTGTGGTGCTGACCCCGTAGGCTAGGATAACTACCCTATATGAATCACTTTGGCAGACTCAGCCCCTTGTTGTAAATTACACCACCCAATGATTGACTTGGAACGATTTCGCTTGCACATTGCGGAATATGAGCAGACATTACCGTTAGCTACTAAAACAGCTCAGGCTGTCAAGCATGCAAACTGACATTTTGTTGCCAGCCATGGCACTCTGAAACCTGACAAACACTTAATAAACCGCTGAGCGACCCGCTAGACCCTCTCCCTTCATTATCTCCGCAGTGGCAAGTAATTTAAAGACCTGCTCAGAGTTCGCAACAAAACAGCGAAAGCTAGAAGGTACCTCCTACTTGCTCGTTCTATAGACGAAGACGAATTCGAACAAATTGCAGCCAAAGCCTCCTTTCCCTAAGATAACTCTTACGACTCGACTGTCTACGCCCCAATCTTTGGTGTTCAGCTGAAGTCAGAAGACACGTTCTTCTACAGCACATGGCGCTTAAGGCTGAGTCAAGAGGGCTCCCAATAAAGACAAAATTACGTGGTAAATGCTCCGCAACCTCGATGAGAAATCCAGAGAACCGTTGTTAGCGGCAATTAACAAAATATGGGAATCTTTATTGATTGATTGTGTAGGGTTTAACACGCCGACGCAACGCAGGCGATGAGGCGCGCCGTAGTCGAGAGCTCCGGATTAATTTTGACCACCTGGGGATCTTTACCGTGCGCCGAAATCTCGCACACACGGGCGTTTTTGCTTTTCGCCTCCATCAGAAAAGCGGCCGCCGCGGCCGGGAATCGAACCCGCGACCTCGTGCTCAGCAGCGCAACGCCTTAGCCACTGAGCCACCGCCGCGGGTATAAATGAGAATCTTGCATACTCCCAATTGAATGGAAGCACACCATCGTGCATCCAATTCCAAAGCCTTAAAAGCTTCCTACTGCCGTTTCCAATCTTCGCCGTATTTCCCTCACATCAATTTTTTGCAAGCTGATGGAGCGCATGATAATTACCCGTCTCACCTATCTACTCTATAGACGGCGAAACATTTAAGACCCCGCACAAACCACTTTTCAGCCCGGTCTCACCAATTATGACAGTCTGCTATTATTACCACCAATGATAGGAAAAAAATGGTTATGGCTTTACTCAGTTATGCCTGGGTGGGCGTAGCGTGAGGTACGGTTAATGTGATTGTTTAGCTGGGTTGTCTGTACGGTTACGATGCTACTGGAGGCGTGCGGCTCGTTCTTCCTGCGTCTCCTCGGCTCGCTTTGTTCCGACGACGAAGCGTGATGATGAATCCCATCCAGCCTTCTTCTATGTATACAATTTTGCCTATTTTTTAAATTTTGTAGTCTTATAATTCTCATTTTTATTTTTCTATTTTTCATTTTTAATCTTTTATTGTTTTGTATTTCCTACTTTTCTTTTTTCATTAATTTTATGTTTTTATTCGTTGTTGCGGCGAGCGGCGCTACCAGCTAGGGCGGCTCGGGAAGCGCTAGGTTCCCTAGCCGCCGTGGGTTCCCTAGGAACCGCTGCCAGCTAGGGAACCGAGGTGCGGCCACCGGTCACAGCGAAACGGCAAGAATACGGCCATTGCAGCTCTGGCTAGAAAAGGTGCAGAAAGAACATCAAGTCAGCTCCAGGAGTCCTCGTTACTGCTGACCTCAAGGAAGCGTCCGACAGTGTTTTCCACGCCTTCATCATTGCGATTTTGAATGAACTTAACATAGGTCACAGTTTCATCAATTCTGCGAGGAGGCAACATCAAACTAAAGGAATACAAATTCGGGTAGGCTGGGTGCCAGGATATTGCGCAAACTCTTTCAAAGAGGCGGCGCGCGCCCTGGCGAGCCATGTTATTTACACCCGCTCCCACCCAGTTTTACCTTATCACGACCCCAGTTTGAACTCCTTTGAAGCCCGTGCCACCTTCAAGCAATGTTCTAGAGACCTACTCCGCAGCCACATCCCCGCCAACGACTACCCTCTACCTCCAGGATTGCCACGTGGCCTCCAGGATCCACTAGGCTCGTGCTAGGGCGGTCCTTGCAAAGGACATCCTTTTCAAGCGGCGCTCTTATATTTCCAAAGATGGCCAGCCATACTCCCCACTGGAAATAGCGTTAACAATTCACCCCCCCTGGCCGTGACACCACCCATGTGCGTGAGGTGCTCTGCAGGAGACACACCAAACATTACCGTCTACTCTGCACGTACACGGGATTGCACGCAGAGCGCATCTCTTGCAAAGCAAGCAGCGTGACGTCTTTGTAGGGCTGGCTTTACCCACCCGCAGCCCCAGCCAGTAGCCAAATTCACCAAGTTCGCTTCATTGTGGGACTTCGCTCTCGCCACCGGCGTCCATCTGCGCATGTTAACTTCTGACTTCCGTGACACCACCCACCCCACCCACCCCCCGAGTCGCCGTCCTTATGTTAATGAAGTTTCTTCATCCATTAATTGCTCCTCCCCCTCCTTTGTTTTCTTTCTCCTCCACCTCCCTCTCCTCTGGAGTTCCTTTTGCATACAGTGTGTTATAATTGTTATGCCCGTAACAGCCTTACAGACATCTTGGATATTCACAAATTGCCACTTAAGGCTGTTCCGCATGCAAGTCATCTAATAAATGGAGTATGGCATTGATTGGGATGGGAACATCTACAAAGGACAAAATAACTAGCTGACCAGCTGACGTTTTATGAGAAGTAATGAAGGGGGCAGAACGCTGTTACTTGTCGAGAATGGAAATTAAGCAAAAGAATGGATGGCATGTCAAGCCGACCGGCAGAGGTGGGCGCTCTTGTCAGCAGCGAGGCCTTGGATGAATGTGACTGGGACACAAGCGAACCAGTCTCAGCAAGGAGCTTCGCTGAAGCCGAAGCTTCTGGGATAATCAGAGACGCAGTTAATCGATTTTCTTTCACAGGTTTGTGCCTTAAGGGCAGGGAAAATGAAGACGGCGTCCGCTTTATTCTGTTCTTCCTCTTGCTTTGAGGAAGGAACATATCACATATCGCCTGCGGGCTTTCGTGCTTGAACAACTTATGTTTGTACTGGCTTTCATTAACCACGCCATCCAACTGTGTTTGCGTTTCCATTTTTTGTACAGTGACAAGAGCAACCTATTTCTATTAGCGGGTGGGTGTAGGTGTCCGTATTTTTGGCCTATACCACGGTACTAAAATTATATACCACGAGGTGCGGGCATCGGGGCCACTCTACAGACAGTTTTAACAACCCATGGATTGGTCACAGGGGTGACATATATTATAAACGGCACATCAGAGAAAACTTCGTTTTGTGATAGGCTTACGTTCTTCTTGAAAAAAAAAATAGCGGTAAAGACGGGACAAAAGTGAAAGGAAACACGCAACACGGAGCACATGTGTTGTGTGTGTCCTTTACGTTTGTCCCTTCTTTACCGCCGTTTCTCTATCAAGAACATGTATGAACTAGCCCATCAGGAGGCCCGTCTGCATTTCATGTGCTCCGTGTTCGCAAAGTTGAAGCTGTTCCTGAGAGGTGGACTGTTTTCAAGAGTAGTAGGTAATGCTGGTAAATTTATTTAAACAGATAATTTAAAAACGCCTTATTCTCCTTAATTGTCCCCATTTGTTGTTTGCGACGTGCATCTTGAAACTGCGTGCAGAGATCGCATCAGTTTGGCTCGACCGGTATGCCGCCTAGCCTGAACCAATAAAATCAGCCATTGTAACCGGGGGTCTACCCTTGAAAATCATTACGTAATGATGTTAGAGAAAGTTGTGAATTGCTCAACAAACCTTCCTTGCCGAATTTCCTGACGTCTCTCAGCGAAAAGGCGAAGCTTCAGACAGAAAACATTTCCATTGAATGTTTTCTTCGTTTTTTTTTCTTCTATCCGTTTATGTTACTCACAATGACAGTACACGCTAGCCTTGAACGGTTAGAGTTACCACCTCTTTGTCTCTGCTTTTCCCTCCTTATTCCACCCTTCTGCTTTTCTTTGGTTCAAAAGAAGAACCACATACAAAAACCTGCCGATAGAATTGACCTTGACTTCAGGAACGCATTCTACAGTTAGAGAAAAGGAGAAATGAAAATGGAGTTTTCATGTCGTCGACCTTTCTTCTGGGCAAAACTCTTAACCTGCGAAGGGTAACCGAACAGATATATCACCCTGGAGCTAGCGATACAAGTACCTTTGCGTTTAGGATAGAAATGGGACATTCCGAAAGCGATGGTATGCGCTGATCGGGGAGAAAAATCGAATGCTGCTCCAAGAGATCACATGCAAAACTATGCAGGCAGACCTCTGCGACAGCGGAGGGCATCGCTTTGCAGTTCGACACGTGCAATACCGAAGGAAGTCAATCACCGGTTGAATGTCGCCTGAGACTTTGTTTCGACATTGCGTGCAGGTAAACGGCCGGAAAACCAGATTTCTTTTTAGATGCGAAGCATCTCATGGTCCGGATGTCCCTCCCTTGTCGTTGTCGTTGTTGTTGCGCCGTCCACACCTCCAGTTCGCATGCTCGGCTTGCTAAACGCCCGGTCCCTTCTATGACTCCTGGAGCGACAGTGTTGCCGGTGTCTTCCTGGGCCGGCACGAGACGAGCACGCTTCACGCACCTTCGACGTATCATCGTCGTCGGCAGCGGCGTGCGTCGGCGAGTCTCCCCGGGCCGTGATTGCAAGCAGCCCACAACCATCCGCAGAACGTGCATCGACCTCATCTTCAGCAACTTTAGGGTTCATCCACTACAACAGCCCTTGACTTTACATTTCACAGACCATAAGGCGGTCATAATCAAAGGGGAACGCAAACCACAGCTCGACGTCACCTACGTTGAACATGATGATGATAATGGTTAGATAAAGACAAACTCATTCCACATACAACATCTTTCTCTCTCTCTTTACTGCCTCTCCACTCTAACACCCCCCCCCCTCTCCAATAAAATTACACCATCTTCCCGTAGGGAAACCCTGAGTAGTATGCGAAACAGCCATGGGGTCAACGCAATTTCCCATTTCGTAGTCCAGGTAAGTGAAAAGTATGGTAGTTACCATGGAAACCAAACGGTAAATATAACGGTAGCTACGTACCTCAACCTCACGGAAACGACGAACTGAAAATTAATGGGCACTTGAATCAATCGACCCCATGCCAGCTTCGCATACTACTCAGGGTTCCCCTACGGGAAGATGGTGTAATTTTAAAATATAGTCAAACTGGTGCACGTGCGCGATTGGTGGTCCACAAGCCCGGATCAGGTTGGGAGCGCAAGCGACGTATCTCTAACACGAAACACGTAGACGGCCCCCACATTGAAGTCACTAGTAAACTATGACGGCGCGGGTAGTGTCATCGCAACTAACACACGGTCTGAGGTGTGGGGACCCTTGTTTCCCTACGCCTCGCCTGCATATGTTTCCGCGAGCTGGGAGCCGCCATTTTGGGTAGCCGGAACGTCACGTAGGTCGTGTCCTCTTCATGACCCCGCGCGACGCGCTGAACCGGCTCGCCGCGAACGTGTGCGCGAGGGGGCGAGGGAAGGAAGACCAGTTTGCCACCTTCCTTCGCGCCACCCTCTCCCCGACCTGGGGAAGACCTCCTCTCCCCTCCGAGCTGACCTGCGGGACGAACGAGCGCTCCGCCGGGAGTCGACTGGGCGATTTGGGTCGGAGTCGGTTGGCTCGGCTGTGCCTACGCCGGATGCCCCGATGACGGTGAACCCAGTTGGCTCCACGGACTCTGCCGAGAGATTCTGCCCTGATCGGTCGCCACGGGATGCCTCCCCTGCTCCCGCGGCCGTGATGACGGATATCGAGGTCTGAGCCCAGCGGCTTGAGCGAGCGACAGGAGCCACTGCCTCCCCGCGAGTGATAGTCGTGTTGTCTGGTATATGCCCTGTATCTGCCAGGCAATAAAGCCTTATTTTGGATTGCCGGAGCCTGTCTACCGCATGTGAGTACTCGAACCCGTGCGTGAGTCTTCGGATTCCGCAGGGCTAGTGTACGGCGCGTAGCGTTCTCTAGCGAAGCTAGCCGGGGTCCTCTGCTATCCCGTACGTTAGCCCACAGAGGACAACTAGAGGACTCCTAAGTACTTTTTAAAGGGGCCCTGAAAGGCGTTTTGAGCACACTAAATGAAGTAGCGCAATCGTTAGATTGGGTCGTCAACGTCATCTATGCCAAGTATTACTATTTTACGCGCAGCGGAAAGCTCACAGTTTTGTTGCAAAGTTTGTCGCTTTTTTCTCACCCTTCCCTTCGTGTTTTTGGACGCCGCCATCTTCACATGTCTACATCATCGATTCCCAGATGTTCGTCATGAGCTAGACATCCTGCTATTGGGCGGATTTTTCACGCACTTCCGTCAAAGAGATGAGTCGTCTGCTCAGCGTCGGCTCGCCGGCTGATCTGCCAGCGGAGTGCCCGAGTGCTTGGACATTTTACGACAAATGAAACAAGTGTAAACAAACGCTTAACCGTTTGTATTGAATGCAACACGGCCATAACACGACATGGATATTCTCTTACCTGAGTACGTTCCATAAGGAAAGCGTTGAAGCCCCGTGGCACTTCTTTCGTGCAATCGCAGAGAACGCCCTGAGCCGAATGATGATGATGATCGTTGGATGTTTATGGCGCAAGGCCAACTGGGGCAAAGAGCGCCAAAACAATAGTCGATGATAGGGGTGAAACCTTAAACACTAAGTAAAATCAGCAAAAACAAAAGTAAAATCACAACACGACAATGAGCATGGCTGGTGTATAGGGCCAGATTTCATGATGCGTGATAGGAAATGAGGTTTAAAAACTTGACGTCGGACAAATACTCAAACACACGTTTCACGGAAACAATGGCATGATCACCTAGGAAAAACGATGGATGTAGGGGGAGATGTTGTCTGTAGAGTTCTCTGAAGTGTTTGTGTCGTGTTGTGTGAAGTGCCTTGCATGTGATTAGTATGTGCACTACGGATAGGGCCTCTCCGCACCTGCCGCACTGGGGTCTAGGAGATCCCGTCAGCGGATACGAGTGCGTCGCATGGGTGTGCCCTATCCGTAGCCTTGCCAAGGCGACTTCTGTGTGTCTGTTGTGTGAGTCAGTTGTGTACCGTCCCAAGTGTGGCTTTATTACGTGTAGTTTGTTGTCTGTCTGTTCGTCCCAGTGTGTATGCCATGTTCTGCGCAGGTGCTGTTTTATGTGAGGCTTGAGGTCTGTATATGGTACTCTTGTTATGTCAACAGTGTTCCTGAGTGCAGCAGCACCGGCCCTCTCGTCCGCCAACTCGTTCCCAGCGATCCCAGCGTGTCCTGGGACCCAGCAGAGCAGCAGCCGATGCTTCTCCGCATACACCGACATGATAGTGTTGAATACAAGATTAATTATGTGGTTTTTGGGGGGTTTATGCGATGATAATGCGCGAACAACACTCAAAGAATCTGTGTAGATGATAGAATTGGGAATTTGATTTTCAAGGATATGTCGTACAATCAGTAAAATTCCGTACGCCTCTGCTGAAAAAATTGTTGTGTGCACGCTCATGGTTCTGGCTGCATTGAAATTTGGACCATGAGCAGCGCACGACACCATAGTGGAGGTTTTAGAAGCGTCACTGTAGAATTCAGCACGTGGGTATTTGAACTGCAAAGAAAGAAAGTGCTGAAGTATTGCAGCTCGCGGTACCCGATTTTTGTCAAGCTTTATAAAAGAAAGGTCACAGGACACAGGGCGAACTTGCCAAGGCGGTAAAATGTTTAAAGAGGATGACCTGTACACGTCTAAAAACGAAGCACTCAGATCCGAGGCTCGCTCTCTCGCTCGAAGTGAAAAAGGCGGAGTAATGGACGGGCGATTTACAAACAGCACAGATGTGGATGTATCGTTAAGGACAGGATAAAAAGGGTGGTTATTCTGAGATGAAATTTTAAAAGCATAAAGCAAGTCCATGTACGTTCGCTGGTTCTCAAGGCTCCACTTATTACATTCAACATATAGACTCTCGACAGGGCTAGTGCGAAAAGCACCCGACGCAAGCCGTAGCCCCAAGTGTAGTACTGGGTCAAGCATTCGCAATGCTGTTTTACTCGCCGACCCATATACCACACTGCCATAGTCCAAACGAGACCCAACCAAAGCAGTATAGAGCCGTAGAAGGAGTTCTTTGTCAGAACCATACGAATGATGGGAGAGAACCTTCAGGATATTCATTGTTTTAAGACATTTTTGTTTTAGTTGTTTCATATGAGAAATAAAGGAAAGTTTTTCATCAAGAATTATACCGAGGAACTTGTGTTCTTTTTTGACCGGAATCGAGACACCATTCAGTTTGATGTCTGGATCTGGCCTGATCCCACGCCTTTTGGAAAACACAACACAAGTGCTCTTGACTGGGTTCAGCTTAAAACCGTTCTGATCTGCCCAGCCTGCTAGTTTGTTGACACCAAGCTGGACTTGGCGTTCGCAGATTGACATATTGCATGATTTAAAAGATATTTGCACATCATCTACATATATTGTACAGGAAATGGTTCGTGGCAACGCCTTTCGAAGTGAGTTCATCTTGACAATGAACAATGTGCAGCTCAAAACGCCGCCTTGAGGCACGCCGTTTTCCTGCAGGAAAACATTTGAAAGGGCAGTGCCAACTCTCACACGAAAGGTTCGCTCCGCCAGGTAGCTACGAAGTGTATTAAACATATTTCCCGAGACACCGAAGGCTTTTAGGTCGCAAAGTATCCCGTATCGCCAAGCGGTATCGTAGGCTTTCTCGAGATCAAAAAACACTGTAGCACAAAACTGCTTATGGACAAACGCATCCTTGATATACGACTCAAGGGCGACGAGTTGGTCGTTTGTGGATCGCCCCACCCTGAAGCCGGCCTGGCAGCTCTCGAGAAGAACATTGAACTCTAAGAAGTACACAAGTCTCCTGTTGATCATCTTCTCGAGAAGCTTGCCCAGGCAGCTTGTGAGGGCGATGGGTCGATAACTGGCGGGAGAAGAAGGGTCCTTACCCTCCTTCAAGAACGCCACTACAATAGCCTCCCTCCAAGATTTTGGGATGTGCCCCGAAAGCCATATGTTGTTGTATAGGTGTAGGAGTGTTTCAAGAGTGTCCGGGTGTAGGTGTTGTATCATGGTGTATGTAATCTTATCTGCGCCGGGAGCTGAAGGTTTACACGTGCTCAGTGCAGCCCTCAACTCATAGAGTGTAAATTCAGAATTGTAACCAGATTTTGACCTGTTATTGTCATGTAGGGACTTCTTTTCACAAGTATTTTTATGTTTCAGGAAAGTGTTTGTGTAGTGTGCAGAGCTGGAAACGTGTTGAAAGTGTTGTGCAAGAGTGTTAGCCTGGTCTTCGAGTGTGTCCCCTGTTGTACTGACCAGCGGCAGGCTATGTGTATGTTGTCCTTTAAGTTTGCGTATTCTTGTCCATACCTTGTGTGCATCTGTGTATGAGTTAATGGATGTAAGGAAGGTGCGCCAACTCTCTCGTTTTGCCTCACGGCGCACACGTTTGCCGAACGCCTTGGCCCGTTTGAACAAAATAAGGTTACCCGATGTGGGGTACCGACGAAGGATACCCCACGCCTTGTTCTGGGCCTCTCGCGCCCGCCTACAGTCCTCATTCCACCACGGCCTCCGCTGGTTGCGCGGGGCTCCAGAGGCGTGGGGAATGGACTTTTCGGCGGCGTCGAGGATGTGCGCCGTGAGGAGTTGGGTAGCTTCTTCAACGTGTAGGTGTCCTATGGATGTGTGGTGTAGTTTGGATGTCTCTGTAAATGTATTCCAGTTAGCTCGTGCTTCATTGAACCTATTATGGGAAGATGGACTGCTTGGGCCTTTGCCTATGTATGTGAGTGAGGTGGGGAAGTGGTCACTGCCATATGGATCAGTTCCCACTCCCCACTCGACAAGAGGAAAGAGAACTGCGGAGCCAATAGCCAAGTCAAGACATGAGTATGTGTTGTGACCTATGTTATGGTATGTAGGCTGTTTATTGTTGAAAAGGCATGCTCCAGAAGATGTAAGGAATTTTTCTATCAGGCGACCTCGGGCATCCGTTCTGGAAGAGCCCCAAAGAGAGTTGTGAGCATTAAGGTCGCCTGTAAGGATGTATGGTTCGGGCAGCTGGTCAACCAGCGCCTCGAAGTCGGAGCTCGTAAGTGAAACATCAGGAGGAATGTATATGGAGCATACCGTTATCAACCTATTAAATATTATTAAGCGTATTGCTACAGCCTCAAGGATAGTGTTCAAGGTGACAGGGTGGCATGCTAAGGATTTCCGGACGATTATGGCCTCACCGCCAGAAGAGTGTGTGCAGCCATCCCTGTCTTTCCTGTATACCAGGTAACTATTCAAGAAATTTGTGTTCTTGGAATTCAGGTGTGTTTAATGAACACACATTACACTTGGCTGATTAGCATGCAGAATCTCATAGACGTCGTCAAGATTATTCAGAAGGCCTCTGCAGTTCCATTGTACTATGTTCTCTCTTCCCATTATGAAGTGTTCGGAGCTACTGGACTGTGTTGTTTATGTGTCGTCTTTCGGGGCTGTGACTCTCGTCTTTTTTGGCTTGTCGGGAGGCTTTGGCGTCGGGACGCGTTCCTTGCGGTGCACCGCAGACAAGAACGGACCGACGTCCATTTCATCCTCGGATGTCCTCGGAGCGCCTGAGGGATCAGGCTCCTTGGACCGCGAACCCTTTGGGGCGCGCTTTTCCTTGCCCGCAACCACCGAGGGGTTCAGGAACGCCTCGGATGGCACAGGCGGTGCGGTGGGGGTGGGAGCTGCCGCTGGCTCCCCCAAGTCCATCTCCTCTGCGCCCTCGCCTGTGGCTTGGGACGCTGGAGTGGAAGTGGAGGATGCAGCATCGCTTCCACCAGACGTGGTTGACCCCACAGCCGCTGCTGGTTCAGCGAGCGGTGCGGAGGCGGGTTGGGCTGCCCGAGGCAACCCAGGGGGGGGCGGGGGCGGGACCAAGTCCGACTCGCGGTACTGGGTCCCCGCAGAAACCACACGCCGCTCCGCCCCCCGGCGAGCTGCGTCGGCGTACCTCCCCAGAGGGAAAGAGGCGAACCTCTTCCGCGCCTCTGGGAAGGTGATGTTTTCAGTGACCTTGATGTTAATGATTTTCTTTTCTAATTGGAACTTTTCACATTTTCTGGAGTAGGCCGCATGTGGGCCCTGGCAGTTTACGCAAAGAAGTTGTTGAACGTTACAGTTGTCAGACGGGTGGTCGTGCTGGGCGCATTTTGCGCAGGTAAGTCGGCCGCGACAGGAGTTTGTGCCGTGCCCGAACCGTTGGCACTTGAAACAGCGCCGCGGGTTCGGGATGTACGGCCGGACTGAACATCGGATGTAACCTGCATTGATGAATTCTGGAAGGATGGACTTGTCAAAGGTTAGGATGAGGTGCTTTGTCGGTATTTGTTTATCGTCTCTGCGGATGGTTATACGCCTGACCGCTGTTACGCCCTGACTACGAAGGCCCTCCAGCAGGTCAGCTTCAGATTCATTTAGCAGGTCATACTCGGAAATCACGCCCTGGGAGCTATTTAAGCTGCGGTGGGGCGTGACTCGGATTGGCAGATCGGCGATGCTGGTTTGAGCAAGAAGTTTATTGGCCTGATCCTGGCTACTGACCTCGACAAGAATTTCACCGGTTCGTTGTTTTTTGGCCTTATACGACCCCCCAACAATACCGTCAAGAAACTTTGAAATGAGAAATACAGACTGTGAAGCAAGAGGTTTTGATTGGTCTACAGATTCCATCACGATGAAGCGAGGATAGTTGTTCGGTTTCGGAGGACTCAAGTTAGGAAGTGGTGGAAAAGAAACTTCGGTGCGGCCCCTTTTCGGGGGCCGATCACGTTTGGGGGGGGGTTTTGAAAATGCCATATAGCATAGTATAAAAGCAGGGAGACTGGGGTACTTTCTTCTTTGACCTTACCCTGGTAGCCAAAGAGGTCCCGGAGCTCCCTGCCTGGTAGACAGACAGGGAGCCCATCCGCCGGAGCTTGACCTGGGCTCCGACGGCCACCGTTCGTGGTTTCTAACCCTCCACCTATAAACACATCGCCACGGTTGGATCCAGCTTATGTTTGGGGGCTCGGGGTCCGCGGTATAACCGACATAACCGACATAACCCGGACATAACCGACATCGACACATGGTCAGCACAGCTGAAGGCGCACGTCGAGAAATCTACGAAAACCATACCAGAGGAGGCGGGTTTTGCGACAGCTGATTCCCGCCTACTTCACATGTGGGAAGCCAAACAGGGATTAGAGAAACGCCTTAAGAAGCAAAAACACAACCGCACGCTGAGAAGACGAATAGCTAGATTAAACTGCGAAATTCAAGAACATGCTAATCTACTCTCGCGCCAGCAATGGCATGAAACGTGTGAATGCATGGACATCCAGATCGGGCTCCCCAAAACATGGAACATTCTGCGATGCCTTATGAATCCTGAGTCGGGTAAAACCGTGCAGCAATTGAATTTAAACAGAATTCTCCACGTCCACAACGGGACAAATGCCGAGCTCATACAAATAATCAAAGACAAGTACGTCGGCTCCAATCCCCCCGTAAAGCTCCCGGACTACTCCGGACCAGAGAACACCTTACTTGACCGACCAATCACCGTCGAGGAACTCCGTGCGGTTGTTTAAAAGCTGCGGACGAAGTCGACACCGGGACCCGATGGCATATCCAACAAGACGCTTAGAAACCTCGACGAGCCTTCCCTCACTGCGCTAGCTAAATTCATGTACGAGTGCTGGTTGAGAGGCAGCCTTCCAAAAATCTGGAAGACTGCAAAAATAGTCATGATACCTAAACCTGGGAAAAAGCTTCACATTGACAACTTAAGACCAATCTCTTTAACATCTTGTATTGGCAAGCTCCTCGAACACGTCGTTCTTAACCGTATCAGCAACTACATGGACGACAATGACCTATATCCACACACTATGATAGGGTTCAGAGCGAAGCTTTCTACCCAGGATATTATGCTACAAATCAAACATCAAATAATCGACGGCGACAAACTTTCTCCTTTGGACACAAGGGCAATCTTAGGTCTTGACCTCACCAAGGCTTTCGATAGCGTCAGACACGAAGCGATACTAGACGGGCTAGCCAAGATAGCCCCGGGGAAGCGAGTATACAATTACATCCGAGAGTTCCTTACAAACAGGACTGCTTCCCTTTCCGTCGGCAACCTTGAGTCGGGTGACTTTGCCCTGGGTGGTAGGGGTACACCTCAAGGGTCTGTGCTCTCCCCATTTCTTTTCAATGCCTCACTCTTAGGCCTGCCTGAGAGATTAAGCAACATCAAAGGCCTCCACCACAGTCTGTACGCCGACGACATTACTCTGTGGATCGGCGGCGGCAGCGATGGTCACATTCAAGACACCCTACAAAAGGCAGTAGACATAGTGCAAAATTATGTTCGAGAACGAGGACTGGACTGTTCTCCTCAAAAATTCGAGTTGCTCATCTACCGGCCTACCAGTAGGGGACGGAAGAGAGACCCATCGAATCCCGACATCTGCGTCTACGCCAACAACCAGAAGATCCCAGTTGTCAACACCATTAGAATCCTCGGCCTACGACTGCAATCGAATGGTCACAACAAAGAGACAATCCTTCATCTCGAGAAGAGCACTCAGCTCACCATGCGACTCATCTCCAGAGTGGCAAACAAGAATAGAGGTATGAAGGAAAACACGCTCATACGGCTCGTACAGACCTTCGTAATTAGTAAAATCACCTACAGCATTCCTTTCCTACAGCTCAAAAATGACGAGAAAGTAAATATTAATGGCTTAATTAAGAAAGTTTATAAACAAGCAATGGGATTACCTGTTACCACACCCAACGAACGCTTCGAAGCACTAGGCATCAGTAACTCGATTGAAGAACTAATTGAAGCGCAACAAACAGCCCAATTAGAACGGCTATCTAAAAGCAAAACAGGAAGACACATTCTACAGTCACTAGGAATCCGAAGTGGAAGTTCCCTCCCAAATGAAGTTGACCTCCCACACGAATGGCGAAAATACATTCGCATCCCGCCACTACCAAGGAATATGCATCCAGAGCTAAATGTGGAAAGAAGACTAGCTAGAGTACGAGCCCTTGACAAACGTTTCCGAACCCATTGTGAGCCACGGGAGATTGTCTACGTTGACGCAGCCGACTACTACAACGGCGGCTCTTGTCTCAACGCCATGGCAATTGCAGTCGTCAGCAATGACGGCGTCACGGTGACGTCAGCATCCACGCCGGCCAAACATCCCACTCAGGGAGAGGAAATGGCCATAGCCCTTGCTATAAGTTCTACCCGCGCAACCACAATCATAAGCGATTCGAAGTCCGCCATTCTTAACTTCTCGAAAGGCAGGATATCCCCTGCAGCAGCCTCGTTGTTAGAGAAGACCCCTAACCAAAGAAAAATTCTTTTGATATGGACTCCGGCCCACTGCGGCCTACAGGGGAATGAACTGGCCCACGCAACCGCTCGAGCTCTGGTCAACCGAGCTGTGTTGCCTACGACGCCACCACAACCACCATCATCCCCACACAAGACGTCGCAGGAAAGCCAAGAACAAGCACACGTTACGAGATCTCACAAAGACAGACTAGTCACATACAGGGATATAATAAATCACTACAGGTTATCAAGATGCAAATATCCACCGGCCCACCACACTCTTTCCAGGAAAGAGGCAGTCACGTGGCGACGGTTGCAGACGAACACTTTTCCGAGCCCTGTTTCCCTCAACCGCTGCTACCCAGACCTTTATTCAAACCTCTGCACTTTATGCAACAGCAGAGCCGACCTACACCACATGATATGGTCCTGTCATAAGCTCCAAAAAAATACGAATGGCTATAATAGTAAATCCGATGTAGATACGCTTAGAAGCTACAAAATTAAGACTGCAGAACAATGGGAGACTGTTCTGCTCAGCTCCACACCGGAGGCCCAACTGACAGCAGTCCGGATGGCCGAAGCCGCCGCGAGGATCCAAGGAATCCTGGCTGACGGATGAGGGAGGGAGACCGTCCAAATCGTCTACCCTTTAGAACCCATCTCGGGCATCAAATAAAGTCATCTCTCTCTCTCTCTCTCTCTCTCTCTCTCTCTCTCTCTCTCTCTCTCTCTCTCTCTCTCTCTCTCTCTCTCTCTCTCTCTCTCTCTCTCTCTCTCTCTCTCTCTCTCTCACGATTGAACGAGCTAAAACGGCTTGTCGTTACCGTTTGGATGCTGTCATATTGATGGCGTTCGACAACGACTCCGGTTCCAAATGAGGATCTACACACTCGGATGAATGTTATCGACTACGAGGTTGGCGCTGCTTGCAACAAACTTCGCTGATTGCTTTCGCCTTTACGACTCCTCGGTCCTTACACGCCTTTGTTAAGAACGTGCTCTGACATCCGGTGGCGTGTCGGCGCGTAAGGTTTATCACAATAGCAATCACGGCTCCCTGACTCGCCCAAGTCCCATTTCGGATAAAGGGATTGCGGAACACACGGCATGCTGCCGGTGTATGGCGACATTCATCCGTCGGCGCTGCGTGATGTAACAATAGTAAGCGTGTACCTATCGCTAACGTCGATTTCGCCTCGTCCGAATGGATCGGCTCAGCCAATCGAATTTACTGTCTGGGAAAAAATCGACCTGTGTGGTATAGAGGTACGAAAGCATAGCATTATTGGCGGGCTTGAGCTAACTACTCGCATTGCAATTACCCTATGTGTATACAGACACAGGCTCACCAGACCTCGGTAGAATTCGAGCGAATATTCGGGTATGAAAGAGAAAACGACCACCAAGCAAGCAAAAAGTCCGGGGAAACCTGGGCACTTTTAATGTGGTGTGAATGATTGATTGATTGTGGGGTTTAACGCGCCGACGCAACGCAGGCGATAAGGCGCGCCATAGTGGAGGTCACCGGATTAATGTTGACCAACTGGGTATCTTTAACGCGCGCCGAAATCACGTACACACGGCCGTTTTCGCTTTTCGCCTCCATCAGAAAAGAGGGCACCGCGGCCGGGAATCGAACCCGTGACCTCGTGCTCAGCAGCGCAACGCCTTAGCCACTGAGCTACAGCGGCGGGTAATGTGCTGTGAATGCGAAAGCGTGAATGACCAGTTGAACGACTGAGACACTTAGTTTCCGCCTCGCGTTGTCGAAGGGCTTTGTAATCTCTTGGCGCTTTCGAGGCTTTGATATGCAATCCGCCTTAAAGGGACGATGAAGGGTGGAAACAAGCTGGCCTGTACTGGTAGATTACGGTGGCGGGAATCATTCTCGCAACAGTTGTTTAACAAGTCAGAAAATTCCAGAAAAGTGGAAACAGGTGTCGACGCCCCGTACGCGTTTGGTAAGTGAGGTTCGTGATGTCACAAAAGTTGTGAACGGCGCAATCTTGTTGGAGGAGTATCTGTAGATGTTTTCCTGAAAGTAACACTTTCTACGTGGTTCAGCGTGTGAAATAAATTTAAATCAAAGCTTGCCGTGAGATGATGTTATTTAAAAAACATAGAACACAGCTTTTACATACTGCGAGGCAGGCCGCTTCCATCACTATTCAGACAGCAATCATGCTTTCAGTTTCGTTTTGGAAAGGCATTGGTGGGTAATTAGCTAACTAAAAAACCTACGACAGTGAACGCCCGAGATTCTGCAAGCAATATCCCTGACAGGAAGCGGCTAAAGTCCCTTCATTAGAAACGGCCCATTCTGCGAACAACTGCCGTTCTTATTGTCTGGTACAGAAGTGGTCCGCCGCTATGAGTATATAAACGAAAAATGCATTTAAGTCCCAATGGGAACGGAGCCCGTGTCGCCAGAACGGCGGCAGAAGCGTTAGCCTAGAGCCTGCCACGCTGGCGTCATATCACGTGAAAAGTGGAAGTGGCAGTCCGTGAGTAAGACAGCAGGACAGGTGAATGCCAGCCACGGAGAACGGAAGCATTGGTGTGAAGTCTCGCCTAGCTGTTTGCCTGTCGGAGTAACTCGGCCCAAATCACGATGTCACCATCCCGATGTAACGATAAAATCACGATGTAGCCATAAATAAGTCACTGCTAAGTATTTCCAAGGGCCCCCTAATCTTTTTGCCTTCAAAGCACGTAAGCAGACTGAAGTGTTCCGAGGAATTATTTACAGGCACATGACACGTTAAGATCTGTTGGGTGCCCTTTGGGACACTTGCACTATTTTTCTACGACGCTTGCAGTTGTTCGCCTTATTCTTTATTTCCCCTGTTTATCGTTGAAATTCGCGTTTTCCTATTCTTCTTGCTTCTTGGTCAATCCCGCTATGATCTGCACAACGATTAACGCCCATGTATCCTCTTAATCAATGCGGCTACATTAATAAGCGGGATTATTTCATTGCACGAGACGCGAAGGCATCGTCTTGGTACTTGCAGCTAACACAGTGAAAAATGTAAGACAACGAAAAACAAATTTCATCCCAAAATTGTACAAAGTCCAGTGCCCCTTATCATTTCCACACAGCCCTCTACTCAGTTATTATGTTGCGTATGTCAGTGGACCAGTCGTGGTTCCAGAGCAGACGCCTATGTCTAGTCCACACAGAAAAGGTAAGGAGCGGAAAAAGCAAGTGAAGTTCTTTTTTGAATATCATGGTCGGTCGACAAACGAGGTCGCTTTGTGAGTCCTGGAGGTGAGTGGAAATTTATCTGCAACCTAAATGCGGGCGCACGGCCACCGAGAGAATCCAGAGAAACGCCGCAACATAAACTATTCGGTGGCGGCATACACTGTCTCCATTTCTGCGGGGCGTGTGTTATACGCATGTACTATTTCTGTTTATTTGGTCGAGACCTTTTATTGCCTCGGCTCGGTCGCTCGAACCCGCAATCGGTACATGTTTTCTTGTCTTGCTCCAGTGTCTTTATTTCCAGCCGTTCTCCGGTCGTAAATACCTTGCCGGTTTTTGTTCTTGCGGTTTACATTCAGTGCAGGGAAGTTCTGATGAAACATGGGTACGAACTTGTGTTGTGCCGTTGTGCAAGCGTTTTACACCGGCAATGACCTGCAGTTAGTAGAGATTGATGACGACAGAGCTTCCCCCACTCATGATGAGTTACAAATTATTCGGGTTTTTGTTTTAAGAAAACGAATTATGAAATGTAAGGCAGTTCAGCGTACGGGAATGCACCTGCACTCAGCGTTTCATAAATAGTATTATTTCTTGTTCGCTTATCCTATGCTATTGCACAGACCTAATACAGCTGTATTTCCCAAAAGAACTTTGGTCCGAGACTTCCTGAGGAGGAATTGACTTACAGTGAGTAGCATTCATAGCTAAATCGCATTCGACGCGCTTTATTCTCAGACTACCGGAGGGAATTCACCGGATCTATGACTTTTAAACGAGCCGAACGGCGTTGTCGGTGTTTCGTTGTTCTTTTCGTTGTTATTTCTATCTTTGTCAGAGAACTGACTATGCCATGCAATGAGGGCACTAATATTCCCATGGAAGCCAGATATGCAAAATATTTACACATGAATCGGGTATGACACCTTGGAAAGTCACCGTTCTGAGGGTAACGCTTTGCTTTTCATTATCTTCATCATCATCTTTATCTCCCAAGAAGAAGGAGGCGGAACAAAATGCCGTGAAAACAGCTTGACAGGGGCCCCGGCCCACATAAGTTGACAACATGGCAGTTCGAACATTTTTGATTTTAGACAGACGAGCTCAGAAATTATTTAAGCACATGACATTGAGAAAAGTCTGATATAATGTGATAATATCTCCTAATAGTTATACAAAGAATAGGCGCCCTAGCGAGGTCATAACCGAGGACATATTCAGCGAATGGTGTCAGCGCTTATGTTTCGACGGCAATGGAGCGGTTCATCTTTATTCTTGGAGTTTTACCCTTCGACGCACAAAACTGTCGTAATGGCAAACTGAAATTTCAGCCACACGGCATTAACAAGATGTTATTCTGGGCCGCGCTTCTATAATGGTTTGTTCGTGCCTGCTCGCAGAACCAGCGAAGGCTACCACCATGACTGGGGGAAAGTGCAGTAACTAAAGATAGAGCGCAGCAAACCCGCGTTCGAAACATTTCAGCCTGCAGCAGTTATGCCCGACAACGCACTCGTGGCATTGCATAATGACCACTCGAGAGAGCGCATACTGAGCATTAGGCGCCGTTCTATTCACTACTCCGACGACAGAATAGCGCGGACGGGTTCGCATTAGCATCGAACAACCATAGTCGCTCCGCCTCCCTCCTCCCGTTAGTTCTCCCGCTTCTAAAGGACCTTTCTGTTTCCGCAAACAATAAACGTTGGCGAAGTGCCGTGTATCTTACACCGTAAAATTCGCCCGCTCAGCTACATTAGAGATGGAAATTGTTGTCAAACAGTCAGAGTAAGTCGAAGTAGGAATGCGCCACGTGCCTGGAAGTATATGCGCCAAGCTAATAACGTCGGTTGTTTTGCCAAATATTCAGATACTGAAGATTTGGAGGAGCCACATCGCCCGATAGGGATCAGTTACACGGCGGGAGAACACAGGATACTTAGTCCGTGTACGTGTCCCCACCACTGCCCACTCCTTCCCATCCCTTCAGAATATTCTGAGGTTCTCTTCCCCGCCCCCCCCCTCCCCCCCTCTACCTCGCAACATGCACCCCACCAACGACACGCAACGTCGCCTGGCGCGAGCATACAATTTCGCGCCAAACACACTGTCTCCTCTTCGGGCCGGAAGCCGAACATGGTGTATGAAAATTGCCCGGTCTGATTCATGTGGTTCACGAGCGTCGCGGTGATAACATGCGGACTGCGTGGACGCAGCTAGCTATCGGCGGCAGAACGCATACGCTGTCGCCCTAATTAGCCACACCGACACCCCTCCTCTTAAATCTATAACAGTTCGTATCAGCCGACGCGCTGAGGCGGATGAGGCAGCAATCGCCTTCGCCATTACACACAGCCCCCCCCCCCCCCCCCGCATCCCCCACCCCTTCCATTATAATCTCGGATTTAAAAACGACCATACGAAATTATGCCGGTGGCATGATCTCGCCCCTGGCGCTGAGAATTCTCCTTAAAAATCCTCTTTCCGTCCCCACTGGGCTGATCTAGACTCCGGCCCACGCGAGCGTCGGGGGGGAAGGGGGACGGGGGATGAGGCAGCGCATAGGGCCCCTCGCAGCTCACCGTCCCAGCACTTCCGAACCTCGAACCCTTCCCCAGCGCCCTATCAGCTCGAGACAGTCTCTCAAACTGCCACGATATTACGGCACATCAGCGCCTCTCACGCCGCCAGCTCTCTCCTGCACACCGGGATTTATACAACACCGAAGAACGTTCGACTGCTGCAAACCCATGCCCTCCCATGGCGTTACTGCGTGCAGCGTATTTATTTTTCCATCTACCACTCCCCCAATTATCCTATCCGTAGAGCAGTCAAAACGCTCGAACGTCTCCTTTGGAACTGCCCCTAAAACGCCTATCCCCCTTACGAGACGGTGGACACTGGGCTAAGGCACTGTAGAGCTCCTACCTGACTATCCAACGGGTAGTCACGGCGAGAGCTGCTGCGGTCACCGGTACGCCGGTCACCACTTCTCCGAAGGGGAATTTAAAATCTGAATAAAACGTGTCTTTCTTTCTCTCCTCTTCGGCAGAACAGCGACTCCGCCACCCCCTACGCAATAGCAGTTAAGTCAGTGAAAAATTAAACGGCCAAAAACATATGATCAATCAGAACGAACACATTGCTTGATTTATTTCTGTGAAAGTGAAACAGTCGCGTGACACAGTTATATCATTAAGGATGATGATTGCACTGTACAAAATACCCAAACTTCGCGAACATTAGACGTCCATGGACCGTTATATTGCATCTAACGCGTTATGGCCTATATTTTTGTTTTCGCGCCGCATTTGTCCGTTCCTGCACAGTGAATTTTTAAATTAAATTAGTTCCCAACTTACTCGGAATACTTAAAGCCAACTGAAAATTTTGAACATTCTTGGGAAGTGAAGGTATCAATTTAACAGTTAAAATCTGAAGGTTCTGTTGGAGTGCATTCACCCACCACCTTGAGCATGACGCACTTGATCTCGCTTCACCATCAAAACAGCTTTTATTTGGCCTTTTCCTGAAGCTACCTGTATTATGGATTAGGAAATCGCAAGCTCCCTAGAGTTTTCTAGTAGAACTTTGCCTCGTGTCTTTCATACAATGAAAGAATGACCTGAACTTGCTATCCGCCTGGACAAATATATCATTAAAGAAAACTTAGGGCCATGAAAGAAACTTCTGTGACCACAACTTGACCCCAACATAGGATAAAATACATGAGAAGATCTCTAGTTGGAGGGCTCTCGGGTGTTTACACGTCGGATTAAGACATTTAAGGTGGGACGCGTTGACGAAATACAATGAAGAGATCAAGTTCAATGAAACAGTGCAAAGAAATGTTGACGTTTTACGCGGACACGAACATTACAATAAAACGCTACGTCGACTACTCTACAATCACCCTTATAATCCTAACCGACGTCTTGAAGCACACGTGCTCAAAAAAAATTGAAAAATAAAATAAAATGTTTTTACCGCGTGCCCTGAGCGAATCATCTCTGACGTTGTTGCAAGTGGCTTAAAGAAAGGTCTCCCCGAAAATAGTTTTATATCCCAGTAAACGTCGGGGCCCGTAAAAACGTCGCCGTGCAGCAATAAAAAAACGTTTTGTTTCAAATTCGATGTAATTTAAAGCGCTCGAATCAAAACTAGAGTGTACGCCTTTAGCCGTATTAGGTCTGACGTAAAAAAAAGTTTACCGAGGAGACTCGTGGAAAAGTTCATCCGCACGTGCGGGATAACAACACAGTTTAGGAGTGCACCGCGAATGAAAGAATTTATCGTTTTATCTGAGCATGTTTACATGTTAGCAGATTTGTAGCGTTCTTATTAAGCAGGATGGTTTAGCTGAATCAGGCAAGAGACCTAGGGCAGATGTTAAATGCCTTAACGGGTGATCGTACGTCGGCTATCTCGCCGCACTAGTTTGATGATAGAATGCAGACGCAATCTTACTGCAGACTCCCTCCCTCCCCATTTCTTTCGTCCATCGTGACCAGTGGTCATCCTTTTCTACGAAAGGTTCGTTCTCTCTCCCTCTCCCCACATTCATAGCCGAGTGAGTGAGCCGTTTGACTCTCGGGTACTCACTCATGCTTCTAGCCCAGTAGGTAAAACAACTCCGTTGATCCACCAGACACGTTCCAATCCTGCTGATTCCAGTGATTTCTTTTCTTGATGCTGTTATACGGAGTTTTGGGTGAACAAAGTCAGGCCTCACTATGCCCAACGCCGCCTGTATAAACATTGCCTAACGCGTGAGCGAAAAATGGCCAAACAGCCACTCTCCTGTTGCTCTCTCCTACCCTTCCCCGCTCCGTAGCCTTTCAGCGTGTCTTCGTGTCCGCCAGCCAGCGCCGCTTCTCGGAAACTATGCAAAATAGTGGAAACTTTGTTTAGCGTTCCCGAGGCGGCGCTCCTACGCCTTCTTGTTTTTCACCATGCCTGTCTGTCTTGGTCTGTCACTGATAAAACTTCCTTTGTCACGAAGCAAAATCCCTTGCGCTGCCGCAGGCTGATGCCGGCTTTGCGCGCTTATCTACTCGGATCACAGGCCCTGAAATTTTCTGAGTGGGGCATCCCACCTCTATCCCCTCCGCATTTAGGTATTGTTTTGACCCCGCTGTTCGCATTCCGCATCGGTACGCACTTCTAAAATTGAGGACTGTACTGTAGAAGCGCCCGGACAGCGTGGCGGGATCCCAGCTGCTTATCCTTTTGTTTCCTATAGTTTTCTGAAGTTTACAAGCACGTAATATTATTGGAAAGTAATCGTAGAAGTGAGCGCCTGAACAAAAAACGTGCACGTAATTTTTTCTTCTCTAAATACTCCAGAAAGAAAAATATCAGTAAAATAATGGCCGCCCCATCCGAAAATATCGTTTTTCTGTTAGCTATATGTCTACCCGACAATCAGTATGTTCTTACACTATTTCAGTCCGCCTCCGTCTTTATCTTTAGAAAAATGCAGCAAGTATGAAGCGAGCGACACGTTGAACGAGATCCCCAGTGCGGCACAGAACTAGCGCCCCGTCGCGGCTAAGATGTAAGCGAAACGGCCCTTGAAGCCCAACAGGAAAGCTGACAGACACACGTCGTAGAAGTGGGTGCAGCGTTCGCGACTCGCGAGCAGTGACGTAAGGCGAGATGTCCGCCGGCACGCGCCACATAGCGGATCAGTGCCTGAACTAAGCGTCCCTACCCTTCCCATTGAAAAGCGCGCGACGCGTCAGGCAATGTTAATACAGGCGGCGTTGCTATGCCTTTAAGGCGGAAACTGAATGCGATCCTTGAAAGAGTTATTTTCCCGGAAATGAGCAGGGGAGGAAGTGCATGACGAAAAAGGAAATCGAGTGGGCGATACACAGTTCCCAGTGACTGTTTTTTTTAATGTATTCGTACACAGGGAAAGGCTATCTCTGAAGTAAGCGGTACCGTCGGAGAAAAATGTACTATGTTACGTTCACGTGCAATTTTAGCATACAGGGTGGTTGATTGGTTTTAGAGAAGGAAAGTGGTAAATGGCGAGTGAACTAGCTCTGCAGCTTAAGTTCGGGAGTATTTTATTTCCATCCATGCATGCTATATGTTAGGCCCGCAGTACAGAAATGTCCAACTCTTTCAAAGCGGCTGGCGGGCGCCTTTACTGCAACGTGCTGGGTGCGCTGGATTCGGAACCAAGCGTCATTCCTGACCGAAAAATTACGGTTGTGTTCAGATAAAGTAGCATAAACGCATGTGCTTACTGAGGTAAAAAAAGACAGCAAAAGCAACCCAAAAATAAGGTAACGTAAACTGGACAGAAATAACGGAGGAAGTGATCACAGTTCATAGAGTGACGCCTCCTTATTTACTGCAGCGTATGTAGCTGTAAGTGCTAGGTATGATCAAGTGCATCTAGGCCATTTCCGTTTGGAGGAGCCGAGTGTGTTCCCTAGCACCACCAGTAGACAACCCCATCGACTAAGCGAACCAACGTGTTCCGCAATGCTTGCTGTTTTCGTCCTCTCCCGTGTCGCCATGCACATAGCCCCCCCTCCTCCCCCACCTCCCCCCCCTCCCCCCTTCCTTCCTTCTTATGGACACATTGCTGGCAGCAGCGGAAACAGGCCTACGACGGGCGCCTTAACTAAGTATCATAGCACTTTGTTGGCCTTGTGTACGGCTGCGTAGGCAAAGATGGGACACAAGGAAAAAAGGCCTCTGTCGTTACAGGGAAAAGCTTCCGTGCATGTACCAGTTCAGGGTGCTGGGAGCTCTTCGCTTGTTTACTTACCTCTCTCCCTATACATTCAGCGCTCGCTCTCACTTCCTTTTCCTTGCTTGTGTGACTACAGTTCTGACAAAGACACACATTCATCACCCCAAAAAAAGGATGCAATGATTTCTCTTTTCCATTTTTTTTTCGCTGCACACGACAGGCGTGAGTGACATCGTACCCTACACTTTGCTGCTAACAGGCAACCACATCGCTTGCATTTCGCCATTTTTTTTTACTTTATGCATCCGTCTAATCATTACAGCAATGGTAATTTAGAATGAAGGTGTAGTGAATAATAAGTGTTTCGCCAAACGCCAGTACAGAAGTTTTATTGTAGCGCAGAGCCCATTTGCGACGCTTTTAAGGAAGGTATATACGCTGCAGTTATAAGCCAGAGCGGAAGCACTGAAAAGTAGGGCTTTAGAACCGAAGGGTTGAATTTAAAGATAAACCAGTGTCCTGAGGGGCAATTATGTGTGAATTGTTTAAGTACCAAGTTAGTGAAAAGCTGCTGGTCAACCACTTATATCACCTGCAGCAATTGTCAGCCCGCTCGTACAGCTGATTCACTCGTTTTTATTAAGTGTGTGCTTGTTTGGCAGGAACGGGATCGACATCGCTTCTGAACCACATGCAATAGTAGATATAGAAAGATGTTCCGGAAGGATGGACAAAGCTTCTTGTTTTTATATCACAAGGAGATTCACAGCCACTATGTCAATTTCCTTCCCGACTCTTCATTACCTTGTATACCCCATAAGCTGCCATTTCCTAATGATAGCACCAAAAATTACGTATTATTTGTCTTTTGGCATCAACCCAAAAACAATGGCAGGAGAGCTCTAAAGAAGGATGTACTTAGAATTTCACGCAATGCAGTACACCTGCACAATTATCTACTTCACAGCGCGAAGAACACGACAATGCTCCGGAAATGCCAGAAAAGGTGCTAAGAACTATGAAGTCATATAGGATACAAAAACACGCACCTATAGCCCTACCCGGTCACTGTAAGCAGATGAATTTGTGATTTGTTCCATTTAACTGGAGGTTACGTAAACCACAAAATAAACAAAGCAAAGCATCTCGTTTTCTTCTTTGACTAAGAAATGTAGGAGACGGGTGCTATAAGCCTAATTGATCTGCGTTCCCGCGTGCCGTTATGTAAGAAAAAACATCAAGCCTGGTCCCCCGTATGAAATGGCGCCACCGACAACAATAAAGAATTGGTTCGTCGGCCAATTACTATGCGAACAAAGGGCTCTCATCGCTCGCGCCCGGGACAAAAGCTGACAATTTTTTTTTCGGCAGTACAAAGAGAATCGTATCTGGGAAATTGATCTCTCGTACTCTTACCAGGCTGTTGAGTCCTAAGCCTCATACACGGCTGCGGGGCACTTTATCATTTTAAGTTTGTGGCAGTGAATTAATGAAATCCTGTGCTGGATTTGTTTACTATGGATGGATAGAACAAACATAATTTAGGAAGAGCTTTAGGTGCTGATGTTAGGGGCACCTGCCCTGTGGGGGGTCTTCTTTAGTACGGAAAACCCAGATCCTAGGACTTCGAGAGTATGGACGCTATTCACGTCGGACGCCTGGCTAGCGGCTTGGTTGCCAAACAACTTGTCGTGTCCAGATGATATTACACTTATTCTGATTAGGTGCTTTAAGAAGAGTCGCTCACTCGCCGTATCATTTGTCGCACCCACCAGCACGCCTATTCAGACTTTGTAAAGATGATCTCTGGGAGGGGTGGGGGCGTTCTCTGGGAGTTTGTGATTGGGAATGTTTCATGAAATTCAAAGGTTTGTGCGACTGTCAGTAGTTCGACATCAGCTGGAACAGTAGGTGGAGTGTTGGACAGTTCCTTGCTGATCTGTGACACCACGTTTAGGACTGTTTACTGGAACTGTAGAATGTATTCTGCTTTAGTTTGTTCTTGAACCGCTATAGCGTTTATGGCGGGTTGTATTTTGTGCCTTATCTACCTGTCTTTTTATATACCTCCCTTTTCAGGCGCATGTCCTTGCCCTTCATGGCGTTCATGATTCTGAGGAAAGAGCACGCAACAATTGGTTTGAACATTCTAACGCCTACATAGAATTTTCCCCACATGTTCTTGTTATTTATACTGAGCTCTCATCTCTTAGTACCTTGTGTAAGCATATAATTTGATTATTTGAATTTTCTATTCAATAAGCAGAGAAGGGACGTATCTATGAAAGGAAGCTACAATGGAGCAAAATATGTGATGCCGAAAGGGCGTAGTAAGAGAGCAACGTGCCCACAAAACAATTAAAGAGCAATTTAAAACCCTATTCGATTGTGTTCCATTCTTTTCCAAGGATTGCGCTGATATTTGCAACATAGGCTTTCGCTTTGCTCAGCGGTGCTCGCCAGCGCTTTTTAAGATTACTGTAACATATAATCGACATAGAGCCACCCAAGAACGGCCGGAGCAAATCCAGTGAAGTTAAGGTGATGACTATTCTTTGATAAGAAATCGCGAAACGTTGAAGACATCGGCAAACTTTGAGCTAAATGAATGATGGGTCATCTTTCGGTTGTGGGGCTTGTTTCGGTATATTACCTCCTCGATTAGGTGCTCCGTTGTTGAGAAAGCAGGTATGTATTTTCTTCATAGTGGTATAGGGACGTAAAAATCTCCGCGCGAATGATGAGACTAATCAAGCCATATTGGGCTTAAGACAAATTTACTCGCAGTTTCTGTTAAGACTTACAAGCATTCAGATGCAATTAGAAATTGCGCGAGAATGTTTTTCTGAATGGTGGCGCCGCACCAACAACCATTTTGAAATAAGGGTCTAAAGTTACTAAAAACATCCCTGGTGCGTAGGACTATAGCTGAAAGATTGTTTGGTATAGTTTCCGATATGCCACAATCTTCCTTCGCTGCGAAACGGCTTCTAAGTTTCAAACGTATTCCCATAACGATTCCCCCTCCCCCCAAAAATGTATCTTTAAATCCTTTCAACATTCAGTGGACTCGGAGTCATCCTCCCTGAGATGCTTTGAACAAAAAACAAAATTACAATGTTAAATTACTTCTTCAGTCTGTTCTTCCGACAACGGAGTCGGTGGAAAACAGACAAAAGGCGCCCAGCTCCAGCTGACCAAGCATCGACGGCATCATTGAGGACTCTCGTAGAAAGGGCAAAGCGTTTTATCAGTATAAAAATTTCTGCACTAGACGGGGAATAATTGGTGGACAAAAGTGAAGGGCTGCATTTACACATCGCGAGCTGTCCGCGTGGTCTGATTTTACAGAAGTGGGATGTTTAGAGATTGTAAAGCCCTTGATCTTACAACGAAAATGTTGGCTGTGGCCTGTGTCCATCAAAATGTCGCCACTATTGATGCTTTCTTCAGAAAAGAGTCTACAGCTACTGCAGTGGCGCTATGGTGAAGGTTACAGACCAGCCACCAGCAATGTAAACTATGACAGCGTTTCCTTATAATTACATAACGAATTTACGAACAATTTATTTTACGTCATGGAGGCAAAAGGCTAAAGCTGCAAGTCTTGCCAACGCTGAATTGTCGCATTCGGCTCCCATAATCATCTGGAAATTGTAACCTGTAAACATTGCTAGGGGGCTCACCCAGAAATCTCTCCGCCCGTCCGTCTATCCGCAAGGCGTGACACTAAGCACTACGTTAATACGAAGCGGCAATATGAGATACTTAATAAAAGAGCACAGGGCCTTTTATAAGTAAGAGGCCATAAATACAATAAAACTACCTCGGCAGGCTTAAGCCTGATTTTGTAACAGATACCAAATTTAATACAAATTATAAACTAAATTCTAGGTGCAAGCACAGCCAACAGCTTTTGCAGTCGGCTAGAAAAATAGCTTTCCTCCCTTCTAAAAACAGGAATTTGGCCATCAAAACTAGAAATTGAGTGTAATAGAAGTCACGAACTTAATATTATAAGTTCACGACTTCTACTACAGTCACTAAAGCGATAGTGGGTCAAAATCTACTTAAATCGCATTTAAAACGAACAGAAGATTTCTGATATAAAATTTTACATTCTTTTTCAATTTACAACCAACCGCAATTAAATGAGCAGCCTTCATTCTTGCAATTTTATTTGGGCAAGAAACGCACCGCACGGGCGCAAGCAAAGGTGCACGGTCACGTGTCGCATTCACGAATATTTAGTCTTAGCATCTGCTTCTCACTTGCTTAACAACGCTAAAGGTCAAGTTCAACGGAAGTTGTTGCGTCAGAAGTAGAGAACCCGACGCCGGCACAATGGTGCTGTCCATCTTTCCAGCGTGTCTTTTCTTTATTTGTTGTTCCTCAAACGTACGCCTGGGGCCTAACTTGTGCAAGCCGCTTCCAGCGCATGGGCGTTTGGTTACGGAAAATTGAGCCAAGCAAATAAAAGTAGCGTTTATTTGAACAAATACCCTACGGTTATTCTCAGCTAGCTAAATATGAAAAAAAGTTGATAAAAATTTGCAGGGTCAGGTGGCCAGGCCAATCTTGGAGGGACTTATTTGTTATCATTATTTCGCCAACGCTGCCCACATGGGAAAAAAGAAATAAGCGAGGTAACGATGGAAGAGCCCGACACGCAATTTAAAATAAGCGAGAAAGTGGGGCAACATGTGAGTGGGGCTGAGAGAGGATTCTCAAGATGTTTCAGGACACAGCGCATTTTCTTATGAGTGGTTGAGTTGGTTTATCCACAGGGCAGAAGGTGGGTGTGGTGACTAGCGGCGAACGAAAACCTTACAGCAGATATGGGCGCAGAATCAGTTCGCCAGAACAAATGGTGCCTTTTCTGTAATTTTCTATTGCTCCTCATCGCCGTCCCTTGGCCATCCTCCTCCACGCAGACTGACCACCAAACGGAGCGTGATATCAGCCACTGTCAGTCGACCTTTCACGCATATACGAAGTACATATGAAATGTAAAGATGAACTCTCCGTTCGATTTAATCTATCCTTGGTCAATTGCCAGCGTGGGTGTGTACTTTGTGGGCGTATTTTATTTGCAGCATTTTATTTCTAATTATCCTCATTCTTTTGTAACATGTGTTGAGCGACAAAACATCATGCATTCACATTTGACTTGAAACTCCCACTAAGGAGCGTGGTACTTTTTTATTTTTCCTTTCTTTCTTCTTACCTTGGTTAAGATTATGCCTCTACTTGGTCGTCTCTTTCCGCGATATCAATGAGCGCTTAAACACTAGTACTACTATACCGAATAAGAACAACATTGCGACCTTAAAAAATGATTGATTATGGGGTTTAACGCGCCAAAACTACACAGATTATGAGACGAGCCGTAGTAAAGTGCCCCGGATAAATTTTGACCACCTGGGGATCTTTGACGTGCGGATAAATAAATCTCAAACACACGGGCATTTTAGGTTTCGCCTCCACCAGAAAAGCGACCGCCGTAACTAGGAACCGAACCCGCACCCATGGGCTCAGCAACACAACGCTTTAGCCCCTGAGCCACCACGGAGGGGTGATCTTAATAAACGGAGGAAGTGCTCTCATTCCGACGCAGAATCAGGCGAGCTCATGCTATCTGTTCCAGGTCTCCGCTCCAGATTCGCCCCGGGCAGCGGTCATTCTGTTGTATTAGCCATATGCCATTCGTGTCTTAATAATGGGATTGATCCACACCAGCGGCCCTTTTCATTTTAACTTCGCGTGGCAGGCAGGTCAGGCATGGCAGGAAGGTAGAAAAGAAAATTTCTGCATGTACTTAGCCCATTGCAAGACAGATGGTCTCCTTTAAAAAAAAAGCCACGCATTAAGACAAGAAACTGTTCCTTGACTATGGGCGAGGGTGTGCCAGTAAATTTAAATGTGCAAGGTAAAACGCGCTCGATAAACAAAACAATTACGTTTTATAATGAGTGCCTTCATATCACCTAACTTGAAACAACAATGACCATCACAAATGCCAATTAAGCTGAATACCGACCACTGGCGTTTTAAAACGGGCACATTTGTATACAGTGAAAAAATACAATATGTAAGCAAACTGGAACAAATAATATCATACCATCCTGGCTTTAGACGTTCAGAAAGCCTTCGACAACGCCACCCACTAAGCGATTCTCCAAGGACTACGAGACACCAACTGGGGAGAAGCGATGTACAACTTCGTGCAGGCGTTCCTATGAGGCCGTACCGCTAAAATTCGAGTGGGGTCCAATAAACGTACACATTCTCAACGCCGTTGAATGTCACGCCTCCAGGCTCTATTATTTTTCCGTGGGTATTTATTACTGCTCTGCTTCAATTGCCTTCCAAGCGTCCAGACATCCTCGAATTACATCCCGTCTTTTAGGCCAATGATCTTACAATTTGGTAGAAAAGGGCATCAACCAGAGAGAAGCAGGACCGACTCTATTAGGCCATAGACTGCGTGACGGAGTACTTGGAAAGACGGGGCCTTGCGTGCGCGGCTACCAAGTCAGCTTTACAGGTCCTTCGGTCACGCGCACGAGGTAGACCCCCAACCAAACACCCGACCCTACCATCAGCATCGCATCCAGCCCGGTACCTCAAGTAACATCACTTCTCATTTTGGGAGCACCATTTCATACAGACGGCTCTCGTACCGACTCGATACCACACCTTAGCACAGTGCCCATGCACGTGATACACTTGACCCGATGGATCTACACCCAACAGAGCGGTCTTAAAGAACAAGACACCTGCCGCATCGCATATGGCACCCCATACGTCCAACTGCGCGCTAAGGAATACTATAAAATAGACGCCTTATTCCGAAAATCGTATAAGCTCGGCCTGAGCCTTCCCGCTTCCACACCTACAGACGGCCTTCTTAAGCTCAGACTCCATAACACCTTGCGTGAAATTCTCGAGGCCAACCAACAAGCCAACAAAATCGACTGGCTTTGATTCTAAAAGGCCGGATGGTTTTGGACAGGCTGGGCTATCCCATACCTACACCATCCAACGCGCTTACCCGGATCCCGTAAAGCATGCGCACCAACACCACAGTCACCCCCATTCCAAGACACACGCATCCGGGAATACAACAAAGGGAGAAGACAACCAATAACAAAATGCTGTAGCAAGAAATTCACCGACAACTCGGACAGAGAGATCGAGCTTTCTTGAAGTCTGGAAATGTTAGCCGGGATAAAATGCCTAACTTGATACGCCAGATGACGTGATAAAGGTGATGGAGATGAGGTTGAAGAAGTTGTTGCGCATAGAGACATTGAGTTATTTACAGAGTCTGGTCTGGACTTGTCTGTTGAAGGTACGCGATCAGAGCTTTTGTAGCCCGTAAAGCGCATTTGGGATATGCCCACAGACCTAAAACGTCCTTTATTTCAACGTCCACGGAAAACGGCAGTCCCAAAGACACTGCAAAGAGCACCCTCTGTGCACCAAATCGAGCACATTCACAAAGAAGGTGCTGGAGGTTTTCTTGCCCATCACATTGTGGGCAGAGCTGCGACGTAGTTCGTTTCAACTTTAAAGAGGCAGTTCCGCAAGTATGCGACATTGAATCTCATGTGATGTAGAATTGCTTCCGTCTATTATACAGACGTCGCCGAAAAATCCAACCACCCGGCCCGCGCTGCAGTGGTCGAGTTCTGAAGGAACAGCAATCGCCGCTGCAACAGTCCGAACAACCGACACTGATGTCGCGGAAGAGACAGCCATCGCCCTCGCGGCCAGTTCCAGCAGAACTGATACGATTACAATCATACTAACTACCAACAGGCCTGCCGGCATTACCTATTAAAGTGAGTATCGCTGCATGCATTCAGACTTCTTCAACATGCCAAAACTACACTGACCATTCACATTGTTTACAGACGCCTGGCCATGCCTCCCTCCAGGGCGGTTCACGTGCTGGTGCCCGCGACACCGAGCATTCCTAAGGGAGGACGACGACACACCTCCAATCGCCAGCCACTCAGTTAAAAAAAACATACACGGATATCTTACAAAATTATCGTACCCTTCCCCTCAACCTTCACTCAACACACAAGACTCACGAATTCAAACACACACTTACTACAACATGACAATTCTACGTCACTTCTCACCCACTGTTTTTTCCTACTATTAAGCAACGTGTACTACACCGAACACCATCTATCACCTCGTGTGGGAGTACGTCAAACAACCCAACCCAATCCCTGAACCAACACTGGAGCAGTAAAAGCATCGGCTGTCGAGCTTCCAGCTCGAAGATCAGGAAATACTGATTTCCCAGGCGCGGGGCACTGCGGTGCCTGAAGGCAGCCTGGACCATGAATGGAAGGGGAGCACCACCCAGTGTCCTTTCCCTTCCCTCTTTCACCTCGAAAAAGAAATGTTTTTCCTCCGTCCTCTCCTCTTTTATGCAAAATTATTGCAATCGTTGCACATAATTTAAATTCGTGACCATTCTGACGACAAGTAAACTGCAGAACAGAGCCCCAGAATAGGATTCATCGCAAACGTGACAAGTTCGTAGATTTAGAAACGAGGCATATACACCCTTCCCTCGTAATATCACCGTACTGCTGTCCAGTCTTTCGAACATTCATCCATTCTGTCAATGTTTCGTGCGTGTCTTTCCCAGGCTACTCGGCGCCAGCCTTGTTCGCTCGATGTGCGTGGCCATTGCGATGAGGAGGAATATAACGGTCGTTACGGCACCGTCGGCGAAAGTGGCTGCGGCAAAAATAAGTTTAATTTCGGTGCCCGAGGCTGGAACGCATTGCCGCTGTGCGACAGAAACATTAATTAAGCGATGCTATTCTTGCTAAATGATGGGGTATCCCGCACAAGCAGAAGAAAGCGATGAAGAAACTACTCTGTTCTGGATCAGCGAATACAGAGAGAGAGAGAATGCTCTTTAATGTGAACTGGTGAGGTCAGCCCTGCTAGGGGCAAGGCTTGCTACACCAGATGGGGGGTGACTACGTTGATGAGTGGTGCACATCAGACATCAGGGTTACAGCAGGAAGAAGACAAACATGAAGCGTTAAAAAATGAAAAAAAGGACAAGAAAAACAAGAGATTGCTGCCAACAGAGTACAAACACCTGATAAAGATTATTGGAACTTAGGTTAAGAAAGCAAGATGGTAGTGAAAGGAAGCCCTCCGCTCCAATAGCATAATTCGCTTGGCAAGTGCCTCGTTATTGGTCTAGTATGTAGTGTCCATTGCCTAAATAGATTATTTATAGCGTATTTGTCTAGCTAAATTCTAAATCCTAGAAACATTTGCACCTCGCGCTAAGCCTGGAAACGGGAAACAGAGTATCGTCCAAAGTGGAATTATATAAGAGCACAATGCTTCATTACAACCGAAAAACGATCACGATTCTTGATGATGTGCAAAAAATACTTTCATGACACTTTTATAATGCCTTTATAATTTTTGATTGGGCGGCCTGGTACTGATAATGATGGTGGTGCTTGATAACGCAAGGGCTACTAGGCCAAAGAGCGCGAAGAGGAGCGCTGTGTGTTCGTGTTAGAGGTGCTTGTCTAAACATTGGTGTATAGGGCCAATGGTTAGGGATGAAAACTGGATATGAAAATAGTTCGGGATACATAAGTACTTAGGGCCTTCAAAACAGGGCGCCTCGAGAAACGTTTTGCTGATTCAAAAACGCGATACCCCTGAGAATTACAGAGAAAGCCCTTAGCACTGTTCTCATCTCTGAGGAACAGGCTGCGGTTACACAGTATGCAATTTTCATGAAAAAAAATCAATGTCCGCAAGGAAAGTTACCACTCATTTGAAATTGACTATTGCTTCATCTGATAGAAAGTATGCCGGGTGTTGTGGTATATGCTTTGTGTATAGATCTGCAAATTGTTCGCGTCTCTGTGTTTCGAGTTCTGTACATTCAATGAGCACACGGAGCACAAAAAGAACCACTCCGCACCTATCACAGACTGGCCGTGGTGTACCATTTAAAAGATGGCCATTCTTAAAAGGTGCCCTATTCTTAACAGACGAAGCGCAACTTCGACAGATCTGCGTTGTTTTCCTTTTGTATACCTCCCGATACTTGGTTGAATTATATTGATTGATTGTAGGGTTGAACGCGCCGGTTGAATTATATGCAGCTTGTTTTCTGTTTGTGTATCCCAATGTTTCAGCCAGATTTCACAGATTTTTCTTTTGACGAATGGTCTGAGGCCCGAGTGCGGCACAGATGCAATTTCTACACTATCCCGAAGAGCTGCAGCAGCTGCTTCTTTGTCAGCTACCTCGTTTCCAGGTGTTCCACAATGGCCAGGTACCCAGCAGACTGTGATTTTCAGATCCATAGTGTAGGCTGACATGATGGTGTTTAAGAGCAAGTTGAACACTGCATTTTTGTGAGGCTTCGCAGAATAGAGGGCTGTCACTACACTCAAAGAATCCGTTATACGAGTGAGCAATGTATTTCGGGCTGTATTATGGGTTCTTAAGCCATTACACGAGCCATGACATTCAAAAGTTTGTGGTAATTAAGCGAGGCAACAATCAACAACTGACACCGACCATAAGTGCATATAAAAAAAGATGGGAAGGGAGCCTTGTGGTCAAGGACGGGAGAACAAAGATGTGAACATAGACGGGAATTAGGGTGGGAGCCGAAACGTCTTTTTTTTTGTTTTTATAAGCACTCATGGTCGGTGTCAATTTTTAATTGTTGGCAAACGTTTCCCCGACCAGGCGTGCTTCCGTCCAGCTCTTGGTAATTAGCAAGAAAACATTACGTTATGTAACAAAAATCCAGTATTGAAGAGGTAAACGCGGCTCAATCCCTTCCCTAGTCGCCCTGGAATGCTAACACCGTTGAAAAACACTGTCCGCTCCGGACCACCTGCGTGTTAAGCAGAGGCGTGTGGTGCCAGCTTCATTGAACGAGCCGGATTGCAGTTAAAACATTGTGCCAGTAAACCTAGGTAGGGCACTGAAAGCCATATTTGACCGAAGCCGACACTGGGAGCTCCCCCTAAAGTGTTGTTGATGTAACCATTTTTATTAAAAATGCCTTCTTTGTGACCGACTTCCGTCCTTGTGAAAAAGGGGAAAGGAGGCGGGTTGCAGGGAAGGGTCGGAGTTGATGACTACACGAGGATAGGAAGGCGAGCCGTGCCAACGTTGGCCAGAAGTGGATCAGAAATTTGCCGCAGCATACGCTCAAACGCTCTCGGAGCATTTTCATGTTCTGTGTTTGACACCACTCGATCACTTCAGCACACACAGCCCGCCTTCTTTCAGCAGCCTATGCACCTACAGATGAACGCTCTGTCTCGTATTTTGGCATCGCCAAAAAAGTAGTCCGAAGCAGGACCGTCGCCAACTATTTGCCCCCGTGCTTTTGCCGTACTGCCTTCGGTAAAATGAAGTAGGCGTGCTTCGAGAACCGGAAAATCGCCGCTTTTCCGTTTCTATGGGGATAATTGGATTTTCTGTTACTTCGGGGCTTTTCCGTTTCAATAGAGCTAATTGGATCCCGCTCCGATTTACTACTAATCGGATCTTGCTCACAGCCTTTACGCCGTTCTCGTCAGTGATGGCCTGCACTCGCATGCGCTCTGAAAGAGTTTCTTTTGAGCCGCGAACTTTTGCTTGAAAATAGAGTAGAGGAAAGTGGATGACCATGCAAAAGAATGGTATACGCACTACCACTGCTTTGCGTAGAAGGGGCCTACCCGATAACTTCCTCCATTCGATCGAGTCCTGTGCCAAGACTAGTTAAGGGGGGCAAAATATGTTTTTCAGGGATCCCCTCTCCATCCTCTGTTCGATCAATTAGTTTAGTGGGGACTGGCTGATGCCACGCCTCTGCAGTAATGGCATCGATTCGGCAACTGCTGGAACTAAAACAAGACATTCAAGGACAAGGCAGTGGAAGAAATGTGTTCTAATAGCACAGATGTTAATCACGACTATTTTTAAAAGAAAACCGCCGCTTTTTGCGTGCGTACAACGCGTAGAAAGCTCTTCCATCGGCATATTTCCGCTGAAGGCCCGTTGTTACGGGATCTTTATTCATTTGGCAACACCAATCCAACTAGTACACGAAGAAATCAGACTTTTAGCTTTAATTTCTTCCGTGTTACATATCGCACCGAAGTTTAACAAGTACATTTCTCGTTCTGCTTTGTAACTTACTCCGTTCCTAACAGTCAATTTTAATTTGCAGAACTAAATGAAGCGTCTCTCCGAATAATTGCGTGCTCGCGTGTGCTGGGGCATCGTCAGAGACCAGCAAACTGGAGGTCACCATGAAATCCTTAAAAAGCCAGGCGTTGCCCCGGAAAATTTCCGATGCAATGGAGGAGGTCTTTCGATCGTAAATATGTCACTGGTACCTCTGCTAATGAAGCGGCTCTGCGAACCCCTATGCTTTAATGGCAAGTCCCCGTTTATTAATGCTCGAGCAAGCTTCTTCACACCAGAATCGTCCACGTGATCTTTCAGTTTTTTCCCGCGCCCCAGGTCAAGTTGTCAGCCTCTGAAATTCAATGCATCACCAGTATACAACTTATTTGGACACCGGCACACTCCGGCATAGGCAGAGACGAGGGAGCTCACGAAATGGCCGAAGGCCTCACAATCCGGGTGGGACTTAGTCTATTTCTAAACCATTGAGCCGAATCTGCAAGGGGCAGACCAGACTTATAAAACGAGATCACCACACATTCCGGCCTATCCCACCGATTCTACCGTCCGGCAGACTGCACACTAACCAATGAACAAGCTCACGCCTGCCACCTCCAGCAAACAAACACCTTCCAAATTACCGCAGAGCTAACCCACATACCCCCATCAGTATACCTCACTCCTATGCGGCAGACCAGCAAATTTTCGTCGCATAATAGGGGCCTACACTTAAAACAACCTTCCCCAATCACCTCTGATGGCCCATGCATGGGACGAGGCACTGTGCAGCCTGACTCAGGCGTGCAGGCCACCCCGGTCCCCCGGGCTGCAAAATCACCGCCCAGTTTCCTCCCCGGATCACACCGGCAGCCACGGGTGTCGTTTCACCTAATCAAAATGCTCGATAAATACTTTCTCCTTCCCTCCCTCCCTCCCTCTGTTACATTTCCTCATAGTTCACTACGAAGCTCACAACAACAGGCAAGTGTTTGTATTGGTGTTTTTTGTTTAGCGTATCGGAACTATCAGGATGCCCTTGGAAATGTTAATTTATTTTTACGGTCCTTTGGTGGCGGCGCTTTTTTTTTTTTTTTTTTCAGCACCGTGAAGGCTTCGCCTGCCCTCCTAACCTCGCTAAGCCCTATTACATCCCATTTAATGCCCTCTAATTCCTCGAACAACACCTCGAGACTTGCTTCGCTAGATAACAGCTATGACGTGTATGACAGCTGCATCTTACGCTAGATAACGTGTATGACAGCTGCATCTTACCGGTACTCACCTACGGGGCAGAAACTTGGAGGCTCACTAAGAGGGTTCAACTTAAATTGAGAACGACTCAGCGGGCAATGGAGCGGAAAATGATAGGTGTAACATTAAGGGACAAGAAGAGAGCGGAGTGGGTCAGGGAGCAAACTGGTGTTAAAGACATATTAGTAGAAATTAAGAAGAAGAAATGGACGTGGGCAGGGCATGTAATGCGAAGGCAAGATAACCGCTGGTCATTAAGGGTAACAGAGTGGATCCCTAGAGAAGGCAAGCGCTGCAGGGGGCGGCAGAAAGTTAGATGGGCAGATGAGATCAAGAAGTTTGCGGGGATAAATTGGTCACAGTTGGCACAGGACCGAGGTAATTGGAGAATAATGGGAGAGGCCTTTGCCCTGCAGTGGGCGTAGACAGGCTGGTGATGATGATGATGATGGTGGCGGCGCTTGTTTTTGCATAAAGCGTGCGGCAGGCAGGCTGACCTTGTCGGCAGTCATGGACCGCTTCAAATACGCCGGCAGCGCGCCCACCGGGCAATGAAGGGAGATTAATAATTCACGCTCCACCAGCGGCCGCCCATCGCCTTGTCTTGGCGCCCTTTTCCGGCCCGCATTCTCCTGACATGCGGCTCACCGCGGAGGCGACAAAATTAGGTTTCGATCGTCTGGAATATTTCATTATTGCGCCGTCTGCACAGCCGCAACACTTTAGAAGAGCTCGTGCTTATTATAAGTCTGAGCAGCGGGAAGATGATCAATTAGGGCGTTTTTCTTTATAGACTTTTCGTTTTTTTTTCTTCGCGCAATGAAGGAAAAGCCGTTTTGCGCCGGAGCTCATCTTTTTTACGAGGCATTATAAAAGTAACGTTCCATCTCGTATGGTGTGGTGGTACAACTCCTTATACGTGAGCACGGTCTGAAGGTCAATAGCATATTCACACCCTTTATTTCTGGCATATCTGCTACTCGAGAAAGTATTCAGGGTGTTAGTGTTGTCATTATCACTAGGCTGCGTCTAATCTCACGGCAACCGTGAGAATTACCTCAGCGAAATTCTCACGGCAGTTCCTACAAGAGCTGGCGGGACTAACATTTGCTGCACGTGCCGTGGGCGGAGCGCACAGCGGCGTGAGAGGTCGCGTGAAACTATCACGTGGTATTCAGCGAGAACCCAGGAGGTAAACCCGCAGCTGTGCTAGGTGAGTACACCATCGGTCTCCGTCGTTTCCGCATGCACACCTAGCTCAATAGTTACGACAACGGGCTCTCGCTCCGTTTCTCTATTCACAACAGGTTCCATTTTTGCAGGTTGCAGTTGTTTCTTTAATTTGCTCGCGGGAGTTTTCTGTAGATGCCAACGGTCGCGACACAACCTTTGGCTGCTAGAACTAGAAAGCTTTGCTTTAAAAGAAAACATTAAGCATATTTGAGACAACACATCAATATACAGAAGATATTTGCTTTCTTTCTTTTGAAATTAAAAATACATATGTGCCTAATTTTTGCGGTAAAAAATAAACGATTGGGCGTGAAAAAACGAAAACCACTCGAGGCACCCCCGCGTTGCAGCGTTTCAAGTCCTAAGGTAACAAAAGGTTACAGTAGATGACGCGAGCAGTGAAGCATGGCAAAAATGAATTGGTGCAAGCGGGAATCGGTGTGCTGGCTTTGAGAAGTCCTATGAAGTTTAGCCTTGTGATTAGGGAACGGCAGGCAGCTTCTCTGTTACATCAGCGTTCGCAACGTCGGTGTAGTCAAGCAGGGATATTTTTTTGTTTTGTTGAAAATTATCGACACTTAGATCAATTAACTTCCTATAAATATCAAATTATTGATGCAAGAAGGTGGCTGGGGTATTTTGAGATTAGAAAATAGGTCTCCATAGCAAGTTGTTATCTGCTAAATCTAAACGGACATTCCACGTTTGGCAGCTGCTCAACAGCTGATGGAGGATCAGACTCTCCTGGTGACGCGGGCCAAGACGGCGAGGGCAACGCATGGATTCCCGGACAAGGGTTCCACTCTCACATTTGAGCTCATTAAAATGTTTCTCTCTCTCTCTCTCTCTCTCTCTCTCTCTCTCTCTCTCTCTCTCTCTCTCTCTCTCTCTCTCTCTCTCTCTCTCTCTCTCTCTCTCTCTCTCTCTCCACGTTTGGCCTCATCGCTAGGTTTTTATTACAGCCTTTGTCGGAGCTGCCTAGTTACAAAACCACAGTAGTGTTTCGTCTCAAATCTAACTTAGAGCATAGCTCACTTAAAAAAGCAAAACAAGAAAAAGCGACCTTGGTGTTTACCTTGCTAATTTGCTATTGCTGTGTCGTTGCAAATAGCCGAATTCGTAGTTGGAAATGATCCATCACAAATTGAATAAGCTTACGATGGAACTTATTACACTACAAATTCCAGCGTTTGTTCAATGAAATTTAACTTTGTTTTCAGCATGTAAATAAAAAAAAAGGTAAACACACTTCTCGAGCTGGTATTTCCCAATATATGTTTCACAATTGAAATTCTGAACGAGATGGACGACACAAAGCAAAAAAAAATATAAGTGTTGGGATGATATGATGTGCGATAGTGATGGGATGACATGATGTGTACTCTATGGTGATTCAAAGCTAGTATGCTATCACCTGTAACTACGATGCTCATCAGAGTATGGTTCAAAGTCGTTCAGAGTATGGTTCAAAACACAAGTGCACAAGATTTAAACCACAAGTGCACAAAAGGCTTCGAAGCGGCTCGAGCGAGACATCGATTTTATCATTCGTGCAGAACTAGGACATGGCCACATCAGCGATAAGACGGAAGTGTCTGAAAAAGCTGCCCGAGACGCTAACACTGGAACCACACAAATGTCAACCTGAACGGAAAACGTGGGCTCGAGAAAACAGGACCTAGTAGTTTCAGCTAAACTGCGCAGGAAGCGAAAAAAACGCCTTTAGGCATCACAACTTCAGTGGTTCCACCCCTCCGACCCACCTTATTTTCTCCATAGAAAGAACGAAACAGACGCCACATGATGTCTGTGGAAGGGGGGGAAGGGGGGGGGGGCGAGGAAGTGGACGGTGGCAATATGCTACCAAGATTATGGCGTTTTTATTTCTTACTGCTGCACCCCCTGCACTTTCCGCCGTTGGGACGACATGCCCCCGAAGTCCCACAACTATATAGAAAAGGACGACCTGTGCTACCCGGGCCGCGCCTTCTGCGCTAAGAACAACGCGCGTGATCTTGGTCTATTTGCCCAGCCTTCGTCTGTTTGCCCAATTTCGACATCGGCGGAAAGGTTTGCTTCCGTTAGAGTCCGGAATTCGAAGTGGATGGCCCAGTTTGAAAGTGAAGAAAATAGGCAACTGGGTAACAAATCGACATCCAGAAAAGTTGTATTGGAAGAATCGGGAACGTCGACGCCAAGGGCCCCAAAGGCCCCCCTTCCCTCCCATCGATGCAGCAAGTCGCAGTCACATAGTGTAAAGCGCCCGTCCCTGTCTGGCGTAAATGGGGCAGTGTAATACCACGTAAAAAATGTCTCTATGAGGCAATTCAAGCTATGGTAAGCTAGAGCGGCTAATTTGATTGCTTTACTCCAGTAAAAAAGGATGGACAAGAGGTTGGTAATCGATTCATTAAGTAGAGAGCCCACGACACATCGACACCGATTAATTATGTTGACAACATCGGACAGCAAATTCACACAGGCGGAGTATAGCGCAATGCGGACATTTTTGTGGCTTTCCCAAACCGCATTCCTGCAGGCCTCAGCGTGCAGAGCCTCCCTATGATCGTGCTGACGTCGATGCTTAAACGTGCAAGCGCTATGTCGCTCGCTGTGTTAACTGGTATCTTTGAAAGTTACTTCGAAAAGTATCTGGAGTATCTCTGGAAGCACCCGACCACCCTGCTCCATAGAAGTCCCTGCTGCGCGCAGTTTACGCTGATTATACGTTTCCCGCTCGCATTTACCATCTCAGTTGCTATCCGCAGCGTCGCTGCCATTATGACGCCAGGCTGCAATGCCAAACTTCACATTTCGCGTTTCAAGGCGTCGGGCACTTTCTACGGCCCCGAATTTTGTCGTCGGGGTTGGCTCAGCCCCTCCGCTTCCATTTATATGCATGCGCGCACGCAGGACCCATTTACCCCACTCAAGAAGAGCTCCTTCTCGGCCTATGCCATGCCTGTCCCTTTCTTAGCGCTGCCCCGAATACTCGTCGGAGAGGAGCGTGCTTGCCACCGCACTGAGCCGATTGGACAATCGACCATTTACGGTGGAAACTATTTTAAGTCATCGGTCTTCACCATCGACCTCGCAGAAGGCAACGAAAGCCCTTTTACGTTTCCTGAGTGAAACGAACTTGCTTGAAAGACTATAGTGCCCGAAACGGGACTAGAGTGCGCGCTTTCCCACTCCTATCTCTTCCTCTTCTCCCCCCCTTTTTATTCCCTGAGCCCCATTCCCCAGTGCAGGGTAGCAAACCGGGCTATACACCTGGTTGACCTCCCGGCCTTTCCTTTCTTTTTTCTTCTTCTTCTTAGCGCAAGCAGTCTGTATCCAGAAAGCTCTAGAAAAACTGCACCGATAAAGCACAACGAATGCCTCGCGTTTAAAGCGAGAATAAGCGGAGGCTGGATCAGCTAGGAGGCCTTCTGAGGTCAGCTCATAGCAACAGCACGGATACCGAGATGCGCCAACTACGTCGGTTGCCTGTTGGCCACGGTACGGTGATAACACAGTGGGCATTACATATATGGCTATACTATGGTAGGAATTTCAAATTATTCTGCCGATCTGTGTAGCGTCCAAGTAACGTCTGTTCTAAATATTCCTACGCGCTTTTAAATGCGTGCGATATGGTTACAACAAGAACAACAACTTTTTCATTACAGTTGGATGCGGCTTGCGACGACTTTTATTCCCACTTTCGAAAGCGTACATTCGGCCTTTTGTAAGCAATGCAGAATATGTATGCTGTATAATTAAATTCTCGGCCCATTTCGAGGGCGAAGCAGGCCTTGAGCTGCTTTTATTCTGAGATGAGCTAGAACTTTTTGGGGTGAGTTGCTCCTTATTCAAAGGTGGCCAGCTTACACGAGTACGCGGAGGATTGTGTTCCCACGCTTTTTTCTCCCCATCAGTGAAGGATATACCTCTTTTCACCATTCTTTCTCAATTAGCTGCAGGGCGAGAGTTGGCACGTCGATGTGTAATTTACGTGATGAGTATAGGGGGGTGGTGGAGCGGGGGGGGGGGGAGGGGGGGTGGCTGAGGCACCAGTAAGCAGGCTTCTGGGGTTACGATCTTAAGGTTCCACGAATTTCCATGAGTATCTTCAACAAAAAGAAAGTCAACTAAATTTATGAGATGTAATACATATTTTGTTACCCAAATAGAAATGGGCCGAGTTGCTGAAAACAGGGCTGCGATTTGTTACCCTCACTCATCCACTGACTCATTCGCCGACACATGCTAGGCTTAGCAGGAAGGCGCGCGGATAGCGTACAAACGCTATTGTGCTAGAAAATAGCAAACTAAAAGAGAAAATGGTCCCATTGCTGCGCCTATCAGCGATCAAAGATATGACCTTACCTTAACCTAGTAGTGCACTGATTAACTTTTTGAACCAACCCAGGACTTGGGGTCACTGTACACAGGCGAAGCCATCAATGAATTGGTTGTTGTACTGCTGCATTTAAGTCCGAAAGCTGGGGCACTTGGTTTGATTTGAGCACCTTCCACCAGCGAGAAGAAGTCAAAGGCAAAAAAAAAAAAAAAGAAATCCCGGAGGAGTCTCGCTAGGTTTGCGAGTTGTATAACAGAGGTACAAAAGTAGAGTTTTATATCTCACCTTAATTTTAATGAGACCTCTTAGGCGTACGACAGCGTAAAATTTGTTGATATCGGTGTAGAAGGTGGATGCTACGTCTTTACTCAGTTGTTTGGGACTTTTTACAAGAAAAAATCTACCCTAGCTCTGTGTAACGTCATCCGCTCTCCCATCCTGTGCATAAATATGCGATTCCAAGGTGATTTTCGAATTCTGATCACAGTACCACGTGATCCTATACAGGTTATCAGGAGCCTTACAAAAGCGGAATTGCTAGGAGAATGAGGGGCAGAATTAGAATTGTTGTTGGATGGGGGAAGCGTTTGTACCATTCCATGAATACGTTCTCATTCTTAGACGTTCATAAAACTAGTAAACACATGCACAGACGTAAATAGGTACATACATTCGGAGTGCATGTTGGTTGCACATGCACCTTCTTAAAGAGGCCATGCAGACTAAGTACAAGTTTGTCTTATTACGAAAGATTTGGTCTTCTTTTGGGCTCCCAGCGCTTGTCCGGAAGGAAACGATGCTTTATTCACTGCAAAGTTAATCCACTTACATTAAAATTTTAACTTTCCCACAAATCATGGGTTTCGTGACGCCTGCGATGACGTAACCACACAGGTCTTCAAACGAACGTTAGTGCGCTCTTTAGTCTGCAGCGTACTGCAGAGCGCCTTGTTTACCGTCAGTTTTCCTAGATGGCGCCATCATACAGTGAGGGACCGCTGTCCTTGCTTTCTTTCTGACCGTATTTGCATCTGGCTTGGTTTTGTTACAGTAGGTAGTAATCGTTTATTATAACATAGGGTATGCTCGACAAACAGGGTCACGTAAGACGATGTCGCTTACGCCAATCGGCCAGTGTCGTGTGAGAGAACCCGAGAGAGCCGGACTGCTGTGCAGCTATAACAAGCATAGTGCGTGCAGTACCAACAGCAGTACGCACTGGTACTTGTATGCTTACGTGTACTTTCGTAACTTCCATTGTTTAGCCCCCCCCCCCCCTTCTTAGTACCATAAATTGGAAATGAATTACATTTAAGTGAATATAGCTCGTTCTGCAAGCTTCTAAGCCCTCCCTAACGTTCGTTTGCTTTTGTCGGCCACAGCCAATCACACAACTGTGAATATTACGTCATATGTTTAAGTGCGGAAAATGAGCTAGTGAGTCTTATGGCTACTCCCTTCTTTCCTAATTATATAGCTTGTTTGAGCGAGTTTACTTTAAAAGTGGTGTCAGTATCATTCTATAGAGGCAATCTTTCGAATGAACCAAACTTGCGTTTTGTCTGTAAGGCCCTTTTAATAACGTGGAACCAAGTATGGAAACGTGTAGGGTGGTCATTTCTTGTATGAAATAAAAACAACGAAAAATAAAGCGAGCACTCCGTTTTTCAAAACACTTTCATCACGATCTACGGTTCCCTGATTCGCGGCTAACAAGCTAACAAACGACAGCTTTTCTTTTTTGTTGTACAAACAATTGTCGGGCATATCGAAGCATATATGAGGCGTTTTGCTTTTCGAAATGAGCCGAATGCAAAAACGGAAGCTAAGTCATATAAAACTGCAGTGACAAGTAAAACTCCCCAACTTTCCCCTAGAATAGACGCGGCAAGAAAATGGGTGAGATGGATCGAAAATGGGCCAGACCCTGCTGTGGCACAAATAAAAATGAGCAAAAATCCGTTTGCCCAATGGGAGTTCGCTTTTGGCGTGACTGTTTAGATTGTTTCGTGGGTGTTTTCAGAAGGTTTTTTTTTTGCTTTTCAGAGCTGGCTTATCATGAATTCAGACGGCAATAAAGAGATCGGCGAAAGATCTGTCCCCAGATATCGACGACAAAGTGCACAAAAGAAGTGAACGAAATAAAACAGAGATGTGAAACAATTTTATCTCGTCTCCCCTGTCCCTAAAGAGTAAATCTTGTTATTATTCTTTTGTGATCCCACATTAAGAATTTTATCACTTAACTAATTAACCGCCGCTTACAAACCCTGACAAATTCCCCTCCATGTGGCTACGAACAATTTCTTTTTAGTGAAGAAGATATGAGCAGCCTTCTTGCGAAGCGTTTTGGAAATTTACGGCAAGGCAACGAAGAGTTTGCTTACTTCGTAAGTTCCTTCAGGCGGGCCCAAGAAAATTATCCTACGGAAGAATTCGAAAAGAGCTGCTGGTCCTGCCAAGAGGACTCACCTGCTCTTCTTGTATAGTTCTAGTGTTCTTGAAGTCCTGTTGCATACGTTTATTGCATTTTCCGCCAAAACACCATGGTACTAGTCTTGAAAGTCAATTGCAATAAATTTTTCATTAGAATGCCGCGTGAACTTGAATGTTTCAATTCAGTGCGAGACAAATCCACACTTATAATCCTGATATTGCTCAAATTCATCGCATATTTTTTTAATTACTTATGACCATAAAATTACACTAGATGACATGTAAAACATGCCATATAATAGCTTTGACAGCGTTGAATTTAGGTCTGGTGACAAACTTTCGCTTTTTTCTCAAATTTGATTTAGGCGGTTTTGGCTAATTTCCGAAACAAAGACGCCTCATATACTTTTTGGATGACTGAGTCACTTTACGCGTGTCATAAACCTATTGAAGTCAGACATCTGGTTAGGGCAACGCCCGGACGCTGCTGCCCGGACGCTGCTGCCCCGCAGAAAGTATTTGTGTACAATTTTAGCTTGCGTTGCGAGCGCTCACAGTGTGCTGCATTTGATCACCGTTGTGTTCCACGCATTTTGTCTTTTAAATGCGGAGCATTTCTTAGGCTCGCGATGTCACTCGTCAATGTTGTCGGCGCCGTCCACACGCTCACTGCGCATGCGCGTCGCGTCGAGGCGCAGGTGCGCGTCTCTCCCCCGTACCCTCCTCGCTCTCAACAACAGGTGCGGCGGTGCGGGAGGAGCGCGTGTACCCCGTGCGCTCCGTCGCTCTCAACAACAGCTGCGGCGGTGCGGGGGGAGTGCGTCTGTGCGCGCATGCGTCGTAGCTATCCGTGCGCTGCGTCGCGCTCAACAGTAACGGCGGCAGGGCGTGTACACGTGATAACGGCGTGGTGGGTGCGTGGAAAGTTCGCGCGCTTGTGTACGGAAGTGTGCGCATGCGCGTCTCTCCTCCGTACTCCTCTCCCTCGAACGCGGGCGGTGTGTATATAAGCGGCGGAGCGCGCGTTCGGAATTCAGTCAAGGGCGTCTTTGCTTGGCTTTCGCTTGACTTGACGCTTTGCATGACGGCACCAAGCAAGAAAGACAGACTTTAACTTTACACTCCTTGCCTTCTCTTCTCCTTCATTCAATAAATAAGAATAATAAAGACGAAACAACAATTAAGCATTCCCAAACCATACCCAATTACGCAACATTCCCGCGATACCCCCACCACTCTGCGACGCATTTACTCGAGTTCCCCCCGTGGGAAGATGCGGGCGGGTTTTTATTTGTGGTCATCCTATTAAGTATCGCAAATAAAATTTTGTTGCATACAACGCCTTCTGACGTCAACTTCTTGCTGCAACAGGGTGAATATTTGGGAGAAAGCAACATTTGCGTCCTTGGGACCACGCTGCTGCTGGCGGTGGGCAATGCATGTGCTACGGGGGAACTTTCGTTTGACAGTTGAACTCCCGATTACAAGTGGGGGCACTGGCTAGGCAATTGGTTTTTAATGGAAGGACTCTAATGGCCGTTTAACGGAACGGCCGTTTACAATGGGGCACTCGATGGGCAATTGGTTTTACGGAAGCCCTTTGAAACGGCCGTGTAGCACATGTATTTCTCAGTTCACTTGACTGGGCTAGGTAACCCAATTTACCTCTTTCTTTTATGACCGAACCGAAGTACCCGCACACTTTATTTGGTGGCGTGAGAAGGAGATAAACATCTAAAAAGCTAGCTGAACTTGTGGGAGATATGACGACATAAGAGATAAAATCCAGCTTTGCTGCCAAGGCCTTTCCGCAAGATTGTATAGAAAGGTTTGCGCCCCATGCGGGTGCGTAATGCCTGATTAAGGTACGCTCAGATCACGAAATTATTTTTGGATTTCCCTATAACAGCTTTCTACAGACATTGCCCGGTGACTGAACGCCTATCATGCGTTTCATAGTTGATGCGTTTCACCTAACGCTATGCCGCTAAGTTTTGCAGCGGCTTTCACTATATTTGTTGCGTATATAAAGTCTCATTTTCAGCCCAAGCCTGGTTATTCATTGCTGCATTTATTGTGGGTTAACCGTAGCAGTTAGTGCTCATCAAACCCTACACTTCGAAACGAGGGCTGACCTTTAATTTATCCCTCCATTCTCGAACTCTCCACAGTAAAGCTTTTTCTATCAGACATACTGCTCTCCCGTCTTGCGCATAAATATACCCCCTACCTTTTATGCTGGCTTTACCCGTTCTTTCTACATCTCTTTGCACGGTTTTACTGTTTCTTCAGACAGTTTCTTCTGCACTGTTTCTGCACTGTTTCTGCACTGCTTCTGCACTGTTTCTGCACTGTTTCTTCAGACAGTTTGATCTCTCGCAGTATCTATTCCCCCCGCCCACTCAAATATTTCCCTCAGATGGACTGAGCCCATCTTGGCATTGTCAGCTCTGAACACTCATATACTTAGTGTCCCGCGTTCCCTGTAAGACGCAATGCGTGCACATTTTTAAATCCTTGTTCTTTCTTTTTGCGTGCCTTCCGAAATGGCACGCGTCTACACCTGCGAAATCATTGCCAGAGTACGAATGAGGTCTCGACTCGACTTCAACGCCCCCTGTTTCGCAAGTTCGCACTAAACTTTCCCAGGAATATATTGCAGTGTTGGGTTGTTTCCAACTGGGGCGTGGCAGAATCGATCGGCATAAACAATTGGAATTCTAATACGGCGGTGGTCGATTCCTTGAAAGTTTCACCCAGCCCGTTCGCTCTCGCGTCTAGCGGTTTCATTTTGCCGGGTCGACAGTGGTGGGTGGGCGGAGAAAGACGTATTCAAACTGTAGTGAAACCCCCCGTAAAATGTGTTTTTGTTTTATCTCATTTTGTTTTTCCAAATACTTTCTATTTCAGTTCCGAATTGAACCGTATAGAAATAGCATCGCAACGGGCAACACAAAATCGGCTGACTCTATTTGCGTTACCTATTCTGAAGCGAAACACATATGGCTGTGGTTCCATGTATTTTTGATGTCCCGGAAACAAAATTCCTTAGTTTCGTTTCTGGGAAAAACAAGTAGCTCTACTTGTTTTCGAAGCGCAAGATGCTCGACATCGTCAGGCGTTGGAAAATGACCGCCCCGGTGTGTGTGCTATTAGCACGCGGTCACAACCAATGTTGCTCGCCATTCAAAATATGATTTGCACCTCAAGATTGTACGTCTCATACCTTATATATGCATGTCGAGTAGATAAGTTATTAATAGCCACCATTTTCAATATAATTAGAGTCAAAACAAAAGTGTATTTCTTTGGAATAACTGCCCTCAACGCTAAAAAAAATAAAATTTGCTCATAGTGCCCTTAACCTAAATTCTGTGTAACCTCTATGCCATGTGCTAGAATGTTTCGCTGGTCATCCAACTTCACAAGGTAGAATGGGTCATGATTTTTTTTTTGCGGTATGTCGCAAATATTACAGAAAAACCAAGCAGTCGTCTTATCCAGCTTCGAACTTTGTCCCTTGCTTCGGCTTTACGCTGCACGTCGGCGTAATTCAGCAGTGTCAATTACCGTGGTGCGACCCTACATGTAGCGTTGTCTTGCTTCCCAGCGAAGCTGTACACGCCTAGGAACATGATACTTCTTGTCGTTCATCACGCATAAACCTCCGGTTTTTGCGATTCTAAGCACCCATCGATTCTAAGCACCCTCCCCTACTTCCGGGAAGAAAATTGAAAAAAAAAAATTGCATGCGAATCTAAGCTCCCCCTTTTCGAAGCAACCACCGGAAGGTAGATTTCAGACGCGTGGAAGCGGTCCCGAGTCGGCGTTGTGGCCAAGTGTAAGTTTTCGATTACAAGCCACTTCAACGGAACCGATGACGACCTGCTGGGGGAACTGAGACCGGCGGCCCAAGCAGCACAACAGAGTCGAATGGTAGTGAGAGAGACTGAGTCTCAGACGTAAGCGGTGGGTCCATTGACCGTACCTATTTTTTCGTTTGAATGTTTGCCGAATAAAACAGTGTTCTTTGCGCCCGTCTGCTGCCCCACCTCCATAATATACTCTTGTATATCCCACCATCAGACACTGCTTCGGAAATTGAGGCTACTTACGTGTCTAATTATAGGTACGACTGAATCATGATCAACGATAACGGCATATTTAAAAGAAATGAAGGAGGCAATAGTTTCAATTCATCCAGTAGGATGGATCTATAGAGCTTCGCTGGCCATCTACCTTCATGAAGTTGAATGACTTCTCACTTTTTATAGAGACGCTAGTGAGAGCCTTTTCACCGGTATTTTTTCCTGCTGTTCGCACTCTTTGGTCCAGAGGAGAAAGAAGGTTTTCAGGATTTTTGAACCCTGGCGCGGCGATCTGTCATGCCAAAAGGCGAAGAGCTTTATCAGGAAAGCGAACGCACCTTGCCTTGCTGGCGGTATACTGTTTCTGTTTGGCTCTTGCGGTCTTAGTCGTTTCAATTGCTCGTCTTCGCAGCACTGTGGCTTCTTCGGGAACCAAGGGCACACTCTTAACAGGCCCAATCGTTCTGTGTTGTTGCCGCGGGCTTTTAAGTACTCCCAAGTGACCACTAACCAAAGGAGACCTTTCTCAGAGTGTGACCACGATGGGGCCCGGCTCCACGCGCCAAGACACCGAGTGCACTCGTTCTTCCATCCGCCTTCGGTGCCCCGGCCGAAATGGCCACCCGATTACCTCACGCTCCGGTGGTCGCGCGCATCGAACGAAAGAGCCTAAGTCAATGGCTGAGCGGGCGGCGTCTTGGGAAAAAAAGGTTAGAGTTCACGAAGCGATAACCAAGCTGTAGAAAGCTACACTGCCTGGTGGCCTGAATGAGAACGCTAAAAAAAATTCTATAGCAGCGAATGGTGATTTAACCTGAACCGCTTGAAGGAGGCAGGGGGTAGCCTTGAGGCATTTTGAGCAGAGAGTGAAACGGAGTCAAAGGAAACAAAAAGAAGGAAGACGCACGCCGCTGGGCTCAGGGCTAACAGGAGCAGAAGATGCTGCAACGGCCACAGCGTTATTTGGCTGCCCGAGCTCGGCACGAGGTGTATTGGAGCTTGACCTCATGAGCGTGTGCTGCTTCATATATGTCCATTGCGCGTTTCTTTCGTTTTGTTCGTTTCGGTTTTTCTGTTGGGCTGCTTTTATGCTCCTTCATTTGTTCATTTACCCGTGTGGTATGAATTAAAGAAAGTGTGACAGACTTTTCCCAGGAATCAAAAGAATTTGAAATCGTTATATCCTTGATTATTCGGTAATTCGGCGATCAAGAGGATTCGACCAAATTTTTGTGTCACGCTAAAATAGGAGTTAACTGCACAATATATTTTACAGATGTACCAAAATCTGTAAGGACGGATTCCCAATACATCTATCCGCGTTTGTGTTTGTTTGTTTAGGAATTACACGAACAGTTCCATTCGTAATCATGCCATCCTGAGATCGTACGATCCCACTTTGAACGAAGTACGACGATCGAAAAGAACGAACAAACATATGGCCCCTGGTTTTACCCGCTACCGGATTATATAAATAACCTCCTGGTGAACACATAGAGAATAATGATTACATTGTGTTTGGTTAGACCACGCAGAGGACAACAAAATTTGCCAGGAATCAGTGCGGATGACCAAGAGAACCGTAGCAGTTACAGCGGTCCCGTACCGCAGGGGGGAGCCTTTCTTGCTTTGGGCCCACTCTCGTGGGTTTATCCCGGAGCGCAATGTTGATGATGATTGTAGGGTTTAACGCGCCGACGCAACGTAGGCGATGAGGCGCGCCGTAGTGGAGGGCTCCGGATTAATTTTGACCACCTGGGGATCTTTAACGTGCGCCGAAATCTCGTACACACGGGCGTTTTTGCTTTTCGCCTCTATCAGAAAAGCGGCCGCCGCGGCCGGGAATCGAACCCGCGACCTTGTGCTCAGCAGCGCAACGCCTTAGCCACTGAGCCACCGCGGCGGGTCGGGGCACAATGTTAAGGCGGAATGTGCGTTTCACTTTTTTGAGTGAACAGCCAGCCATGGCTTTTGACTTGCCTGCGTGAAGTCAGTCTTCCTGAAGGCGAACGCACAGCAGTGTCATGTTTGCTCCATGTGGCTGCGGTAGCACCACGATAAAAAAATAACAAAACACTTTGCTGTGGCTTGAACGTGAACATTCATCGAAGATCTATCTAGCTGAGCACGACAGTATTCCTGTTTAATTTGTGTTTTAAATATTAAATAAAAGCCGTTGGGATACCATCGGCCCGCCACTCGTAGACTTAGCAATGCTTGCAGTGAGGTATGCATCTTCCTCTCCCCTACCCTTACACTCTTTCGCTGCATCCGATGACATGTGTCTTTCCCACCATCAGCAGCCCCAAGCAGCATAAACGCAGTGCCAGCATCTACAACAGAGACGTGCATTATACGCCTGTGTCGCTTCTCGTTACGTTCACAAGGCAGCCCTGACGGCTGCGCTCAAGCACGCGGGAGGCAGAGAACTCCAGACGAGCCTTAACTCGTGGCGAGAAGATTATGGCGGCGTTGCTGGAAGCATGGCGGTAGCGCTCGTGTTGCAAAAAACAACACAATAAAAGAACAGAAGGCTCTGTGTGGGTGGTCTGGAGCTAAAATGTGCTCAATGGTCGCCTGCCCAGTAAGGCTGGGCTGTCACAAATGGCGGTGCCTTGTAAATATATGGAACCCGCAACATGGACGCTTCGGCGCAACAGTAGATTCCCGCATTCACAACGAAGAACAATGTGAGCTGCGGTGGAAGGCGATGGCGGAGGCCACGTGCCTGTTTACCTGGGACCGCAGAAAACGGGTCACGAAAATGCCGACGTGGCTCGGTGACTGCTTGAAACTAGTCCCGTGGATTTGGTGTTGCTTAGTTCTCGTTATATTTATTGCACATGCTCAAGAGGGTTTTAGTTTAGCTCAACGCCGCTGTACGTAAAAATAAAATCATTTTATTTTTGCCGATGAAGACAGTTCGAAGGATTTCGTGAGAGAGTGGAGGCAAGAATTGCAGTGGAAAATGACAAAGAAAAGAAAGATGGCCCCAGTTTAGGCTGGAAAAGTGAATCGACACCGAAGCTGCCAAAGGAGTTGGAGGCTCAAGACATGACTAGCTCGGGACCAGTCCAAACCAGTGCAAGAAACAAAACACGATCGTTTATAATTATAGATTTACCATAATTGAAGTTATTAGCTTAATTAATATTTAAGGACTACAGTTTTTTCTCACTAACAAACATTAGGCCATCTGTTTTACGCTGGGTCTGCAATGCTGCTAGAATGGTCGTATGAATGGTGGGTGTGGTGTTGTCGGGCATAGTGTTTTTCTGGTTGCAGGCTGGCAACATTCCTTTTTAATTTGGTACAACCAACCCTGTGTCCAAGCCTATAAAGCCCCACCACAGCCAATAAAGGCTCTCTTTCGTTGTTCGGCGTTACTCCGGTGAGGCGGCTCTCCGCGGTGTCTTTCTTCTCGCGCCCTTTTTCACTGGGCACGATAAGAAGAGTGGCTCCACATTCTTTTCGCGTGAGGAAAAGATTGCCCATGTTGGCAAAAATGGCTGCAGCTTAGCTCCGCTAACCTTGGACATGCAAAGTAAAAGCTTGGCTAAGTGTGGTTGAGTCTTGGTTTCGCGTGGTTAACCTTTGATTTAGCTGTATTGCCGACCCCGTCTCAAAGCCGTTCGGTTCCATGCAAGGCTCACAAAAGGAGGCCGGGCGAAGGTGGCGTTCATTCATGGCGAACGCACCGTTCCTCTTCGCCGGGCGCGAGACGAGTCACGTTACCCGAAACGACCCAGCGCCGCATGCATGGGAGGCTGCGGGGGTGGTTGGCCGTCTCGACCGCAGCGGTGGTGGCGACCGCTGTCGGCGCCCGCAGGCGCCAACAGCGGGCCCGGCTAATCACGCGATGCGCTTCGACGGCTGCATCGCCGGGGGTGTGTCTCCGGTCAAAAGGTCATTTGCGCATCCTCCACGAAGTCGCTGGACGGAAGCAGTAAAACTTCGCATTAAAATCTCACCGTCGATCAGCAGACAGAGAGCGAGAGAAGAGCAGGAAGTGACCGGTCGCGTGCCCAAAGAGGTCAAGTGAATACGATCTGGCAGGAATTAGATGCTTCCGCATTCCTAAAGGTTCTAGCACGTACATAACGATTTTGGATTAATATAAGATACACCAAAGTATCTTTCATCAATTTTTTGCATTAAACTGCGACTGACAGTTATCCATGGTACTGGAGGAGATAAAACTCCATTCGGTTATGTAGTCATTGAACCGCTCCAATTTCGTAGGAATTGTTTCAGGATAGTTATGATAAAACAGGACCCACAGCCGTTTTATGTAACCATACTCCTCGCGTAGAAGCCCACTCATTAGCGGCAGATGGTCATTAGAAACGTTTACAACAGCACGGAGAACTGATTACTTATGACGAGTAAATAACACTAGGTGTAATAATAGAGCTGCCTTAGTAGCTAATTGCATAATGTCTTTTTTTCGAACCGACAGCGGCTAATTGCGCAAGGACTTTTTTTCGAGCCGACTACATAAATTTGGACAGACAGAGCATGAGAGAAAAGTTCGTTTTACCGCAAAGCCTGTTTTGCTGAAGAACAACTGTTTTTTTTAAACCCGAGGACCGAGCCATATACCGCTTCGCTATGAAACTGGCTGTACTCCTTGGCGACTGAATAACACGCTTTCAAAGGGATAGCGTAGAGCAGTTACCAGGAGTGACCTCGGGCGCTTTATCTTTTATTTCGTGGAATTATATGGACAACATAATTAGCGCACAAAAAGGAATAAACACGGGTACAACTATGCAAGATAAGCGCAGATTTGAACTCCTTATTATTAAAAACACAACTAAATATGTTGTATTTTTCCTCCCGTATTGATATCAGCATGATACGAATCCTTTACTAAACGGGCACATGCAATCGATACCTTTCCCGTACCACCAAGGTATAACACAGAACTCACCCTAAACTCGGATCAGCAATTACCCCAATTCGTCTTCCGCTTTGAAGAAAACAAAGAGCATGCTTTCGACTACATTCGCCCCTACATAGAAAAAGGGCAGGCTGTCGCGTTTCAGTACTAACGGCAAACTGCAATCACGCACGGTATGAAGTGTTACCTTGTTGACTTGTTCTACTGCTTCCCAGTCACAGTGTGCTGTTGTCATTCTTCACATTCGTTGTTTCGAATTGTCAATAATTTGAACTGAGACGCCTTCCGTTTGAGATTCGCGTTAACAAGCTTTTACTGTACAATATTTTGGGCTGGTAGAAAGAAACCATGTTTTGTTTTTCCCCTAGAAAAACAATCACCAGAAATTGTGCAACGGTTCCACATGACATTTATCGGCTAATGCGAAGGCATTTTCCCTCGCTCCTTCTCCTTCGTCCTGAACACACCCTTTGGCCTTCTCGCGTAGTTAGCTAGCCGCTAATTAGGTCAGCACGGATAGGACCCCGCCTGTTTTCCGAGATAGCTTGGCTAATTCGTGTAAATCCCAAGCTGCGGGAAAACATCGTTTGCTTCGAGAAAAGCAGTGTACTGGGGGAGCTCATCAACATTAGGATCGTTCAAATGTTGTTGTCCTGATGGGCAGGAACTGGGTTAATAACCACTGAGCGGGAGACAGCAACTGTTAGCAGATTACTTCGGGAAAGGCGGTGTACGAGTACTGAGCAGTGGCTGCTCTGCGACAACAGTATTCATGCGGCAAATCAAGGCTTCAAGCAAATCAGGTAACAAACAGCTCTAAGTGCAAATTTGTCGGCTAGTGCTAGTATAATGTTATGGAAGGAAAACCCCGGGCACGTTAGGTTCATACTCGACCGGAATGTGTAACGAGTGGTGGGGTGCATTCAAACCCTAGTAATGCACGCTTTTGCATCCGCTTTTGCATCTAACAGAAAACAGGCGTAACATGGACATAAAAGAGATGAGAGTCAACTTTTGGAGGTCGACAACTTTCTCTCTCGAGATGTGTGAAACAAACAAGAAAGGTTACTTTACTTTAATAGGTTCGGGCCTTTGGGTAACCAGAGTTTTTTTAACCCTGTTTTTTGTTGTGTAATGCATTTCGTTCTGCTAGACTGTCCCTTTAAGATGTGTTTTTCGAAGTAGGCTCGTGTAAAGTCGCGAGATGGCTCAGAAAATGAGGAAATGCTGGAACGATGAAAGATTAAGTGTTGTCGAATGACCATGCACCACACTCAATATATACCTCGCCAAAATCACACAGATTCGACGTGATAAAGTAAATCTCTGGAAGCATTATTCATAAGACGGCACGGCTCAGGCGTTGCCTCCATGCCTTACTCCTGGCACCCAACTTTGTGGAAGAAAACAGCGCGCGTTTATAACAAATGCATGAGAACGACCAAGTGCAATACGGATACACAGTGTGAAGGAGGAAGGTGCAAAAGGTACAAGAGCGGTGCATACACGCCGATAAACGTGAGAATCCACGAACGACCGCAGGGACACGCAAGGGAAGCTCGCACATTTGTTGAAGCAGCCAGAAGCAACCAGAATCGTTAAATAAACCGCCAAACGCACCCGTAGTAACCACGCTGCTGGCCTGGACACGAGAGGATACCTCCGAGCGCTGTCTTTTGACACTGGTATTTGAATTTCGCTAAAAACCGGTGGGTGCGGCGTCGTTGCTGCCTCTGTGAATCCTATATGCTCAAGCGGCAAGATGCTGGAGATGTCTAAAGAGACAAGGGGGCGAGAAGAGTTTAAAGGGGGGGGGGGGGTGCTTGGATGAAGGGAGTCAAGTTGGTCACTCTAAATCGGTCACACAACGGGAATCATACTGCTAGCGCAGCGCATCTGCGGAATGAACCGCCGTCATATTTTTATTTCGCGCTTTTTTTTGAGCACAAATAAAAGAACGAATAAAGGATATCGAAGTCTGCACTTTTACCAGAGCATTCTTTGAACCTGTATTCAATTTCGTAGCTAAAAACGTGGTTACAGTAACTTTCATGGTGAACGAGTACTAGTATCCAATAAAATATTTCTGGGGAGAAGGAGTACTCTAACTGCGTTTAAATAAATAATGGCTGACAACAGCCGTAATGTCTAATCCTACTGAATGGCTTCTTATATTGTTCAATAGAGGCTCACGAAAGCAGGACAGTTTCTATATGACGTCGCGTGAAGTTATTTTTTGATCACTGACTGATCAGAATAAATTTAACGTTGTTAGAGCACCTCTATTTTAACTCCTACCACCTTCCAGCAGTCTAAAATTCGACGTTGCCCCTTTGACCGAAACCCTTTCTTGGTAATCGCGGTGGATCCAATCGAAATTGGAGTATGAACTCAAAGGTGGCCGTTGAGATAACACTGAAAAACTACTGGACATGTTTCCGTTGTTTAGCAGGATTTGCTTGTAAAACAGTCGCCTTAACATTATTTCGGAAAGAACGCTTTTTACTTTAGTGTATTTCGGAGTATAAGCACGCGGCAGCAGTATTTTTGGAAGGCGTTTCGTTCGTAATATAAGTGAAAGACAACGCTCGACAGCCGAAAAATTTAATATAGACGTATGCAGACAATTTAGGTATTTTTTATTTGCCAGTTCTAACAATTGAAACGTACCTAGAATAATTCTTAGCTGTATAGCAAGAACCCTCGATTTATTTTGGGGAGAGCAGCCACCTATTTTTTATTTTCTGTTTCCTACGAGTCGAAGCTTGCCGTTGAACCCCGAATATCTTAATAAAGTCTACATTTCCCAGTTCGTCCTACTCAAGCGCATTGCATAGAAACACAGACCCAAACAATAGGATTTCAACCTGCGATGACATCCTAACATGGGTCCTACAATAGAACGAAACGTTATCCAGACACTCCCTGTACAAACAACAGATACCAAGAGAGCAGGCGCATCAGAAAGAGCAACAAAATATGTCACGGCTTTCTATCTCTATTCTTTGCTTTTGCATGCCATCACACGATTTTCCTTCGATACAACAGTTCAGCGTCTCTATCTTTTCTTTCTTAAAACCGATATTCAACCGAACTGCGAAACCGACACTGCACGTCAGATTCCGCCTTCTTTCCGGCGTCTAATCTCTCGGCGGAAAGGTTTCGTTCGTCGAAGCACGAAGTTCGGGAAACTTCTCGCTCCGGGAACTATCCGATTTCCCTATTTCCTTGCGCGTCAGCACCGCTGCCCCGATGGCTGTAGGAGATGGAGGTTTTAGTTTTGGGGACAGGCGGTGCAAAGTTGCAGTGCACGACACCAAGGAAGCAAAATGGGACATGGTTCGAGAGTTTCCTTCTGATTGCATCACCCCTTCCGCTTCCTGCCTCTCCGAAAAGGAACAATTTCGGAAAAAGGAACAATTTCTGGCCATATCCGGAACTTGGCAGTGTGACACCGCGTCCAGCCCCGGCGAGCAAATTGAATTTCCTGATAACATCTTACTCATGCTTCAGTTTTCTTCTATTACTGGTTTTATATATATATATATATACAAGTATATATCTTGTGAATCTTTCATGTCATCCTGTACGGAGCATTTGGCATTCTCATTGCGGGGCGGGTAGATTTTGTTTGCTAGGAATGTATAAGACCCACTTGAAGTAGTGCACCATGCCACTTTCCCTGCTCCCCGTAAGCACACGTGGCCTTGGTGTAAAATAAGCCAAGAATTGCACTGTAAATAGCTGAAGGCCGAACTGCTGATTAATGGTCACATGCCCTGTTAAGGCAGATAGTAGGACTAGTACGTTATTACTTGGACACGTTTCACTAGGAAAAAAAGACGAGGACGGAGAAAGATGCACACAGGAGGCTGGGTTGAAGAGTGCAGCCTGTCAACTATGGCTAAAATACAGCTGGATTCCTCTGTCTTACGATTGTCCTTTTTGAAAGCGTTAGTCTTTCTTGGGCTACTTAAATGCAGAAATTTTGGTCTGTCTGTCTGGTCTGTCTGTCTACCTGAATCTAGTCTGTCTGTCACTCGATTCAGCCACCCGGACAAAGTGAAACGACACTGCGCAATCGTCTTATATACCCACCGCCAAATCTAAACGCGTAAACATGGTTGAACAAGGAGATCACATTACACAAATATAAGGCAGAGAATGAAAACATGAGTCATATTTGCAGCGATATTTGAATTTTATTAAGAAATTCACGAAAGCTTGGTTTTTGCGAGAGCAAATTAAATATTACATCAACTGCAGAAAACCGTCGCCTGCTGTTGCCCGCGCTCCTGGCGGCATTACAGAAATCACACGCCAACAGCAACAAAAGGTTCCACTGGTTAGGTTCCACGTTCTGCTTGGAACGCACGTGGAGTAAGAAAATGTGGTTGTATAAACACTGAAGTATGGCGCCTCGATTCACGCGCGTCTCTGCCGTACGGCAGCGCTGCTGGCCCCGAGCTAGGAAGCCGGCCTGTAGCAGTGTAGCGCGGTAAATTTAAATCGAGTTGAGCAAAGCTTTAGTGCGCTTACCTTGGGAGGAGCGTGAGGGAAGAGGAACAGCATGAGAGATGAGCGGGAAAATAAAAGGAGGCAATCACAAAGGAGGCAGTCACAAAGACTATCGTCGTTTGTCGACATTTGCAACGAAAGGAGCAGCTACGCGGCCATTTTTTTTTTGTTTCGTTTTCCTTGCTCCGCGCCCCAGCACAAAAAAACATAGAGATAAATTTATGAGCCATTCAATTTTCTAAAGGGGGATGAACAGTGCAGCTCGAGTGCAGGACCAGTGCACCGATGAGCCGGAAGAAGCTGGGCACGCAAGCGCTTGGAACGCCCACAAAAAGATGGTAGCGCGAACATAGGCATTATTTATGTTATTTTCTGTTTAACACTGTGTGGTATAACTAAGCATGCATGTTTGATTGAAGCCAGGAGTCGCGTCAGGTATTGCATGCTTTTAACTCCTGCCCCTACAGTAGGCATTGCAAACTGTCTACTGAGAAATAACGTACTTAACTTTACGAGCGAGCGTCCTGTGTGCATCTTTCTTCGTCTGTCATGTTTTTGGTAGTTAAATGTGCTCAAGTACTTTGCTTTACTTGCTTTACGTGACCAAACCTGGTATCCCAGCGGCAAATCTTTATGAAACAATATCTCCCTGAGACTATACTGATCTTAAAAATCGTGACTATTATTAATCGTGACTATTATTTTCCTAATTTATATTAACGATTTACCGTTTTGAGTTTCTTCCCACATCAATTTGTGCACCGATGATTGTGTAATTTATCGGCAAATAATCTCTGACAACAATGTCACAACATTACAAGCAGATCTAAATGCTGTAACATCTTGGTGTAAAATCGGGTGCATGGAGCTAAACACTAACAAGTGCAAGTATATGTGTGTGTCCCGAACTACTCAACAGCTACCTTCGTTATCAATTAATAACTGCCTTCTAGAAAGTGTGGCATGTTATAAATACCTAGGTGTTCACCTTTCAGCTGACCTTGCATGGAACATTCACACGGATTATGTCGTCATTAACGCTAAACGGCCATTAGGGTAATTTCGACGTAATTTTTGAAAAGCACCTTCTTAACTAAAACTACTCCTTTAGAAGACGCTGGTTCAGCCAAAGCTTGAATATGCGGCATCACTCTGGGATTCAAGCCAAGTAAACGTGACTCAAAAAGTAGAATTAGTTCAGAATGACGCGGCTCGTTACATACTATCTGATTATAACCGTACCTCCAGTGTCACACTCATGAAATGGAGCCTTAACCTACCGTCTCTAGCGTCTCGTCGTACAGTTCTTCGTCTGTTTCTTTTCCATAAAATATTCTATCACCCTGAACTACGCAGTGAATTCATTCAAGCTCCTCACTACATTTCTTCTCGTTTACACCACTCAAATAAAGTCAGGATACCCCATGCCCGGACTAACGCCTTCTCACAGTCATTTTTCCCGCGGACAGACACAGACTGGAACCACCTTCCCGACTCCATTGCCTGTATACAAAATGCGGTATTGTTCAAAAACACCTCAGCTAACATTGTATATTAGGAATGTTTTGTACTTACCTGCCTCTAATTACTGTTTACTGTACTTATTTGCTTTGTTACCTAGCTAACATTGTATAATTAGTAAATGTTTTGCGCTTTATATTGCCTCTAATTTCACTCACTGTATTTGCGTATTACCCACTCCCCTCTGTAATGCCTTCGGGCCCTGTGGGTATAATAAATAAATAAATAAATAAATAAATAAATAAATAAATAAATAAATAAATAAATAAATAAATAAATAAATAAATAAAATAAACTCCAAATACATATGCAAGTGATAAGACGCGAAAGCTTAGTAATGTTTCGGTCTTGCGATTGGTGTCTACTAATAACTAACCTACTCAAAATTCATAGCCAAATGATGAGATGTGAAAGCTTGAGGTCCGAATCACGTTTTAAATGGCGTTAAACCTAGGTGGTGACCGCGTGCTGGTGGCACACTCAGCGGCCCGTTCGTTTACCCATGTCTCGTGCTATAGAATGCCTCGCGCTTAAAATGTACGTGGCGCCTCGGATGTTTTAATGACGATAGTCATTAAAACAGCACAGAAATTCATTGCACTTCACAGAAAAAATTCACAGCACTTCAGCACAGAAATTTTGGTCTGTCTGTCTGTCTGTCTGTCTGTCTGTCTGTCTGTCTGTCTGTCTGTCTGTCTGTCTGTCTCTGTCTGTCTGTCTGTCTGTCTGTCCGTGGCTCGATTCATCCAACCCGCCAAAGTGAAACGAAAGCTGCGCAATAGTCTTATATACCCACAGCCAAATCTAAACGTCTAAGTCTGGTGTCAGAGTTCACAATTGTCAACATTGTTGAACAAGATCAAGATATTACGCAAATACACAAGAGGTATTTACAGTGTTCCTTTATTAAAAAATTCACACATGCTTGGATTTCGTGATAGCAAATGAAATACTGCATCAACGGCAGAAAACCGTCGCCTGCTGTTGCCAGCCCTACCTCCTGGGGTTATTTAAGTAAACAAACGGCAATAGCAAAGAGATGTTCCACTAGATGGGATGCACGTTCCGCTTGGAACGGTCGCGCAGTAGGCCACCGTAGTTCTATAGATGTTGTAATAGGGTCATTCCATGCCAAACGTCCCAGCCGTAAAATCGACCATCCTGGATTTGTTCTACAAAAATTGTGCGTCATCCTAGCATGGCGCACAATGCTTCCTGAAAGTGATTTTGTCCAAAAAAAATTTGTTCTTTTTCTTGCGGCCCTTTTACCTACATGGTTTAAATGAAACTTACGTCTGCGAAAAAAAATCACGAAAAAGTAACTTCTTTTATAATGGCCACCATTTTTGTTAACATCATGTTGAGGCCCTGGGCTGCTCTATACCGCATTTTTAAAATATTTTTGCTTTTCTTTGCTGTCATTACGCATTCAGAAAATACACGATGTCGAGCATTTTCAAACATTTTTAGCAAATACGAGCACATTCTCTCAGCCAATGAAGCGTTTGTACCTGTATCTCAGCATTGTGGAAAATTGGTAAAAGCTATATTTACACTGAAAAAAGGTGAAATGTGCGAGAAAACGTTAGTAAAGCTTGGGAAAATCTCATTTCTGGCCCATATACGCCTTGAAATTGCTCTTTGTTGTGCTCGTAGTAAAAATATCAAATCGTGGCAAGCCATTTACTAGTAAAAATGACCGCAGTTTATTTCAGAAAGTTTAATCAGAACAGTTTTTGTTTTAGCAGAGAAAAGACATATCAATTTGTACGGCGACACTACTTAACCCTGTTGTTCCACAGAGCGCCTCTCTGCACAGCATGCGCCTGCCTGCATGAAAGACGCGCGAGCTAGTGGGTTCGCGCTACAAGAATATACCTTTACCCGCAATGGTATTTCGTAGTACGGGTACGGGTACGGGTACGGGTAACTCAACGGCTGGCTAGACATGGACGTGCATTTAAACAAGCAGGGTTTGTTATACGTGGTATCTTTTAAGTATGCCGAAAATTACGAAATAAAAGGCGGAGTCATCTAGTTAAATGGATTTATGTGTATGCATTAGCGGGAATTGCATAACCCGATGCTTTAAATGCACATCTGATGTCCAGCCGTTGAGTTACATGTACTCATTGAATTGGCACACCACCTGTAGCTCCACGTTGTACTTTTCTCACCAACACGCGCATTATACCTTTTCTTGTACTGACGCTACGAAATACCATTGCGGTGAAGTGTATTCTTGTACCGCTAACCTGCTGGCTCGCGCTTCTTTCATGCAGGCAGGCGCATGCTGTGCAGAGACGACGCTCTGTGGAACAACGAAGTAAATAGTGTCGGTGTACAAATTCAAAAATTTCTTCCTCTGCTAAAACTAAAATTGTTCTGATTAAACTTTCTGAAATAAACTGCGATCATTTTTACTAGTAAATGGCCTGTATTTGATATTTTTACTACGAGCACAACAATGAGCAATTTCAAGGCGTATATATGGGCCAGAAATGAGATTTTTCCATGTTTGACAAACGTTTTCTCGCACATTTCACCTTTTTTCAGTGTAAATATAGTTTTTCCCAATTTACCACGATGCTGAGATACAGGTACAAATGCTTCATTGACTGAGAGAATGTGCTCGTATTTGCTGAAAATGTTTGAAAATGCTCGACATCGTGTATTTTCTGAATGGCGTAATCACAGCACAAAAAAAAAGGAAAAGTATTTTAAAATAGTGGCATAGCAGCCCAGGGCCTCAACATGATGATCACAAAAAATGGTGGCCATTATAAGAGAAGTTACTTTTTTATGAAATTGTTCACAGACGTAAGCTTGCTTTAAATCTGGAGGTAAAATGACCGCTAGAAAAAGAACAAAAATTTTTTGGACCAAAACACTTTCAGGGAGGATTTTGGGCCATGCGAGGATGACCCACAATTTTTACGGAGCAAATTCGTGATGGTAGATTTTACGGCTGGGGCGTTTGGCATGGAATGACCCAATAGGGTGCCTCCATTCGCGCGCGTCTCAGCCGTACGGCAGCGCTGGCATTGAGACACCCAACTTTCAGCAGTAGAACGCGGTAAATTTAAATGGACTTGAGCAAACCTCTACCATGTTATCTTGGGGGGAACGAGACGGAAAAGCAACAACATCAGAGGTGAGGGGGGAAGAGAAAGGAGGCCTTTACTTGGCAGGGGCGCCAGTGGACTATCGTCTTTCGCCGACATTTGCCACGAAGGGAGCAGATACGCGGCCAATTTTTTTGATTGATTGATTGATTGATTGATTGATTGATTGATTGATTGATTGATTGATTGATTGATTGATTGATTGATTGATTGATTGATTGATTGATTGATTGATTGATTGATTGATTGTAGGGCTTAACGCGCCGACGCCACGCAGTCGATGAGGTGCGCTGTAGTGGAGGGCTTCAGATTAATTTTGACCACCTGGGGATCTTTAACGTGCGCCGAAATCTTGTACACACCTGCCCCTTTGCTTTTCGCCTCCATCATAAAAGCGGCCACCACGGCCGAGAATCGAACCCGCGTCCCCGTGCACAGCAGCGCTTTTTTGCTCTTAGCCATCATAAATACATGAAGCGCTGGCTTTATAAGCTTCGCTCAAAAAAGAAAAAAGGAAAAGTCTCACGCAAAGTCCCATGAGAGCAAATGATTGATTGATTTGATTGATTGTAGGGTTTAACGCGCCGACGCAACGCAGGCGATGAGGCGCGCCGTAGTGGAGGGCTCCGGATTAATTTTGACCACCTGGGGATCTTTAACGTGCGCCGAAATCTCGTACACACGGGCGTTTTTGCTTTTCGCCTCCATCAGAAAAGCGGCCGCCGCGGCCGGGAATCGAACCCGCGACCTCGTGCTCAGCAGCGCAACGCCTTAGCCACTGAGCCACCGCGGCGGGTATGAGAGCAAATGAGCTAAGGGAGAAAGTCTACAAGGACTATGCCACCGCACTATCGAATAATTGCTCAAAATATTTTTCTTTTTTATTTCATTTCGCTTTCTTCTGGGGATGGGGTTGTTCAGGGTGATCTGGCAGAGAATAATTTGCCGAACCCAAAAGACAAGTCAATTTTCTGCTCCAGAGAGGAGTATTAAAGATGGTCGGAGTGGTTCTCTGAAGCTATTATTTTTCCACAGAGTTAAGGAGAAGAATATAGAAGACACCAACGTGGAAACCAAAAGTTTTTATTTTCAGCAATGCTTGAAAACAAAAATGAGGATTGCGTTTCTTCGAGTTATAATTTCAAATGTGGTGGTCGGAGCGAGACATTTAATGGGATTTCATCTGACTTCTGCTGCAGGATTGCAAGAACATTATATTAACCTCGGTCCTCTTTGGTTTGTTTTCGTCATTTAGATTTGGGGTCCTTAATCGAGAGAAAAAAAGAGAGAAAACAAATTTTTAACAGGAGAAAACGTCATCCTTGAAGCCAGAGACTTGGTAGCGTTTCGCTGACCTTTCATATCCGTTGAAAATTTCGTATTTTTTTCTTACTGTCTTGAAATGGTTTGCATTTCTTATTTTTGAAGTTGCCTTCACAAAGACGTGATAGAGCGATTTTTCTTGTACCCCCATTTTTGCGCTTCCTCGTTTCGCCCTTATTTAATCAACCAAGTTCGACGATTGCACAATGAGCCAGAAAGTCAGAAATAAATTCAGTACGGAAGTCTAATGAACGCTATAATTATTTTTAAAAGCCTTATTAAAATGGTAAGCAGCGAAATATACAGAAAGAAATTTTACAGGGTAAGATTGTCCTTTTGTCAGTATCTAGAGCATCATTTTTCATAAAAAAGGGAAAAAAGAATACAGAAATAAGAATCTCTGAGCGAACGGAAGTTATTGTTATCCGCTTTGTACAGGCGTAGGCTGACTCATGAAAAAATTCAGCATTACTCGTTTGGTCAACCCTATCTTGGCGGCAAGAAGTTGTAGTTTTAGTATTGCAGGATATTTCAGTCAATAGGGCCGCCTGGACTCTCGGCGGCCATTTTCGGAGGGAAAGATTCTGTGCCACTGGCCTTCTCAGTCATCCGCTCAGAAGGCGACTAAGGAACTATTACGTTTTCTACGGGCGACGAACTTGAACACTAGGCTATAGACTGAGAGCTTGCAGTGTCAGTCGCTGTCAGTGCCTCAGTGCTGGGCATACGTGCCTGGTCCAACTTTTCCTCTTTTTTTTTCTCTCTCTTTTTTGCCCATTTCCCCTTTCCCACGTGCAGGATAGCAAACTAGGCTCTAGCCAGGTTAACTTTCCTGCCTTTCTTCTACATTCTTCCTTCCTTCCTTCCTTCAGTCTAACCAACTCATCTGCACTATTAGCAGCTGACTGACTACAAAAACACCCGAACCTTGTTCTGACTGTAGACGCAGTAGAAAACCTAAAGCTGTTGCATGGATAACTAGCTTGTTGCTTAAGGCTGTTGTGACATTTTTCCGTCAGCACATTCCAGTAGAACAAAATACACTACAGCACTGTGGCAGTTTCAAAGAGTATACTCAAGTTGTTACAACCTAACCTTTGCCCAATAGGGCACGTCATCCCTCATTTGAATTTGCTGCAACTAGCATGACTGTCAGTAGTGACATTTAAGCGGAAGTGCTCTGTAAAAGACTTATTCAAAATATCACCAATCGGCGACTTTCTTCACAAGTGATACCATTATAAGGTGCATTGACACTTTTGAGCTGTACTGAAATATATAAAAACGTGAGAACACTAAGCTGATACGGTTTGTTTATATTTTAGCGTCATATAATTTCTCCATGCGAGATGATCGAACCAAGTTGCCCAGCCCGCACCTTTAGCCGCTGATCATCTGTCTATAATTGCTGTGAGGTGCTCGAATAGCGCTCCCTGGATCATCCATTCAGGTGACTACGCTATCGCCGAGTGCAACAGAGGTTTCGCTGCTAGAACTAATCCCCTCGATGTTTGATTGCAGAGGAAAGCATATTTGCATATCCACTAGCGTATAATACGTCCCTGAAACCCGGAGGTAACCCCCAAGCTGTGCAGTACGACAAGCGTATTTTTAGCACACGCCGGTTAAGGCATTTTTGCATGCTCATCGGGTAACTGAAACATTCGCAGCTGCCTGATTAGCACATATTAAAGCAGAGACTGCCTCAATTTTTGGTAGATGTTTCTCCGTTGACTCAAAAGGCAAGCTCCTAACAATCGTGCCGCACAGCGGGAAATGGAGCCGCTGTTTATTAATTTTGTTGTTTGGAAATAGTTTTCCGAATTGTTCTAACTGGTGCCGTCAGCGCTGATGGCGAAGCCCACAGAGTCTCCTTGCGAAACACGCGGGCTTTCTGTCTAATATTTTTAAGTTAGCCTGGACATCGAGTGCAGCTGCAAACGCAAGTAGGAACAGAAATACGTCGTATAAATAGTGTACACAGGACCGTAAAAGTGATGTGCCACAGGAGAAAGCAAACTGCTCTCATAGATATTCGGGAAGTTAAAAAAATGGCATTGTATGCAAAGCCCCTCCCATCGTTTATCACGAACGGAAATAACCAAAAGTTGCAATACTGTAGCGCATTTTCTGCGGCCTTAGGACGGAGTTCCGAAGAAAGTAAGTAAAAAGTATCAAGATTCACACCTTTTTGCTTCCCTGGACAGCGCGCAACAGCTCAGAAATACAACTTTGCAGGCAACCGCGAATACATTTTCGCCTGAGGTAAGCGGCGACCGTGTCCCAGGATTAATGGCTGGGATTTTCTTCAGAGTAATGGCTCTTGCGCCCTCTGATGGTCTGTAAAACTGTCTAGAGGGATGTTTTCTATCTGTTTTTGTTGATGCTAAATCTTCCGCTTGCAGGCACGTAAAATATAGCCTGCGGCAATGAATGTATTAAAAGAACTAAAACGCCTGAATGAAAAAAAAATAACCACAACAGGTATTTTAGACTTTTTGCGACATTTTGGGCCTTTGAAAGTTTGCATCGCTATTTCATGCTTTAGGAGCGAGGGCAAAAGGACCTGACTTTGTGGTAAACGTCGCCTTGTACATATTCTTCGCATTAAAGAACGAACGAAAAACGAACATGGAGACGATCACCTTACAAATCTAAGCCCCTTTCTGAAGAGAAAGATGGTTGAAACGCGAATCTTTCTCTCACGCAACGTGATTCAAAGCCAAAGTCTGAAATACACTCTCGCAAAGTGCAAAATCCAAACTGCCGAAGTGCCAAGCCAAAGTTAAACACTGCCTAGAAAATGTATTTCACCACCATCATCGCTAACCACGTGTACTGCTAAACTCCATTTTGTGTATCACGAGAGGTTCATTAAGTGTGCAAAGACATCCCATTGTTATTTGATGTGGTGTATGATTGATGTACCCTTCGTGAAAACCGTTGTGTAAAGTTGGCTTTTCTGCAGTATGTATAAAGTTGGCCTTCCTACAGTGTGTTTTACCCGGACATCAACACGATCAAATACATTGAGCGCAACAGGATAAATTTGTTACAGTTTCAGCCATAAGACTGCACCCTCTTTGACCGAACGGGCAGACGCAGGACCGACGGCAGGTGACCATCGCGTGGATAGCGATGTTTAAAAAAAAAGGATAATCACATGCAAAAAAACTATAACGGAAAAGGAAAACACCCAAGATGAGGCAAGAAAACACCCATCCCCTCTGAACTGATATTAGCTTTAAGAAAACAGCATTCAAGCAGCTCCCACTGCACAATTTACTTTGGTGCTGAATTGATGCGCCGTTGGAGGAGCACTCTAAAAAGAGGCAGTCGGCCTGTCTCTTCTATTATTTTATCTCCACTGTATTGCTCCTTTCGCGAACTCTGTTTTAGTGTGCTTGGTAGCAGTATAACTGAGTAAGGACCTAAGGTGGACCCGAAGAATTTCCTGGTATCTGCGCTACAACCTGGTGTACTCAACGACTTCGCAGTGCATGTCTTATTGCGAATGCATTTCTGCCTCAAAAACAGAGCAGAAATATATTTTGGTTGTTTTGCCGAGTATAAATATCGCGGAGAGATTACGTACCTATGTCCTAGGTTGAACAATAAATTTTCGCGTTGGTTGTTTACTGTCGTTTCAAGATAGGTGAGTAGACTGCATTTTGATGTATCAAAAACACATGAGCTGGCCTTGCACTGTAGAGGAAAGAAAATGTCATTCGAAACCAGCGACGACTCCTCGTGCCCGGGGGCAAGTTTGCGTAAGATTGGCAATGGCCTAACTGTCCACTATCATTTGACAAAAGTTACGTCCTCAGCCAGTCAATCCTGTGCATACGCATGCGTTTTCATCTCTCATAATTATAACCCAGAAATCTCAAAATAAAGGCGTTGTAATCAAGTATTATGACTGTACACAATATCTTGAAGCTATTCGTTTCTTGTTTTTTTTATAATGCCCGGTTCACAAAAAATTGGGTGCGGTCTGGTCACCACTAATGACAAATGTGTTTCATTTATTACTGAATGTGCCACTGATCTCGTCGACGCCCAACTCGGAACAACGGGAACAAAAACCACCTCCAACGTTTCGTGCCTTATGGTAGACCCTTAACGCACCGCTCTTTTCTGAAGATGAAAAATTGAAGGTATGGCCTCTTCTCTTCGCGCCATTTAAAATGGGTATTTATCGCAGCAAAAGCCCCTTGCGTAAATATTTCCTTTTAATGTCCAGAACCTGGCAGTTATTCTGTCGCTAATGGAGGCCTGAGCCAAAAGGCAGGTTCGGCGAAGTCTTACAACATTGCGATTTTATGGTTCCAGGTGTGTTCGACTTCTGTGTTCATAGATAACGCTAGACACAAAGGAAGCCAGGTTACATCGTACGGTTTGAAGAATTTGCGACCAAAAAGCATCCTAGAAGACACTAGGAAAAAATTGTCTGTTTTGTTGTTATTTTCGATTACGCCCGACTCTATTGTCCGATAAACACATAACACCCCGTTTGTGGAGATTTTTTGCCCTAGGACTTCAATTTATTTAGTGGTATCTCCACAGAATTTGCTGTTCTGGGAGCCTTCAGGCAGTATACCGATTTCTGTTTCTTAGCACAAGATTCGATACGCAACAGACACACTTGCTTCTTAGTGGCCAAAAAAAAAAAGCGACACAGGTTTAATAGAACTGGGACTGAGCAGTACCAAAAGTTCGGTCTACTTTACTATGAAGCTGTAAAACGTTCAAAATAAAGTGAAAAAAAATACTTCAGACGTGCCTCTACCCGGGTCCGTACTACATTTCTATTTATGTTCATGGGTCCCTGTTTTGAAGGCAACGAATTCTAGGGAAGGGTAAAACTAATGAACCACCTCTCGTTCAAACCCTGTGGAAGGAGGTATTGAGCTCAACAACAACAACAAACTGCTGTTGTTTGTGCTGTTCCTTTACCTGTACATAATTATGTGACGCCGAACCAATGCGTTCAAGCTCGCTATACAAGTATTTTATTGTTTTTATTTTTTGTGATGTTTATCGGCCTCCTCAAAGGTACTGTCATGCTGTATCCCTCTTTTTAATCGCATTGTACGGTCGCCATTGAGCTGCCAATTTGGCTCCCTGGCCCCGTCAAGCTGTAGCAACAGCTTTTTTGCCAGGGAGACCATCGACATTGTATTATGTTGAGAGAAAAAATAAATTTAAATTTGAAATTTAAATTTGAAAAATGAAGAGTACTTGTTAAAAGAAGGCTAGTGGAATGATATTATGTCAGGTTTCTGCAAATTCCAAGAAATCTGGAGCACAGGTAAAGGCTATTCTTAGCCAACCTGTCCCGATTGGCGTGACAAAAAGACCAAAAAGGGTGTTAAATGGTTACTGGGTTGCTGCAGATGGAGCTCTGCAAGATTTTATCCTCACAACAGCTTATTTCCTTTAGCTTTTTATTGATTTATGCTACTTGTAGGTTCATTATGAATGTTGTTTTTGTTCGTTCAAAAATTCAGAAGCAGATCAACAGTATGTCAACTAGGCTTTCCCTTTCACATGTTAGAAAAATTTAAGCATTCTTCATATGTTATTTTATTGGCGGGGGGGGGGGGGGGAGCGGGGAGTTCCGAAGTTTTAGGAATCGAGTGCAGACTCATCTCCTTCTGTAGCAAAGTCATGACCCTTCGGCCGCAAGTTTTCGCTGAGAGGTCGTAACTGTGGTTCAAATTTCCATCCAAATTTTCCTGTCTGTTTTTCTTGGCTACTTAAACCATAAAAATTTGGTACACTCTCTGTCTCTCCGTTCTGTTGATTCAGCCAACCGGCAAAAGGGTAAATTAATTCTTGAACGAGTGCTATATATACCTAAAACCTTTCCGAACCACTAAATTTCTGAAAACATTCTTCATACTTGCCAAACAAATGAGCAAAAAGATAACCCTAGACACGTTCGAGGCAGAAAATCGATGGACAACTGGTACTAGTAGTGTTGCTTTAATTTAAAATAAATGCGGGCTTACTATTTGCGATATAAAATATAAAAATACGCGTTAGAAACTAAATTGTGACCCTAAAATACAAAAAGGTCGCGTCAGCATGGATCTCGTGGCAGCGTTCCAAGTTCAACACTAGCAAGAGGTTCCAGTTGATGGGGCGAGCAGTGGATCTCGGAAAAAAAATGCATTGAGTTACACAATTTACCTCCGTGTTTATCGCGGCAGGATCAAAAGGAAAGGAAGGATCATGACAGATGGGAGAGGAAAAGAAGAGAGGCATTCCCGTGGCAGAGGCGGTAGAAGATGACATTCGCCGCGGAGCAACCAGATACGCCGTCAATTTATAAGTTCTCGGCTATGGCAAAAAAAAAAAAAAAAAAAAAAAAAACTCAAGGCCTGTACATTTTGCCAGAACTGTGAAAGCGAAGCAAAAATGCATTCTGCTTCTTCTCCAGACGTGTTTCCGCGTGCATTCTTGGTGCTGATACTCCCGCGACAGAAATCTTCCAAGAGGAATCATATACGCGTACGCGTGACATCCCTACCAACATGGATGTACACCTAGCGAAGAGGGGGATTGGCTGAAAATCGAAGGAAAAATTTGTTGGTAGGTAGATTCGAACGGTGTTTTTACGTAAAGAACAAAAAACCTTCTCTTGGCTCTGCCCACACGCTTTTATATGACACATGCCCACGCTGCGAAGTAACCCAGCAAGGTTGGGAGCCACACGCACGGCCTAGAAATTGCTAGATTGTGTTAGCTGTTGGCTGCTCAATCGCAACATTTATTCTCACGTTCTATGCACTTGTTGACTTCTCAAATAAAGGTCGATTGCCATTTTTTTGTCTCCTTTTCTCTTTAGTTTCTGTTCAAGCAAAATTGAACCAAAATATTTCCACCACTCCTTTTTCACTTTCGCATTATTTCCTTTTAAATCAAACAGCGCTTGGTAACCCCTAGGCGGAGGCATTAAGTTTTATATTCTTGCTGATTCCAGCCACGTCGTCGTTACCAAATTCTAGCAATGGAACAACCGGTGAACGGTGATTGATTGCGTCACTTCTTTCTGCTTGCGTTTATACGATTACTTTTCAGAGACCAGTGTTCAGACCTCCCCACCGCCGTTTCAAACTCTTAGTTCGGTTTCCTAAGCGAGTGGGTTCCTCAGAGGCACTCATAAGAAACCTTCAAAGGAAGCGCCATAAATGTAGGTTGTTGTTGAAAAACTTTATTTTGAGCCTGGTGATGCGAGAGTGGTCCCTGATTTCCTGCAATTTTCACTCCCGCATCAGGAAGCGGGCACCTCCAGCGCTTTCCACTGCAAAGGCCACCGAAAGTCGTTAGAGCGCGTTAGAGAATGGTGGTCGTTAGCAACGCCCAGGGGGCACATGGTGTCTCCATAAAAAATATTACAGTCCTGCTCACCCCTGTCTTCGCCCCACTTCTTTTTGGTACCCCTTTTCAGACACCTTGAAGCGATGTTCGGAGAGTCATTGTAGCGAACATTTCGCTAGAAACCTAGATAGTACACCTGTAAAAAATGAACGACACGCCTACTATTTTGAGATATACTGGTGTTCTCTGTTGAGGGGACAAAGGTAACGGTGCTTGTCTCAGGCAAAGCGAGGGCGGGAAACTTTACGCAACCGCTTGCGCGGGAGTACTGCTATAGGTGACAAAAACACACGTGCGCAATTACCAGATTCTTCCAGCACAATAAATCAAAAGAACGTTTATACAACGAGAAAATTTGTTAGGTTTTATTGCCCTTCTTTCCCTCTAATGTCTACGTGCGAAAAATACCACTGCCAAGGCGGGGTATGCGATGTGAGGTGACACAGCTCAACGATGCTTTCCGATGGTGGCAGGGTGGCTTGGATACCCAGTAGATACGCTGGTAGGCTTCGGCATGACCCGCCCGCTTCCCTCCATATTTTCATGGCTCATTCAGTCTGCCTCAGTTTTTTCTCACGTTGCTTAGTAAAACCCCCTTTTTAAGTCATCACCGGAAGTACCGTTGATTGTACACCAGTTCTCTTCCAGTGAGAGAGGTTGGTTAGCACCGAAAATTTCGGAATATTTGCAGAATGCCGCCCAGCGTACGCTCGTTATGCGCTGAATTTATTTCTCGTGATTTGTGTCAGCTCTAAGAACTTGCCGAAGCTAGTTATTGCAAATTACTCTCTTTAATAGTTCGCAATCTGCTTTGAATGGGTGCTTCCATGCATGATTTAGAGGGTGACCTTAGGTGAAGGGGATTCATCTCGTCAACACCAATCTCTAATACGCCCAGAATTGTATGGATACCGTAGACTGTACCACAGCAATCAGAATGCTCACCTGTAGTTTCCTGGCTTCTCACCGCTATGCAGCGCTGCAAGGCGATGCCCACGTTGCTCGCTTCGCACAAAAGCACGTACGTGCTACCTAAAAAATGTCGGAAACAGCGCAGTGGACGAGACAAGGAAGGACAACAGGACGAGGCATCGGCCAATTGTCCTTTCTTGCCCCCTCCGTTGTGTTGTTTCCGCCGTTTTTTGAAATGTGCAAACCAGCTCAAATGTCGGCTTTGTTAATGTACCTACAATCAATAAGTTTCTAAAACACCTGACGTAAGAAAGGAGACACGGTTCTTTGCAACAAGACCGGCACCCTCCGTCGTCTCCTCATAGCGTGTGTCTCAATTGTAAGCTCCATAACACTTCGGGGAACCACCGCCATGAGGAGAGTGTTAATCGTATTTACGTAGATAAAAATCTCTCAAAGAATAGCTGCTGCCTAAAATTTTTATACGTTTGCGGAAATCAACGGCTTGAATTAATGGTTGGTTGGTGGACACACGCCATTATACGATTATTCTTCAGGTCTGAATAAGTAAGGCATTTCTTCCAACAATAAGACGTTCCTGAGTGTTGTGGTCGTGTGCCGAGAGTATTTAAATGGACCTGTTTGTAGCTCAAGCTGTGGGTGCCAGAAAGTGAGCTTTGTGCCCTTACCACTTCCCGGCCTGCGTAATTATATAAATGGCGCAGTTAGCGCCAGCATGCATGCAGCCGTAGTAAAAGCTGAAATATTGTACTCCTTAAGATAGGGGCCCCAATAGACTCCATCAGATGGCGTGACTGATGGCCGTCCTGACACCCGGATGATTAAGCTGCCATGCAATTACTGTGCAAGCACAGTGCAGCTACTCTAACGAAGAACTGCGCGAGCGTCTGGAGGTCGCAACCGATCAACGGCTGCTTTAAGGGAGGATGTTGACGACTCTCGAGTATCTGTTTTAAAAGCCTAATTAGCTCTTGGTTAAAATACAGGCGTCTTACAACCAAGCCATACACGGCTAGGGTTATGTCTATTTTCCTTGTCCGCCAACAAAACGCACCCGCAGCCTTTTTGAGCATGAAGGCGTCATTACACCGCCTTTGCTCCACCGATTCTTCTTCGCTGTAGCGAGCTTCGTGAACGTTCAAGTACCACAGGCTACAGATTGGAAACATAAGCAGGAAACTACACATCCTGTAATGGTTACAAAGAAACTCACGCCGACGTTCCTTATGCGCAATATATTCCTGCTGAGAAAAATACTTTTCTTTTACTTGTAATCTCACCTGAAGAGAGTTCCGATCTCTGTCATTCTAAGTTGAAGCCCGGAAAGCACAAAATAGTTAAGGTAGAGCAGTGTTCAAGGGTAAGAACAATATTCAAGCAAATAAATATTTTAGGTCGGTTTGGCGCGACAGGGGTCTCGGTGGTAAATTTTTTGAGTAAACACGCTGATTTCGGTTACGAAAACACAAGCCTGTCTGTAAAGATGAATGAAAAAAATATTACCAGGAAGTCAATAACAAATTTAGGCCGCTGATTTGCTTCAGTTTAGTATTTCATTCATCCAGTCTGTAAGTGATTCTTCTTGCAGTACCGAGGCCACACATAGAGCCGATTCCCTTGAGCTTCAACGAGAAGCAGTGAAAAGCCTCCAACGCTTCACTATAAAGACTTTGAAAATGAATTCACTCAGCAGGTGATGCTTGACACTGAATATAAAACGCACATTCCATAGAACAGAGCGGCATACCACGTCTCTCGCAGTGCATAAAAAACCTCCTTGAGAACATCAGAAATATAGTTCTTTCGAACCGCAGCGAGTGTAGGGAGTTGCCTGGAATGCGAACATGTGGTATATCCCAAGCGTGAGCATGAGCTACTCAGTAGCTGCATACACTTGCCATGCTTCCGTGGAGCGAAAAGCTGTCCAAAGAACAGAAATTCGTAGCAGGCAGTAAAATCCTTGTTGAAAACTGACATACCTTTGGGGGTTTTCAGTAATCCTCATTACCGAACATCTGGAAATCGGCTGATTACGAGGCTAAAATAAGAGACCCCGTACACACAAAAACAACGAACAAATAAAAGGAGCCGTTAAAATATACACAAAAAGTGGTTCACCAAAGCACCTGAAGGGTATGAAAATAATTTGATATCCTCTCCCTTTTTCGGCGCTTGTGTAATATCGAAGAAAAAACAAGCACCCGCGCAGTTGGCAAAATCAGGATCCGCTGTAATAACGCGTTATAACTGCGAATTGTGTATCCAAGTTTTGTGGAATTGATTAGCGTTTGGATGGCAGAAATAATTCCTTATGAACATTAGATTCTAGCTCAGTCTGACGCAGCAACGTGAAAAATAAGATGTCGACACTTTTAACGACTAATTTTTATGCTCACTCATACACGACATATGTGGCATGTGCCCAGGAGAATTTGAGAAAATGTCCTAAGGCCGATTTCCTTAGGAGTAACTTTGGAGGATCAAGTATCCATATTTGCACGTTTAGCCCTTACCCACGCCCTGTATTCCAGCTTTAGTGCGCGAGTTCGGATCGTCTAGAGCGGATGCACTTTTTAGGATAATGTTTTCTATACTGAATTCACCATTTTGCACTGCAACATTCATTGCTCCACGACCGAGTTTGCAGATTGCGTGCAAACTGACACGGACGTTCAGGTGACTTCTCGTTAACCTGGTGTTGAAATAAGCATCGATTGCTTGCGATCACAGTGCCGAATCAGCCTACTCTCGTTCTGGTACGACCACGCCTCTTACGACACAGGCACAAGCCAGGCAAGCTCCGAAGGTAAGGGCAAAGCGCCTGGCATCTGAGCGTCTCCGGTGACGCGGAGTGTTCAGCCACTGTGTATGCCTCGGCTAGCTATCGTTACGATTCTAAGCCGAGCTGGTAGGCCTATCTGACGCATTTAATTTACAGCCGACAACATGGAAGAAGTGCGGTATGCAGATTCCTGAGATATCAAGGACGCCCAGCCAACAATGACGCCGGAGGCCAAGCAGGTTGTTGTCCACAGAACCGAAACTGAATTTGGTTTGAATTCCAGTCTTGGACATCGGCTAATCACATCGCATCTCGAATGCGCGTGGTGGGTGCTCTATTCGCTCGATTTGACCAGACGTGCCCCGCATAAGCTCCGCAATTTTTTGAGCGTTGAGCCGAAATCCTAGTCTTGGACCCCGAAGGCCAGCGCCAGCGTATGCAGGAAAGTGTAAGGAACGATTGGAAGGCGTTTTTTTTTCTCGGACATCCCTACACTGTTTTAAATGCAGAGCATTTCAGTAACTCACGATGTCACCCGCGTTGACGTCCGTAGTCCGCACCGCACCCCTCCCTACTATATAAAAAAAAGAAATACTATCCGGCGCCAGGTTTCGACCCCTCGACCCTGCGGGCGGAACGCAATTTACATGGTGCTCTAACCACTGCGCCACAAAGCCGACACAGAATGGGACGCTATGAACGCGCCTTATATCGTTGACTCATTCAAATTACTGCTGACGAGCGCTCTCTCGTCAGCAGTTGCCGCAAGTGCAACAACATTAACGTAACGCAAACTACTTAACGTCGTGTGCCCCCGGAAATGCTCTGCATTTGATCGTGCCCATCGAGAGGGGGATGTTTCACTTCGTCTTCCTACTGGCCAGTACACCCGTCGCCATCTGTCGGATGTTGTGCGAACCCTTTGCGGCTGATGGCGCGCGATTTGAAACGACATTTTATATAGTGTAGGGGGAGGGGTGCGGACTACTACGGACAACTAGAACGGGTGACATCGTGAGTTAAAGAAATGCTCTGCATTTAAAAGTGAAGCCTCGAGAGGTACGCAGCAGGTAACGAGAAAGAATCGCCTGTGATTGGTGATGGTGAGGGAGGATGTTAACGCGCACGGAGATGAAAGTGACATTCGGAAAAAAAAGAGGAGAAAAAGAAACGTCTTTTTGGTGGGAAACGCATCTCGTTCGTTCGTCACGTCGGAGCTAGGCTTAGCCGCTAAGCCTAGCTCCTCACAACCACCGCGGCTATGGAAGTCGTCGTAGCCGGAGAAACATCGATCTTGCCGAGCCCAACCAAGGCGGCTGGACGGACATTCGCCGCCGACAACGAACCTACCTCGACGCCAGGAACGGTTCCTTGCAAGCCCCGACCTCGAACAACCAGCAAATTAACCGCGACGCTCGCAACCGATCGCACCTTCCCGAGACGGACACCAAGATCGTTCTCCGACCGAGAGGGGGGCTTGATCTCAGGTCAGTGGCTCAAGCCTCTCTTGCAGATGCCGTTTTTCGAAAAGCCAACCTCCCGCAGAACCCGGTAGACCAAATACGGGTCCAACACGTGGCCAACTACCTACTGATAAGCACCCCATCGGAAGAACGCGCACAAAAATACTCTGCCATCCAATCCCTCGCATTCAAAGGATAGCAGCACGAAGTCGTTCCACATGTTTCCGCTCCCGCCAACACCGCAACTGGAGTGATTTTCAGCATCCCCGAAGACGAAACACCCGGAGAAGTTTTCCGAAGCGTGAGCGACTACAATCCTGATCTACAGATCCTCGCTGCGAAATGGCTCGGGACCTCCAATAACGCCCAGATCCTGTTTAATGGCACCCGGGTCCCCTTCTGGATCTGTTACCGAGCCGCGATGTACCGGTGTAAGCCCTTTCGACGAAATACGGAGGCGTGCACCGCGTGCTGGCAGCCGGGGCACCGCCAAGATGTATGCCCCAACCAGCCCCAACCAAGTTATAGATGCCCCAAAGCAAAGCCACACTCAAGGTGGCCTAAGTGTAGAACCCCTAACCCCGACGACAACCACCCGTGTCTCGCCAAATGCATCGTTTGTGATGGCCCACACATCACCGGTGCTACGAACTGTCCCCGCCACTTCCAACCCCGCAGACGCCCCCAAACCTACGCTCAAGCTTGCAACCCCGAGAAAGATCAGCAGGACGCCCAACCCTCCAAGCAAGAGCAGTACAAAGAACCCAGAGGAGGGAAACGCCCTGCCACCGGTCACCTACCCTTTTCCAGCCAAAAGAAACCACCTGTAGGACCCCACATGCCCAAGAAACAGCCCACACAACCGTCTCAAGACAGGCAGCCGAGCGGCGACAAAAAGGTGGGCGGCTCTAGTGCTCCCTCTCACTGCTCATCCTCCCTGCACCAACCCCCTCCTCCTTTCTCTCCCCTGACCTAATGAGAGAGCTCGCTAGCATCAGAGCGGAGATTAACCTGCTCAGACAGAAGAATTTCGCTTTGCGTCAGGAAAACAAAACCCTGAAATCGAAAATCGAAACCCGCAATCTAGAAGAACCAAATACAAGCCCCCCCCCCCCCCCCCCCTTCTCCCGCAAACAAACGCAGGGCAGTCGGTGAGACCTCCCAAGCCGCAGCTGAGAACGCCATGTATGACGAGCAGCATGATAAGAGAATCATTGCCCTTGAAGCAAGCGTCTCATCAACCTGGAAGCTCTTACACGAGCAGAAAAATGAATTTGTCGAGCTTCAACAACACCACCAAACTCAGCAGGCTAACATGTTAACAATTCAATGCAATCTCCAGGGTAGCATAGATAACCTCCGCGCTGAACTGCTCACGTACATAGGAGAGGTTCTCAAAAGCGTCAACAACCTCTCTGGGCACGTTCCCCAAATTGGCACCCAATATGAACCAGCCCTCAAATAGTGGCTCCGCGGCCGTCCAAGTCTGGCAGTGGAACTGTAGGGGCTTTTGTAGAAAACGAACCAAATTGTAGTTACACATACAGTTCGTTGAAACCCCTCCAGACATTATAGCCCTCCAGGAGTCGGGCAAAGCAGTTAAACTTACCGGTTACAAAGCATTCCAAAACGAAGCGAATCTGAAAACAGTTAACGGCGACGGCGAGCTCACGTCTCGGATGAGTAGCCACCAGGACGACGCCGAGGCCCGCGTCGCGGCGCGTAAAAACGTCGTTCTGCCGGCCTAAATAAAGTTTAATCAATCCAATCCAATCCGGCGCATGAACCCAATTCGATAGTGTAGAAATCCCCCACGATCTGATCCCAGTGCTTCCCATAAAAAGGGGAGGATATAAATGTTTCATTCAATCTTCTGTTTTCCCTGGCCAGGAGAAAAGCCGGCCTCAATGCCCTAATTGTAGTGGGTGATTTTAATGCACCGCACACGGCGTGGGGCTATTTCAAATGCATAAAAAAGGGAAGAGACCTCTGAGACCAGGCGTAGATCCATCATTTTACATTAGAATCAGACCCCAATGATCAAAACCGGATTGGCAACACTGCTCAAAAAGATTCCCTCCAGATCTCACCTTTACACTCCATGTCAAAAACGCCAGATGGAGCATCACTGATAGCACCCTTGGAAGTGATCATTTCATCATACAAACTGATCTTACCCTTTCCCACACCTTAGAACTCACCCCCGACAGCAGCACCTCACAAATTGGTACGAGTTCAGGAGTTGTCGAGAAGCCCACAAAGAAACATCGGTAGCATATAACCCATTAGACCTCCAAAAGTTGGTAAAGCAACTGGTTACGGACACGCGACCCGTAACCAATGCAGTCGACACAGATATACCTTCGGAGACCTTAGATCCTCATCTAAAACGCCTGTGGCACGCGTACAAGAGCATACAAAAACGTCGGAGACGAAACAAACAACCACAAGTTACGCCGTAAACTCGCGGAACTGGAAGCGAAAATTCAAAAATACACACTGCGACTCTCTCAGGATCAATAGGGCGAAATATGCGAGCAGATTCATGGCAATCTGGGGATGAAACGGACATGACACCTTCTCAAATACCTCCTGAACCCGAACCGTTCAAAAGCGGATCAAGCCCATTGTCTCACTAGCATCATCCAGGGATTCCCAGGCACGGATGCAGACCTAGTTAATAAGATCAAGGACATGTATTTGCCCAAAGGCCCTAGCAACCGTCTCCCCCCCTACACCGGCCTTCCAAATTCGTATATGGACAGAGAAATAACTGAAGCAGAAGTACAAGGAGCCTTACACAAGCTGCGATCGGGCTCGGCACCGGGGCCTGATCAGGTAACCAACAAAATGCTGACAAATCTCGATGATCACTTCATCACAACCATTACAGGTTACTTCAACAACTATTGGCAACAGGGCACGCTGCCACAATCCTGGAAACATGCTAAAATCACATTTATTCCCAAGCCAGGAAAACCGCTTGCTTTGGAACACCTCCGGCCCATGTCCCTCGCCTCGTGCCTGGGAAAGCCGTTTGAGCCTATCATTCATGAACGCTTGGTTCCCCACATTCAAAGTTTCTACCTTCTCCCCTACTCCATGATCGGTTTCCGTTCAGGCCTGTCCACGCAGCACATCCTCCTCCGAATCTCCCGCGAAGTCATAATCCTCCAAAACAATTTTGACACGGCGGCTATCCTTGCCTTAGATTTGACCAGGGCCTTTGATAACGTGTCCCACGACGCCATAATGACTGGACTGGAATCCACCAACCGGGGCTTTGTACGTACAACTATATACGAAGTTTCTTGTCCAACCGAAGTGCCATCCTCCAGATCAGTGGCATTACCTCCGACACGGTCGATCTCCCCTCCAATGGAACACCTTAAGGAACGGTACTATCCCCCATGTTTTTGTTAATTTGGCCATACTTAACATTCCCCGCCACATTGAGAAAAGCCCTAGCCTTAAATTCAGCCTTTACGCCGATGGCATCCCACTCTCAGTCAACGACGGGAGCGACTTCCATATAGAGGAGACCGTACAGTAGGGAGTTCGAATAGTAGAAAAGAAACCGCCAAAGAGGGGTTCACTTGCTCCCCCAGTAAGTCGGGACTCCTTCAACTACAACCGAAAAGGAGTTCCAAAGTATCCCCCGAGATTAGAGTTCATATAGAAAACAACCCGATCCCAAAGGTCTCTACCCTTAAAATCCTGGGGATGCTTATCCAAAATAATCAGACTAACACACAATTCCCCCGACAATTAGAACAACATGTTATTCAAACTATAGGACTCCCCAGACGAATCTCCAACAGCCGCAGAGGTCTCAAGGAACAGGGAAGGATCAGGCTGATCCAAGCTTTTATTATCATCCAGATCACGTACTCTGTGCCTTATCTGAACCCTACTGCCACTGAATTAGATAAGGTAAATTGGCTAATCAGAAGGGCATACAAAACTGCCCTCCACCTTCCACTTAACACACCCACTGCCAGATTTGAAGGTCTTGGTGTGCACAATACGCCAGAGGAGCTTATTGAAGCCCACCTTTCCAATCAGGTCGTCCGCTTGTCTAAAACTCCCACAGGAACCATATTCTGACGCGGCTAGGTATAGGACATATTGAATGCCCTGAGGCTAAAATTCCCCTCCCTTCTGAAACCCATGCAAATCTTATAATCAAGCCAATGCCCCGAAACATGCATCCCATATACCACGTGAGCCGCAGGAAACAGAGAGCACGTGCTCTCCAAAAATGACTCCCCGCTCGATCCGACGTGGCCCATGTGGATGCTGCAGAATACAGACACCACGCCGCATTCGCCATTGCAGTTATAAACGACCCGGATAATCCCCCTCTTGACTCTCTAACCTTAAATACTCCCCATCCCGCCACGGCGGAAGAGGCGGCAATCGCTTTAGCCCTCTCCCAAAGGCCGGCCCCCTCGATAATAATCTCCGATTCCAAAGCGGCCATTCAAAATTTTGCCAACGGCCATGTGTCGCCACAGGCATTGAAATTTCTCCGACGCCACCCACCCGACTCCCCGGTCAAAATTGTCTGGACTCCGGCGCACGCTGGCCTCGCTGGTAATGAGGCTGCCCACAATACGGCTCGAGGGCTCGCAATCCGAGCAGGGGCAAGCCTCGAACCCTATCTCGGGGCCAGATCCCCCAGAGATAGACTCCTTATGTACAAATAAATAACCGTTCATTACCGCCTCGACTGCCGTATGTACCCCCCCGCTCACGTCAACCTTACCAATTCCGAAGAACACACGTGGCGTCTCCTTCAGACGAACACGTTCCCTAATCCCGCTATACTCCACCGAATACCCCCTTCATTATACCCTTCCCCAAAATGCCTTGCATGTGGCTCCCTCTCCACCATTCCCCATATCTTCTGGGGGTGCCCTAAAGACCCTTTCCCCTAATATCCTGTGATGAGCAGTGGGAGGAGGCGCTGGGGAGCTCAGACCTAGATGTACAAACCTCCTTGGTCACCAGAGCTGCCGATGTCGCCGCGCGGCACAAGCCAGCGGCCACAGCCGCCCCTTGAGCCACACAAAGCTCAATAAAAATGTTTTCTCTCTCTCTCTCGAATGCGCGTCCCTGCTGTTAGTGGTTGCGGCGGCCGCAAATTTCACATGGTATGTTTTCTTCTTTCAGGGTTTATAAATTAAATACTGCTTATTCGCCCAGATAAACAATGAAAGGGGTGTTCATTTTAGCCAGTCTATGCCATGCAAACAAAAACTGAAGTTTTATAAATTCGCTTCAGAGTCCCTTTAGGACTGGATCACATTAGCATGATTATCTGCGATGTGTGTGCATGTGTCTGTGTGTTACGTGTGCGCGTGCGTGTGTGTGTGTGGGGGGGGGGGGCAAAAACTTGCAAACGTTTTTCTGGTGAGGGAATCAGGGAACCTGTTCTTGTGACAATGGAAAGGTTATAAGCTCAGCGTTCTTACATTAGAAAGAACAGCCGTAATGCACCAACTAGCCCGATAGCGCATTTCATTGCGCCCTACTGCTCTTTGATCCACTGCGACTTTAGTGATCGAACTCACAAAGAAAAAATAGCCGTAGTACGCAAATAGCACCCAAAAATAGGAGAGTTCTTCGAACCCCTCAACAACCTTTCTAAAGGAGTGTAATCAATGCTTGAGCGAAGCAGAAGAAGGTAACAAAAAACGACAACTAGTGGTTCTCAGTAACGACTAAACAGAGGAGCTAACAAGCAACAAAAACAAAAGGGAACCTCACCAAAATGAGAAGTTGTTTTCTTTATCAATGCGCGATCACAGAATAATATGAAACACAAGTGGCACCATTCCCGCGTGTGTTTGGGGACATGGTTTCAATGTGCAGCACCCTTTTACGCTACTGAGTCGCGACAGCAGTGTAAACAGTGTGATGAGAAGAGCATGCTTCTTTTTCGCGATCTCGGCGCCCCTACATTAGCCAGGTCTGCATGGCCTTCAAGTTTAACGAAGGCTGGAAGAACTTCACGAAAGGCTCAGCCTGGTGGACTCAACAAGGGCAACAGAACCCAGTGAACCATATACGGGTAAGAACAAGCCGGAAAGTCCGCTGATGCGACTACGCTCCTTGTGGAAGTGATTAACATGAAATGCTCGTTTGGTTAAGGAGAGGTTCTTCCTGTAAACAGTGCACACTACGTAAACGTGAGCGCAGCGGTGTATTTGGGTACACATCCAACGTTTTTTGGTGGCAAGATTAGTTCAGTGTTAAGGTAAGCGGCCGCGTGTTAGTCCGTCGGAAATGTTCCAAGATTTTTTTACCTCCATTCGCGAGACGGCCACAGCGAGGAGCTGACGCCATTAAGCAAGGCACCCAGTCATCTTCCACCGTGTTATACATTATTCGATATCGTGTTTTAAGCATACGCACATTTAGCGGCCAGATTTATGTTCTCCTAGAATACTTTCTTTTCGAAGCGCCGCTCATGCGGGCAGAGGCCGCGGATGTGCGTACTGGAGGTTTTCTTTCTCTTTTTTAAAGAGGATTATCTTCATAGAGCTACGATCAAATGCGAATTTTTGGTCTGTGTGTCACTGGAGAGAACTGCATGGCCAAAGACACTTGAAGGGATGCGTGAACTACGTGTACAATTTAAGCATTCGCAGCAGGTGGGTTTCACCAGAACGCTCTAGAGCGACCAATAAGCCAGACCAGGGGCGTGAGTTTGGCGAATTCAGGATCTTAGCACCCGATTACAGTAAAAAGAATAATCTTCGCTGGGACAACAGCGCACACGCATACCTTGCGCTGTTGTCCCAGCAAATATTTATTTTAGTCTAATCGCACGCGGAGCGTAGTTATTCCCCAAATTTGCACATTTGGTCACGCTAACTGGTTCTTTTGAGGCGTTATGGTGAAGCCCACCTGAGGCAACTGTTTTAGGTGGAGGAAAGACCATTCCATCTTGCTGAAACTGGTAGCATGCCTCATATAAAGAAACTGTTCTAAGCACAAAGGAAACCTGAGGCATATTTGAGGCAAACAATTAGTACATAATCGAGAGTGTAAGTGCATAACATATGACTACGTGTTATAACATAATCATAAGCACCTAACATAACATGATCATGCAAAAGAACCCAGTAGATTTTGCTAAGATGGTCTTTCCAACCCACCTCTCGCTTCCTACCCCCTTTTCGCGGTTTCTTCCTTCTTACAACCGCCGAATTACCGTGAAATTGGTTCCGTCCTCGAGCCGCTCAGTCACCACCATGTGTTCCCTCGAAAAACTCCCCCATAACCTTTTCATCGACCAGTTCCCTACACCTGAACCAGCAGGGTCACTCCACCTTCAAATTATGATTCGACGTTGTGGAACGAACTTGGAACCCGCCCTCTTCGCCCCCCACTAGGGACGCCATACTGCATGTTAAAGCGAGGATCCAAGAAACATTCGTTAAACATTTCAATAAACGCTTCAATAAACAATTACTCTCTCTCTCTCTCTCTCTCTCTCTCTCTCTCTCTCTCTCTCTCTCTCTCGAGGATCCATCATCGAAATTCAATAACTGAATTGCAAGAACTAGGATGCAAACCATCTAATGAAGTCGCTTCGTTTGCTCTCGCTTCCCCTCCCCCATCAGACCGCTTCTCATTCTATCCATCACCATACACAACCCCCCTCTCCCCTTCTAAATATTCTGAGCGTAATTGACCCATTTCCTTCTGTGTTGTCTACTCTATGCTCTTCAATTCGTATTTCGAGATTCTACGCCTATATCTGTTATAAATGATCGTAAGGCCAAGAGCTAACTATTGGGGCATGTTGTCAAGCGCGCTAAATTACGTGTTTCTGCACCTGATATACCTGTTTCTGCACCTTTTAGAGATAAACACTAGAAGAATTTTAGAAGAATACAAACACTAGAAGAATTCTAAAATATTGAACCAGGGAATATGGTATCATCTCTATTGCCGCTATAGATCCCATCGCCAAGACAGTCTAGCCTTCCAATAGCCGCCTGCTAGACTAGACTCCCGTAACATTTGCATGTAGGACTTGTGTTTGAACAAATATCCGAAGAGAACCCAAAGTTAGCTGGTTGCCAACCAACGACGAATGTTGCAGGGGGTATCATTGGCGCTGCCTTTAGAAGACTATTGGTAAGACGGTCGTGTTCCCTGCTGAAAGCTAATGCAGAAAACTCCTAGAGGGGTAACGAATGCGGGGAGAGTCAAATAAACCACACACACAAACGAACAACAACCAAATTGAGAAAGGAATGTCGAAAAACTTGCGTGGCGAAATCTCGCGGCTCAAGCTATTCCCATAGCGAGAATACAACATATAACAAGAAATTTGGGCTTCCTTTCCCACTTTTATTTTTTCGAAAGCATCCCCGAGGGCTTCAAAATACCGGACTTCAGTAATGGGCCGTTGTCACGGCTGGCGGATTCCAGCGAAGCAAATTGATGCCTGGCTCGGTCTACTGACACCAAACGTAAGAAGCGAAAGCTAAGAAAAAAAAAAAAAAAACATCGTTCAGAACTTATGACAGGGCCCTTTATGTTCAGAACGTGACAAGGCGCCGACGTTGCGGGTAATGCATGTCCATCGCTTTTATTTGTTTATTCATAGAAACTCAGAGACATTTTTGAAAAACAAAAGAAGTTACTAAAGCATGTTTAAAATACATAATAACCTTGGCAGCGTGTTTCCAAAGGCTTCGCTGCACAGCGCCCCACGTGAAATGTGTGATGCCACTGCGGCCCTTTCCATTGAGCTCCTGCTAAAAGAAACCCGTCGTTGTGGTTGTGTGGCAAGGGAATACTTTATTTAAATCATCGCTTATATTAAAGACATAATCAAAATGCAGGACGAGCAAACTGACTGGGTTAACACCCTGGACGAATTAGTTAACATCAAACGTTTTAACACGCGTTACCCGTAGTAACGGGTGTGGTTTCTATTATTATGTTGTGTTGAAGCATGTGCCATTGTTTTGGTTTTTTTGTCCACTGTACCTAGACGATAATAAAGAAAAAAAGGCAATGTGGCGTCGCGGTAAAGTTCTGGGTACTGTAGTTGACGGCCTGGGTTTAAGCCCCAGCGTGACTATTTTTGTCATTTGTAGGGCACAAGCGATCTGGCGGCCGTTACCGTGGTTTGGCGGGGGCGTTGCAACCGAGTAAGCTAAGACAGAAAGAAAATGGCGGAGTAAAGCGTGGGAGAGTGGGAGGGTAAGCGCAGTATGCTGAACTTGCAGGAGACGCTCATCGGAGAGTCTGGGTAAAGTGTGAGTGTGAGGGCAGCTCCCGCTCCTATGGCGTCATCTCTCCCACTCCCACTCTCGCTAGACGGTACTCCTCCGTGCGTGACCCATGCCAACCACGTGACATTAGCACGGGAGGTTCAAACATGATTTGCAACAAAAATCTCGCTGGCGGCAGCAACGCGCTGCGAGATAGCAGCACAGTAGCGCGGGCCGCCGTGCATTCGATGATCACCCGATCACTCTTTAAGACGCAGCAGATATGCGCCGTGGCAAGAGAAGACTGACGTTCGCGCTGCGCACTAATTTCGCATTGCGGACGATAGTAATTATCAGTGAATTTTTTTTTTATTCCAAAATATATATATTTTTTTCAAAACTCAAGTTTACGTGTTGTTTTTGTGAATAAGGGTGATTTGGTACGTTTTAGATCCTTTACTGTCCAGGGCGCAGCGTATGATCACGTTTAGCGTCCTGCACCGCGCGAAGAATTATGTCACGTAACGCGCTGCAGAGCGAAGCGTTTGGAAATACGCACCCTGGCCGGGATAAATAAAAAAAAAAGCGAAAGTAATCGATTACTCCTCATTACAGCGTTTGGTGTGCAAATGGTACGTGGAACATTTACTGCATCACGGAGAATGGTTACAATATTCTGTGCAGAACAGATATTTCCGTGTGCTCTGAAATATCGCCCAAGAAGCTGTGAGGTATTGAGCAAATGTTGGCGTCAAATTACTGTTCGTAGCTGTCAGCGGACCGCAACCTCAACGCTTTCTTTTACCTTGCAATAAATAGTACAGACGATGAAATTACAAGCGTTGCGAACGTACTTTGGAACGATGCAAATACAAAATCGTCATGTAAAGAATGCCGTAAATCGGGATGCTGACGGCCTGCAGGATTTTTTTTAAAGGCAGGGATCCCCAAATACAGACGGCAAATATTTATCATAATTCCGGATTACTGGCATAGTAACGCATTTAGCAATTAATTGACAACTGGTTTAGAACTTTTAACGAGTGTCGGAAGAATGCTTCCTTTTTGTATGTTACAGCTTTCATTTGCGCGATAGCACCGCGGCATTAGCCGACTGTCCGATTTTTTTCCCTCTCTCTCTAGCCTGAATGTGCGCCCATAAATTTGTATATTAAGAGGAAAGATAATTTTTTGCTTCCTTTTCTCAGCAGCTTTGACCTATCGTCACTTAAGTTCTGCACCAGACATCATCTTACTGCAAGTTTTTTGCTCAACTGTAAAGCTAGCTCTGCCACAAACTGACCCGTATGTGGCAGAGAACCCTTTACCGAACCTTGCGTCGAAGGCGACCTGCTTGTTGTGCAGGCTTAATGTATTGGTCGATAAAGAAATACCGTGTTTTTGCCGTCGCTTCTCGTAGCGTACACGCCTTAATTAAATAATCCGAACTCGCAACGTATTTTATTGCACACAAACGCACGCCGAAAAGACAGGCTCAAGCAAAGCCCCGCTGACAGCCAGAGGCAATCTAGCTGTCGTCAATAGGCTACACGTTTTCAAATTCCTTATCTGAAGGAGAGAGGGTTGGAGCCCACTAGTTATTATTTTTTAGCAAACGTTGGGCTAGTCACAATTAATTTCCTTGACACAGGGTCGTGGTCATGCACGCAGACACGGCGTTGTCGGTTTACAAAGCAGGGCTTGTGACGCGTTCTTTTTCAAAATGAATTTACGTTGTGTCCGTATATTGTGAAGCAACTGCCTAACGACTCGTGTGCAGCCTCCTACAACAATGCTTGACTCAGTTTAATAACAGCAGTAGCGAAGTTCATTTTACGGACACCGGGCTGTTGCTAAGCACGCGCACACGGCATTGGTGGTTTAAGAACCACCTTCTGGTATGCGTAGCTTCTCTAAACTAATTTTGGTTGTACATAGGTTACTGTGCGCCTAGCAGCTCACGTACAACGGTCTATGACACTGCTTGGCTCAGCCTAATAACATCGCACCGAAAGAAGATGCTTCGGAATATATTTGCCAGCCCCACGTTGCACCTTCCTCTACCGAGGTGTACGATGCTTTGGCGGGCGATACGAAGTTGTAGATGGAATGTTTTGTCAAGCCGAAGGGTGCGAAACCATTCTTTATGGCGTAAGCATTTCTACTGGGATTCAACGAGGGAATAAATCTGCCCATTCATAACCCGGGATGTGTCCAATTCGCCCGTTAAGTTCCTTGGGTGGGAGTGCACCGACCACTCGTTTCCACTACGTAAAGTTATCCGCGCTACCAGGGTCGTGTGGATTGACGTGACTACGAAGGGTAGACTTTGCGGCGTGCCTTCTAAGAAATATTTTCCGGACCACGCACCGATTACGTAAAAACGAAATAAAGTCACGTTCAAGCTCCCAGTTATGATAGGCATTTCACGGCGGATACCGTTCGATACGTTCCTATTGCGCTGACCTTCGGCGTGATATTTACTTTCTGCGGCATCCGTATGAGCAAAATTGGCATACGTGAACGGCCGGAAACAGCCGTCGGAAGTGGCCTCACGCGCCCAGCATTGCCCCTATTTCCGGCCCCGGCCTCGGGAGCCCCAATCTCGCGACCTGTCCAGTTGTTGGCTTCTCTGCGGAAACGATGATGCAAGGGCGAATGTCGACGGCATGACTGCTTGCGCAAAGAGTTCAGCACTCTCGATGTCGTATGGAATGGGAGACATTCGAGCGGCATCCAGGCACAAAAATAACCATAACGAAACGAAATAAAAAAGACGGAAGTGGCAAGGCTGGCGTTAAATGATATGAGGAGGTGCAAGTGATGGCTTCATGTCCGTGACCCGCCTGGCAATAGTGACACTAGGCAATGAGGCGAAGTCGATTTGCCAGAGCGATAGCATGAATAGAGCTCCCGTCAAGACACAGGGAAAGGAAATGCGAAGACGCAAGCCGATTTCGGGGAAGGAAACATTTACGGGACACTTAGATGGCGGAAAATTATAAGACAAAAGAGCGCCTCAATAAAGAAGCTTGTCAATTACGGTTGTGTTTGTCTCTCTATTTAACGTTCTAATAATTATTCTATATGCTTCGCATCCCATGGCCAACTCTGGGAGGGATCTATTTTTAGTTTAGCCCTGCTTTAAATAAGAGAATGAAGGAAGCTGAAGATATGTGACAGGGAGAGTGCGAAGAAGTATTCATTTATTGTTCGAATTCTCCAGGAACGAGACCTCAAATCACAGAGAAAAAATTCAGCTGCAAAAAAAATAAATCTCCGGCCGTTTTCTCACGAAGCTCATACTTAATCAAAGCAAAAACTACTACTCTTAAGATCCTTTACCGCTGCTAATACCAACGAAAATACTCAGCAAAGAGGAGCATAGATGGCGATTACTGGGAAAGAAAACAAAACATGGAGGCACAATGAAGTGCTGCCCGGCTTCTGACAAATTTCTTGACGATCCGAGGCATGCTCGCTTTCGCAGCCGTAGGGATGGGCCCTGTGGATGGGCCATCTAAACCAACGAGATTTTTGGTATCACAGTAGTTACGTCGACAACGCCGACTATCGATTTTCGCAAAACGGGTCATGTAAGGCTGTCTTCTTCAATTGCTCTCACACGTAGTGCCATGAAATAAATATTGAGTCCGAGACAGCAGAAGAACGCAAAATCGCTGATAACATCTTTTCTGGGAGCTGCTACAACTAGCATAGGCCTTCAAACGCGGGGCTACTGACGTCCTTAAGATGTCGTACTAGGCACAATTTTCACAGCCTTGACAATTGTCGCAATCGTCATAGTAACATCTTTATTTCTTCTTTTAACACGATTGCACGCTAAAACTGTACGAGTGTGTTTTACTAGTGAATTCAGTATACAAATAATTCTACTAAGCATACACAGGGAAAATGTCTTAGCACATGTGCCCACGGAAGGGACGTGGATTTTTCTAATTGAATATGTTTGCTAAACTAAGTTGACGTCTAATTTATAGACAAGTTTTGAAGGCGGTTCAAGGAGGAACCCTGTAAACATGTCCCGGCCTATTTCCGCCTTACTCCGTTTGGGCCTCCGGTTTTCTGATCCGCCTCAATCCCAGCCATAAAAATAAGCTCCGTGCCAATTACTGGCATCCTAGCCTCTCACCGAGCCCCACGGCCAGTCGCCTTCTACAGTAAGCATGTCACGAGTCTCCATGGGAGAGCATTTGTCGTCGGGGTGCATCATCATTGGCGGATTACGCGCGACTGCCTGTGTACAGTCATGGACAATTGAAATACGAACCACGGAGGGCACGGCCGGAGATACCGGTGCCGTCACCTGGCAGCGGCCAAGGAAAACGCACGGACATGCGCAGTTGAGATGTCGGGAGCGAGGCTGCATGTCCCGCTGCGATATGTTGCTTTCAGCTCGCTCGCCTGCTTGCCTTGTCGCCACGCCGCAAGAGCGCTGAAAACAAGTGTTACCGATCCGGCGCGAGATAATATTGGCGGACCCTGTGTGCTCGGCTCACACGAGCGCCTGCTCCTCGTGTGTGCTGGCGTCACATTGCCGACATTGCTTTGCATGTGGGGTGCAGTAACTTGAGCATATAACGACGGACACCTGCGTCTCGCCCAAACCATGTTCAGTGCTGCCCGCTCCGCAGATTTCTACTAGCACTGAGGTACCTGCCCCCCACCTCCCTTAAAGAAAACATAAAAATCGGGTAGCCAAAATTGTTGTGCAAGGGCAACTGACCTCTAGAATGGTTGGACCTGCCTATCTTGTTACTTTTTGTTAATATTGTAATTCTGCCAGTAATTCTCTCAGCCCACACAATGCTTACAGTTAATCTATATCATTGGAGACGAATTCTGGTGGTATATCTATTGTTTGCTACAAGCACCGAATCCGCGAATTGACTTAGCCATGACTCCGTTAAACAAAGACGAATTCTTGGGGGCCAGCTTATTGTTCAATTCCCGAGCCACTGCACCACGAATCCAAAACAATGCAGTGCCATCACAAGTTAGGCGACATGCATTTATTTTTGTCTCCAGTTCTGTGCACTGGTTTTTGTTCAAGAAAGCATGATGAGCTCAACAGCATCCCTTACGAGGGCGTGCACGTGTTTCCCACGCAAGCACTAGCAGTAGCTGCAAGCAATTACGCGCCGAATTGCTCTCAACACGACCAACACCTTCAGCTGCAGCGGCGGTAGTACTTTCAGTGCTTGCAGCGCTCTTGCGGCATGGCGTCAAGGCAAGCATACGAGCGAGGAGAGGGCAACATATCGCAGTGGGGCACGCACCCTCGCACCCGACATCGCAACTGCGCATGTCCGTGCGTTTTCCACGGCCGCTGCCAGGTGACGGCACCGGTATCTTCGGCCGAGCGCTCCGCGGTTCGTATTTGAATTGTCCGTGACTGTACGTGCGTGCGTGTGTGGGCGCCCATGCACGCATGTGTGTTTGTTCTTGAATGCCATGTAAACATTATTGATATTTGTAAGTGGATACTTCCTTACCTGAAAATTACTTTTTAGAATACTTTGTGACATTAAAAATATAATGTAACCAAAGTTCCATTTTCATACCCAGGATGGCGGACAAAACGCTTCCTTCTTTTACTACGAGGCATAGGTGCATGAAGGGCCTCTATTCTGCGGTGAAATTTCACATCTAGTGTGCATCAAAGAACTCTGCTTCACACGTTGTCGCTCGTGTTGAATAACTTTTTATAGAGCTCCCACTTCGGAAATGCGCAATTATCCTGGAAAGTAAACTGCACCGTCAAATGATTAACGAAGTGTATATCTGCGGGTGGCGCCATCTGTGGGTTGCAGTTGATGCTTAACTCATCACTGCTTCCTAGTAGAAGGGGAGAGGACGTGCAAAATAAATGCGTTCTTAGTAGCGACACTTAATTAAAAGACGAAAAAGAACGGTGCGGGGAACAGGGGGGAGGCTGCGGCAAACCTTTTCGACGAACGAAACGCTAAGCAATGTTTTCTTTTTAAGAGTAGTGTTGAACGTTTCAAGTTTGGGGATTGCGGAGACGGTGAAAAGAAAACAAGCAGCTAATTGTGCTTTTAACGACCACCCAGAAGTTGAATCACGTTTTTACCCGTAGTCCCAGCTGGCTCGTAATTTCAGACAACAGAGCCCCAATCCCGCTTAGGCTAACCTTCCGCAAAGACAATCCTGCAAAGACTATCCTCTATATTTTTTAATGCTTTGTTGTTAACTGCATAATTATTAACAAATCGCTCCTCATTTTTGAAAGTTTGGTTAAAAACATGGTTAACAATTTGCAAATACAAAAACTCTTCGGAACATCGACGATATCGGCCTACGTACGGACATTTTATTTCCAAATGGGCGAGGAGTTAAGTGCCTTTGAGACGATATCCAGCGTCATGCTAGAAACAACAAATAGATTGAGGGGTCATCACCGCAGAGTCATTATTCTGACAATTATCTCTCCTATACCTAGTTCGCACTATGCGGTCATCAGATTATTCGCAATGTACGAAATTTTATCCCGAATCACTTGATGCTGTATGAGAAGCCGGGGCAAGCTATGGTCAACTACTTTAAGGACTGTGGATGGGACTGACCATTGAAGTTCTTGAGCGAGTAACAACGGTCAGCTTGCAATGAACTGTGGCCGAGTGAAGAGGGAGTTACCAAGGAACCAAACCGCCTGAAACTCGTTCATGTGTGCAAACTTCTGTTTCATGATGCTAGGTGCCGGAATTTTCAAAATCTGATTGTTTGCTTCCTCAAGCTAAACTCAGTAAAGATCAACGAATTGAGTTAAACATACGGAAATCGGCGATTTTCCCCTTCATCATAAAAATTGATGCCACGTACGTGAGTCAAACAAGCGACCTGATGTAACTGGCAATATATCAGCCGCTTAGCTGCAACGTCGGACAAGTTGCGCGAAGTTTGCGGGTGTACCTGAGCTCTAAAATTGACCTACGAACTGCGACAAAAAGCATACGATTCCCTAAGGGATGCAGTGTTTTGGCGTAATCGGTCATTGGTATCCAATAACTGCGATTGTTTGTAACGGGACATCACATTTACGTTGATTCGTAGTGCAGGTATTCTGTTATCCAGATTTTCTGATGTCAGCACGGCGTGCATGATAATTGAAAAGTTTAGTACCCAACGAAGTGCGTTAAAATGCAACAAAAAAGTTGTATATCACGCACTCCTGTGTTGGTTGTGGAGGAAAATTGCAGAGCCGTCATAATCAGCCTTGACAGTTTGCTGCCCCTGCCGGGGCATTGATACAGAAAAGAAAGCCTCCTTGAAGTCACTCGACTGCCATGCATGGTCGGCGCTAAAGTTCTCTACCAGCAGCGGTCGATGCAGGCGACGTAGGCGGTGGCTGACGTTTTCCTGAACCGAAACCCGTCGGAACACAAAGCACGGTATCGAATGCACACATGCAACTACCCAAGCGTGGACCATTTGTTACAGGGAAGCCGAGCCGGGTAACGGATGGCGTGTTGTGCGCTTCGAAGCACTTCCCCCACTCCGATCCGTTTTTCACGAATAGCGCGCCTGGAACGCGTTGCCCGCTGAACGCTGAAAGCACCGCGTAAAACTGCAACGCAACACGACAGCGAAAAGAACTGAGTTAGGCTCCCCCGAGTTAGTAAAAATGATGAGGTTTGTTGTTGACAGAACTGTTTGTGTTTTGCGCACCTTATGAAGCTTATATTGCTCTACTATCTTGCAAGAGAGGGCAATGTTTGTACTATAGTGGATACAGTTTGCAAATACTGCGGGAACAAATCGAAGCTGCTCGATAGAAGGCGGGATTATCGCTTGTTTAGAAAATTGTGAAGCCTTTGCGGGCAGATAAAGGTAAATGCGGTTGTTTCCCTTTCAGCATCCGATTCTAACTTATTCTTGCCTTCGATACCTATATAATTGCGAAAATTTTGTAAGAACTTTACAAAATGTTGTTAGGCAACTTGAGCGCCGTGTGGGTTTTGCAACAATAAAAAAACTCTGTGTGGAAGGTTGGCAACATTGTGGGAGTTTTAATACTCCCACTTTTCTGATATAAGGGGAACATTCGACGTATTTTAGAGAGCTATGAAGCCCTCTGTCTCCCCTTATGCGAAAATCCTTACCACCTCTACATATGAAGATGTCTTGGAAAGACATGGTCGCCGAGCGACAGCAGCAAGCCCTTTTCTACGCGATACAATACCACGCTTGATACACCCAAATGTACACGCATGCACATAAAAATTTTCTGTAGAGCCATGTGCTGTCTACCACAAGTTGTGGGAGCGCCGACAGACACCGATTTCTGTAAATAAGTAAGATGAACATTTAGAAGCTCTCATGAATTTTCGAAGGAATTGGGAAACCAGAGTTACGCACCTCGTCTAGCGATTGAAGTGTTCACAACTTCCGTTATTACTCCAGAAAATTTACGCATGGGACTGCTTGCTAAACAGAAGCTACCTAAAATGCGGCGCAACACGCGAAGCATCGTGATTTCGAACTCTTCGCCGGGTAATGAATGAATGAATAAATTTATTGTAGAAAGGATGGCACTGATCGAACGAACGTTCATCATAAAGAGAGCAATAAATAACAACATAACAAAAGCAATATTGACGATATAAAGAGCACCAAGTATGCTTTTTGAACATTTAACACTTAACAATTTAACAGTTTAAAATTTAACACTTGCGTGGTTGGGACCGATTGACTGTCTCAACCACGCAAGTGCGAAACTTTTCCACCAGCTACTACGTTGAATAATAAGCAACTGCAAAGAGCAAACGGAGAGTAATGTATGTAAGAAATGACGTGTGCGCCTTCAGCGAAGCGTGGAATAAGGAGCAGCCAAGGGCGCCAATGCGGAACACTGCGCCTTAGTTGTTTTCTGCCCTCAGTGACGGATGCGTGCCCTGTTCAACAACATCTCCCATCAGCTTTCATGCCCCGCCATCCCGCCGGTGGGCATATTAAAGACGATAGTCTTTCTTGGGCTACTTAAACCCAGAAATTTTGGTCTGTGTGTATGTCTGTCTGCCCGTCTGTCTGTCTGTGTCTCGATTCAGCCACCCGGCCAAAGCAATACAATGCCTGCGCAATAGTTTTATATAGTCACAGCTAAATCTACCCGGTCTATGTCCGGTGTAATGTTCATACTTGTCAACATTGTTGAAGAAGAACAAGACCTTACGCAAATATGAGACAACGAATCAATACATAAGTGATATTTGCAGTGTTCCTTTATAAAAAAAAATCAAACATGGTTGACTTTTGTTAAATTAAATACTTCATCAACTGCAGAAAAAGAATTCACTCCGCCGTCACCTGCTGTCGCCCGCGCCACTATAGGTTCTGGCGTCATTTTAAGAAATCACCCGCCGCGGTGGCTCAGTGGCTAAGGCGTTGCGCTGCTGAGCACGAGGTCGCGGGTTCGATTCCCGGCCGCGGCGGCCGCTTTTCTGATGGAGGCGAAAAGCAAAAACGCCCGTGTGTACGAGATTTCGGCGCACGTTAAAGATACCCAGGTGGTCAAAATTAATCCGGAGACCTCCACTACGGCGCGCCTCATCGCCTGCGTTGCGTCGGCGCGTTAAACCCCCACAATCAATCAATCATTTTAAGAAATCAACCGGCAACAGTTACGCAAGGTTCCACTATATAGGCTCTACGTTCTGCTTGCAACGCACGTGGAGTAGAGAAACGCGGTTCTATAAACGTTGAAGTAGAGCGACTCGATTAACGCGCGTCTTCGCCGTACGGCAGCGTTCGCATCGAGACACCCGGTTTGAAGCAGTGGAACGCCGGAAATTTAAAATGATTTAAGCAAACCTTTGGCGTCTTTACCTTGGGAGGAGCGCGACGCAAGAGGAACAACATGAGAGGTGAGCGTGAAAGCTAAGGGAGGCATTTACTTCGCAAAAGCTGATAAAGACTATCATCTTTTGACGACATTTGCAACGGAAGGAGCAGACACGCAGCCAATTTTTTGTAGCGTAAGCTACACTGGCCGAGGTTGAGCAGTTTCGCGTGGACCTTGAAGGGACGTGCTACGCAAGCGCGAGGAACAGTGCATGGGATGGGATGGGATCAATTCGGATCGGATCGGATCAGATCGAATTAAATTGGATTGGATTGGATTTGGATTGGATTAGATTGGATTGGATTAAATTGGATTGGATTGGATTGGATTAGAATGGAGTACGGGTGTGTAGAGAATTGGGTCTGCACATTCGCTGGTCTGCGCATTCCAGAGGAGTGACGTCATAGCCGCGGCAGACGCACTGGCGCCGGCGCGTGCCCAGCTGTGCTCCTCTGTTTCGAGGTAGCCAAGTCTAACGCTGCGCCGGAGCCGCTTGATAGCCGTTTCGCGTGGCTCCTGGAGAGCCGTGCTGCGCCTGCGCGAGGAGCAGGACCGGACTGGACTGGATTGTATTGGACTTTACTGGACTGGACTGGACTGGACTGGACTGGATGGATGGATGGAATTGGATTGCTGAACCTTAGCTCACGCTACTTATACCCTGGCACAGCCGAGCTAAGCCACTGCTATTTTTTTCTTGAACATTCATTCTTGTATAGAAAGAGCACAGAACCACTGACTTTACAAGGTAACCGTATCTTACTACAGGGTTATATCAAAATTGCAGCAGGCGGCACGCAAAAAAAAAAAAAAAAAACCCTAATTGAAGTCTCTAGTCCTGTAATCTGGGTAACCAGTAACTGCACCACAGTAGCCACCTAAAGAATTTAAACGCCATAGGCCCGGCTGGTTAGGGGGTGTTAATTTGCGATAGGTAGCAATTGCCATCACTGCAATTTTGCACTATCCTTTCACGCGTAAACGTCACTTTTACATTTTTAAAAGGCTGAGTTGTTGGGTTGTTTAAGGGTTATTTTTGGTGTGTTTGTTGGGTTCTTTTTATGGTGAAACACTATCTAAAAACGGGCGAGAAAATATAACTGCAAGAAAAGAGCACTGGTGCTTAGAAGTTGGAATTTTCGGAGGGAGGGCAGCTGCGCACATAGTTTCATTGTTCACTTTTCAACTCGTTCGAATATAATCGCACTTTATAACAGCTATTACTAAACCTCTCACGCTTGAGTGCATAAGCATTCGTCAAAATTTTTATAATGAACATCACCACCACCACCACCATCATCATCATGTTGAGCATCATTATCACCTTGTCGTCTTCTTCGTCGTTGACGATGCCCATTTAACAAATTGTTGTTGTTTTGCTCCCAATTAAGTTGTCGCTGAAGTGACGTGGTGTCGCACGACTCACTGCGAAGCAGGAAGAACCAATAGCACAAACGCCGCATTTTTTCAAAGAAATGAATACTGGAGCTTGAAACAAACAAACAAAAAAGAATCAATATATTGATTCTTTTTTGTTTGTTTGTTTCAACCTCAACATTGTTCAAGCTCAACATCATTGTTTGGTCACAATGACGTCTATAGACGTCATTGTGACCAAACAATGTTGTTCAGTTAACGTGCGTGGCAGCTACCCCTCGGCTATAAGTGGCGTTAAAACACAGTAGTAATTCAGACCTGGCGGGGTTGCTTAATGGGTGCTGAGGAGCTCTACACACGGCCGTATCTGCTTCCCAATCCGTAAGAAACATGCCGGAGCCTCCCCGAATGGAACTAGTTATTCGCTGCGAGATCGGCTATAGGTGGCGACGCCGTCATGCTGCTAGTTTGGATGCTCCGCTTTGCGGTAGCGGGCGCATGCAATCTGTGGGCGCGCTTTGTATCTGTTTCGCGTCGTATGTGCGCATGAAATGTGCAGATACCAGTGGGATGCTGTATATAGGTTCCTCAACGCCCAATTGTTTGCATGGGAGCGGGAATTAACTTCAACTTCTCCGCTGAAAAAGCGGCAAATCACTTGAGCGCACGAAGGAAAGACATACCTTGCATGCCGTGGTTTGCAGCAAGCTCTTTCCTGAGTATGACTTTGAACATTAAATAAAAATAAAAATAGGGAGAAATCATAGAGCCCAGTCTCGGGAATCCAGTTGACGAAAGCAGTTTGTCTTTTTCATTTGTAATATCACGTATAATTGCATTTGTGGGATGCCGCGAAAAGGTAACAGTGTTTCACTGCTGCTACATGTTTTTTAGTAAGAGCTTACGATATTCTTTTTTTTTTGCATCGTATGCATTTGTTTACACCAATGTCGCCCGTTTCCTGCGTTCCTTTAGGGTTTCGCACACAAATCTGACACCGTGAGCAGGACTTAATTTGATCCCCTCCGTTACCTCCCCATCACCCTTATAGGTCTCTGTGCTAGCCCCTCCATAATAAAGTTTCATCTATCTGTATATATTTGTATTCGGAAGGCAGTATAGCATTTCTTCCTTTTAAATTAGCGCACAGATACAAATGCGAACATTTAAACACGTCTTTTACGTGATATAGTGAAGCCAATTTTAGCGAATAGCACTGTCGTTTTAGTTATTAAAGGCTTTAGTCCCTTGAATTTGCGAATCAAATTATTATCGTCTCCAGTACAGTCAAGATCTCACTATTAGTAAATTTTTGTAGTTTGACTAGCAAGATTACAGCGTTTTCAAACCAACCTTCTTGGACTCATACGTCAAAGTGAGCACAAATTTTCTTTTACGGTTACGCTGTTGGACATTTGTGTTCCTAAGATCTCACAGGTTCCTAAACAGCGAGATCTCTTTGCAGTACGTCTTGCAAAAGGGTCGATTACAAAGACATTTAAACAACAATCACAAAACCATGAAGATGACAAATGAACTTGCCCAGTTACAGAGATGGTACCGCGCTCACCCCAATTTTCCTGTTACAAAATAACGCAACGGGTTCCCAATCACTGCACTATGTTTCCCGATGACCTCGCGTTTGTACTGGCATTCAATTTTTCAGGTTGGTTAGAAAAGCCATGGATATAAGTTATGTGTACGGTGCCTGCCGACGTTACAGTCGCAGAGCGTAGAGAACGCATGTAACGCGAAAAGCCAAACGTTGGCGAGAAGTATTCCTTGAAATTAAAATTACTCGCACGTTGTGTTCGGTAGCGGTGAAAAACAGTATCTGAACTTCAGTTTCCGAATAATAAGCATAATTGATAAACCTCAGTATTTCGAAAACTAATCAGCCCCCATTCGATTGTACAGGAATTATGGCACGCCCCACCCACATGCCTGCCACGACATACACACTGTAGAAGATGTTCGTAAATTGCCCGACTCGCCGGGTAATATTTAGTGACGCGATTCTTACTTCATTGGACTTGGTCCACCTTAAGCGGTTAAGACGTGGTTATTTTAAACATAGGGTTACGCTTCGCGAAGCACGTTTTTGGTGATGTGAGTCCTGTCGTGATTTTAAAACGGGATACGAGAAAACGATGATTCATTGATTATTTATAAGGTTTAACGCCACGACGTTATACAGGGGATGAGGCATGCCGTAGTGGACGGCTCCGGATTACTTTTGACCCCCTGGGGTTGTTTAACGTGCGCTGAAAGCTCGAACACACGGGTGTTTTTGCTTTTCGCCTCCATCAGAAAAGCGGCCGCAGCAGTACGTGAAAATGAGACACGAAAAAGCAACAGAACAGGCGCATGCTCAGAACTGCCGAATTTACCGAAAGATCCGCCTTAAATACACTGGCTCGTCCGCAAGAAATATCCATCAAATTTTACATCAAAATTCTTAACAATGTTGAACAGTGTCAACAATGACTGTACTAAAACTAATTTTTAAACAAGCGCGGAGAATTCTGTGACATAGGCCTCTTAGCGTGTGTGAAACACTTCCCCTATAATTTACCGACGAGCCACAGCGCACGGGTCCTGTGCAGAACATTTTTTATTTGTTTCGTATTTCTAAAAGAAAACAGCGTAGTTTCACAATGCTGTGGCAAATGAATGGATATGCCGGGTATAGTTGCCTCTTTCCCGCTTCAAGTAGTTCGCATTGTCCTTTAAATAACCGCCGCGGCACCTTCAACAAAGCACGCTTTGACGTTCCCAAGACGGCAGACGACTACACTCATAGGTAAGGAGAGTGCGAACTGTCGAAACAATGTTATTAACACGCTTCACGTTTAATGATCAAGCGATGACCATGGCGACGACGTTCCGTGGAACTGAACTAGCGCATTATCCGGCAACTGCCGCTGATTATTGCGTTCCTAGATTAAATCCGCAAGCAGAGGTAACTATGCCATTGCTTGCTGACAGACAAATACGCCTATTCGTTTTTTTTTTTTTAATCGTGTTTAGCGCGCGCCTTGCGCCGTCGCTACGTGAACGAGCAGCCAACGCGAGAGCGGCATCCGCACTAGGAGCGGTTCGTCCCTCCGCCGCCAGGGGCCGACCATCTCGGGGTGAATAGGTTGCATACCTTTCGGCCAAGCGCGCCTAAGACTCAAAGTCATTGCGGTAGTGGGGGGGGGGGGGGGGGGGGGGGGGGTCGCTTGGTGCCCGGCTTATATCCCTGCAAAAACTCTTAACATTTGGGGCTGAGTTGCCGTGGTAAGGACCATAAAGTGCGGCCAAGTAAAGCCCGTTCTACATGGAGAGAATTTCGCCTGCGAATCCGCTGGAACGAACATTCGCACTTGCGAAGTTCGCAATGCCTGGAATTGTCGTCTACATGGGGCCTGCGAACGCCGCGATTTTCGCATTTCAGATGCGCCTTGTTTGGAGACTGAATTAAGTTTGCCACCAGCAAAGGTTGTGATTTTAAGAAGGGTGGTTTTATTTTACTTTCTTGGCAAGTTGTTTCTGCCTGGTTTGCGGTAAATATAAGTTTATTTGCGGTTTTATATAAGAATCGCCAATTCTTTATCAATATACGCACACCCAGCAGAGAAGACAAACGTTTTGGTGTGCCCACGCTTTTGTCGCGCTCAGACAAGCAACGCCATCTGGTTTCCAAGCGTGCAAGTGGTGCCGAGCTGTGCTCCTATTGGCCGCAGGTCCGGCCCCTCTACGCCGCACACGCCGCACGAGCGGCGTTTGCTCGACCGCTTCCCATGTTTGGCACTTTGCCGCAGCAACGAAAAAAGGTGGTTTTGCCGCACGAGCGGCGCCGCACGAGCGGCGCCGCATCAGCGAATTCGCAGGCGAAATCGCTCCATGTAGTACGGGCAAAGACAACTCCTTCGCTGATTTCTACTTTTTGAACGAAGTTTCTTCCCCAGCAACGCAGTTTTATTGCTTCATATTGGAGAAAGCGCGAAAGAAAAGTCTGCAGCACACCAGGTTCCTTTCTATTCATTGATTTTTTGGGAAACGAATGTGAATGGCCACAAAGAAACTTCGCATCAAAGGGTAGCACCGCCAGGTTACTTCCGGCGTACTTCGATAGCCTGGGGCTCAAGCGCCCATGAAGCCGTAAAAGCGCATTCGCCCTCCGCCGCCAGCTCTCCTCGCTTTAGTACAGCAAACAGGGGAGAAAACTGAGCACTGCTCGGTAAAAAAAAAAAAAAAAAAAACCGAAGAGACGGCATTGAAATTTTTTTTTGAAAATTCAAAAATAGTGCAACTGTAAAACAAGACTCCACCAATCCCATAGAAGAAAACATACGAGGAACTCGCAAGCCAGGGATCGAAAATATTCATGTAGGAAAAAGAAAATAAGAAGACGTACAGATGTTCTACAGTAACAAAGACGGCGAGTTGCAACGAACAACTTTGGGGCTCCCCTGCACATTTATCCATCCATCTTCCTTTAGAAACTACCTCGGGAATCTACCTGTTTTATTTTACACCGCCTGTTCCCTCTTTTACGATGTTCCAAGTTTGGAACTTTCAGCTGTTCGCGCTTCTTCGCCGAGAGAAATGCGGGCAACGTGACGCTGCGGAAAACATAGGAACAGGCATCGACAAGTTTAAAAGAAATGCCTTGTAAAGTTGTCAGCTTTGAACTTCAGAAAACCATTTTAGTTCGAAAGAACGTTTCGCTCGGAGCAATGCACTGGCTTTTTTATTAAGATAAGTTTTTTAATTGCAGAAAGTCTCTCTTTCGAAGGAAGAGAATATTACATGGCTTAGAAAGTGGTATGGATGTAAACCAGGAGTTGTGCAAGTAAGCTCTACAGAGGATTTTACAAACCCTGTATGCAATTATAAATGGTCGCGGAGTACTGCAAAAGCTAAACAGGCAAGCTTAGACTAAAATTGGTGGTCTTAGTTCTACGAAGAACAAGAAGCGCACTGGGCAAGGCTGCTTTTTTAATGAGACAGAACTAAGATATTCTCTACGCAAAATCCGAGGAATATAGAGAAAGTGTCCGGACAACTGTACATGTGGAGTAGCAATATTCTTTGGGAATTACATAACTGTAGTCGCGAAAACGAAACAAAGAAAACGCGCTAGGATTGCATTTGTGCGGTATTTTTCTTTTTTTAATTCATTCGCCCTCCTCGTACTACAAGTAAATAAAACTGAAGCCGCTGAAGCCGCTGTCCAGCGCACCCTTATTTTGTGTTTTTTTTTTCTAGAATGCCTACAGCGCGCAATTTTGAGCAATGCAGTAGGTGGGTTACAAGAACAAAACATGGTGCTGGAGATGGATATCTTCATGACAGAAAATAAGTAAGAAAAAAGCTTGGCGAATGTAGTGCGCCAATATTCCTGCGAACACGAGCAAAACAAGGTATAAGAGAGATAAAGAAACTGAAACACAGAGAGATTTTTCGTTTCAGTACAAACCGTGAAAAGGCATTTTCAAATGAAGGTTACCGGGTGAACGCAGTATATTCAGGCAGATTGCTCAACCTATATATGGTTTTCGGGAAGAAAGAGTTTTTGCGGGTCGGTCTTTCGGCATCGGTCTTTGCGAACTATAAGGGAGAGATCTACGAGGACGATACATATATAATTTGAATTTTGATGTACATATGCATGTTCAAGCGAACGACACTAAAAAGGTTACAAAATAGTTTCAACCTTAGGAACTTGCACGTGTCCGATAGCAGAGGCCGGACCAAATGTCTTCAAATGTCCACGAAGCGTTTTATAAAATCGTAATGTCGGGATACGAATCGCACGGTGAGTTTCTGAAACCTGTCTTGCTCATCGACGCGAAAGGTTAAAGGAGTACTGACACGAAATTTTTGTGGGACGTTTTTTTCGCGGCTAAAGGTGCCTACAAACCCACTAGTCATAGAACGGCACATTAGATTGTCGAACGCAGCATAAATAATTACTTACAGCTCCGTTTATTTGTTTCAGTTTCAATTTCGGTGAAGAGAACACTGAAGCAGCCGCCGTGACGGGAAGGCGTACTGGACGTCACCGTTCTCGTTGCACCACAGGCGATGCCGGTCTGGGCCAACAGCTTGCACCCAATCAGTGGAGTATCGCCTGCCGCTAGCTTATGGCAAGGCCTACATCGTACAAACAGGGAGATGTCTGAACATGCCGTTACGGGAGCATCACAGTTCACTGTTGGGCAGGCCTTACACGTACCTGGCTTCGCACTGTAAAGAGTGCCAGGTACAAGTGCCGTCAAAAGTAATTGGAGCACGGGAGCTGTGGCCGAGCCGCATAGGAGCGCCGTGTAGCTGCACTGGCGGTAAACTACAGGAGCAGAACACGCATGCGTGCGTGCCGACGCAGATGGCCCTTCTATGAATCTCAACCCACTTCTTTTAACGTGGCTTCGACTGTTGTTCGCGACATACTGGTCTCAGCGTTGGCGCTGATAGCATACCCAGCTAAAAATATTAGAAAAGAAAAACTGGCACTTCAGATCCCTGCGATTACTACTCTTCTCCAGCAGCTCGCGCGCGCTAAAAGTGTGTGAGCGACGCTGCGAGATACCGCCTCTACTATCAGCGCCATCGCTGAGACCAGTATGCTACGAATAATGCTCGAAGCCACGTTAAAGTAAGTGGGTTTAGAAGTATAGATGGGCTATCACCGTGAGCAGGCACGCATTCGTGTTCTGCTCCTTTCGTTTACCGCTGGTGCAGCTACAAGGCACTCCTATGCAGTTCGGCCACAGCTCCTGTGCTCCAATTACTTATGACGGCACCTGTACAGGGGTGTAAACACATTTTGAAAAAAAAAAAACAACCATGTTGTTTAGGCACAGGCGCAGGACACAAAGGGATTTTATGGAAGCTTTGAATATCAACCGGGAGGGGTCGATGTGCGTGAGTCGCCCTTCAGTCAGTCTGCAAGACGCAGAGTTGGCGTTTCTGGGACGACACGAGCGGTGATAGCACATTATAGGTTGCATTTTGTATGCCCGGGGCAATTTCTTTTGATAATCTCTGTATAAGCCTTAATCAGTTGCGCTGTGTCGGTTGGTTCCCCTATATATTTCTGTTTCTTAATAAATGTTGTCAGTTGCTAGTATCGCGTCGTCCTGTGTATTTATTTTCTTGGTCAACGTCTTTCCGCGCCTGTTTTCAAAATGAAGCTAGGTGGAGCTGTCAGGTCCGCTGTTTGCCCAGTCTTCGCGCCACTAGTGTGAAGCTGCCCCAATTCTTTTTTTTTAATAAATAGTGGACGTCTGGTGCCTCCCTTTGCGTGGAAATCTGCGAAGAAGCGTAGTCGACATGTGCAATTGTCGGCCATTTCCTAATTTACTGCACTGAGGTTTCATTGCCTTGCTCTGTGGCATTTGCTATCCGTGTTTCAGATACCATCCCGCAAGCAATCCGCGAAAAACGTTAGGCACATCATTTTCGCGCTTAGGCTACGGAGCTGTGTCAAAGGACGTCCTGCTGCTTTCCCTGCCACACTCACCGCCTGCGCAGAAAACATTCATAGCTGTGCTGACGTTGATGCCCCCATTAGGCACAAAACATGGCGTAAAGTGCGCTAAACTTGAATTAGGTTCTCAGAAAAAGCTGGGCAGCCTAAATAGGCTGGACAAACTGAGCAGACAAAACAAGCACGGTGTACTTGAGCCGAATGAAGGATCTCACATTGCTTATGCTTCTATTCAATGTAGCTTACACGGCTCGATAGTTTACTGATAATCTACTGACGAAGATAGCACAGTTTGAACAGTTGAGCTCAACCCGTATGATCAAGTTAAGGATGCAGCAACACAAACAGCTCACAAAAATAGCTTCAGGTAAACGTCTGTCGTCCAGGCAAATTCTTAAAACTTAGCAACACAAAAGGTATTTGTTTTTTGGGCTAGAACTGAGATCTTTGTTTTTTGACGCTCGGCTACATTATCGCTATTCTTCATAAAGCCTTGTCACAGATGCCTAGTCGTTACTGTAAAGTCCTGGAGTGATGTCTCAGAACACCAGAACGCCATGAAAGATAAAGGAACACGGGTTCTTGAAAATCCGTAGTCCCATCTTTTTAGCGTTTCTTTCCGCCACGTTCTCCATGATGTTTTTATGTCGGTGATTTTCTTTAAGTGGCATCCATGACAGCTCAAGCTGATCGAAGCACAGCGTTAAGTGTCGCTTGATATTTAGCCCACTATGACATGATTATCTTACTTGTCAGCTCTTGTTATCGAACAACAGCTATGATGTACGAACACTGCTTCTTTTAGACTTTCATTTTTTTTGCTTGCTATTTTTCCACATCTCAGGGATTTCCCGTGGGCTTTTTTTCTTCATGAATGAGTCTTTTGAGAAGATTTTGTGTCGTTTATCGGTATGAGGAACAACCTTGAAGCTCAGTGCAGAGACTTAGAGAGCCTTTAGCGTCCATGCGAAGGAACCTGCAGGGATGAACGCACCTATCCCGAAAACAAATGTTGTAATGCGCGTTTTTTTATCACTAGTCAATCTTTATGGTGGCCGTCTGCCTCTAACATTGACCAGATCACTAGAGGGATATAAAATTGTCCTGTCAAATCTTTTTTTTTTTCCTTTGTACCTTCCTAATGAACAGTGCGCTACTTCCGCGCTAAAATTCAGAGCAATACATGGGTTCGCAAGCACAGTAACGAACTCGAATTGATCATATATACAAGTGCGTTATACTCTACGTACGGAATAGCGCATTACAATTTCTCACCAGAAGACAAAATCGAGTCGCCGGTAATTCCTAATATATATGCGCAGGAAACTGAAAGGTCTAGTACACGACACGCGGCAGGGACAGCCTGGCATGCACTGAAGGGGATACTGCTCGTATATTACGACAATTTAACCGAATCGCTTTTTTAGTTCAGCTCGTTATTAGAAGGGAAATGTACAGTTCCTTCAAAAATTGCTGCGATTTTCTTTTTGCCTGTCCAGTGGGTTTCTTTTCGATTGCGCACGGAATGATTGCACAAAAATAATGACAGCAAATAGCTCTATTTAGTCGTGGAAACCGTGCCTACTTTTACAGAATGCTGCTTAATTTTACATTTTAGAGCACTAAAGGAGAGCATATACTCTGCGTGATTTGGTGGAGGGAGTAATTTTTCTGGTGTGGCAACAAATTTTCAAGGTTAGAGTAGGGCTCCCTCTCGTTATGTTGCGGGACACCGTGACATCAGGCGTGATATTTCTGTCCACCACTGTATGCATTTTCTTGCCAGGCGCAGCTCTGCTATGCAGAACAAGTCTTCTAACCATGTTGGGAATGAAAATGATAAGAAAACTTGAGAATATAGAGGCTTATGCAGAGAAATAGGCCAACACTTCTCAGTGTTTCTCTTATAGAGTACAACCATCATGACAGACAAACAAACAAACAAACAAACAAACAAACAAACAAACAAACAAACAAACAAACAAACAAACAAATAAATAAATAAATAAATAAATAAATAAATAAATAAATAAATAAATAAATAAATAAATAAATAAATAAATAAATAAATAAATAAAAGAATAGAGTTTCGAATACGTCGAAATATCGGTTAAGTCGAAACTTTTTTTTGCCGCGCATTCACCTTCAATAGGGTCCATGTATTTGCCTCGAAACGGCTATTTCGAAATTTTTTTCCGGGGGACCGTGGATATCTGCTCTTAAGGTATCCGTTCTAACGCTTCGCTTTCACGACGCGCTGAACGCGTTCTTGAACGGCAAATTTACGCTGTACGAGGCCGATGTTCCCGGTACTAGAATGCTGTCCGACGACTAAATAATTGGAGAGGGAGCTGTCAACGATTCAGCTGATCCTGACAAAGAGGAGGCTCGAGAAGTGCCTACAACGACAGAAAGAACGAAGATGCTGCCTGCGACTGCTTCGTAACAAGGTAGAATGTAGCGGTGGCGGCCAACAGTTGATGCGATGCATTGAGCAGCCGGAGAACGGTTTTCTGGGACAAGATGCGAATGCAAAGCAGGCCAGTCTCACGCAGCCCTTTTTTCGGCACTAATAAAAAGTCGTTGTTTCTGAGAATTTTCTTGCTTTTAATACGAAAGCTACCCCGTGCAGTGTATATTTTGTTACCAAGATTAGCTCCTATTTCCACGACGCTGCCACAAATTTTCCGAATCTCGCTTAACGTGAAAATCTACTTATCTCGAAACTTTCAGCGCATTTTACGTCGAGTTAACGAGGGATAGCTCTAAATAAATACCTTTTCAACAAAAAAGAAATAACACTAATCATAAGGTTGAAACTCGAAGCCCCTTTTTTTTTGGTCGTCTCGCAAATGTTTTTTGCATTTGTTTCTTTCCTTTCTTCGCAACCTATGTCGCTGTCTGCAAATAAACTGGCCGAAACTCCCTGAAAACTCGAGTTTTCGTTGTATGTAATGTCGCTACTGCCTATTCCGCTACGTATGACGAAAACGCCCGTGTGAATGAGATTTGGGACCACACTGCAGCCTCAGATGTCCAACCAAAAATTAGTCGTCGACATCGGCGCCAACAGAAATGGTACGTAAATGGCCGCCACTGTAAGGTGAAAATAAATACAGTCGAACCTTGTTATAAAGAAGCAATATCGAGACAGTAATTTAGTTCGTTATATCCAATATTTCTTGCAACAGTAAAGCTAAAAATCGCTTCAAACCAATACATCCTTGATACAAAAACGCATTATTTTAATCTTTGAATCCGCTATAAACGAGGTAAACTTATCTTTCTCCTTATGGCATTTCAAGCTGAATGAATCAGAACATGAAACGGGAAATTACAACAGAACTATGTTCACATGACAAAACAGGCTAGCGTTCCCGTTTTTATTTCGAGCAAGGATGTGATCTTTGATTGGTGGCTATTCACAGGACTGAGCAGGAGGAAATTTTCCACAGTGTCCGAGAACAAACGGGCCTTTTCTACTTCTGCAGCTTCGGACGCCGGGAGTTTTTTCCAAGCAGCCTCCCAGCCTACTGGTAAAATATTTATTCGTTATATCCGATAGTGCGCGTGGCTCTCCTGGTTTCACTTTCGTCATAAAAGAAGAAGTGTTATTGAAATGAAGCGTTGATCTTGATTGTAGGGTTTAACGCGCCGACGCAACGCAGGTGATGAGGCGCGCCGCAGTGGAGGGTTCCGGATTAATTTTGACCACCTGGGTATCTTTAACGTGCGCCGAAATCTCGTACACACGCGCGTTCTTGCTTTTCGCCTCAAATGAAGCGTGACCAACCAAAGTTTGTAATAAGTTCGCTATAGCCGATAATTCGCTATACCAGTGTTCCTTATAACGAGGCTCACCTGTAAATACAAAGAAATTTGCAATCATGTGGGATATGATTGCGGGCCGCAAAAGCAGCGGCCTAGCGCGCTAGCCACTGCGCTAACCCTGCACCGAGCTTGAATGGAACAAGACTTAGCCTGATGCGTGCCTCGTGGCAGGCGAACGTGGCGGCACGTGCGTATAACAGGTGCGCCAGGAGGAGAGCTCTGACTGTGGGGCAGCTGCCACGTGGATGACGACCAGTCTCCCGGTCGGCGTAATTCGCGCTCGAAAAGATGAAGAAACGAAAGTGAATGAAGAGACGCAAACACTATGCCGCAGAGCAGAAGTCTTTTATAACATCTCGGTTTTCGCCTTCAGACCACTTAAGCGGACTTAAGTGTCCGGAGCAATTTTTTTTCAACTCAACACCATAATTTGTAAACACACACAAAGTGTGCAGTGCAGCTTTTTTACTTGCTCAAAAGCTTACGTTAGATCACAGTTGCCGCACACTGCTTCTTGCATAACGCTGTGCCATCACTCACTGCATTTTTGAACCGTAACCATGATGAGCGCGAAAAGGAAATCAAGCCATTTTTTTATTGCAAAGGAACGAATAACTCAAATCTGCCCGGAAAGGCCGCGTCTTTGAGTAGGCGTACCCATTATTCTTACCCTGTTATCTCGTTCATTTGTTTCTGCTTACAAAAGCCGTAACCGTGATACGCGACGACTATTTCCTCTGCCATTGTTGCGTCCGAATTGTATTCTCCGATTCCACCGCTGTGTTCGCCCGCATTACTCCGGCCGCTTCCCTGATCAATTGTTCCAGTGACGATCCTTGAAACAGCGCTCTGCGAGCTCGCTTTCAATAGGGGAGCTCCAGCTCGTCCAAGCGCCCGTTTCATCGCTTTTGAGATTAGGGCCTGAGGATGAATTAGCTGTTTACGATTGCCAGTGCAGTGGGACGTTCATTTCACTGGCGGAGCTTGCTTGGCTGCCTTCAGATGAAGATAATTTGTATGATGACTTTGTTCCCATAATAATAATTCTAATGCATACGCTTTTCACCTAATCCCCGGTGCACCAGTGTCCCAGCGAGAGCGAAACTATGTAGGACCTAACAACTTTGTATATCATGGAAACGCAATTCATTACCGTAATAACGTACTATGGGCCCCACATTTTCAAAACCCCCTTTAGTACGGAGTGTTCTCATCCGGCAACCACATTCTGGAGCTAAAAGTATGTTACGAACCCCATGAGATCGCAATAGTGCACTAGGAGCTGTGAGTGAAGAAACGTGCTTGCCAGAGAAGAAGTTTGTCGATCTGGCACCAGGATATCAATCAGAGTTGTCGCCCCGTATGTGCTGCGTTGCACGACTTGCGGCCTACGCTTGGGTTGTTTACCATCTTTAGGTGCCACCTTAGCTTCAGATACGTTAAGTGATTCTCCCAGCTTGGGGAAGTGAACGCTGCTTACAGTCGTAGTTTTCATTTTTGGCGATAACGCTCAACACATGAACCTGTCTGAACAAGAGTCGTGCAAGTGGGTCAGGTACTCGCACTTTTTGTGCTAGTGTAAAGCTCTGGAACACAGTGAGTGAGTGATTGAATGAGTGATTGAGTGAATGATTGAGTGAGTGCTTGAGTGATTTAGTCAGTGAATGAGTCAGTGTTTGAGTCAGTCAGTGGTGGAGTAGTGATTGAGTGGGTGAGTAGCGAGTGAGTTCGTAAAGCACCAGTGCTTTGCGTCGAATAGATCGAGGGCCTGCGAAGACGTGTTTGCAATGAGGCTAAATGAATTTCAAGCTAATTTGAAGCGCTTCTATCGGGAAAAAGATTTCATTTGGCCAATTCCTCATTGGTTACCTCAGAGCTTGAATGAAGCTTTCAAGCGAGGAAGCAAGCGAGCGAGTGAGCGAAGAAGAGAGCAAGCAAGCCATAGAACGTGGTCTGCCCTCATCGTGGGTATATTCGTGTTTTCTGATTAAATATAAGCCTCAGACTGTTGTTTTCTTGAGATCAAATGATCTTGATAATCTTGCTAGCAAAGATTGTGCCTATCTATTTATTGGCGTTCACAAGCATGGGTCCCCAAATTGTGGGCTTACGTCAGTATGTTAGTGTGTGCCTCTGGCGTATTTATCTTGACATTATGCGACTATACAGGTATACGTATCGGCGGCCTGTTTATTCACGAGGTAAAATATTCGCGCCATGAATAACTAATTTTCCGTCTCCCGGTCTTAAGGTCACTTCTTAGAACTTGCATACGAACCTCACAAGTTACATGTCGGTAGCAGAAACAAATCGCGGAACAGTAATTATGATTCCAACCTAAAAAGCTGGCGTCGTCGGGTTTGATCTCTAGTACTGAAAAATGTAATTTAGTACCGGGCTTGCAGGCATCCACGCAATTTCGAATGACGCTTTAAAGAAGGGTTGCGTGCCGCCGAAGGTCTTTCATGGCTGAAAGGCGAACTCTGTAATGACTTCAAGCTCTTTTTGTCGTCTCTTTTTAAGAAATGCGACAAAAGGCTGTGTCGTAGTTCTGCACACAGGAGTATACGGCACACACTTACCGGACGAACGGTCTGTGATACTAGTTGCAGGTAAAAGGAACAACGCATGGTGCGGGCTGGACCGACTACTTAACGGAGGAACGCGTTGTAAACACGATAAGCTCGTTGCGAAGTACGCCCACCTGCTGTTTAAATTTTCAAGCGGAAACAACGAGAAGCTGCAAGAAGCTCGAAACGAACCACATTTGCCCTGTTTTCTTTTGTTACTGGACACGGCTCGCTGTTTAAACATTTCACGCTGCTACATTGCGCCTGGTATTATGGCGAGCCTTCGCCGGCGTGGGAGCCTAATCAGATTACCTCGAAGAGCGGGGGTGAGGTGCGCAGACCGACAAGGTTAGCGCATGTTCTGCCTTTTCTGCCTTTGAAAAATCCTTTGTCTTTTCGCCATCCAATGCACTTCAGCATTTTGCTAAACACCCTTTGTACATTACTGCCGCGTTACAGCACAATGCTACCGCTTTCCTCTTCGGAACAGCTTAATTTCCTCAATTAGCTCCCATTAGCCACACGCTTTTAACAAGGGGCATTTTTTTCTGGTCATATTCATTTAATCAATACCCCGGCATGTGTTTTTGTGACCTTAAGGCCTCAACTTGTTGGCCCTGAATGAACTAATCGCCGCTAAGTTGAAAACCGTATTTTTAAAATAGCAATCTATGGTCTCGTTTAAAGCGCAAAAAACGCTTCAACATTAGGCCGAATTAGTGTTGCGAGGCCTGACAAAGCCATAAATCTGGTTGTAGGTTTTTTACGAAAGGCTCTTTACCCGCAATACCAGTCACCCCTTTTAATTCGTTTTAAATTTTACCCAAGAATAAAATAAAATTTGATTAATTTCAATGTAACTCGAAAACTCGATTTAAATATTTCCAAATACTAGAACAACACTATTCGACACTTGCGCTCTACATTTCACGTATGTAGAAAACGTTTGTAACGCGTATGTCGCAATACAAACAAGCTGTAGTAGCTTGCCGGTAGCTGTGGGGCGAGCTAGGATGCACTATATAGCTTACAAAACTTGCTGAAGCCATGTAGGTCATTTTCATAGTGGTTAGTCTGTTGATGCTCTTTGTCGAAGTTATATCCCCTTCTTCAGTGCTTCCGCATTCGTACCCTGCAGGTACTGAACACCATTTGGGCCAATTTGCAAGATCAGTGAACACAAAACGTATTGCCTCATCATTTCACGCTTAACTGATAGCCTTCGTAGCCTAATTGCTTCGAAGAAACAGCATTTGGCGTAGTGTAGAACAAAAATTAAGTTTGTCGCTTGATGCTGGGCTTTCAGTGCTAGCATCTTCATCTTTTGCGGCAGAGTAGGCAATTAGCCGACGGACAAATGAATTCTGGGAAAATCGTGCCCAGTTAACGGCATTCTGCCGGCTGAGAGTTCGGGTCTTTGGCGGCAGTTTTATGAGTCGGAAGATATATATTGTGATATACCAAAGGCAAAGTAGTAGTAGTAGTAATAGTAACTTTATTTGAGCTCGAGGCGTTTTCAGACGCCAGACGGAGCGGTTCCCAGGTCGCGGGAACCGTATTGGGCCAGCAGCTCCTGGCCCCTGGCCGTCAGCGCGAGCTGGGTCGGCAAGGTCGGCAAGGTCTGGGACCGCAAGGTCTCCCATCGCTCGTGGAGTGGGGTAGGGGGGGGGGGGTGGAGGGAGGGTGGGGGGGTATAGGGGCCTTGAGTTCAGTGCACTCCGCCAGTATGTGTGCGAGCGTGCCGCTGTTTGTTTTACAGAATGGGCAGTGGTCCCCCTCGTGTTCAGGGTAAAATTTATGCAACAGGACGGGGTGGGGTGACCCCGCCTGGATGCGCCTGAGTATTGTCTGTTGCTCCCTGGTCAGGGTGCGGTGTGGCTCGGGGAGAGTACGCCGCTCGTCTTTGTATTCGTTCGTAATTTCTTTATATGTGAGTGCCGGGGTTGGGGTGTCCGTGTCCTGCCCTGCCCGGAGGGTCATTGCTCGGGCGTGGTAGTCAGCGATGACGTTGCCGGCTACCTTTGATGGGCAGGCACCCATGTGAGCTCTATGGCTCGGCCCGGTGCCCTCTTTTTCGATAGTATTGTGGCTGCCTCTGAGGAGATCACCTCCTTTCTGAAACCGCTGTAGGCTCTCTTTGAGTCAGTGACCACCACCCCGACGCCCGGTTGAACGAGCGCCAGGGCTATGGCCAGTTCCTCTGCTGTCGTGGGCTCCTTAGTCTTTACCGCCGCGCTGTTTATGAGTCGTTCTGCATCGGTGACCACCACCGCTGCGCGATTGCTTCCTTTCACAAGAGAGGCGTCTACGTAGAGCACTCCATTTTCTTGTGGTAGTTGCTGGGACACTGCTTTGGCTCGAGCCTGCCTCCTACCGTCGTCCTTGCCCGGGGCCATGTTCCGGGGTAGGGGCTTGGTCTTTAAGGTCCTCGTCTATTCTGTTGGTATGGTGGTCTTGATGTTTGGCAGGTGCTTCTACCTCTGTTTCTAATGCGTGAACAATAGAAGGACCATGTCGGAAGAAAAGTGGTGCCAAGCGGTAACTTTATTTAGTTGCACGAGAACGGAAAACGGCAGGGTGCGTGCTGATGGAAGGGACGTCAAGTTGATCTAGCAGCGGTGGCGCTTCCTTCGCGCAGCTGTCGACCTTTTTCGAGGAGCGGCGGCTGCTCACCGCTTTCCGCTCCGGCCGCCCGGCAACCAAGCGTTAAGGGGAGTGTGCTGCGAGTGCAGGGCCGAATAGGCAGGAAAAAAAGGGTGGAATGTGATTGTCGGGGACGAAGTGCCGATAAAGGTGTGCAACAAAGGCAGCGAGCAGAAGCCAGCGCCACTGCCAAACAAACAAACAAACAAACAAACAAACAAACAAACAAACAAACAAACAAACAAACAAACAAACAAACAAACAAACAAACAAACAAACAAACAAACAAACAAACAAACAAACAAACAAACAAACAAACAAACAAACAAACAAACAAACAAACAAACAAACAAACAAACAAACAAACAAACAAACAAACAAACAAACAAACAAACAAACAAACAAACAGACAAACAGACAAACAAACAGACAAACAGACAAACAAACAAACAAACAAACAAACAAACAAACAAACAAACAAAGAAACAAACAAACAAACAAAGAAACAAACAAACAAACAAACAAACAAACAAAATGACCACTGAAACGGTTAGAATGCAAAGCTCTGTGCGAAGGGTGTGAGAGAAGAACCGTTTTGCGGGCTTCTAAAGCCGGAGCGCGCACGCACATCATCCAAGCCTCAAGTTCATGAGGGAGAGGAGTGACATTTTCACGCATTTTTGCGTTAAGTTTTTCGTAGCTTCTGTGGCAGCACAAGTTCACTGTGTCGCCATTTAATGAGTGCATAAACCTAGCCTTGCCTACATCTGCGTGAGAATATGGTGTCACGCAAAAAATGTGGTGCGAGCTTTGACATTACAGGATGTATTCGTGACAATTCGCGCTGTGTACCGTCCCATCGCAGATCAAGGTCTTTTTGGTCAAATCTCATTCGGGACTTTGTTAAAACTAGATTTTGGACGCAGCAAAAGGTTAATTAAATGCGCAGGGGAGAATAAGATGCACAGAATATTTTGGACCACAGAATATAAATCCGGAAAGCAGAGTAAAAGCGCCACGAGGACAAATATAGGCCAAAGACGTGATAATATCGGCAAAGTAAGGGATGCCGGAAGAAGAAAATTGTTTAATTTTTGTAAAACAAGCACGAGAAGAGTATTTTGGAGTGACTAGTTTGCCACAATTCGCCTGTCTTTGATTTCTCCGTATACTAGCCTTTCTCAAGGCCACCGACGTTTACTTTTGCTTGTACGTATTGTTACGAATCGGCCAGCGCCGCCGTACATTCCCGCATCACTCCTCGGCTGTGCGGCGAAGCCACTGTGCGCCTTTGAAAACAGGCGCCCCCATGTTGGTGACAAGTTGCGACAAGCCGAGTCAGACGCTTCGCTCTCGGCGCATTTCAAAACTTCGGCAGTTGCCTGCGAGGCTCGTCTCCACGCTCTTCAAGGACGCAGAGGCCCCGCGAACTCAGCAGAGTCCTCCTCTCTCCCCTCTCCCGGACTCGACGTGCGCCGAGGCTATGAACGGCTTACGAACTCTGGAAAGAGCGTTGTGTGTGTCTGTGACGTTCGTGGCGTGTTGCAGCTTGTTACGTTTTGACCGTTACCGCTATTGGGTATAAATAGACCCCCGCAAGCGTTGTAAACTATTCCTGTTAGAGCAGCTAATCGATACTATCGCTCTGCTCCAGTCCTGTATTGTAACCTCGCCCGTCGGGGCATTGTTCTTTGGCTTCGGCTCACCTCTCGCAATGAAGTAAACAGTTACGTTGGCCTATCAGCTCTGGACCTCTTCCCGGCTGCAGTTGGCCTTCGCGGTCGCAACAACTGGTTGGTAGCGGTCGGATGGCAACTTCGTAACACCTGAAGCCAGCGGTGCGAGACCCAACACCACGGACGTCAAGGCGGCTTCGGACTTCGCAAAATTCACGGCGGTCAAGGGTGAGTGCGGGACTTTTCTTCACTGAGTTTTACCAGGCTTCTGAGGATAGCTGGTAGGGCGTGTGTTTTTGTCGCGTGGGTTATTCGCGCAAAACATTTTTGGAGCAGTGGGAAAGCAGTACTCTAGACCGGCCATGAATTTGAAAGCGTTGAAAAAACCGCAGTTGTTGGAGCTTGCAAAAGAGTTGCGCTTGGATGTTACGGACGCGCTGAGAAAGCCAGAGCTGATACAGGCTATACTCGCTGTTGGCGCTGACGATGACGAGCTGTCGGAATGCATTGAGCTTATCAATGGCAGGGAGACCGCTAAGCGTCAGGCTGCAGAGGCAGAGGCTGAGCGCAAGCGTGAGGAGCTCGAGAGACGGAAACAGGCACGCGAGGAACGCAAGCGAGAACATGAGAAATTTTTACGAGAACACGAGGAAAAGATGCGATGGTACGCCCTCGAGCGAATCCGAAGGGAAAGAAAGAAGCTCGAAAGAGAGAGACTCCAACGGGAGAACAAGCACCTAGAGCATGAAATTCAACTCGAGCAGGAAGGAGTGAAGCCTGAGTTTGAATTGTTGCTCGAAAAAGACCTCGTTGTCGAGGAAAGCACCGTGCCAGCACTGCCAGTAGCAGACGCTCGGGAGCGCGAGTCGGAGGCGACGGTTGTGGCCCAGCAGCGTGGCAAGGTTGCTGAGAGAGATAATGAAGGCAACGAAGGCGCATTAGCTCAGACTGTCTGCAGAGGCGGCAGAGGGCAGTGCGTGTCCACTGAGTGCGATAATGTGTCGGCGTTTGTTACGGAGATCTCGGCAGAGTGTTCGGACGGTTCAGATTCGCGGGAGGCCTTGGAAACGGCTACCGACTTGAACGTGAACATTTCGCGAGATAGCGACGTTTCGCAGGAATGCGTAAACGATGAGGTTACCGAAAGGCCGCACGAGTCCGCTGAAACGGAGGTTGTTCCTTCGGACGGTAGTGCGGAAACGAGCGATGTGGTGGCAAAGTCTGCAACTGAGGCAGCGAACGGTTTGCACGGTTCAGTTGGGAGAAATGACGATCTCGCCACTGAGCAAGCCGATTCCGTCCTGCCACCAGCTCAGGTGGCTGACCTCGAGCAACGGCCAGCCGAGCTCGTAGAGATTCAGGTGTCGCGGGCGGCTGAGCCGTCTTTTGGGACAGGGCAGCTTGGATCTAGTGTAGCCTTGACCGCCGCAAAACAGAACGAAAACACCCTTTGGTGTTCGCTTACTGAGGGTGTTGCGGAAAAGGCGAGCGACGCCGAGATAGGGTCTGTTGGAAGCTACGAAGTGTCCAATGAGCATGTCGTGCCCTTGTCACTCCCAGCTGATGCTCCCGACGATGATAGGCCAATATGGGTTAAGCTAGTTGAGATTTCTGTGGCGCCTGTGGCTGAGCCGAAGTCGGGAACCGACCAGCCTAGAGAAGAGAACGTAAACGCGTTCCGCTGTTCGCTTGCCGAACGCGTTCGCGAAAAGGCGAGCAACGAGGAGAGAGAAAAAACTTCCGCGCGTAATTGTGGCGCGTGTTTCAGTGCGGGCAAAGCCGTGAGCTCGCATCGCGCCAGGGGAACGCCGCCTCTAAAAAGGAGTGCGCACCTTACGTTCGAACGCTGGAAAATCTCGCTCGCTCCTCCGCGCGCTCGACCTTTGTCGAACAAGACGACAGATGTGATTTCACGCGGTCGCAGCAGTCTCTTTTAGAGAACGGGCGCACCTAAAGTGCGATACAAATTGGGGAAAGCTCGGAGCAATGATGAGAGCTCGAATCGCAGCTCTCAGCGCGAGAAGTGGCTTGTAGACGCCTGACTTTCTCAATTTCATTGTTTTTCCTGGAGCAGGTTTCGCCCTTTACGATAGCATTTTTTTGTGTGTGTGGGACATTTCCAATCACGCGAAATGTCACCTTTCAGGTTTGTCACTTGTCTAAAGTACTGCTGGGCCAAAATATAACTACAGTAGTTAGTTATTCGCGTACTTTTTCGCAACTAAAAGCCTGGTAGATCTTCAGTGTGGATTTGTCTTCGCACTTGCCGGCGATGCGGTTGTGTCTTCCTGTGTTGTTCTGTTGCTTGCCTGACCAAGCCAGAGACATTCTTGGGGAGCCACTACTCGTCCAGTGACCCGGCCGGTGAGGCTACAGCACGGTGTCGTACAGCCCAGGCCTGGAGTCGAGCGTCTGCCGAACACTTCACTTCGACAGCATCCCTCCGGACAACGGTTGAAGACCCTTATCCATCGGGATCTCGGACCCCCGGCGGAGAAGCTGTTACGAATCGGCCAGTGCCACCGTACATTCCCGCATCACTCCTCGGCTGTGCGGCGAAGCCACTGTGCGCATTTGAAAACAGGCGCCACCATGTTGGTGACAAGTTGCGACAAGCCGCGTCAGATGCTTCGCTCTCGGCGCATTTCAAAACTTCGGCAGTTGCCTGCGAGGCTCGTGTCCACGCTCTTCAAGGACGCAGAGGCCCCGCGAACTCAGCAGAGTCCTCCTCTCTCCCCTCTCCCGGACTCGACGTGCGCCGAGGCTATGAACGGCTTACGAACTCTGGAAAGAGCGTTGTGTGTGTCTGTGACGTTCGTGGCGTGTTGCAGCTTGCTGCGTTTTGACCGTTACCGCTTTTGGGTATAAATAGACCCCCGGAAGCGTTGTAAACCATTCCTGTTAGAGCAGCGAATCGATGCTGTCGCTCTGCTCGAGTCCTGTATTGTAACCTCGCCCGTCGGGGCATTGTTCTTTGGCTTCGGCTCACCTCTCGCTATGAAGTAAACAGTTACGTTGGCCTATCAGCTCTGGACATCTTCGCGGCTGCAGTCGGCCTTCACGGTCGCAACAGTATCAACGAGAACACCGGTACGTTAAGCGCACGAAACTTCATATCCGAAGAAAAAAATGCAGCCAGCCCCTGATAAGTTATAAATCTTCACACTGTCTCACCAGCGCAATCCCTATATGGAACTGAGATAGCTTAGAAAACCGGGCTGGTTGGTGCAGATTCATCTTCACAGCGCACAAATAACTGGGCAAAGGGGAGTAAAACACTGGACAAGCGCTAAACCAAAACTAAACATTTTCATTGAAGAGACACAAATATAAAGCCATCGAAGGTATAAAACAAAGATAAAAACATGACATATGAAGCCATTAAAAGCAACTGCGTAGGCGCTTGTTCTCATGTACCGCTTTCATCAAGTAATGCAAATTCCGTCTCTAAAAGCGACAAAGACGGAGCGCTTACACACGAGTCAGACATTTTTCGACTTCCATACCCTTCCACTACTTCCCTCGCCTTTTAGTCACCGTGCCGGAACAGTACTGTTGCATCATGAAGGAAAAATTCACAGCATATCCACGGGGTGAATGATGATGAGTGGGCGAAGCTCCTGAGGGGAAATCATCGGTAAAACCGTGACTCTTCAGTGAACTACATCTGTGTCCGAATGTAACGTCTAGAACGTCTCGCTTAAACCGCGCGTCGGCACCTTGGGGCTGAGCTCGCCTGATGCGTTTTGCAGACGCCTCACGAGCTCTCACTGCATCGGGGTCTGCCTGCCGATACGCGCGCTTTCTCGCCGCTTCCCGTTCTGACGTTTTGGAGATCCTCTTCGCGCCGCAGCCATGCCGCTTCGCGTACGGTCGGGTCCTCGCGCCGTTGCCGTGACGCTTGGGCCTCTCGTTCTCGAACGCTGGGATCTTGGCGGCGTCGTCGCGCAGCCAGACGACACGCTTCGGCCTCCCGCTCTCGTACGGCAGGATCTTGGCGGCGGCGTCGCGCAGCTTCACGGAGCGCTTCTGCCTCGCAGGCTCGCACATCTGCAGCCTTATCCATCGGGCGACTCCGAGCGCGCGCCAACAGCGAACGGATTTTATTACAACGCTCCCCGCCATCTAGTAAACAATCCAAGAACTAAACTAGAGGTAGCCACGCCATCTAGTAAACAATCCAAGCGCATCTTTTCATCATATACAAGTACCGCCATCTAGTAAACAATCCAAGAACTAAACTAGAGGTGGCTACATACATACGTCGAGGATGGACAGACCCACGCCCTAAGGAGCTTCGCCCCTAAAAGGCGTACAACCGCAATCACTGCAATGGGTGGAAAGATGGCCTAAAGGCATTCCCTTAAGTGAACTGTCATGCTCACGCAAACGAATATTTAAGCAGCGGCCAGTTTGGCCAACATAAAAGCGCCGAAACTTGAGGGGAATGAATTATACCACATAGAGATATATCGATGTGGACGAACTTCGAAATAATAAACTCTTTTACATCGTTTTATAAGCAGGGTATTTCGATGCACAAGTTTAAAGAGTGCGGAAAACGTTCCTTCGCACAAATCTCCCTTTGAGGCTATTTAGGTGTCGTTAACCTCACCTCATTGTGTTCGGAACGTGAGCATTTTTTCCTGCAGTGATACAGCCTTATAAGAAAGGAAAAAAAAGGTGAAGGAAAGGCAGGAATGTTAACCAGGCCATGGCCTCGTTTCCAAGTCTTTTATGCGCTGGCCACCTGATCATGCTAGGCTAATTGCGTTTGGTGCTCCTTCCAAAAGTACGGCGCTGAAATGCATTGTTCATTACAAACCGGGCCCCCCAACTGTCTGTCCTTTGAGCGGCATAACCGTCAGCGCAACTGCGATGGCTGGTCAGAATGCTTAAAGGAGTCATGAAGAGAAAACACAAGTTTGGTTCATTCGAAAGATTGCCTCGTTAGAACCATACTGACACCACTTTTAACGCACACTACGCTCAAATAAGCTACATAATTAGGAAAAAAGGGAATGACCATGCAACCCACCAGCTCATTTCCCGCAACAGAACCTATGAGGTCACACTAGAATGCTCTGCGATTGGCGGAGGCCGGCAAAGCAAACGCAAGTTTGGCAGTGCTTCAGCTTGTATAGTGAGCTATATGCCCGTTAAACATACTGCACATTCCTTTTATGACACTAAGAACGATGGAGTAAACGGTTGCGTACGAAATTACCGCCGGCCGAGCTCGACATCTCGCCGTCACGCAGACGAATTTTCGGGTTCGAGGCTCTTCGGGGCCAACGAACCGTTCCGGCACGCACAGCCGCGACCTTGCTTGGTATCGTAATCCCTTGACCGGAGGTTGGCCGTCATATCGCCAACCAGCAAAGGTAAAAATAGAAACGAGGGGAGTAAGGAACAGCAAGCAGCGACGAGATAGTGCCAGTCGTCGCAGATGTTTCGGAATGGTGTTGGTTTGCTGCTGTCGTTACGAGCTCGTTTCCAGTTTACAACCACTGAAAACTTAAGTTTGTTCGAGTACTTTACAATGAAATTTCGTTGCTGCGTCCAGAAATGCCCATGTAGTACGGCCAAATCGTCGAGGGAGTGCGACATCCCCGCCGGTGAATAGATCTCCTTTCATGTGCTGCCCAACGACGAACCTCGGCGAAGCGAGTCGCTACGTTTTGTGAACGTTGCAAACGGAGGAGAAAGGGAGCTAAAGGAAGTACGAGTGTGCTCGCTTCATTTCCGACGAAGTGATTACAGCAGGGACCCTTACGTTAGCTCACTCCTGGGACATGCCGCCGCTCGGCGCCGACTTCGTCAAATCGCCTTCAAAGCGTTCTCAGCTTGGGCAAAAAAATTACCGTACACACAGCGCATTGACGCTCGTATCTTGAGAGCTCGCGCGAACGGCTTTCCATAAACGACACCGGCCAACTAGCATAAGCGATACTGCTACTGAAATTGAACTGTTATTAACAGTAATAGAAATACGGCACATATGTACCAGTCTGTATTCGTCCGTCATGACGGGGCTGACGAGCAACGGTGCCGACGGCTTGGCGTTCGTCTGATATAGGTATCGCGGAATGGTCGCTTTCCGTTCCATCCGTGTATCCCACAACTCCTGCCGCTCGTGCGCTTAGAAGCATTGTGCGTTCAAGTGGTGTGAGGTTGTTAAATGCAAGCCCGAGCTCCTAGGCGACAGTTATGTTGTCCGGATCACGCGATTCCATGACTAGGGCTGCGGGTGCAATAGGTCTTACTAGTATTTTTAAAATGGCCGCCGTCTCTGTTTCGGCACGAGTTCCGGTTCCTGCCTGACTCCCGCGTGTGGGTGCTATATGGAGTCGACATACTAAGTGTCTGTTTCATGAACCGGCTCGCATGACGCCATTGTTCCCGTCACGAAATGTGCAATTTAGCGGGAGATTTAAAATTTTGGCTTAAATTGCCTTATTTCTCAGTGAATAAAGCATCATTCGCTTCCGGGAAAGCGCTTGGGGTACTATGAAACACCTAATCTTTCGAAAAAAACAAACTTTTGTTTTCTCTTCATGGCTCCTTTAAACAGCTCACGTAGTCTTAAGAAATTTGTTAAAAGCACCCAGTCTAAACAAAGAGCATGATACAAACAGTGTATCAATTCAAATCGTGTCAGCAATCCTTTTGTTAGAAACTTTGCGCTTTGCTGCAATTTTTTACCTGTAACAGGTGAAGTACAGTCTGAACGCACGTCTTCCTGAGGTATTTCTTTAAATTAGGCAGAAAGTGTATAGGAATCTTTGAAACAGGCTTGTATATTATTTTTCATTTCGAGTTTTATCGGCTAGCAGCATGTAGCTCGGGAATTCGAAGTATTTTGTGCTGTTTTTGTTCCGGCTTTGTTCATAATTGGGCTCATTCTTCACAGCACCTCTCTTTAATAAGCCTTGAATTTCTGCTTGAATTCTGCGTGAATTCATAAGCGCTCTTGGCTATTACGCGAGTTAATCGCAAGCGAGGAAAACATTTTGTGCGCAGCTCAAACCTCACCAATACAAAGCGCATAACTTTGGAGAAGGGTCGAAAGTTGACATTGCGCAAAACTCATCACTGAATCTGTAGATCCCCGACTGCTATGCTAATCCAAGAAAAATCACTCCAAGTTGATTAGAATCCTTTGTTATGGCCGTTACTTTGTGCTAGGCTTTCCTACAAAGCCGAAAGAAAAGTTTGGTTTAAAAATTGGCGGGATGAGAAAATTTATGCACCCCTCCGTCTAACGACGACGATGTTTGAACGCGAAGCTTTCTCGTGAGGTATTACTTCGTTGTCGTCTAAGTTCGGACTATGACTTGCAGGCGGCTTGAACTTTGTTTCTTTGAGCTGTGAATCTGAGTCGCACACAGTTTGGACTTCTGATTGCAGAGGTTCCGACTATGACTCTTCGCCATTGGATTTTGCACAAAAAAAGCTACGCGTTCAACCATCGACGTCGTCAATCGGAGGGGTGCATGATTTTTAGATGTGACTGCATCTCATTCACTCGCCTTGTCCCTCCATACGGCGTTGTCCACACCCCTACCCCTACACTATAAAAAAGCAATAGTTAGCGGCGCCCGGTTTCGATCCCACGACCCTGTGGGCGGAACGCGAGGTACATGGTGCTCTTCCCACTGCGCCACAAAACCGAGACAGAATCAAATGCTACGAACGCGCCTTATATCCTTGACTCATTCAAACTACGTCAAGATGCTATTGATACAACGCATGATGGGGCAATGGTTAGCACTTGCAATAAAAGAAAAGAAGCTCCCACTTACAGCAACAATGATGGAGTAAAGGTCGTTGCGACAGCGAAGCCCCAAGCATACCACTTAGAGAGATTGACCAAGATTGGCCAATAAAACATAATAATAATCATAAAACATAATAATCATACGCGTTCCCGACACGTTTCACGCGATTTCAGAATCAATCCAACGGAAACACCAAGTGGACCCCACGATGCGTCGCATCTACACAGGGTTCCCCTCGCGGGGAGGTGGGCGCAACTTTTTTTCTGTCCACGTTTGCACGTTCATGCACCGCGCTCTAAATCAAAACTACTTTTACCGTGTCGGAATAACGCAATCGGTTAGACGTCGGCTTTATAACGAAATTGATCCAGGTTTGATTCCGACCACGGGAACCGTTTTTTTTTTCTTTCATTTCATCCTCAATTTTTCTCACCATACTGGGCTTTCCTGCAGTGCGTTTTGGACGTGACGTGCGCCATCAGTGAAAAACATAAAGATTTGCTTTAAAAACCTGATAGGCCGCAGCTTAATCACAAAAGTAGTGCGATCTTTCTCTGCATCAAAATTAGGGTATTGCTTTCTGTTGGCGTAGCCCCGTCATCTTTTGTGGCTTCCTCATAGGCCGCTTAGCACTAGATAATTGTCAATCTAAAAAAAAATCGCTGTGTGCTGGAAAGATACTGTAATTGCCAAAACATCGGTAATTGCCTCCAAAACATAATAAATGCCTTCACGCCAGACGGCAGGCAGCACCCAGCCACGTTATCGCTGATTCCCCTTTGAAGCAGCTCGCAGTACTAACATGAGGAATGCAGCAACGGCATGAGTAAAGCGCTTATTAAAAAGCTGGTGCGAATTTGAAAACCGTTCGTCACGTTGTTACCTGACCAGTTTCTTAGTCAGCATTATGTATGTTAAAATTTTGGTTTCGCAGAGCGTTATTGTTTTGGTGTTCAATATTTATTACTTTTTTCTTTTAAGAAAGAAAACCCAAATTTCACCGGGCTTTCGACATTATAAAAAGCCCCCAATTCTGCTCCGGCGACTTCGTAAAGGATATCGAGTGAACACGATGGTTTATATAAAAACTTTTCTGCATGATATTCTGAGTTCGTCGCATGGTGTACGTGCAATTTATATTTGATTTCTTGGTAAATTACCATTTCGCGTTTGAAACAGCGAAGCTTAATTACACACACAAGTGAAACGCACAGGGGAAGGTAAGTGCGCATTACCGTTGTGTGTAATTCTTCGTTCTTGTCCCGCTTAGCGCCAACAATGTTACCAGTCAAAAACCAACCATCCCCATTCGAAGCTCTAGTTAGCGAAGCTGAGCTTAACGTCATTTTCGGGCTTGGGCTGGGTTCGGACCAGGCGCTTAGTTTCTTCCCTTTTTGGCTACGTGGGTCACAACATTCAGATTTTACATTTTTTTGTTGTTAATGGAAGTAAAAAAAGAACTGAAGTAATGTAGTTCCACGCTTCAAGGTTGCCCCTTTAATCAAAGAAAATTTACTGAGGTGTTCCAAACAAAATAAAAAAACTTCCGAAGAAAGTGCCCCGACAGCGTCTAACTGGCTTGAAGTCCGGATCGAAAAATTGAGTGTTTTGTTAGCTCTCCTTCTTTTTTGTTGATTTCATTCCCAACTACAGACGACACAGGCCTGCCGGAGACCGGGAACACATTCGCGTTTAATCTCGGGCCCGATTGCTTTCTCGTACGGTGGGCGATGGAAGGCCAGAAATAGCGAACTCTGGCAACTGCCGAAACCCGGACATACACTGGCACTACCCTGAATCAAGCACTGATAAGGTCCTCGGTTCCCCTTTAGGAAGCACACACACACAAAAAAAGGGTTTGATCATAAAAAAACACAAAATGTCCGGGGAAGAGGAATTATTTCCCCCGCAGCTTTGCTGGCGGTAAAGCAGGAAGGTTTCCCTCCCAGACCAGCATGGGCTAGACTAACTTTGCTCCGGAAACAGGACGAGTGCACTCAATTTCCTTCCACTCCCAGAACTACCTCGCATGATCGTTGACCCACTCCCCGAAAAAACAGACGAAACGTCTACTCTACTTCTTTTCTTTATAACCGGTATTAGCTAATGCTGGGCTAAGATTTGTTCCCCTCCATGTCCTTAGCTCCTCGTCAGGTTTGCAAGTATAATATGTGCCTCCTGCTAGTTCTTTCACCCAGAAAACTGATAGGCTCTTCAGCCCACCGTGAGCCATAGCTGAACATGATAAAGGAAGGTTCTTAGGAACAGAAGGTTGTTGACATTCAGGATCACAAGGAATAAAGTGTTCTAAAGGAAAAATTCGCATCCAAATATCAGACCCATCAGTTCACCTTTTCATGTGATCGGGATGATTCAAGTTGTGTTCGCGAGAAAAAAAAAGCACTTCCCGTTTTCGTTATCGAACCAGGGTCACTCGCTTTACGAAGTCGGCGTCTTTCTGATTGTACAATTATAGCCTTTTTCTTAATCGCCGGTATTTTACACATAAACAACACAAAATGGTAAGTTGTGTACATCTACAAATCAATAGAAAAGCCACCACCCAATGTGGGAAGGTGTTGGCTCAAAAATTCCGTAGGTATAGTCAAGGGTTCTACTCTTGGCAGCCACTGAGGAACACTGGCTTTGGCCTTCTGCCCTTCAACATACTGCGATATGCATTCGCGAAAACAATGCCGCGTAGGACCCGTGACCACATCGCCATGAGCCAGGCTATGCGGGAACACAATATGCTATGCAGGGCCAGCAACAGAATGAGGATGAAGGGTGCTTCCTTCCCGTTGTCTGTAGGAAAAAAAAAAACATGTGCCATGGGTGCTTAGTGGGAAGTCTATAAGTAGGGCCCTCGGGAAGACATGCCACGGGAATATCGCACCCCAACAGGTCTGAGAAACGTGCTGTATCGTTTATGGCTGCTTCTATATGGAACACAGGGTACCCATGGCACACACATTCCTCTATCCTGCAGTCAGGTTCCCACTGACAGAGTACCTATGTGTAGCCTGAACAAAAACGACTTTACTCCGTGTCAAACGTTCACTATTTTGACGTGATTTAAAACATTTGGTCGTTGTCCCGCACAGTATTGACACATATAATAGGGACAAGAACATCGCCTATGTCCTTATACAATTCTTTGCGTGTCACGCAGGACAGATGCTCGACGGAAAAACGTGCAAATAAAAAACAGGCTTAAAGGTGTATTTTCTTAAAATACCCGTACATGCCCTCGGTATGCACCGTGCCGACACGACATATTCCTGCACAGCACGCGCCAGCCATACCTGCATAGTACTCCGCAAAAACGGATTGCGCATATCGCACAAAGATGAGCAACGGTTTACCAGCTGTCACACATTCAAGCTATGGGTCCTCGCTACTGGGTGTGGTCTCGTTGCCACTCACTTCGCCCGAGTAGTCAAGACGACGCTTAATGGTGCCCCCTGTACCAGCTGGTGCGACGACTTCCATAGCTTTCTTATCACTTTCGGGAGGTTGACCAGCCTCCGTGGCCTGGTATCAAGCCGCAGCGGAACCACCGCTGCGGCTTGGGCTCCCTCAGTCCTTAGTTCCGAGATTTCAACGGAACGTCAGGCCGGCGTTAGCTAGACGGGCGGTTTGGGAGTAACAATCAGCTTCGTGCAAATACGGCAAAGCATTGTGTACTCCTAATTATAGTAACTAGGTGCGTTGCTGGGATGATGAAATGGGACAGTGGGAACTTCTCAGGTCGTGTTGGCAATTGGGAAGATAGTGTTGTAGTTAGGGCTTTGGAAAAAATTTCTCGAACCCTTCCCTTTCTGGTATAGATGCCACTCGTAAATATTTCCTCATACATACTCGGCATCGGTTACGGAAGTGCTGTGAGCACTGCCGCGACAGACATAAACAATCGTATCCTTACTTATCCAGTTTTAACGGTATTTCCTTATATTTGATATCTGAAGTACGTGATACGTAATTCGCCATCGTAAACATATTTCTGCCATGAAATGATTTTTTTATAACTTTAGCCTCCCATTTTCATGCCAGCAGATTTGGAAAACAACACCGTATACGAAGACTGACGTGTTTTATTGACTGTTAAGGTGTTTTCTGGAACTTTCCACAGGCAGAACACCCGGGTTTTGCCCCTGAGTTTTGTCGTTATTCATTTCGAAGTTCAAGGCGTCTGTTCTTGAGCGGCGAAAAACATTTCCATTTTTTTTCAAAAGCTTTCTACTAAACGTGTCGCGCATTTTTTTTCTTTCTATTTTCAATGGTCGCCAGTGAAACTTCTTCCAGTTGGGAGCGACAAGTCAATTTTCCGCACCACAGCTTGCTATGACACGCTGTCAAGAAAAACTCCGTGATAACCATAGTGCAGCTTTTTGGAAAAAGTAAAAAGCGAATTTTCGAAAGCGATGAAGAACTTGTTCCTGTTCTGTCAAGTTTTCTCTAGAAAGCGATAACGAAAGTTGCGAGCTTGGGCCTGATCTCAATTTTTTTTTCTTTCACGCGAGACAGAGCGTGAAGATTACTAGCATTTTATTTTTCATTAGGTTACCTGTTCATGAAGGTGCCATTTATATATTTTGGCACATTGTTTGGACAGTTTCTATTACAGCCTAACACAAACGCTTCGACCGGAAGAGCACAAGTAGAAAAAGTGAGGCCATAACACTTGAACTCGGAGAGTTCACTGCTACAGGTGACTGGTTGCGACTTTGTTTTAAGATTCGTGTCCTTTCTGTTGTGTTCGCTAGCATCTATAAGCGTTATTGGCCTTTAGTGTGGCAAAGTGTACTATTGGACGACTTGGCTGCCTTGGCGACAGCACAGTAGAAAGCGGTTACCTTCGTGTCTTCAATATATGTAACGTTTGTAGTTAACCAAGTGCTTAGAAACTTTTTCACAACTTATTGAGTACTGCCGAACTCGTGACGCACTGCATTGCCATTTTTGGCCTATACCTCAGGAGGATACGTGTTGTCGGAGGCGTGCGTGTGCATGGGTGTAGAGCAGCAAAGGAGTGTCGTTGTGTGTTCCTAGAATCCCACCGCCTTCGGTTATGAGCGCCCTCGTCGACTTAAAATCAATCAATCAATCAATCAATCAATCAATCAATCAATCAATCAATCAATCAATCAATCAATCAATCAATCAATCAATCAATCAATCAATCAATCAATCAATCAATCAATCAATCAATCAAATCAATCAATTTTTCAACTGTACCGGTATCCAGCAGCCATTATGTATTTTCCTTCTGCCTATAAGCCTTAAAATGGGCTAGAAAGCTTGAAAACCTAACCCGAAATTACGACCCGTTGTGATCGGGAACCTGCAACCAAATGGATGATTCGCTTTCCAGAAGCAAGGACAGCCAAGTTCAATTACCCAGACGTTGTAGGTACGAAAAGAATTTTGTGCTTAATATATGTGATCGGCAATGCATGCAGTGTTTTAGCGTGTTACTGGCGATTGATTCGCTTCGGCGCACGCACGGTGACCGACACCCTCCGAGAAAATGCACTCTGCGTAAACTGTCGCTGTAAAAGGGAAGTGCAGCTTCCACAAAGTTGGTACAAAGCGGTAGAAACAAAAGGTACCCCGTACATCCGGGCATCGTCATCATTACTGCCACCTGTCTTCATTAAAAAAAACGTTTATGGAAGCTATGCCAGCTAATTAGGGCCCTCAAGCAAACGCTTCTGGGTTCTTACATTAATTGCTCTGAAGCATCCGTTCAACCACGTGGATAATTTTGTTGCCGTGTACTTTTGAATTTCGTTTGTTTTTTTCTCCCCTGGCTGGTCAAGCGTGAAATTGATAGCAGTAATTTTGACTCAAGGTAAATTTTGCAAAGCTTGAAAAGGCTAGAATGAAGTTTGTGTCTGGTTTAATTGGGCTAACAAGAAGCTCACGTGTCCTGAGGGGGACAGCAGCTTTAAAGAAAAACTCGGCCAGATAAACTTTATTGTGCCCAGAAACGCGCCAGTGGACACTCTCTGAATAAATGTATACCAGTGTGAAACTACAAGGTATATGAGTTTATATATCTTGAGCAGAACATAATTAGTTAGACACACTGCCATGAAGAAAAACCGAAACGAGAGTTTTTTATCGGATTCGATATTGTATAAAAACGTATGCTACTTTGTGTTTTACGTTTTTCTGAATGATGTTCAGCTATACACTATGTATTGCTGGGGCAATGAAACACAGATCTTTTGTAGAAAGCTGCCTTTGTGGCAAGACGATTGCAAGGTCTTCTTATTAGTGACTTTGATGATAAGATGGTGGCTTTGAGGATAAGTAGTTTCTCTTTATCAACGAGTAATGTAATCGTGTTCTAGCTATAAATTGGTTGGAAATGCGAAAATAAGAGGGTAAACATGGGAAAGAAAAGACCGCTTAAGTCACGCTCCCGAACTGCTAAATCACAATAAATTTCCTGTTTTTTCCGCACAGTCATGTCATAAAACATACCATTTGGTTCTCATCTCGCGTTGTCACTCAGATGTTTTAAAGGAAATCGTTAGTACTAAGTGCTTTGGTTTAGTATGCTCCGCCACCATGTCGTTACTGGAACTGTTGCTAGCAGAGACACCACTTCAAAGTTACGCAGGACATCATGACCACCAATGGGAAGTTAAGGATACGGCTCCACGAATGCGGCAGAAAGGACTGAAAACTGCGCAAGTTGGTGTGGTACGCTGTTCTTAGCATAAGGCGGGAAGAATAGCAAAAGTTCAGAGAACTATACGAGAAACTTGCAGTCGTCGACGATTTGCTCTGAAGCCGGCGCTGCAGCGACGCCTTTAGCAAGATGGCGAGAATAAAAATGTAAATTTATGTCTTTTTTGAGGTCATTTGCTAAGTATGCAATATACCGACAGCACTTATAAGTGATTCTTCAGCAGCAGGGTGTGTAGGGTTCATTCCCCCATTCAGCCAGCTTTTTGCTAACGGTGTATTACATGCTGCGCAATTAGTTGAGCCGTAATGATCTACCAAATTTTGCATTTATTTATTTATTTATTTATTTATTTATTTATTTATTTATTTATTTATTTATTTATTTATTTATTAACACAAAGTGCTTTATTCGGGGATTTACGAAGATTTCATTTGCGTCATATCCGTCACGAAAGTGCCGCCTGTACAACGACTTAACGAGCGATGGGAGACCTTGCTAACCAGCCCCGCCTTGGAAGACCAGCTCGTCCTGATCTCCAGGGGTCAGGCAGCCGCGGAAGCATATGGGTCCCGTGAAGAGGGAACCACCCCATCCGGCACGTAGTCGCCGCAATTTTGCGGGGCTAAATAAAGTTGTTCTCTCTCTCTCTCTCTCTCTCTCTCTCTCTCTCTCTCTCTCTCTCTCTCTCTCTCTCTCTCTCTCTCTCTCTCTCTCTCTCTCTCTCTCTCTCTCTCCCCTCGACAACGATGCAAGCGGCCTCTGAAGGGTGCACCCCTGCGCAAAGGGTCTTCTTGCGGGGAAGCCACCTTTAGTACTAAACAGTAATTTATACTTAGGGTTGTTCGTTTTCAGGTTTTATATTTTAACACATAAGTGCTTTATGCCGCGATACCCCAATATTTTACAGACGTCATATCCTTCACGTAAATGACACCAGTACACTTTTGCCGAAGCGATCCGCAAGGAGGACGTCGCTCGCCATGCACACCCACAAGACCGCCGCCGACCCGCAAATCATGCTCGGCTGCAGATATCGCTGCACATTTCACTTTCGTGTTTTACTGATTCCTATGACAGAGGAATGAAGCACAGTTTGTATTGTTATTTATTTATTTATTTGTTTGTTTGTTTTTTGTTTGGTTGTTTGTGTATTTATTTATTTATTTATTTATTTATTTATTTATTTATTTATTTATTTATTTATACCGCTACCCAGGTAGCTAGCTGGCTTGGCTGAGTGAATAATTCCAAGTCGCGAGTGCCTTTACGCGGCTCTACTTCGGGAAATAATGATGAGGATCTGCGCACACACCTGGGCTGTATCAGTGATGTGTGCACTGCCAACCACCACGCAGGAAGGCTCATGTCTTGAGCTCTTCGTAATGCACTCCGGCAGAACACAGAGGCAGGAAACACGGGAGGGATTTAGGAAAGCCGGGGTAGCTCGTTAACGGAGAATTCTCGCGAAGGCGCTTAGACCGAGCACATAAAATAGGAGCGCCATTACGAGAGTCATGCATGCGTTGTTCGCGTGTTCGTAATATTTCTCCTTGACTGAAGAGAGTACTGTCACTGTTCTTCCTAAAGGAGCTTATAGCGAGAGAGCTCGTGAGAACAAGAGATGCCAGTTGAACGAGCACTGCTCCTGGAATATGCAAGCCCGAAAAATACGTCACTCCACGACTGGAGGCCTACTTACGCATTTGCGAGTGCGTGTATTACTATGTAAGCGCGCGTATCGGAAGCTCGTTTGAGGTGCGTTCTTTGTCTGTTTAGCTTTCTAGTACAGAGCTAGCTTTGTAGTTAGAATAGTTTAAGATTCCTGTAAGAGTGGTTTCCACCAATAAAGAAATTTTCGGGCACATTTATTCCTTCAATAATGAACGATGTTAATTTTGTCGCTGTTCAGCTGCACTCTTCTGCTAATCTTTCTGCAACCTCGTTTGCAAAGGGAGGGTGACAAACAAAACTTAGTCTTAATCACGTCATCTTGACAGCGAGAGCTTAAAATCGCAATATCGGTGATCACTGTCTGGAAAATTTCTCATGGCTTTTTTTATAATAATTGCAAATCCCAGTTATTCTTTATTTACCCCACAACATTCGCGATTTCGATTTTTTAAGCAAACTCTCTTTCAGCCAGCAACCCGCTCTGGTAGCTCAGTGGCTATAGCATTGTGCTGGTGCGCCCAAGGACGCGGGTTCGATTCCTGGCAGCGGCGGCCGCTTTAGTTACAACAGTGCAAAATCTGTGTATATCAGGCAAAATCTGTGTATAACCGGCAGCCCCCGCGTTCATTTAGTTAGGAACGCTCGTTTGGTGGGTTTTCGCGATAGTAAGCGACCCGCCACGGTGCCTTAGTTGCTAAGGTTTTGCGCTGCGGAGCACGAGGTCACGGGTTCAATTCCCGGCCGCGGCGGCCGCTTTTCTGATGGAGGCGAAAAGTTTTTTCAGCCCGTATTTTCTCAGCGATCGTGCGGTGATCAGTCGCACAATAACAAGTCTGGCCTCATTTCTCGGATATGCCTGACATAAATATTACGTACGAAGGCGTCGTTTCCCTCCTACTAAACATTAACGTAAAAAATGGAGTGGTCCTGACGATATGACAAATGTTTTTTTTTTTAAGTAGATACTCGGAATTGAATGGTCACTACCTCACGATTATCTTTAATGAGTCATAGAACAGAAGCACGTCCCAGATGACTGGATAGTGGCAAAAGTTTCCCAATTTTCAAATCTGGAGACCGGCAAAAATTGAAAATTATCAGCCTATTTTCTTATCCTCCGTGTGCTGTCAACTTCTTGAGCATGTCATCTCGAAGGCCATATACACCCACTTAGAAGGCAAAAAATTCCCCGCATTTCCCCGAGGGGAAGAATGTGAAAGTGCGAATGCACGAGTTGAATTTGCGCGGTTCGGTAATGTTCGCGAAAGAGAGATCTCACACACACACACAACTACAAAGAAAGAAAGATGCATTTATTCACAGACACCTATTTGTGTTGTCGTTGTACTTGATTGCTAGAGCGGATCTCAGCTTTGAAATTTCGTGTCAGTACTCCTTTAAGCAGGTGCATTAGCCCTTCTCACGCCCGATTCTTGGCCAATCCCCCACGTGGGTATGTGCCATGTCAGCGGCCAGGCAGCGCGCGCCCATCTCCCCCCGTTGCCAAGGAAGACGAGGAGATTCCTGGCCAATCCCCCACGTGGGTATGTGCTATGTCAGCGGCCAGGCTGCGCGCGCCCATCTCCACGTGCGCGGACATCGCCGGTGAACGCAGGTTCAGGGTCGCTTAAGAAGTGCATTGCACTTAAAAACTGTTATACCCTAATTAACATGGATTTAGGCAAAATCTTTCTACCGTGACGCAACTGGTAGAAACAATTGATGACTTTGCAAGGGCTTTGAACGACAAAGGACAAATTGATTGTATTTGTCTTGACATGTCCAAAGCTTTCGATAGAGTACGTCATTCATAACTAATTGAGAAGTTGTTACATTTTGGTGTAAACTACAATATCACACAATGGATTCGCGCATACCTGACAGGCAGAACTCAGTACGTAGAAATTGACAGCTCCAAATCAGAACTACTAGACATTACATCCGGTGTTCTGCAGGGGTCTGTGCTGGGACCAGTCCTATTGCTTGTTTATATAATTGATATTGCCCAAATATTAACAATGACATTAAGGTACGACTCTTTGCGGACGATTGCCCGCTTTACAAAGAAATTAACAATGGAAACGATTAAAAAATCTTGGTGCAGGTGAAAACGCCCGCGAAAATGCCCGCGAAAACGCAAAAACGCCCGTGTGTACGAGATTTCGGCGCATGTTCAAGATCCCCAGGCGGTCAAAATTAATCCGGAGCACGCCACTACGGAGAACCTCATGGCCTGTGTAGCGTCGGTGTGTTAAGCCTCATAATTAGAATCAGATCTTTCAGGCAGTAATTTTTACCTAAATACTGATTCCTTATGAAATGCTTTCACCCGTGTGCTTTATCTTTTGTCGGGCAAGCGCGGAAAGGCATCGAGGATTGCCTCATGCCAAGTAGTGTCGCAATCGCAAACCAAAACAGCCCGCCACCAAAGCTGCCAAGGGGCCGTTAAGCTCCCAGTGTTCTGAGTCGATGGCTCCTTCGAAACAGATAGGATGAAAAGGGAGCATCCATCGGCTGGATTGCTTGCGCAAAGTGTCGATAAGAAGATAAGTCATGCAGCAAACTAAGAGGCGCAGAAGCAAACAGCAGTTTGGAAGAGAGATAGGGCTGGAGCAATAACCTGAATGCGCTGTAATTACTTACAGCACACTAATTACTACCCGGATTTCGATTGGATTGCGCAATGCACGAAAGCCTTGACAAGGCCAAAGCTTCGGTATAAAGCCTTCCCAAAAAAAAAAACGGCACCGAGAAAAAGAAAATCGGCAGATAGGACAATATCTACGGAGGACACCCCGCCCACGTAATCCGTTTCTGATTCATGGGTAGTTTACGTAGCAGTTTTTGCACATTGCAAAAGTGTTCCCCCTCACGTTTGCGTTTTTTTAATTTCCTGCAGTAAACATTTACTGTTACATCCTGCCCCAAAATTTGTGCACCTAATTCTTCTCACCTATTTCTATTTTTGTACACCTTCGTTCTATGCAATTGAAAATTATTTTGCGTATGTACTGCGCAGGCACGCACCACATCCGTTACACTGCAGATAGGCTTGGAATATTTCACCATACGGGGACATTAGACTTTATAGAGGGTTTACAGCGAGCAGTTGGGCTGACCTTCAACAGGTGACACTAGCGTCGCACTCGCCATGACTGGGCTTTAGGACGGGGTGGTTGCGGTTTACGCCATAGGCTTCCATCGTGCTCAGCTAAAGGTGGCAGTCAGAAAGTATGGAAGTACCTGGGAAAAATTTGTGCCGTAGTAGGATAAACCAGCTACGATCGAGATCTCAAGGTGTGGGACGAATTATTATGCGAATCTCACTGGCCGCCACTGCACAAAGACTGTCGGTGTGGGCGGCCATTTGCAATGCACCACTTTCAGCACAGTGAGCGCGACACGGAGACCAAGTGTCGCTGGATCACTATTCTCCAACGGAAGAATTTTGTTCCTAGAGCATCGGCAAGGGTCACCTATTCAGTCCGTAACGGAAGGCTACTGGCAAGCGTAGTGCAGTCTACAGCAATCTGCGTCCACACGCTTGTTCTAAAGCATGCCGCCTGTAGTGTTTACGCGTTGAGTGCGCGTCGCCGCGACGAAGCGACTCGGCCTATCTAGCTAGCCGATCGGAGCGGTGACTTTCGCTAGCAAATATAAGCTCTGCGACGGCGTAGAATATCTGGTTTCGCTTTGCTTAAAATGCACCGAACGCCTTTCATTGCACCGCCACCTTCGGGGCCCCGTCGTTCGGCGCTGCCGCCTTCATACTCATGACGAGCGCAGAAACCGGGCTTCATTAAGCGTTCCTCGCACTGCAGGCCTGTGTTATGCACGTTGGCGCAAGCAGAGCGAATCCGTAGTGGCAGTTGCCTTGCGCTGGAGGCTGCAGCTTCGACGTTATTTCCAACTACCTTGATAATCCGTGTGCGAACGAATCCGTACCTGCTCATGAGATAAAACTGTAGAAATCGGCGGCTCACAGCCGTTTGCTTCATATCATGGGTCGGCAACCTTTTTAGATGCAGGGCCGAGTTGCATTAAGCAGACAACACAAGGGCCGGCCGGAAAACAGGAGGAGAAGCGGGGTTTTTTTGGAACGCTGCAAAAAAAGGAAGTGCAGACGTTATCTGGATGAGTGTGAAGATTGGAAGAAATGCCAAATGGGAGCGATGTTGATTTGTTCCTGTGTAACCCCGTTTGAGCTTGGAGTTGCCTTATGTAAGCCTTCAGAAGTTACATGGGCTTCTGACGTCGTGCCGTAGGCCGCATAATACTTCCCCGCGTCCGGCCCACCAGCCGCAGGTTTCCACGCCTGATATACATGGTTTCGCAGAAATAAAAATGCCCTCAAACAGATCTGACACGCGTGAACATATGGCAACAGTGACTTCTAGTGCGCGATGAATAATATAAAGACCAACGGACCAGATGTTTTCGTAGCCGACGCTTGTTCCACTTTGCCATCTGCACTAATTAGCATATAGATAATTTCCCCGCTTGCTGCGTCGGAAGCTTCGCCAAATGTACGCCTGGCCTACGTGGATGCCAAACTCTCTCAACTAACAAATCTTTCGCACATACCTCCGTGAAGGTGAAAATATGCCAAGAGGGAAATCTAACACGCAGTGCGACCTGTTTCAGATGGTTGCTGCCCCCTTGAATCTAACTAGCACCAGCTGTTTCGTTAAAGCACACTGCTGCTATTAAAAAACGTGTAGGCCGTGCGAAACTTATTATCATTGATCTCTACCAGAAACCGTAGTGCAACCCGCCGCGGTGGCTCAGTGGCTAAGGCGTTGCGCTACTGAGCACGAGGTCGCGGGTTCGATTCCCGGCCGCGGCGGCCGCTTTTCTGATGGAGGCGAAAAGCAAAAACGCCCGTGTGTACGAGATTTCGGCGCACGATAAAGATCCCCAGGTGGTCAAAATTAATCCGGAGCCCTCCACTACGGCGCGCCTCATCGCCTGTGTTGCGTCGGCGCGTTAAACCCCAACAATCAATCAATCAAATCAATCAGAAACCGTAGTGCATATCTCCTCAAATGACTGAAAAACGCCTGCTTCTTTAGAGTACCCGTAAATTATGTCCGCACGGGAATTATCGCTTGCTCGACGAGTTCAAAAGAAAAGCGCCCTTATTTAGGAGCATGAACATTGCGTAATTTTTGGGATTCCCTATAGAACAGATTAGAGCATACACTATTTCTCTGGTAAGAACAGAAGCAGCATGATAGCTATACGGAATTCACCTCCTACGAAAGGACAAATCTGGCCGTTGCATCATTCGTCCCCCTTGTCGCCCCTCCCATGTTCCCCTTTTACCACGGAGCAAGGATATATGGTGCCCCAATCTACCCGGCATTCATGCCTGCCTTGTTGTCGGGCGAAGTTTTTACATCCGTACACGCCCTGAATTCAGTCTTTGAATCATTGCACAAGGACACCGCTTGAGCGCTGTGGAACGATAACGCTGCTAAGAAAACAGTACAACACATTATGTTTGACTTACGGTGGCATCCCGTTTTAAATTACCTATTTGCAAGGACGGCAAATGGGCAGTAAACCCCGTCTTGTTTGGTTTTGCAAAAATGTATTCCCAGGCATTACTTACAAAAAGCCAGATGGCTGTACAAAACATAACGCTGGGCGAGTATGTTTAAGTTCATGTTTACAATGGTGCAAAAAAAGTATTGCAGTAAATCCTGGTTAAAACGCTGTCCTTGCGGTAGAGAGTTACCTTTGTTATGAGTGATGCTTCGTTATCAGTAGGAATATTCTGCTCTCTGTGCACTGCTGTGGGAACCGAGAAACACTTTGAATAAATCTAGATTTCGAATAAGGCGACCTCTCTGTAAGAAAGCTTTGCTGTACCTAACAAAGAGACGTTAATTTCTACCTTGCCAGTGGCGTGGCAGATGCCATGGGTTTAAGAATTTTCCCGGCATTTTAAACATTCAGTTTTCTCGTCATTTTGTTTGTGACTAATTGTAGTATTTCCTTTGTTCCTATTTTCCTCCTTATTATTTCAGTTTGCCATTGGACTTTTATTATTAATACGCAGTGTTTGTATTTAGCGAAACAGTTGAAAGGGTGAAGTTGAGTCGGTGGTTCCCGTAGACGTCGAACGAGGCGCCATATTCCAGAAAGTGACTTCCTGGGGTCCAGCTACGGGGGAAAAGAAGTCCACTCGCGCTTGGCCAGCTTGTTGATGTGCCTCTGAATGGCCTTCTGTGCTCTTCTGGCATCTAGAATGTCTGCAGTTGATTTCTTCAGGGGCGCTGTTCTTTCGGATTTCCGACTCACTGCGCGAAGCCTTTCAAACTCTGCATCGGCAGAGGAAGTAGGCAAGGTTGCGAGGATGCGAACAAGATGCGAATGAAGTAATCAAGGTTGCATCGTTTAGGTCAATGGGATATCTTATTTTTTTATTTTTATTTATTTATCAATACTGTAGGTCTTCTGCAGACCCATGCAGGAAGCGGGCATACAACATTGATTGATTGTAGGGTTTAACGCGCCGACGCAACGCAGGCGATGAGGCGCGCCGTAGTGGAGGGCTCCGGATTAATTTTGACCACCTGGGGATCTTTAACGTGCGCCGAAATCTCGTACACACGGGCGTTTTTGCTTTTCGCCTCCGCGGGCATACAACATCCCAGGTACCTAATTAGATACAAAGTCAAGAAAATACAATATCTTGAGGGACGATAAGCGGAACACTTACAATAGCGAGTACATCAATAGTACATTGGTGCTCTTCCCATACAAGAGAAGAAGAAGAAAAAAAAAATACTAGAAACCGCGTGCTACGCATGAAAAACAATATACACTAATCCCTTGTTATAACGAAATAGATTTCCTCGAAATATCGCTTTATTCGAAATTTCTTCTGTCCCAACCCAAACGCATGCATTTTAGGCCGCATTACTCGAAGCGCATGAAGAGCGGGACCCGCTTAGAGCGAAGTGGCGAGCGGAGGCGTCGATGAGCGGCGGCGACCCAGCGGTGAGTCAGGCGGTCAACATGGCGGGTGAACAAGCTGGTGTTTCTCCGGCGATTTTCTCGAGCCGGTCATGCTCGATTCGCGACATCCGACTCTAGACAAACAGTCCAAATGCGTGGTAGGGTGAATGATTTGTGTTCTTAGGCATTGGTCAATGGCGCGGACGCGACGGTGCGCGAACACTGGCACTCGAAGCGTAGAAACAGCGGTGTCGTCGACAGCGGGGCGCCGTAAAACTTTTGTTGCGCGAACTTCACGGCTGCACACCTTGGGCTGCAGCCTTATAACGAGGGATTATCGTAAACCAGTCAGTTTTCATGACTGCGCTTTGTACCCACAATAAGCGTTAATCGCTGTATTTTGAGCTGAACAAAAACAATGTCGGACTCGAGCCACAGAATTTGCGACGCTTTCCAGCGCGAAACTCTCGTAGCGTTCCATGATGCCCGCACAAACCCCCGCTCCCCCCCTTCCCCCTGCCCCCATAAAAGTGGTCACTGCCTTCTCCTCTTGATTCGTTCTGCAGTCTGCGAGGCGTTCGGATGCCAGTCACTGCTTCGTCAAATTGGAGAAGGGGTTCCTCGTGCCTTGCAAGAACATGAAACAGCCAAAGCTGACTACCTTTTTTGCACCAAAATAAAGTTTTGCTTCACTGAATACATTGTGTTTTGATTCCTCGTAGTTGTGGCGCAATTAAAGTTTAACTACTTTAGCTTTTCTAGAGTGGTTGCTTATATCGAAATACCGCTTATAACAAAATTTTTCGTCGTCCCGCTGACTTTGTTATAATGAGGGGTTACTGTATACAAAAAAGTACAATACACCACTACAAAAACACATTTTTCGCTATCACAACAAGAACAACAACAAAAATAATTATACAGGCTCTGTTACCTGCTCGGTAGGTAATTATGTAAGTTGAGAAGCAAGGTTCTCACGTTACCACTACCTTTTCTCTCCCCCTCCCCTCAATTTATTTCCTGAATCGATCGCGTGTCAGTGTGCAGACATCCTCTCACGTCTAAGTCAGACCATCATGAGCGAGGCAAGCTCGTAAGTCAGCGCTTGTACTAACAAAATATGACAGAAATAATGACCCCCCCCCCCCCAAAAAAAAAATCGTGGAAGGCAAAAGGTGGGTAGTGGAATATTTGCCTAAATATTACAAAAATGACGAACAGCAATATTGAAGTCCCTGCACTACAGTGAACATAGAACACCACCGAGGATGCATTGGGGATCGATAACCATATTGAGCAGTGTATTTTGTTTTCTTCTATTGATCGAATATGAAAACATGCACAAAATGTCCCTACAATAATTCTATATTATTTCTCATACCATTTATTTCGGCACAAATTTAGTAAATAAAGAATCACAGCTGTTATCTACGTGTAACCATACTACCTCCGTAGATAACCATACTACCGCCGTTGACAGGAATGTTGTAACATTTACAACTTCACTGTGACCAAACTAATTATGACAAGCAAACAAAACTCGACGTGATGATAGAGCCGTGTTAGCAGCCAATTTTTATTTATTTTTTGTTGTGATAGGTGTATCTAAAGAAGAGTTATAGCCGTTTTCTGTAACCATACTTCCTGCAAGAGGGACGAGGTTTGGGCCTGTTGGTGACACATAATGAGATAAAACGCGCTAACAAGACGAGGACGAAGAGAGAATACACAAGCACAAGCGCGAACTTTCAACAGAATGTATTTCGGAAAGAACCCCTTTTATACACTTGCTCTCACCACAAGGAAGTATCGCGCATGCGCACGTTTACACATCTCGTAAAAAACAAATTTCTTTTTCGGACAATGATACAGAAGGCGTGCTTATGCAGTTTGCTTTTAAGCGATCTATCATATCTGCTTCTATGATTTCGCGAGTTATTTTTTCTCTGTTTTTCCTGATTACAACACATTGATCACTGCGCTAATGTGAGGAATGGGAGTAGCGGATGGCTGGCGCACCACTGCAGCACGTGCGAGTGGGAAGGGGGGTGTGAAGCGGATTTTCAAAAATGTGTTGTAATCAGGAAAAACAGAGAAAAAATAACTCGCGAAATCATAGTAGCAGATATGATAGATCGCTTAAAAGCAAACTGCATAAGCACGCCTTCTGTATCATTGTCCGAAAAAGAAATTTGTTTTTTACGAGATGTGTAAACGTGCGCATGCGCGATACTTCCTTGTGGTGAGAGCAAGTATATTAAAAGGGGTTCTTTCCGAAATACATTCTGTTGAAAGTTCGCGCTTGTGCTTGTGTATTCTCTCTTCGTCCTCGTCTTGTTAGCGTGTTTTATCTCATTATACTTCCTGCGTTGACGGCGATGTATTGGCAGCAGACGGGAATTAGGTAAAGTTAACAATTTCCCGCGAACTAACAAGTAAACAATAACCGGCACGGGATAGAGCCATCTCACACCCAAATTTACGTGTGATTGGTTGGTTGGTTGTAGGGTTTAATGCGCCGACGCAACGGAGGTGATGACGCGTGTCCTAGTAGAGGGCTCCGGATTAATTTTGACCACCTGGGGATCTTTAACGTGCGCCGAAATCTCGCACACACGGGCGTTTTTGATTTTCGCCTCCATTGGAAAAGCGGCCGCCGTAGCCGGTAAGCGAACCCGCGTCCACGTGCTCAGCAGCACAAAATTTACGTGAAATTTTTTTTTCGAGTGAGCTGCATTAGATTAAGAGCTACCGAGCATTTCCCACTAGCTCTTGAACGAGGGCGTGTGATTCTTCGTCGGCGCGACCCAATTGACGCATGCCAATTTGATCCCAGCCTAGCGTCAATTCGTATACTAATTTGTATCCGCGTTCCTGCGGGACCGCCCTGCCACCCTCCGGCTCGGCCCTCTCCAATCCACTACCTTCCACACCCCTTCCAAAGGTACCACGCAAGGCTCCGTAATTTTTCCCTTGCTCTTTAATATCCCCCTCCTCTAGCTCCCCAATCTCCTTAATGCCATCCCCGGTATCCACCATGCGCTTTATGCCGATGACCTCACTATATGGACTACCAGCGGCTCCAGCGACGCGCAACAAGACGCCCTCCAGCAAGCCATCGACACCACTGTCGCCTACCTCCACCCCAGAGGTCTAGCGGTCGAACCAAACAAGTCAGCCCTCCTTGTTCTCCGAGCCCGCACCCGCGGCCACCCACCACAACCCACCCTGGAACCACAAGTGACCATTCACGGCACTCCCATTCCCCAAGTCACCACCCTTCGGGTACTCGGAGTTCCTTTTCACCACGACGGCTCCGGCGCCATTCGTCTCCCACAGCTCCACAAAACGATCACCCAACTTACGCACCTCATTCGGCGCATGCGCGGCTCCACCTACGGCCTCAAAAAATCCGACACCTGCAAACTTGTTCAAGCCCTCCTCATCAGTCGCATCGCATACAGCGGCCCTTTCGTCAACCTCAAGACACAGGAAGCTAACAAGCTGGACGCTCTGATCCGCAAGACCTACAAAGCAGCCTTAGGCCTCCCTACCTACGCCTCCAACACACGCCTGTTCCAGCTTGGCCTCCACAACACCCTCACAGAAATCTTGGAAGCCCAACGCACTTCCCACCTGCACCGACTCTCCCTCACACCGGCTGGTCGACGGGTACATCAGGTCATCGTACGCACGGCCCCTGCCACCCCACACGTGCCCCAACGTATTCCCCTCTCCATTCGTCAACGCATCCACGTCCCTCCCGTCCCCAGCATACGCACCTCTTCTACAACCAAGGCCGCCGCAACGCCCGCGTCCGATTCCTCGAAAAACACTACGGCACGGATCCCGCTATACGGACATAGACTAGTCCAACACCCGCCGCAGCACCACCATCGCAGGCCTCACCAACGAGGGGCGCGCCTCCTCACCGCGGCCTCCTACCATCACATCCCCACGCACACCGCCGAGTCCCTTGCCATCGCCCACGCTGCACTGACCCACTGCCACTAACCTCGCCTGACCATAATCACAGACTCGCAGCAAGCCTACCGCCTCTACCAAGCCGGCTTCGCCCCGCCAGCAGTCATTCACCTCCTTCAACGCCTCCCTGAAAACATTGACCTCTCCACCATTGTCTGGACCCCCGGCCACTCCTGCCTGGCAGGGAATGAGTCGGCCCACGCCGCAGCCCGCGCAGTCATTTTCTGGGCACTTCCCTCGCCTTGCGTCGACCAAATAACTCCTCCACCCCCCGGCCCAGCAGCCCTGACACCTTTCGACCCCACGTACAACTCCATCCTCTCCCATCACACTAACGCCCGACGACGATACCCGCCTCCCACTCTTCCCTCACCGCCCAACAGGCCTACATCCTCTGCCGACTACAGACGAAGCCTACTTTAACCACATCATCCTATCCCACATTTCCCCTTCTCTCTTTCCACCCGACTGCCCACATTGTCACATCCCTCTCAACACCTACCACCTCGTCTTCTCCTGCCCCCAACACCCACATCCCCACCCTTCCCCTTCCCCTGAGCAGTGGGAGTATGCGTGCTCGTAAATGCACGGCGGACCTTGGCGTGCTTCGCATTTTGAATTCCATGATCGTGTAAAGAAATATAGCTACTTCGTTCTGATGGTTAGGGCTGACCCGAACCCAGAAAGATAAATCCGGTCTACAATAGGTATGGGCTGGGGAGCCCTCGGCAAGTACTCCCGAAGAATAAAAATGAAGGTACCTTTACCATTCAAAAGAAAAGTATACAACCAGTGCATACTGCCGGTGATGACATACGAAGCTTAAACTTAGTGCCGTACTAAACAATTGGACAGCAAACTTAGGTCGGCTCAACGGGACATGGAACGAATAAGAATAGGAGTAAAACTCAAGGACAGGAAACAAGCTACCTGGATCAGAAAACAAACTAGCGTAGAAGATATCATAGTTCAAATAAAGGAGAAAAAATGACTTGGGCTGGTCATGTAGTGAGACGAACCTGCAACCAGTGGACAATTAGGTCAGCAGAGTGGGTACCAAGAGATAGGTCTAGAAGAAGGGGAAGATAGATAACACGATGGAGGGATGAAATCAGAAAATTCAGGGGTAAACTGTGGACGCAAGAAGCGCAGGAAAGAAACGGTTGCAGGTCAATAGGAGAGGCCTTCGTCCTGCAGTGGACCTGGGTGGACTGTTGTAGATGACGATGATGTGCAACAAAATGGTAATGCTGAAACGCGGAATAAATATAAAAGAACTGCTTCTCAAGACAAATATCGCTCTTGCACTACCATGTCACAATTCTACGCCAAAAACGTGACCTAAAAAAACCCCAAAGCATAACCGCGTACGCCTCCACGCCGTGCTATGCCCAGTGAGTAATATTGTTTTGCAAACAGGCGAATGTTTGAACAGGAAATTGAAGCCTCCTATGCATTCCTTCTCCAGAATTTTTGATTGATTTGTTCTGCCTCTTAATGCTTTATGCCACTTCATGTGCGCAGCAGAGTTTTCATGCTCTTCCTCTACTGACATTTTCTATTTCGTCTTCCCAGAGATTCCGCCATGGGCTTCACATGACCGCCAAAATTACCGATTTCCTGGTATAAGTTACCTGCACTGCAGGGTTAGCAGAGGCTTGGAGCTAACCGCGAATTCTGTCAGTCATCCTGTCGTCTGAACAGCGCACTAGCGTAACAATAGCATTTACAGAATACAATTAGGAATAACCACCCGCTACAGTGAGCGTCTAGCCACCTCCCGCTATCTTGCTAAAGGAACACATGGGGATGAGTGTGGATCTTGGCGGCGAAAAAATCAGCGACAGGTTTAGGCAAAGCGATGGTTAATCCACGCTCAAAATTTTTGAGACGACTGCTGTTCAGAGCCGCCTGAACATAAGTTCAAAATAAAGTATCATTAGTAGAATCCATTTATCTTGGTTACTGTCACTGAAAAATTGCCTCGATTCTCTGACGGGCTTCCCAGACACTGCAAAAGATTTTGAGACCAATTTATCTTACGCCCCACACACGGGATGTATAAGGGCAAGACTGCCGACGTTACAAGCAATACGGGCCGAAATTCCCGCGTAAAAAAAAAAAAAAAAAAACTAAACGAAAACTAGCCACCATGTAGTTCAGTTTACAGTCAGTGTTCAAGAGAAAAAGAATATAAACGAAATATTTCGAAATGGGTCATTACGAACATTGCATACAGCAGCAGAGCGTCTGGAAACGAGATATTAAGGGGCTTGTTTGCCGGCAGCTTTCCAGAATTGAACGTGAAAACGCGACAAAACTACACAGCGGGGCGGTAAACGACATTTTGATGATCCGGATCGCACCGAAGCTTACGAAGCTAATAACATCACAGGATGCAAAAAAATAAGAAAAAGTTCGGACGCAAAAATGAGGCCAAGTCCAAGACGACGCGAAGTGTATTTCTGGCAACAGCTACTCAAGGGAAATTTTGAACGGACAAGATGTTGCTCCGTATTTCAATCCCCTTCCATTCGAACATTCGAAACAAAAAGAAATTTACCAACGATATCGCATAACTTAGGTTAGTAAGCAAGGGGTGTGTCAAACGATGCGACGTAGAGAAACGTGCTCCTTCTATGCAGTGATCATAACATTTGCAAGTATGCCACGGACATTTACCGAGCAAAAACTCGGAGGGACAACATCCGAAAAAAATATCTAAATTGTCTGCAAGAATTGAATGCTTGCTGGGGTTTTATCTTGGTCATCGCTGCTCAAAAAGGAAAATTTCTCAGTGAAACATCATTTACAGCGCGCCTATATGCCGCTGTAAACAAGTACCACAACAACTAATTAGAAAAAGAAACCCCAATCCTCTAACCCTTATAGTAAAATAAGGAGTGAAGCTTTGACGGGTGCGAGCTCATTTTCGGGGACTTTATCATATGCCGAGGCGTTTTTAGACCAACTACTGAATTATGAGACGTGAAAAAGAATACGAAATCCGAATGGAGGCACGAAGATGTAATGTGCCGCCCTCACCAGCAGCAGCTGCTGCGGCCACCCCGAAGCGTAAGCCTAAGGTCCATAGCTATTCGAGGGACCTTACCTAAGCCAAATCCACAGCGGCTCTGATGCCGGCAGCGGAAGCCAGTTTCCCCTTTCAGTTTATTTTGCTCGATAAACGTCGTCTACAGGATCTATATGCTTTAGGCCCCACGACCATGAATGGCGCCGGTAAAGGCGATCGCGCGATACTTTCTTTCTGGCCTTCTTTTTGATGGTGTTGTTTTTGTCGTATTTTTATTAACGCAAAAACCACCGACCTCAATGCTTCACGGAGCGCGGGAACTACGGAAAAGCGTGCAGGAAATTAGACGGCGAGCCGGGGAACGCGAGCTGGGAAAGGGAAACAGCAGCTCAGGAGGTTGTTTTGAACGCACCCAGATTACTGACGATGCACCAGGCCCAAGTCGTAGGTGTGGAAACAAATTACACAGCAGCGAAACACAATGGAGCAGCTCAAATGCCGCTGGTAACCGCCGTCAGAAAGAAGCGTCTATGCTGCATCGGCCTGACGAGAGCAACATTAATGCTCAACAGAACGTTCATCAGAATATAACAAAAGGTACAATTATGTTTTCGGCCCCATCTTCCTGGGACGTTCTACGCAACCTCATAATTTTTTCACATCCTCGTGAGGGATTAGAGACCGAGGCATTACGGTGCTGAGCACAATGACGTGAATTTGACCCTGGCCGTGGTGGCCGTATTTATGATGGATTAGAGAAACGAAACGACCGGCGTGTCGAAATTGTGCGCACGTGAAAGATTTACAGGAGGTAATAATTAATCCGGAGCCCGCGGCTATGGCGCACATCATATTTCAGGTGCAGCTTGGGCCCCTGAAACCTGCAAGATTCGACATTTTATTGTTGTTGTCCCATTCCTCAATCATACTTACTCGAATCCCTCCGATGTTACTAATCTTTCGCGAGCGTGTGTGCGGAGCGAAGCTCTTGCTATTGGCTCGGGCGAAAAAGAGAAACAAGGAAGTGTTCGCGCAGCCAATTATTTTGAGATTAGAGCCCCGTGCAACTTTCGACGATAATGAACGGCAGAAAAAGTAAGGGAACCTGATCTCCTAATTACCAGGATTGCTGAAAGGAGCAGCTAAGTAAGTTCTGACTCCTCATAAATCTTTTCTGATAACTGCAAACGAGTCCATTCGGGAATTCGAACTATTCTGAGCAAAACTTCATTCAAACATTCTTCATTAGGATCGCATATTGTTTGCTCTCCCCCCTCGTCTCTGGATGCTTATTAACCACGCACGTGCCTCGAAGAATTAAGCACTTCGAACGTGACTTTTGCCTCGTTATTGTGTGTACAGACGGTTCAGCGAAACACTCCAGCCAAACACTCCAGCCAAACGCCCACAGTTTAAGAGTTTCTATTCAAGTAGGTGCGGTTTCTTTCTTCTTGTAATGCAGTGACTATATTTAGTGGAATCGGGCATAAAAGTATACAGGCCTCAATTATTTATATTTACCAAAATATTCTAGTCGCCACCGACAATAACCGGATAACATGCCTGAAACGCCGTTCGGTAGTTTCAACAGATTTACATACGACGTTTATCTGCACGGCAGCAAAAGAACGGACAGTGTTCATTCATAAAAACATAGGGAAAATATAACTGTGCATAAAATTTTTGCCGCATATATAAAGGATAAACGCCGATACGTATGCCACAGTAACCGTGCCGCAGTAAGCGTATCCCGCTATCAGGAAAATTTTCGGCTAGAACGTAGGAAAAACGTCCCAAATTAATTTCTGTGCCATTGGTCGCGTTGTCATTTTTAACTGAATTGTAACGTTTTAGCTGCTGATGGAAAGCAACGGAATGAGGGCATAACCACCTTTGGCAGACATCGATTCAGCAATCGCAGGTGTTTCTATTTGAAGTTTAGAACGGTTGTTCTGTCAGCCTCACACAACAACTCTGTGAGACAGGCGCACTATATACAACGTCTTCGAACTGGAAAGAGAAATTTGTAATTAGTTTCTCAATTCTAGCTTATTGTTTTTAAAAAAGTACATTTCTTCTTGGTGTTGAAAATGCTGTATATAAACGGCGCAGCAAAATAATGCAACAAATACATGATTATGTTCAGACGATATCCATTAAAGGGACTTTTATATCAGCTCGTTTAACTGACATTAACGCAAAAAAGCATAATGTAGACAATTACAGGAATTAATCCAAAAACCATGCAAAGCACTTGCGGTAATATACCCCAAAATACACGCACCAACAAACAGCCCCACACCCACGCCCTTACATACCGACGCACATCATGAGCATGCCTGCTTCCATGGGAACACGCATGAATTCACGCATTCACACACCAACACACGCACGGATCAATGCCAAAGCGCCGAAAACAGCACAGTATATTTATAAGCCACATAGGGTTTTAGTTTAATTTTGTCATTTTTCAAGGTGGCGGAACGCGGGAGTGCGTAACAGTTTCTTGGACGTAGCAGCTTCGCTAATGCCAGGAAGTTCGGCAAATGCAGGCCGGGCAAGCATGCAATCCTCCGAGTGTGCTCACAACTTGCGTACTCACCATTCGGCATTTGCAAATTGCAATGCTTCTCATTGCTGCGTCGGAGACAATCAGCGACTGAGCATTAATTCATTGTCTAGGTGCCCGTACCCCTCACGCCCGGAGATTGGCCGTCCCTTCCCGCGAAGCCCCTGTCGGCTGAATGCACCGAAAACGAAATATATGTTCGTACCAAAATAAAGGTGATAGTTTTATGTCTGAAACCTTGCTTTATTTAATACACGTGATCCTTACTAACACATATAGGACCCTTAATACATATGAGTTTTATTTACACGATGGGATTTGAACCCTAGCCTGGATCTTCTCACTGCAGTGATCTCTTCTTGGCCTTCATGAGCTCAGCCTTTTTGCTGTTCGGCTGCTCCTGTTTTCCTCTTCTTTCTTTTCCTGTTTTGGTCGCATCACTTTCCTTTGATAATAGAGGATTACAACAACAACAACAACAACAACAACAACAACAACAACAACAACAACAACAACAACAAAAACAACTACAACTATAACACAAAATTAATTACTCAGTTTTGTGTGTACGTGGGTTTGTCTGAGATAATAAAGCCACTCCGGATAAGGCGTTTGTACAGAGCCATGGTTTCAGAATTTGTCGGGGTTAAGGAACGCATCAGCCGTGACTTATGCCATTCTGTTGGCGGCGGTGTGTTCTCTGTATCGTCCTTGCTGAACTTTGAGCTTTCGGAAAGGCTGTAGATTCCAGTAGAAAAGTACAACATAACAATAGGAGAGAGAAGCGACGATTTCTTGACGTTGTTATTGCAAGGAGCATCAGCAGTTGTGCGTTGTAAATGATAAAATGTTTATTGAAACGTACTGAGAAATGACGCTAACCCGCAAGATAATTCATCAGCGAAGGCGATGATTACGTTATATTTTGACGCCGTGAGGAGCGCGACGGATGCAAGAAGGAAAGCAGGGCGAAGCGCGGCGAATAGCTGGACAACAGGAATGCCGGGGATGGGGAGAAGTGTGAAGAAATGAGCAGTTTGACGGTGGTTATGGCTACAAGGGGAAAAGTGCGCTATCCCGGTTACATTATTGCCCATTACGTCGCCAGCCCTCGCGTCTGGGTGCGCGGTAAAGTCAGGAAAAACTGCGGTGTGGAAAGAACACGTAGAAACAGATAGCGCATGCCTTGAAAGCTTTATTAATGCTATATAAGCAGGCTGACGGATGTGCACAGCGCCGAAAAGCGTCTTGCAAGTTCTTTTAGGCCCCGCGTCAAACGTGATGGGGGCAGCAGGCACTTAGCGTGATGGCCGAGGTGAGTCTCAGGGGATTTTTCGAGCTACACTCGCAGCCAGTGCGTGCAGCCGCTATCAAGGTGGCGTGTCCCCCTTGTGGTCGCAGAGTGCTCTTCCGGCCGCATTAAGCTTTCACACGCTGACGTGCCCCACTTTCTGCTGCCTGTCGCCTCGGTTTAGCGATGTCGTAAAAGCAACGCGTTTCTTCCACCCACACACGCAGGCCTGTGCGTACGTGTGTGCATGTGTGTGTGTGTTCATATATGTGCATGCATGTGTGTTACAGTGAATTATGGCGAGATGATAAATCACTCGTTTAACGTAGTTTAGTTTGATAGCTACCAAAATGTAGGATAACCGCGATAAACAATAAGACCAGGAAAGGAGCGTTCTACGTGGGATATATATGCTTCGTGCTACCAATAATGAAGTTCCGTTTTTGGCTCATGACACTGTAGCTTACCCAGCACCGCTTCAACCACACGTGACAGAGTAAGTTTCGAGATTTCAACATATTTAAAATTTTGGGGATACCTCTCGCAATTTTCGGTCTATCGGTAGCTATCTGGCCATGTTACGTGTAAGTATCTGTCGCCATTGTAATGTGTCGATAGCTGCCTGAACGTTTTTCTAGGCAGGGGGTCACTTTGATCTCCGAATAGCAGAGGGCGGATGGAGCTGAAATGTGGTGGGAGAGGCTGAGGGAGTGGAGGTGACAAGGTATGAGAGGGGGAGGAGGAGAATGAGTGGAACGAGGAGCGAGTACGTAGGTAGATACAGACAGTTTTTCAGCACAGATATTTTACACGCACATGAAGAATGCTAATGACATCCTACTGTTAACTTTCCCGCAATCTGTAAACTTTGCCGACTGTAAAGCTTCCAGATTGCCGCATTGGACAATCAGGTAGATGCGTCAACACGCGCCTACGGGAACATTCTATTCCAGCGCACTGCCGAGCATGTGGCTTCACGCCATGTTTTGATGATTTCGATGTTTTGTTCACCCACAAGAATCAGCTGACACGAAAAGTTGTAGAAGCCTATCCTATCAAGAGTCGAGCCAATTGTGTAATCCAGCCTTCCCTGACGCCGTACCAGGAGGAACAGGCGTTTTTAGATGCCACCTAGCTTTGATAACGCTTCACATGCCTTTACCCGTTTTTTTCTGATGTTTCAAACTTTCGTTTTTTTTTCACCCTACCAGATTGTAGGTGTCAGCTATTATTTGTGCTTCTTTCCAATAAAATGCAGTTACGAGTCAGCGTCCGTCCCGCGAATTTCTTCTGCGCTCCTCGTCGTTTTTTTGTGCCGTTACACTTCAAAATATTAAATATTCGACGATATTTTTCTCGGATCACCTAGCAATTCCTGTCCTTTTAAAAAACATAATCCAACCTACATCACTTCCTTTATCCTCATTGCCGCAGCGAGATAAGCCAAGAAAGGGAATGGGCCAATCTCCTCATATTTCGGAGGCTTGTGTATTCGAGGAGGTCCACTCTATCTCGGTCGTGTTACAGCATCATCTAGGAGTGGTGCTCCAAATGCAACCATCACGATAGCGTTGTTCGAAAAGTCAACCCACTTATGCCATGTACGCACACCTTCAAAATATTGACCAAAGAGTTCAGTGCCCCTAATTGGCTATAGGCGGCGACCAAACGCGCGTCTGTTAAAGAATTTTAACGCAGAAACATGTCTTAGGGCTGGTTTCTCGGCAAAGCACAACTCGTAGAAGCGCATTTCCGAAAATATTTCGGCACAATGACACATACCCTAACCTTTAACACATCCACTAACAGTATTACAAAAAGCACAAATCTCTTAAAATTATTTCATTAAAAGCACATCTCCTAAAGAAATTTTTTGCGACGCATCTGCTAAATGCGCGTCTCCCAAAACATGTATTTTAACTGTATACCGCCTAACGCTACCAATTACACTTTTCATGTCCATCTGCAGTTTTTTGGTTGTTCTTTATCGGGCAACAATCGACTCTGATGCCCCCAATAGGCACTACTCAACTTACCTGGTTCATTTATTTTTGGCCCAGCTTCCTGCCCAAACGTTTACCATACTGTTCAGCATATTCCAACACATAACTTTTGTGCGAACATCGAGCTGGGTCAAAGGAACTAGGTGTTATAATTTGGAGAATACGTGATAATTCGCTTCGCGAACATTATCGCATCAAGCTGCCTGGCCATCAAATGAACAAAAGTAGCCCTTTGGAACTTAACGGAATATACTTAAGAATGACGCAGAGAGACTTTCAGAAACATTATTCTCCGCCGCTGTTATCGTGAGCCAACAAAAACCCGAAATTCATGACGACGTCTGGAGACTCAAGAGTCTTTCTTGGTGCGCCAATCGATTCCCGAGACAACATCGTACCTTTCAATGGGTATGACGGCAGCCGTGTTGATTCTGCGGGCCAGTTGTCTCTGGCCTCCCTGGCGGCATCGTTCCGGCATGTTTACTCAATGGACGGGGTCCCGGAATCCATATAGCTACGGGCCACTTTCTGGGGCCCAAAGGGTTCGGAGATGGACGTTTGGTACGTGTGCACGCTTAAACTTACTCTTCGTCGGTGACCTTACTGATCGCTAGGAGCAAATGATACTGCCGTGCCTACATGCGGCTACACCCTGTCCTTGCTGTCACAGCGAGAATCACGCTTAATTGCGTCTCGTATTTTTTTTTATCAAGAGAGTGAAAGACATTAAAGTTATTTTGTCATAAAGCCACGTTCCCTGCCATTTGCGTTCATCACTGTAAATGAACGTATCCAAGACAACGTATTACGGCTCGTCTTGTCGATCGTATATTTACGCAAATCATACGTAAATAATAATCTTTCAGATAATGAAACGAATTATTGCACTTGTTTTGGATTCAGGATGTTAAAACTGTGGTATGTTGTTACGAGCGTGTAGTAAGCGATTTAATTGCAATTACATTTTCTTAGGGCTGTGGTCGGGTTTAGAAATGTCATTTGTACGTGCATTTTACCCTTGTGTGCGCATGCAGGGTGGACATAACCAACCTGAACAGAGCACTGCTAATATTTAAAGCAGTAGTTATGAAGCTTCACACTGCTATAGCGAGCGAGCGAAGCAACTTTATTGAAAATGCCTGCAGAACGATTAGCCGTCCCATGTAAGGAAGGCGTCACCGTGACGCGATCATGACGTCTTCCCGGCTGTTGGCGCCTCTACTCCGGCCGCGGCCTCACTACTCCCTTTGGTCGACTGCGCCTGCCCCTGTTTTAGGGTGGCAGCCTCCCTCCGGTTTCGCTCGGTCGTTGCCTTTCGAGGGCCGCCGCGATCTGCTGGACGGCCTGGGCTTGGACTTCTTGATCGTAGTAACGCATTGCGGCCTCGAGCCGCGGCGGGATCGTTGTCATCGTTGTAGCTTGGTGCGGTTTCTTGGTACAGTCCCAAAGGATGTGAGCCGCAGTGGCTCTCTCCTTTCGGTACACACAACAAAGGTCACTTACATAAACACTCGGACATATGTGCTTCATCAGCACTGGGGTGAGTAACGACCCTGTCTGTAGTTGATATATTACTGCTTCCTCACGGGTCAAGCCCGGATGAGGTGGTGGCATAGTCCTTCTATCTAGTCTGTACCACTTCACGATTTCATTGTAAGAGGCCATCCTGTCCTTAGTTTCCCACCACCACGTCGGGTCGACCGCAGTAGCAGCGGCACGGTTGGTTAGTCCTCGCGCCGCCGCGTTCGCCGTCTCGTTGTGGTTTGCATTGCCGCGATCCGAGACATCACTGCCCATGTGCGCCCGAAACCACTTAATCACAACACACCTACTTTCGCTCGCGAGATCGACCGCTATAAAAAATTTTATTAAACCTCTTCTCACCATGCTTGGTCGCCTTTCTTGTCTTGACCCTATGTTTATGATGAAGGAAGAGCTCGCACAACGTTTTACAAAATGCAGTGATACCAACGCTGAACGGCAAGAAGTGATGGTATATTAAGAAGACAACTGTAAACGAAATCCCTTTTCATCGCAATGCTTATTGTTTCTTCTTCCTCATTCATCAGTTTTTTTTCTAACACTGCACACTACTTCTCTAGGAGTTCTAACGGGTTCATACAGAGAAATTTAAAGTGAAAACCTGAATTTCTTTCATTCCCGATCTCTTTTTTGCTCTCCTTCTTTCTCACCATCTCTCCCTCTCCATGTCTCTCAGTGCGCAATTTAGGCTGGCATCGGGATAGAAACTTCGTTCTTTGTTTTCCAACATCCTCACAACAAAACGTGATTTTTCTTCGTTGTTTTATTTTTACAAAGCACCAACTTTTCCGCTTGTGCTTCTTCGCTTCTTCGTGAGATGGCGGTATATTTAAGGTTAGGGCATTATTTCAATATTTGGGCGCTCATCCTTGCCTAAACAATACGTTTATCTGTAACAGACAGCTGAATAAAACAAACTATGCGCTACTCCCGTCTGTAGCACTATCTGCCGTAAAAATGTCATGTGCACGCTGGTTTGGAATGGGTTTTTCTGTTATGTCAGCATTAAAGTAATGTTTTCAGCCATTTCATGGTAACACAAACGCTTTGTTTTTTAACGCCCAGTTTCTATGGGTCTAGTTACCCGGAACCTGCTACATGTATATCTGCAGACTCCCCTGTGTGTTGTCATACCGGAAGTCTTAAAAACTGCGGGAAGTTAAAGACGAGAGTAACTGCACTTTCTAACGCACTTCTTTGATACAACTGTGGGAATACTGGCTCAAAAAATACCGAGAAGACGACCCACGTATTGTAGATTTTACGGCAAGATAACCAGACAATGTCTCACCTGACTGCCCCTTGAAAGGACGACGGAGCAGACACCGCCGGCCTTATCGCCCCGGCTGTGGCCAAATAAGGTTATTCTCTCTGTATGTTTGCTCAACGGCGCCTTTGAATGTCCGCTCATTTTGGCTGTTCCCGCTAACTGGAATGCCCCTGCAATATGGCGGCAACTACCACAGCGTACCGGTTGTCTTCAACCAACCTCTCGTACGAAATCCTTATCTTTCTGCAGTGTCCACCACTAAAATTGCATGAGCCACGCTTCCACCCACGTCAGCTGCGGCCATCGATCTGTCGTGAGCTCACGTTTCTCATGCAGTATGCAGCCTCGCCCTTGTACGGTTAGCTGTCACCGGGTCACTTAATCATCCAGGCTGAGAGACAAAACAGAAAGCGTGTCTGCTTCTGTTGATGCAACCTGTGCCGCGGCCCCCGTGTCCAGGAACGCCGCTACCTCAAGCCGGTTCCTTAATTCTTGCTCACCCATCATTAAGCTTACGTGAATGCACACAGCGACGGGGGCGCATAATGCCAGGATAAAACCAACACCGAGGATCCGCGTGGTGCAGCCACTCATTGACGCGCTGAGAACATAGATTAAAACCGGAAAGCTCCAGCGAAGGTTAAAGGTCACTGGTGGCGGTGACCTAGATTAAAGGGAAAGGCATATTCTTCTTCAGACATTGGGAACAAGATTGTGAAAAGGTCGTACACCAGTCGAGAGGTATTAAAATAGAAAAGGAGCGGTCCGAAGCACTTGTAGGGTGGAAATTTTAAAACCAAATGTTCACCAACGATGTGCCCGGTGTGAACTGGGGTGATCTCTCTTTTCAATAAATGAAAGAAAGCGAAACGGGTTGAAAATGTAAATATATAAAAAAATTAATTGGTATATAAAATATTTATGATTCCTAAATAAGTGCTGCCCACCTCCAAAAGCAAAAAGCAAAATAAACTAGCCTGCGTGCGACAGAGCAGTTCGTGTAGTGATATAAGATATATTCGGATAAACATTTTTTTTCAAGAACCATTTTGTAGCAAGTATTCTCGCGAAATGCCCATTCGTAGCGAGTCTAGGAGTCGCAGCCCTGACATCGGACGTTGTAATGTAGAGCAGAGTGGATGCTTACGTTAAACTGAGTTTTCTACGCAACGTTACCAGGGTTACTGTTTAAGCTCCAGTTTGACTACTCTTCTTAACGTCTACGGCAAACGCAACAAATTTCTTGTTTGCTGTGCGCTTTGCCGGCGGAATCACGCAGAAAAAATTAAAAAAAGTCTCGAAACATCAAACTCAGAGAGATTACGTTTCACTATTGCTTCATCGTCGCGTCTGAAAAACCACACCAATTAAGCCAAGACAACTACTGTTCACAAAATGCAGATAGCCAGCATGTCACATTCTACGATTCACACAACTTTTTTACACCGTTTGAGCCAAAATGGGTGTAGCATAAGTAGAAAAAGGGTTTTGGGAGGCCTTTACGCCATTTTTCTTTAATCGCAACGCCTTTTTACCAGCTCTACACCCTTTTTGTGTAAAAAAAAGGCTGTTGATCAACTTCAACACCGTTGGTTTTTCTTTGGGTTTTGAAAGGGTGTGGAAAAAAACTAGCGGAAAGAAAATTTGGTGGTCTGGAATTCAAACTGAGAGCAGGTGTAATGCGATTCTAACACGCATCCTCTGCACCATGCCTGGACGTTCCTCGCTAGCAGCAGACAAAAGGTGGACCTAGTTAGTGCATTGTGACCACCGATTAAAAAAGCATGCTATGAGTATGTACTGAGGCCGACAGAAATAATGTGTGCGTGCTAATTGCTGGAGTAAGAAAGTACATTTAAATTCGGGCAGTTTCTTTTTCTTTTCTGCCCAGCTCTTTCTAGGGCATTTTCCTCCTTTGTCCCCAATACTGAGCAGAAAAGGATGTAAGACATTGTAAACTCCGGTAAACCTCTCTGATTTTGCAATATAGCCTTTTTTCTCGTTTTTTAAGGGTAATAGCGTTTGCGTAGGCCTATGGAAGGTGCTTGGCCATGCATCTTAATATTTACCAGAGAGAAGAAAACGACGAAAAGCGAAGATGATTACGGCGATGATAATGAGATATAAAGCCCTTTCATAGATGTCGTGGCCACTTCAGTGTACTCTTGACGCCCGTCATGATTGTACAAAATGGCAACAGTGCGAACAGTGCTGCGTCTACTGCGATGGGCTCTCGACCGCACGTCATGGTTGTAAAAATGAAGCATAGAAACCCCTCGGCAAACCTCGCAGATATCTGAAGAATTGAGCGCAAAGAATAGACGAGGACTGAAAAATGACATGTGAAAAAACCGCTTTTTTCAGTCTCTGTTTACTCTTTGCACTCAACTGTTCAGAGCGACGGAATAGCAACTAGGCCAATCGTTCACGTTGGTAACCCTCCAGATCTCTAACAATTTTTTCTTAGCTTTTTGGCAGCCTGCTAGGCACTTTGTGGGGTACATCAGTGCAAGTAAAAACTGGCGTTATATAAAAGAAGCAATATGCTAACCATCCGAAAGGACTAAATGTCTTCCATCTCACCTTTTTTTTTTCTCTCATCCTCGACCGCCGTTACGCAACCCAAAGTGTGCCATGTCTTTCTTTTATTTTATTACCCAAGTTTTGGCTTGTCTTTTACATACCACTCTTTTTTCTCCCTTCCCTCAAAGTCTCAGAACAAGCAAGCCCTAGTATGTAGCGCAGAGTAACAGTGCGACAGTTCTGCCATGACCTATCCTCCGTCATGACGTACGGGAGGGTTCCCTTCTCAGGAAACAAAGAGCGGCCGTTCCTCTTGAATCATTTGCAGACTTCCTCATCGCATACGACTTGTAGACGACAAGACCCACGCGAAAAACATCTCCCTTCCCTGAGCACCGCTGCAGCGAATCTCTTCCGTGGATGATACCATATATTTGTCTTCTCCATATCTGTTGTCGGGCGCGCTTACTTTGCAGTTTTGTTAAGCGGCGGAGCGTGAAACGCAATGCGTCCCCAACGTTGAAGATTTCTTGTCGCGAGTGTGGAAACAAATCTAGGGAGAAAGCCGCATGTATTGCTGAACGCCGGGTTTACGCAACACCCTTATCGAACTGATGCTGTCTCCGCAGTCACAGTATATGCTTTCATCTCAATTTGAACTAAATTTCTTTTTTATTCGGTACCCTGCACCGGGGATTTGACACCCTGCTATTTGGGAAAATCTATCTGGGAGTCAAAGTTCCTTTACTCTCCGCCTATGTGCAACCACGTTAAAAACAAACTGCCTTAGCTTCTGTAGTTCTTTTCCTTTCTCTCACGCTTTCGTGCCTCTTTCAGGAACAGCTTTGTGGCGGGGCTTATTTAGAGCTCTCCTAACCTTCTCAAGCTTTTTGAAAGAATCAAAACTTTCCTCGAAAGCAGGGTTTCACTGTCACTAACGCACGTACTGTTTTGATGCCGCAAAGGAACGAAATGCCATCTAGGCTTAAGAATTGTGCTGAATTCTTGTTTGGACAAAAAAAGGAACAGGATCGGCGGTGGTTCTTGAGTTGTCGAAGCGAAGCTTGCAGCCCCGCCTAAGCGCTGTCGGCTTCCACACATAACGCAAGGTTGGCCAAAATGTGTTCTAATCTCTACTTCAAGACGCTGCTAAACTTTAGTGGCCACAAGCAGCTCTAGTAGTTTAAACATAGCCTTGCGTTCTCCCACTGTGCGTAACATTTCTCTATAAGTTTTTAGTATTTTTCATGCAGAGTGACGTATTGTCACGTCGCAGCCATAGTATTTTCCACTCCGATGGCTCCAAATGGGCTTCCGGGTGCGAACACAGCTGAATCAAAGCACGAGCGTCAACTCGGCGATCCACCCCTCCCAACATTCCCTGTTGGTTCCGGTTGACCGGCCACCATAGGCGCCTTTATTGTATCGTTGCTCGATCGCGTCTTGACACCCAGGACATTTTTGCCATCCCCGGCGATGCAGTTCACTGCACAGGGCTCATTCCATGCGAGGAATGCGTAAACAGATGAGAGGATGGAGGAACATAAGGCGGAGATGTGAAAGGCAGGATGCCAGTGAGGGTGGTTGCCCAGCTGCCATCCGAGCAGCTCGATAAGAGACTTACCTGAGCAATCAAGGGATCACGGCTACTCTGTCCCGCCACAAGTTGCATACAGAAAGCCGAGAAAAAGCAAGAAGCTCCCTCTTTTTCTCTGTCTCTCTCTCTCTCTCTCTCTCTCTCTCTCTCTCTCTCTCTCTCTCTCTCTCTCTCTCTCTCTCTCTCTTTCTCTCATTTTCTTTCTATGTTTCTCTGTCTTTCTTTCTTCCTATTTCTTTCTTATCTCTTTGTCCTTCTCTCTTTCTCTCTCTTCCTTTCTATTCTCCCTCCCTCTCTATTTATTTCGTTTTAACACGAAAGTGTTTTATTCCCTGATACACTATCATTTCGCTGACGTCATATCCCAGTACAACGTAGCAAGCGGCCTGTAAAGTGTGCACCTCTGCACACCACGTCATCTCGCGGGGAAGCAACCTTTGGTTCTAAATAGTAGGCTTTTTTCAGGGTTCGTTTTTTGTTTTATATTTTAACACTAAAGTGTTTTATGCCGCGATACCCCAAGATTTCACTGACATCATATCCGTCACGAAAATGACGCCAGTGCACCTTTGCCGAAGCGGCCCGCCAGAATGACGTCGCTTGCCAAGCACCCCCACAAGACGGCGGCCGACCAGTAAATCATTCTCAGCTGCAGATTTCGCCGCTCACTTCTTTTTTGTGTTTTACTCATTCATTCGACAGAGAAATCAACCACAGTTTTTTTTTGTTGTTCTTACTTTTTTTCTAAACTTGGCACCGCAGGATGCATTGAAATTTCCACAAAATCAATGCAGGTGAGAAACGACTGAGGGAAAGACGAAAACCTGCCTTCCCCGTTCCTCCCGAAACATTTGATGCCATTTTCCTCTGTGAAGGCTGATGATAAGTTCAGCTGGTTGTGGTTTATTGGTTAGCCTCAAACTCCTGCTCAAACCGCGCCGTCATCCTGGGGAAGCATTTTAGCGGTAAAACTATGACTGGCGTCGTACCTAACATCGCTGTGCCTTACAGAAGAATGAGCGGGATAACATTGGAAGGATCAAAACAAAGCTCTACGATACCTAAGCACCCTTTCTGGTGCAGTTAATGTGAAAGCACTAGCGCTGAATCACGGAACGAATATTCCGGTATCTTGTGCACTGCCATGTTTCACAGCTGCTGTTGACGTAGACGGTTCGGAGTCCACTGCCACGTATACACCACACTGAAAAAAATTGTGAAAAAAATGTCGCGTGGGAAGCGGCGCGTTCATTCCACGCACGGTGATGTTCCAGAGCGCCCGGCCCAAATTCGTTGCATGGGGCGAGCGCCGCGCCGACTGCGGGGCCGATTCACGCCTCAAACAAACCAGACCAAACCGCCCGCGGCCGACTGGCCCAACCTTGCAGAGCGCCGCAGAGTCACCGTTCCTTTTACCGTCGTGGTGGCTCGGCCGAATCATGTATCGGGTGAACGACCGTCAACCGACATGCCGCTACATGCCTGGAGAGGCCATCGCTGAGACGGCGACGGCGTCGCCTACCCTTTCCCCTTCGGGGCGGCTCGGCTGATGCAACCGCTTCCTCTCCATTCGTCGGATTTCAAACTTCGGCCAGCGAGAGTCCTCATTGGAGCGATTCAAACAGCTCGCGGCTGCAACGGACTCCCGGGGGTATAAAAACTCGCCCGGAGGCTCAACGAGGGCGGCACTTTCCGGGAGCACTTTTCGGAGGCACCGGAGGTGCTGTCGCCTTTGTGCGAGCCATGTAACGCTGTTGCTACCCTTGTACATACTGTATATAAATGTTGCTTCAAGTTATCGTGGGCTCGAGAACTTCATCGCTCTGCTCTGCGCCGCGTCGACTGAGGTCCGCCTAAAACAGATAATAACACTTACGAACCTTTCCCCTGCAAAACGACGACAGTTTTTTTCATTCGTCACCTAATCAAGGCATGTGCATCCCCTGTCAAATTTTGGGCACCACTGAACACATTCTTTGGACATTCCCTCGATTTCAAACTGAAAGACAGGTTCTCCTAGACACCCTTCCTACTAACTTAAGACCAAATTCCTTAAATGATCTCCTGCGTCCCTCCTAACCACCTAATTTAGCGAAGGCAGGGTGGGACACTCTTCTACATTTCATATCCCAACCCGCTATTTTTTCCTTGCTATTTCCCACCCATACCCGTCGTGAACCTTAACTTGTCGCTACCCCTAAAGGGGTCTGATGCACTAGCAAGAGACCCCCGGGTGTTTTTCTACATTTCAATAAACGTCGAAAAAACATTATTGCATTTTTTCAGTTCCTGCTTTGTGCAGTAGTTCTTGTAAAGAAGTAAATAAAGAATGCGAAACAGAAGCTGATCATAAAAAGCCTCAGTATTTGCAAACTACAGCGTGTGACGTACCTAATACCTAAGCAATCATTTTTTTTATCTAACCGCCCGTAATTCTATGATGAGAAGTCTTTAACAAAATGTTGATGCTTCAAAATAATTTGTGCAGTCAGGCGTGGAGTTCACGAAACCAGCGAACTGCACTTCCGCTTCGACAGACCGCTCGAATCTGAAGCGAACCTTTCATCTTAATTGGAATCCCCTCGCGGCAACATGCCTGGAGTGTTTACACAGCTTGCAGCATCGATTGTTTCCGCGGTGACGTGAGTAGATCGTGTGAGTTCGTTAACATTCGATGAACTAACTAGCGGGGTGTCACAGTGGGGCCAACAAAAAGTTGCCTAATAAGAAACAAAAAAAAAATGCGTCTGTTTTATATGTTAACACCGGTTCCACCCGATAATTTCGGATGTAATACTGAACTTACAGTTTCAAACTCTTAGATATTTGTTCTTATTTCAAAATGCAGTATTCTGTTCAACGATTGGTTGTGTGTCTAAGGACGTGCTTAAGCCAATTGCTTTAATCTATATTCCTACTTCTGCGCGCCCCTAGTTCTAATCATCCTACGCTAAATGAACCAGGCGGTACTCCAAGTAAACTCGCCCACTCTAGGGGATTCCGGCGTGGTCGCTAGGATGGGATGTAATGTGTACAAAAATCGATTTTTCCACACTCCAATCAACTGATTCGGCTTTCAGTGCAACACAAAGGGAGCACCGTCCTTTCAGTTGTTGCCCTTTTTAATGTCGAGGCTTTTATTTTCTGTGCGTTCTTAAACATCAAACAATCTTTCTGGGTGCCATCCTACCTGCTTTGTAGCCTTTTGAGATTGGAATATGTACTGGCCACCATGTTTAGTGGGAGCTTTTACTTTTATTTTACGTTTCAATTATGCATGAATATTAGGCTGGAAACAAGGCGGAGGGAACACACGGGCTGGCATTTTCTGTTTCTTGTTGCGTGCCGAAAAGCACAAGTTTTGGAAAGAAGTTTTAATCAAAATAAATCAGACGCATCTTGTCGAGTACTTTGAATTATTGAGTAATGCCGGCAGCAAGCTCGAAAGACACTGACCCTCCCCATTGCCAACTGCATCAGACGCGAGTATTTTGATTTTTTGTTTAAAGAATGCCCATCAATGTAAAAAAATGCAAAATATTGTTCTACTAACGTCATTTCAGAAATAGGTAGGTTAGGAGCCGTGGCATACAACAACTAAATTTCAAGTAATAAGCTACCATCTGTCACCCTTATTGCTGCAGGTCCTACTCCTGCCCCCTCTAAATGAAATTGTCAACATATCGACACAGCCAAGAAATTTCTCAGGGCAGCAATGCATGTATGGTGGCCTGAGATATCAAGGGCATAAAACAGTTGGCAGGCTGTTGCAGAGTTTAAGAAAGAGGGCGACAGTTCCAGTGTTTTGAAGAAGTGTTTACTTAGAGTTCCTTCAAGTGCTCGCGGGCTGGCTGCGCTCGTATTCGTTTCGCCTCGTCGACTTGAAGATTTTGTCTCCATGCATTCCCGTTTGCTTCTCGTCTGAAGGGAAGAGAAAACCCGTTATTGCACTTTTCGCTGTGTTCTCTTTCTGAGGAGCGTCCTTCTTGACCTTGAGAGCCAGGTGTCGACTTTTCCTATTTCAGTTTATGTTGTGTTGTGGGTTGTTTTTGCAGGTGTTGTCGTCATTTTCCCTTTGCTGTGATGGCGTCAGTTCCGGTCATGGCTTGCCGGCACGGCTGGTGACCACGACTGGCCAGGGCACCGGAATGACGGAAATGAGGACAATTTCAGTTTAATAGACGTCGTCCATGATGGCTTGGGCACTCACCTGCACTCACGTGTACAATATGCGCCGAAGCTAAATTATTGCTGAGGCCCGCCGTGGTGGAGAAATACAAATTGAGAATATCTGATGATCTCTAGCACCCGCTGAAATCATGACACGTTGGCATTTTTGCTTTTCACTTTAACCGGAAAACGGCAGCCATGGCTGGGAATCGAACCCGTCAACCCCTGCCAAGCGGCCGGACGCCTTAGCCACCACGCCGACACCGCTGTGGGTAGCTAACGCAGACTTTATGTAAAACTTGGAAACATTATAATATAGCCTACTACTGTACCTAGCATTCCAGTTCTTTCAGTCTTCTCCACAATTTTTAATATTGTGACACGTATTGTTTATTTCATTTTCACTCCTGTCATTGACTGCATAGGTGTGATTTCTTGTGTCGCTAGTCTTAGTTTTTTTATGTTGTAACAATCATTACCACGGCCTTGTAGGCCTGTTAGTGTGTTTCTGCTAAGTGATCTCAATACTTTTAGCGGTTTATCTTCAGGCACCATGCTCATATTCCTACGCAACAATAACCTTGTTTTCGGTGCCTCTAGAGTGCTTTCTATCTCTCTGATAAGATTCTCTTCCCCTTAATGCTTGTACTAATTCAGCGATTATCCTTACACTATTGTAAAGTATAAGACATGATTTAGCCTTTGTCGTCTATTGTGTGGTTTTAGGCACGCGTTTAAAACCGAGTATAAGCCGCGTAGTTTCAGGTTGCTTTTTGGACAAAATGATGTAAAAGTGCTGGTGCATCACGTGGTCTAAATATCCGGTGTTACGTCGGTGACAGTGAATTCCACATGGTGTTAGAAACCAGAACCAGCAAGAGTAAATTTAACCTGGAAGATCATAAAAACAACTGTAAGCCCCCCCCCCCCCCCCTTTAATTGCCCGCAGCCTCGTGAGGATCCGGGGCTATCGGTTGTGGCTCAAGAAACGTAGGATGACCGAGTTCGATGTCAGTGCGTGCCCAGTGATCGTGCAGCTAAGTTAAAAGTGACAATGTTCAGACACATCTTCATCATCTTGTTCAGACGTTCTTGTTGTTCTCAAATGTTCACCTTGCAAACGGTTCCGAAGACGTCCCCGAATGCCTCTGCGAGGTCTACTAAGCCTGCTAACATTTAACGTCTAGCGCCAGAGTTTATGTGCTCTATTACTGGAAACACATATGCCTAAAATGATTTATATATGAGCGCAGCACAATTATACTAATTGAAATGACGCATTTATGGGCAAAGCAATTGCTGACTCTGTCACCACTTCAGACATTACACAGACGGGCATAATTCCGACGCTAGGGGAAAAACTTCGAGGACACCTAAGCACTTCTAATTTGTTGCGAGCGCGAAAGCATTAATGTCGAATCGAACGGAACCGACTGCTACGCTAAATGTTGTCATTTGCTTAATGTTTTCGAGTCTCTTATTCAATTGGTCCAGGTTAATTTTCAGGAATCGCATGTTAGCATTGTTCATTATAGGTATACCGGATTCTCCGCATTCTCGAAAAACGGGAAATTATTTGCGCGCACGTACCGTAAACCGATAACACACTTGGTGAGATCTCCCCCCAAAAAATCGCTTGCGAAAAAGGACGTCATGCTTTGCAATCTTGGGCAAGGCTCAGTTCAATATCCTTTGCGCAAGGTCTACGATAAAAAAAAGAAAAAAAAAGTACCGGAATGAAGACACGACGCAGAGATCTGACGCAACGGTCCGCGTCAAACGCAGGCGTGGGTCGACTGGAAGACGAATTTAAAACTGAGAGCGGCATCGGACGAGAGAAGAAAACTAATAAAACTTTTTATGGAAGGGCCCTCAACAAGGTTTTTTGTTGGCTTAAAGGGCACATTTCTACCACAGCATAGAGCTTGGACAGGTGTCCCAGCTGCATAAATAGTAACGATGTTATGTTTGTCACACGACATAGCCAAAAAGTAAGCGTTTGCTCTTGAGGCTTTTGTGGGCGCCATATACGAATATCGAACGGGGGAAGGGAGGTTTTTACATCATATTCATCAATACAGCAACATAGGTAGGCCCAAGCTTCTGCGCGCTTCTAGCGAACGGGATAGCGCGTAACTGCAAATTTATTCCTTGCTCGGTTCAACGGGGCTGGAGGCGTCAATTTAAAAAACTCTACTGAAAATGTGTATCTCTGGGTGCACATACTTTTTTCCCCGATTTATCAGCGTGATGTATGTATAGAAAGCTTTTTTTATCAGGCCAGGCACTGTTATAGATTACCTTTTGTGGGCTGCTTAAGACGCTTGCGACACACCAAGTATCTCGCTTCTTAGCTGACAGCTCGAGGGAGCTACACAGAAGACAACAATATTTTCGCTCGGACAGGTGGCTCCAGCGATATATACGACCGATGACTAGTTAAAGATATATTTTGGCCAAACTGAAATTCATTTTCAGCAGACAGTGTGCTAGACGGATGATCAAAGTGGGGCACATGTGTATAATGGTCGTAGGCCTACTTACAAATCGGTTCTTTTCCCCAGAAGAGGGGGTCGGGGTCAGAACAACGCCCAAATTTTCTGAGCGCTGCATCCCGCTTCCTTTTCGCTTTTTTTCGCCTATGCTATTTGCACATGGACTCAATGTATTAAAACGCAAAAACACAAATAGCAAGAAGAGTCGGTCTGGTGAACGTCAGTTTGCTGACCGATAGCAAGTTACCGTCGGAAACTAACCTTTCTGCTTTATCAAAGCAGAAAAACGACTAAGATATTATTTGGGCGCAGTGGGAGGAGGAAAATAAAATAAATCATTTATTCGAGCCGATGTAAAAATAAAAGAAAAGTGGGTGGTATCTTCTCGTTTTTGAAGGCTCGCTTATCTTGCTGCCCGTGTACCACTCCCCGAAAAATATTCCTGGCTACGCTACTGCCACTCACCGAACAATTACGGCTGGGAAAAGTGGAATGACCAAACTGAGCTGCAGCATAGTGGGAGACTGTTATTAAACCGTATTAAAGTAAACCGTATGTATGCATTCGAGTGTACGAAGGGAATTGTATATTTATGCACTCGAAAAATCGCGCACTTGGGATAATGCGTCGCTATGGTCATTTTTGCTACGCCATTCGCGCGCTATATTCTCCCATTGGTTGCGTCTAACTTCATTGGCAGGAATGCCCCTACGCATGCTTTGTCAACCCGTCATGCAAGCGCCTTGTATAGTTTCTCATGACTGAAGTCCTTTCAACTGAATGTAAATTGAAGGGAGCTGGAATCTATCACATCTTCAACAGGCATTCCAAGAGTGTGCAGAAAGCCGCATTCCCACGATAAATTATTGAAGCCGCTGAAATGGCTTGGATGGGGAGGATTGCGTTGATTACCAATCGATATCTCTGTCCACGATAAAAATAAACTTTCTCTAAATGCGACAACGGTGATGTAGGAAAACAAAATCTTCTGTTTCCCACTACCTGAGGTTTTAGTGGCTTCGCATGCTGTAGCAGTGTTCTATTTTACGGCCGCATTATGACTGACACTAAAACATATAGAAAATACGTTTTTACAGTTTTCGAATAATGGTTAGTCATATTCAGACCTGTGTCGGTGTTCTTCGTTCATCAAAGTCCCCCCTGGCGCTATGAAGCAGTCGTCTGCTTGCAGAGGGTATTTCATGTTTTAAGAGCTATACCGTTGTGCGCAATGCGCAGCTTGCGGCGCACTTCACGCTTCGTGACGGGTTGCTGTACCGGCGGAACTAGCTCAACGAAGGTCGAAAGTGGCTGCTCGTAATTCCTCGGGATTTTCGCACCGACATTTGCGCTTTAGCGACTCATTCAGCAGCGTAGGCGATTTATTGCTCCTTTTAATTGCTTATATAAACCACATACAACCATAACGCATAATCCCTCGGAATTTACTTTAATGTATGCTTCGGTAAAACGAAGGAGCTTCCCCTCACTTTATTCCCTTGAGTGGGCCCTACAAATAGGAGACTGCATTTTAGTTGATTTCACGTCGCCATTGTATAAATTATCTCTGGGCTTCTTGCAATAAAAGAGGGGAAATAAAATTCTCAGGAAGTGTTGTGCGGTAACAAACTAGCTCCTGAGTCGAGTGGCCTATTTACCCACTGAAATACGAGGGCGGCAAATTTCTGGCACAGAGCTAACAATAAGGTAATGGCAAACGGCGATGCATGCTGGAGCTTGCGCAGAATGCCGTGAATTGCAATAACAAGGAATATTATTTCTGTCCTTGTACTAATATTTCCCGCATTGGTGCCGAGTTCACTGCCTTAAGCATTTTCTTCTGAAACTTATACTCAGGCCTTGCAGATAGAAAGAAGATTCCTTGAGTCCAAACGTTTATTCTCCCGTCAATTCAAGTAACCATCTTACTTTCGCAGGTCCGGCTATGTCCTTCAGTGCACGTACTGGTCGGCACACCGGCAACGCTTTAAGCAACCTGGTCATTTTGGTCTTAACAAATTTTAATATGCAAGATGTACGGTCTTCTTGAAAAGAAGGGCGGGCAGAAATTCCTAAAGCTTCAACTACGCCGGAGTGTAATTAGGTTTTATGCTTAACAGGATGGCAAGTTGGGCGAGTTGGTGCTGATTCATCTCGAAAAACAGGCGCGGAAAGACGTAGACTAAGAAGAGAAATACACAGGACGACGCGCTTTAACAAGGGCGTCGTCCTGTGTATTTCTCTTCTTAGTCTACGTCTTTCCGTGCCTGTTTTCGAGATAGGTTTTATGCATTCCTGCCGAACTAAATTTTATTTATTTAATTTTAGTTTTAATAAATACCTCCAAGCAGTTTTTATGTCCTTGGGCTGCTGAGCTCGTCGCAAGCAGAAGGCCACAGGTAAAAACTCAGGAACTATCACACACAAAGCTAGTGCGAGGGGAGGATAATAGGGACATGGGTAATTTAACTTCGCCAAGAATCCCAAAATTATCCGCATCAAGCAGAAGAGCCGAGGCTAAAAGGCACCAGCTATAACACAACTTACCAGCATATTTGTTTGGAGTTTTTATTCGCACCAGCACCAGTTTCATTATTTCGCTTTTTCCTTCGACACTTGGCATGTCAAGTCACCACGTATGTACAGGCCACTTTGCTTCTACAAAGAATCAAAGAAGAAAAATGTGTTGAGAATTTGCGGCACCGTAGGGCCCCCGCAAGCCTGAATGTCTCTCTCTTTCAGCCGAGCTGCGGTATCAGCAAGGAAGACCAAACGGGACGCAGCGCACCTATGTTTAAGCCTTTGCAGATGCCCAAGTTGCAAAGACCATAAAGGAAGGAATGCAGCATCTAAAAAGGCATGACAGATCACAGCAATGCTTTCGTTGAACCCTTTTTCTTTGTCTAATAATTTTCCATGAGAAGCGTTTTCCGTATTTCTGGCCGATTTTTAGTGGCTTTGCCACGTGTGAAACTCAAAATGCCTCTTTGCTTTATACAATATTCACGCAGGATAAAAGAAAAAAAAAAGATAGATCGGCCGTGCAAAACCTATTTTACTGTTTCGAGGCAGATCCTTCTCAAGCAGCGTTTTATTACCCTTCCCGCAATTATGTAACAAAAATACCTTAAATTTGGTCCACATTACGAGAACTTGGAAAAGACACAATGGCAAGCTGGAAATTTCTTCAGCATTACTTTCAAAGCTAAGCAAAGGAACAAAGTACCGAAACTTTTAGCGAGCTTAGGTATATTTTTGGTTCTGCAATCCTTCCTTCATTATTTCTAACGACAGAATGGGCGTTGCGAAGCATATGTCTAGAAAATACGATCCGCGAGAATGTTGAAGCCACATCGCTAACGAGATCTCAAGAACTCCCCAGTTCACATGACCCAATGCATGGGAATGCGAAACAAAACCGAATCTTGATGCAGAAACAAAAAATAAATTTCGAACAACCTTGTTTCGCAAGATACATTACTTCGTGACCACTTCAGTTTGTTGGCTGTTGTTTCTGTTACACGAAGTGTGCCTGTATTGTCACAGCTCTCTTCTCCATCCGACACTGAAGCCATTGCCCTAGATCTGCCGCTATTGGCCGGTAGGAAATCTGCAGTGCGGCAGGAAAGTTTACCGCCATTCGTGCTTGTATCTTACTTCTGTTTTCACCTTTATAAAACGTAATTTCCCTTGTTCTTTGTTTAAGCGTTTATTTAGTGGCTTCTGCTTACCAACTTATTTTAGATCGACGGTGCACCCTGGGAGAAATTAACCAAAACTTGCTGGTGCGCACACAGAAGGGCGACACAAGTGTTGTTTAATTACTTTGCGAAATTAAAAGTTCATTATGCGTGGGCCGATTTCTCGCCAATTGGCACGTATTTTATCTCGCGAAATGTATCTTGGAAATTACTGCATTTCTCTCACCATGCCCCTCGCAAAACCGCTTACGCCACCGAAAATAATTGAGACCTCATGAACTACTGCCTAATCACAGTAGTTCATAAGGCCACATGAAAAGCCGCGGGGTGTTTTGTTTTCTTGCCCTCTTGCACTTTTTATTCTACAACGTTGGTTGCTTTTGCGTTAGCTTCCGCACACTTGTATTTCTCTTGAAGAAACAAGACGTGCTGCAGAATTGCGTTTTTGGGCACTCGTTTTTTATCACCTACTACAAAAGACACGTCGGACGACCCGTGGCGAAGCTGCCATGGTGGTAAAAAGTCAGAAATGGTTGATTTGTAGGTGTCTGAAAAAGGTGACATAATCCTGACGCTTCCTGTCTCACTGTATGTGAGAATGGAGCAGAGTTAGATTGACTATTTAGAAGTTGTCCCACCTACCTCGCCCGCCGGTGGCGAGGTAGGGCGCCAGGTGCTGTACGCGGACGATGTAACCATGTGGGCAACGCGCGGATCGGATTTTAAATTAGCAGATTTTAAAAAAGATTTAAAAAAGCAGATTTTAAATTACGGTTCGGCGCATTCAAAGGTGGTCAAGCGCGGTATAGCGATGAACTGTCTGCGCGGCTCCCTGGACAAGTCATGCCGCCACAGGGTTGCTGAAAGTATGGACGCGCAGGTGGCCCGCCTGACATGTTCTGGGTTCCCCCGTGAACTGGTTGCCTCTGTGGCTGAAAGCCTCATCGAAAAGGTTAAGGCGGGTACTAGTTCTCCAAAAGGAGACGCCGACAGCCAGCCTAGGTTGCGGAGGGTAGCAGTACCATATGTTCATCAGCTCACACACCGCTTGAAAAAAGTGGGCAAAAAATGCGGTGTAAATGTACTGGCTACTGCCCCTGGGAAGCTGTTGCGGATGTGCCCAGCTGTCAATGAAGATAAGAGGCAAGGCTGCACAATAAAGCATGCCACCAGGTTTGTTCCCTGCAGAACTGGCGTTGTTTACAGCATTCCCTTGCCCTGCGGCAAATGCTATGTAGGGCAGACGGGGCGATGTATAAATGACCGTCTGAGGGAGCATCGGGCTGCAGTTTCATCGCTTGCTGGGGGGGGCCACTTGGCCGACCATTGTAGGCGGTGTCCTGGTTGTGTTCCAGCATTTGGTGCTACACGTGTCTTAGATAGCGGGCGCGACCAAGCAAAGCGCGAAATTTCTGAGGCTTTCTATATTCAAAAGGAGGCAGTTAACTGTATCAGTAAGCCTTCCATCGCTCTGACGGCAAAAGAGCTGAATTTTTTGCAAGGCCGCATGCGCGGGATGTAATTTGGTTGTGTGGGTCGTACGCATTTAAGATTGTGGACGGTTTTATCTCTTTTGTTTGTTTTTATCACTTGCAAGGGCTATCATTCTTGTCTGTTGGCATTTTCAGATATTACGTGTTTCTTGTGTAAACTTTTCAGTTGAAGTCTAGCGAGTGTCCCGTCTGCTTCTTTCCTCGTCCTTGTCTGTTTTTTCGCTGGTAATATGCATCTTTATATTTTCCTATTTTTTGCAGCACCCTCAAGTATACCATGGGGAATATCTAAATGTATACTGCGTGGCTTCTACCCCCGTATCTTCCGTGTTGCTAAGTTAGGACATATTGCCATGGCTACACTTAGTCACATACAGTTGCTAAATTTTTTATTGTATCGCCCTAATCTTGACACGCACGAGCGCACATCCATATAGCTTACTTCTCATGAATGCAGTGAATGTTTAGGGGTACAGCTCATAGCGCTCATTAATTTCTTCGTACTTCATAATGCAACTTTCCGCGAACATAGTCGAATCGAGCAAGTGTTCTGAAAAAGCAGCCTCCTTTTTTTGAGCAAAATAAGTTCAACGAGGCTTTCTTTATACTCCATACAATTGCAAAAATAGATTCTAAAAGGTCTAAGATCTCCTCGGAAGCGGATGTACGAGGACTCTAAATGACACACGTTCTGCTTTGGGCACAAAATTGATGAGAACTGTTAGAGTATGACCCTTTTCATGGACGAGCAACAAAAAAAGAAGCAATGAAGCACCCATTGAGGGCGCTTTCGTGGTTTTCTTGGAGCTCTCAAGGCCATAAAAGAGCTTTTCTAAGCCAGGAAGGGAGGCAGGGTACAGAGGCTACAGCGAACCGTCGGACGTTTACTACATTGAGATGAATTGAAGGCTGACCCTTGCTGCATTTATCAACGCATGAAGCAGTTGGACGGCTCTTACTAGAACATACGAAAACACTGTCCTTCGAGGAAAATCCCGTTTGCAGAAACATGCGTTTCTTGTTTCCCTGAACTATACTTTCCTTTCATACTTCCCGTAGAGTCCCATTTCATCCCTCTTGCTTCGCGCATTGTGAAGGCCACAAAAGTGCCAGCCTCTCTACGCTTTTTGCCTGGCAATGACCTATCTCTGGATAGTTCGTTTTCCTTTTGGATCTGGCTGTCGGATTTGCATTCACCGGGGCTTTGTGGTCATAATGACACGAATGAAACAGAGCTGCCCTCTACGTTGTGTGTTTCTAAAGAAAGTTTGCATAACACGGTCAAAATTCAATCTCACGCCCAGTGCTGATACATAGGGCAGTATAAAAAAATGTGTCAATATCCTTACTATGACGTAGCTTCCATTATGAAATAAATTCCGCAGATTCTACGTACTTTCGGTGTTCTTTTAGCTTTCATAGAGAACGTTTTCTTCAAGAGAAACAGCAACAAAGTATCTTGAATGTGAAGTTTCGCCTGTATCATTCCGGTTAACGTTCTCTGTCAGCCAAACTCGCTACCAGGCTCTTTAGCAAAATAGAATGGGCCGATGCGGCCGGAATACTGGCGTTATCATTGTCACACATATACGCGAAAACCCCGGTGCTTCCTTGCAACTTGATTCTGCTTTCACCGCCCCCCTTTCCCGCTTTCCCTGCCTATCGTTCTCCATCATTTGGCCTAAGAATGTCCGCGTGGTGAACAAAAAAGACCCCAGTCAAAAACAACGCAGGTGTCGAGTCCTTGTGGAGCATGGCGTCACCCGTTCACCCATTTATTATAAACATCGCGCTTGCGCAGATGGTCTCGCATTGGCCACTTGAGACGCCTATGGAAAGCACAAGGATGGTGCACTAGTCATGGTAGGTGACATCAGCATCGCAATTTAAAAAAAAACAATTTGGTATACTAAATTTGCCTAAGCACTATCCATGTGACCCCGCGCGGATTCCGCAAACCTGACATACGTCCACGAAGTCTACTCTCCTTAGGAACGTCGCAGCAGCCGAAAAGAGAGCCGAGAGTTCAGAGACCTTCGGCGTATGACGGAAAAATCTATTTTCCGGTGCACTCTTGTGGCCCTAGACTTAACGGCCGTTGTGGCGTTTTACTCGTAAACATTGTGCAGGAGAAATATTGGTGTTTACCTTAGGCCTCACTTCTACTGCAGCGGTTTGTGCATTCACAGTAGAAACGTGTAAATTGTCACGCAATATTCTCATTTACGGAGTGCACCGGTAGGACGCAACAAACGTATATTTTTCTTTGTGGTACCTAGAAAAGAGCTCCCGGGATTTCTTCTGTCATGATTTTTAGGACAAAAATAATGATTGCAATAATAAAAAATGATGATAATATTGGCTGGGCGTCACTGACCGCACAGCCTTATGTAGCAGCAGGACGACTGCAGTCGCCGATGGTTGCTTACCAGAAATGAGCTATAAGGATCGAGGTTCGGGCCTGTTCCTCATGCATGAAGAACTCGTGGTGTCTTCTGTTGTTTTTCTCCTGGTCTTTTGGTGAGCGCTTTTATTCCCATTCAAGTTCTTTACCCCTACCTCCAACATAATCGTTGTTAAAGGTTACTGGCGATGCCACAGTGGTCACGGGAGCTTTTGTGTAAAGTTCATTCAAGATGACTCGCCATGGCGTTTTGTACCTCCGCACAAGAGATTTTCCTAGATTTCGTGTCCATGGAAAGCTTCTTGCAACCCAATATAAGAAAGCCATCAATGTGATAATTGCTTCCAGTGTTCCCAACATCTAGTACTTAAACTACGAGTCAAACTTTTTGTTAAAAACGCATAGATAGGGATCGCCTAAATTACAACTCACGATGACGAACGGAAACGTTGCAGGTCTAGTTTTATGTTAGGCTAAAGCAAGAAAAAACGGCCAACGTATTTTTTCAGAAAAACATATACTACCAACGGCCACTTTCTAATGCTCGGCCACAAGGACAAGCAATGCTCACTGCAATGACTGCTGGTATGTAATATGAGCACCCAGATGAAACACAGCTCTGCCTCTTGTCACAAAATATTTGCTTGACTTGTATTAATGCTTCTAAGTTGTCTCAAGGCGGCTGAACAACACTCCGGCTAAGCACTGCTATTTCAGCTACTTTGGTTGTCTGGCATGGGCGAAAAAGTAGGGATGCAAACCCTTTTACGCAAACAGCCTCGTGGGCTCATTCGGCTACGTGACCTGCACTCTTTCGCTATCAGCCACCGCTACGAACCGCCTGTTATTGCGTTGGCGGGTACGTGACTTGAGTTCCACAAAGTTTCAGCCTCGTTTGGGCATTGCGATCTGTAGCAGTGATGTCTTGACTACAGTGGTGTAGGCACCCAGTCTACACAGAAAATAAAAAAAAACAGTCTCTTCCACGGGATCGTGTTGAGTGCTCAGGTATTGAGTCTGGGCAAATAAAAGCAAAGGAAGTAGAAAACACTCAATGAAAAAAAGAAAGAATCAAAAACAGTAAGTGATTGGAAAACCACCATTTCTTTTGAAGCAGGTGGATTCGAGGTGATTCAAGGATTTAACCAACTCCGGACAAGGAAAACTACTCCGAAGACAACAGGCAAGGATGGCAGCTGAGGCGATGCCGGGACGTAGTGCGGAAGTAAGCGGAACAACGCGACAGCAAGTATGCAGAGCCCATGTGCGGTTACGGCCATGAAGGAGAAAAAAAGGAGGTGTCTTCTTGAAGGTCAAGCTATGGTGGGCGACCGGGCAGTGACGGCGGCGTCCCCTCGTGGCATCCTGGAGATAAGAGGCTCACCACACCTCTCCGCCCTTACCATTTAACTCTATAGTAGACGTTTATTCATCATCCTCATCTGCGCACCACCTTTAGTTTTCTTCTTTTTGTCTGTCGAAATTTTGCTAGGGTACCCAGCACTAGAGAAAAAAATGACAGACGGTTTTGCTGCTTGAACATGACTTTATTTAATCACATTGATGTGATAATGACAATGATTTTATGTGATGTAGTAATATAATATAATTGAAATAATGATTGTCTACAAACCACGTACAGAACTATCTGTCTCATGACATTAGCCAGCCTCGGAGTAGGCAAATTGAAAGCTCAATAATTCGAACTTAGGCAAACAGAAAGCTCATTAATTCGAACTTTATTAATACAAACTTCTGAATAATTCAAACTAATATTTGATCCGGCCAAGCTCTATAGACGTGTATGTACAATAAAGCCCGTTACTTCAAACTCGGAAAGGTTCGCCACTGATAATTAGAACTACGGGCTTCACCGCACCAGCGGCTTGACGCCTTCTACGGGGTCAGAGAAGCGTATCGGCTGCCTACAATCGAGGGTGTGTCACCGCCCCAACGAACGGAAGAGCGGAGATAAAAGACAAAATCCCCCCGCCCCCCACCCTCTGCCACAGAAGTCAGCACAGGAATGATTGCGGCGCTACTCTTCTCCAGTTTCGAAGAAGGCGAAGAGGCGGCCTTCAACTACGTTCGCTTGATACAGCGAACAATGATGGCTTGCTGGCAGACTAAAATCACGAAATTTTTCAAGCATTAAATTGTTGGAACGCCCTAGTACTTACTAATCGAAGTGTAATGTCCATATTTTACACTTCCATAAGTTCGAACCTTCATTAATTCTTACCGAGATTGCCTCCATTTGGGGATCGAAGTTATTCGAATTAACGGACTTTTACGGTATCAGATAAGGTGGCTGTGCCGTCCCTTTTTTCGGTGTGCCAGTCCTCCCCTTCCCCCCGTACTTTGTCTTTTACACAACAACCCGGCACTAAATATTCTATTGAGGTTAATGGGGAGCTTCAGCCCGTAGTATGCAATGATGAGGATGTTCTCCTACTCCTGCAAGTGTCTGACAAAAAAGGATAGCGAAGCCCAAATGACCCTGAAGCTTCATCCCGGCCATGGTGTTAGTAGTTTATCCGGGAACTACCTCGCCGCAACGTAACGAGGAAGAATGAACTTCTGTATAAGAAGTGAACCCGAATAAAGAAACAGCGAAATAGCCTATAGCGCGCGTACGCGGGTTTTTTCTGGAAAACAGTTCGACAGCCACTTTCGCTGAATAAGGGCGGTTCTATTCAGCGCAACCAAAGCGGCCATCATGCAGATACTTAGAGGCATCGTTGGCCTGCACATCCACATTTGTTGCATGCCGAGATTAGCCTGTAGTGCGGGTGGGCGACTTCGCGTTACCGTTACCAGTCTCAGAGATTATGACGATTATCTTAATTTTCTTAGTGTTGTTTTATTAATCTTTTCCATTCTTTTTTTCCTTCTTTGCAGACCAGGTCATAGGCCGTGCTTTCATGGAGCAGCAGTGTCCCCGCATGTACTCTTAGATTATTTAATCAAGACATGCTCTTTATGCGTAACCCTCCACTAAGATGACCAGGATACGCCGCATGTCGTGGATGGTAAGCAGGCTGCGGGGTATCTAATTCGAAGACACAGTTTTAAACTGCTAGACCTGTTATTTTCAATGTAAAGTTGCATGTTGCATTTTCAATGTAACGTTGCACTTCAATTTGGAAAAAAATAACGTCAGTCCATTAGGTCAATCTACAAGGCGAAATCGTAGCGCATGCCTTGGTATTGTTACACAGTACTGTTTAGCCCATTCTTCGGCGTACCTCTTTCCCCCGGCAAACACTCCTAAATAATGAAAAGTAAGCTATTTCAATAACACATAAGAAGAATATACAACCAATGCGTCCTGCCGGTGAGGACATAAGCAGCGGAAATTCGGCGCCTAACTAAACAACTTGAAAGCAAACTTAGGTCGGCTCAACGGACCATGAAAAGAATAATGATAGGGTTAACGTGAAGGGAGAAGAAATGATCTTCCTGGATCGGAAAACAAACTCAAGTGCAGGATATCATAGTTCAAATAGAGAAAAATGAATGACCTTGGTCTGGCCACGTAGTTAGGCGAAATGAGAAACGGTGGACCATGCGGGTTAACAGAATGGATACCGAGAGAATGGGAAGGGGGTAGGAGAAGGGGAAGGCCGAAAACTCGATAGAGAGAAGAAATAAGGAAATGTGGGTGCAAGGAATGGACACGAGCGGCGCAGGACAGGAGCGGTTGGCTGTCAATGAGAAAGGTGTTCCTTCAATCTGCAGTGGACCTAGTAGGCCGTTGATGATGACTATTTAGTGTTAAAAAAGCTAAGCCCAGTGTAAAATCTGCTAAAACACCGAAGCTGTGTTCTCTATTCTTGCGTCGGCTCGAACGTCAACGGACGCTCGCCCGAGAACGCCATCGATAGGCCGCTTCGAGAAAACAACTCCCATCGTCCACTGACCTCACTCTTTCCGAACCCTACTTCTAGCTCCTCCTCCCATCCCAACCACTCTCTTCCAAACGGGGCCAGGCAAACCCGACGTGAAATAAACATTTCCAACAAATAAATTATCACGGTAAAGTAGTGTGATTAACTACGTACGTTCACATTAAGGAACTATATCTTCCACTTTACTCAGAGTTACCCGCAAGTGTTTTCACAGGACCCTCGCACGCGCTGAATTCCTAGTTCGCCGTTAAAGTTGCATCGTGGGGCCGTGAGTTCGCGCACCAGTGGCGGGCAAGCTGGGAAGCGTGCGAACCGGAGTGGTGCGAAGTTAGTGAAAGAGCGAGCGGCTTAAGTGTCGCTAAGTAGTCCTTTAGCGAAGCGGAAAATCCCTCGGGAATCTAAGCGTGGCAAGTGGTAATCGCCAGACTTTGGCGATTTATAAGCGTTGATTCCATTCTTTACGGGTTTTACTGCGCGGAGTAATTTGCGTTGTACTGGGGTAGGCTCTGCGGGATCTAAAATTAGGCTGTGCGGATGGAAGGTCAACGTTTCTGTTGAACACCTTTGTGGAAACAGTTAGAGGTATTTTGCAAAGAAAAGTTCTCCTTAATTAAAGGAAACAAACTGTTTCCCGGGTAGGAATTGGCATGCCTTTCTCATCTATTATCTGTATTACAAATACTGCCAGGAGCCTTGAATATTCTCGCTCAATATTCTCTCAGGGGTCACCACAGATGGGACGAGATGGTCGCCCTCAGCGGATCTCTGTGCGAGGAACTAGAGTATAGTACCGCCTTAGGTTCTCTTACAAATACGTGACCATTGCCGGCCTTGCGTGAGATCATAACCCCCATGTATGTAGTGTTATTACCTTAAGGGTTTTATATTTTTTTAATTGGGGGGTAAAATCGGGTGTTATTTTTAAAACTGATAACCGGGAAGAAATTGGGTTTTCGTGAAAGCATTCCGAAATTCCGCTTTTGCCGGGTTAAACCAACAGATGTACGAAGCAATGCCCTCAGTTTAGTTTATCAGAAGGTATCACGAGCTTCCTAACTATAACGCGTTTAAATTTGTGTTTGTTTCGAGCTGGTAATCCAGGGCAGGGGGTTCTAGCAAATACCCTCCGAAATTTGGCGTTTGTTTGGAATTAAATCAGTAATGATGACAGGAAGGAGCATTGATAATCTCCAAAAAGTGAAACAGTGAATTCACAAAAAGCCGGCCATCGATTGTTTACATACAGATCCTTGTTTACATACATTATCGCCTGCGTGCGCAACATGTCGGTCTCCATGCGAGACCTGAGCTATCGCTGAACGTATCTTAGCCGGGAGAAAGTTCTCGACATCACAGCTTCCATTAGGCAGGCACAACAATGCCAGTGCCGCATTTGCCAGCCTCGGGTAGCGAGCGGTAGAGCCGTGCCAATACTCGATGAGTTCGAAAGAACGGTGGACTTTCAGCGCCCGATTGTGCAGATAGCCACTTTGAAAATGTCCATTCGGGTAGAAATTGCTTCACCCGATTCTACTGAAACATATGCGGGGTATAAAAATCAGGTAAGATCGAGTTTTATCCCAAAAGCGGAGAACGCTACATATATGTGATGAGCCGGCCGTTACACTTTCGTATCACAAACAAATGCAGAGGTTGGAGGTTTAATTAAGTGTCTGGTATGCTTGTAAGTTAAGGCATTCGTACGGAGCTTCCGAGATGTGGGGTAGTTTGCGAAGTCATTTGAGTTGTCGCAGCATGAGTAATGCTTCTAGCAAAAAACACAAAATATGTAAGTTTTTTACGGCAAGAAAACACGCTTAGACGAACTTGTATACTACGCTAAAGGGACGTACTAGGAGCGATCATGCAATGGGGCAGCGTGGGAATTAAACCAGACCTTGCGAGCAGAGCCCCCCCCCCCCCCCCCCTCCTCCAAAATACTTATATGGCTCAATACACCGTGATGAGCGCGTGCTTCGCATGAATTACCCGGGCATTTTCAGAGTCTTCAAAGAAAGTTCATTTTAAGGACAGTCCAAACCAAGAATATAAGACAAGAGAACGAAGCAAGAACTGACCTGGAGCCAAAGGTTTGTTGGGTAAAGATATTGTTACGGAGGGGACGACAAAGAGACTAGTTGAGCATAGCGCTGTGTAGGGCCCGCGGTCAGCGCGTTCTCTCTCATGGCCGATTTGTAAATACTGTAAACAGATCGATTCACCATCCCCCATGATTCGCCTCATATTTGTGACATCGCCGGTAGAGGTTGCGGTGCTCATCCGGGTCCCAGCCCTCCAGCATTGTCCCTTCTCGGCTCCTGAAGCGTGTTTCTGATGTTTTTTAGCGTCGGCTTACCCCAACCCACACGTTACGTGTATGCGTCCATGTCCCTTGCCTCCTAAATATCTTACTTTTGTCTATATAAAAAAAAATTCACAGCATATCCACGGGGTGAATGATGATGAGTGGGCGAAGCTCCTGAGGGGTAATCATCGGTAAAACCGTGACTCTTCAGTGAAAGTTCGCCCACTACATCTGTATCCGAACGTAACGTCTAGAAAGTCTCGCTTAAACCGCGCGTCGGCACCTTGGGGCTGAGCTCGCCTGATGCGTTTTGCAGACGCCTCACGAGCTCTCACTGCATCGGGGTCTGCCTGCCGATACGCGCGCTTTCTCGCCGCTTCCCGTTCTCTGACGTTTTGGAGATCCTCTTCGCGCCGCAGCCGTGCCGCTTCGCGTACGGCAGGGTCCTCGCGCCGTTGCCGTGACGCTTGGGCCTCTCGTTCTCGAACGCTGGGATCTTGGCGGCGTCGTGGCGCAGCCAGACGACACGCTTCGGCCTCCCGCTCTCGTACGGCAGGATCTTGGCGGCGGCGTCGCGCAGCTTCACGGAGCGCTTCTGCCTCGCGGGCTCGCACATCTGCCGCCTTATCCATCGGGCGACTCCGAGCGCGCGCCAACAGCGAACGGATTTTATTACAACGCTCCCCGCCATCTAGTAAACAATCCAAGAACTAAACTAGAGGTAGCCACGCCATCTAGTAAACAATCCAAGCGCATCTTTTCATCATATACAAGTACCGCCATCTAGTAAACAATCCAAGAACTAAACTAGAGGTAGCCACGCCATCTAGTAAACAATCCAAGAACTAAACTAGAGGTGGCTACATACATACGTCGAGGATGGACAGATCCACGCCCTAAGGAGCTTCGCCCCTAAAACTCGGCAGAAATTCAGGGAATTGTCTACTAATGCTTGGAATTCTTATGCCTTTTGTGTAAAGCGGGAGTTCTTTAGTATTTTTTTTATTTTTCATACTTCTGTCCAAGAAATTATCTTCGTTTACGCTATTATAACGATTGCAGGTGTTACTTCCGCCAAACCTGCGTTTTCGTGCAAATGAATGGCGTTACACGGTTCACTATTTTCGCTATTTTTTTCTGTTTTTCTTCAGTTGTGATTTTTCTTAATTCGGTCCGACTAATTATCTCAATTTGCACTATTAGAACGATTAAAGGTGGAACTTCCTGAAAATCTGAAATTTTGTGGAAATAAAGGGCGTTACACGGCCCTTAGCAGTGCGGGCACTCGGTAAGGAATGCTACGCATTAGAAGTTTCACTCCTCCACAGCCGATGACCTGCCGCGACCAGACGAGAAGTGGCATGCCGTGACCATAACAGACGTTCCCCCCGACGTTCCCCCGCCAGTGCACCGGCGCGTGCCCAACAGCCTTCGGAGTTTCCCAGCTACACTTGATAGCATTGCTGTTCCAAGGCCGTGGTTCATCCAGGTCATTACTTTCATCCGTGGCTGCAAGGCTTCTTCGCTGTTCACAATAATTTTGTTTCTCATCCTGCACACTCGCCCATCGACTGCGCCATCGACCTGTAGGGTCGCCTTCAATGAGGGGGAAATGTTTCGTGAAGACGACAAAGAGACTAGCGAGGCAAAGCGCTGTGGGCTTAGACTTCGACAAGGAGGATGATGAGCTAGCACAGTCCCGCTTATGGCCGCCTGGTGAATACTGAAATACATCGCTAATCAACTACCATTGTTCCCGTCAACTACATCCTGACGCCTCACGGAACAATATACCTGCAAATATTGCGCGGAACCCGCGTCAACCATTCACAATAAGGAGAATATTTTGCCTATAGCGGAATAAAATACGTTAACAGAATATGCAGGAAGAGTGATATCGTCATGTCTCAAACCGAAAACATCCACTTTAACATACCAGTAGCACAGTAGGAGAAAAAAGTGATACTCCCCTTTGTGCACAGGTTGTATATCGGTTCTACAGGTTTCATCAATACAACCTGTACAGGTTGTACAGGTTTAATGTATTGCGCACAGGTTGAATATCTTCCTAATCCCCTCCTATGTAATGCCCTCCTAGTTGTTTAGGGTATGAAAACAACTAAAAAACTAAGGTGTAAAATCAGAAACATAAAAAACAAGTTTCCAAAATTCCCATTGTTTTATTCGGGAACTGTAAGCGTCTACAGCCCGGCTCAATGCATTAAAGTGGGCGTCGCGGTTTTACAGTTAATGGAAAGGAAGTAATTTGCATTCGCTTGTCGGTAATGCCTTTCCCTCCGTAACTCAAGCCGAAGTAAACGTTAGCGCTAATGGGATTTGGTCGTTAATAAGCCCCCGGAGGAGGAGAAAGAGGAGAGAAACGTTTATTGGAGCGGAAAGTGCTGTTGTGGGTGGCCTTCCTAGTCCGGATAGCCACGAGTCGTGACAGCTGCTCTTGCCCGAGACACGAGGTTAACCTGCGTCTCTAGCAGGCAGCTGGTCAGCTCGCACTCCCACTGCTCCAGGGAGGGGGAAGGGGTGGGATTTGGGTGGTAGGTTCAAGCCCAGACAAGGCGATATGTGGTGTTGGGGGCTTTAGAGGATGGGCATTCGTAGGGATACATGGTTGGAAAGCATTTTTAATTTATTAGGTTTAGTTTTCTGATTACTGTTCTTTTTTTGAGACCGAGAAGCAGCTAGCCTGCTTCATCTTGTCTTTGTAGACCGAAAGTTCCAACAAATGCTTTGCTCGGTTTTTGTTCGGTGGTGTTTCTCTTGCTACATTTTCCTTCATATCCAGCTTAAGAAATACTAAGAATTCAACTTCTTATGTTCTCTTTTCTTTCTGTTCTTATCATCCACCTTTGCACGCCCAAATTTTATACTAGTATAAAATAAACACAAGGAAAAGAATTTTTCTGTACACGTTGCTTTACGCTACAAAGCTTCTGCCATTCGAAGAGAATCCAGTGCAAAACGTGACCATAATTCCTGTACGCGTGGTCCCTTATGGAAGGTCCGTAGGCAGACATTTTTTCCGGAGGGGGTTATGGGTTATGAGAAGGGAGGAGTTTGGCCGAAAACAAGAGGAAGTATTGCTTACGCACTGCCTGGAAAACATTTTCGGGAGGGGTTCGAACCCCCCCTATTCTTCCCCCCTAGCTATGGTCCTGCCTTATAGCATTGATTTGTCATTTTCCTGGGTAAAGTTGTGTAAAGCAGAGCAGATTTCAAGAACGGATTTGAAGGTAACCACTGACCTGTCTTTTTATAAGTAGAGAGTGATTTTTAGGCCTTAAAAAGCGCGTTTTAGGAGCCAAAAACAGGCAGGCAAAACAACATTAAGGCTTTCCACGTCGGAAATATAGACACCATAAATTTTGAAATAAACGCAAACTTTGAAACGAAGAGGTGCGCTTTCTGTACGTACGACAGGAAAGCCGGAAGTGGTATTTTCGATGGCACAAAATCGCCAACAGCGGAACATAGCCATTCGGTTGTCCCATAAAACTGCCAAAATAATGGTGATTCATCTCAGTGCCCGAGGTGGAGCGCATCGCCGCTTTGCGACAGCAACATAAATCAAGCGATGCTTTTCTTGGCGAGAGGTTGTTAAAGGATGTGGTATCACTATGAATCGAGAAAAATTGCTCTGGGTCAAGGAACAGAAACACCTCATGGAAGTTATTAGAATGGAGGTCAAGGAAACAAGATAGATAGCAAAATCCCGCCTCCGTAAGCAGAACTTGTTGGCCAAGCGCGCTCCATCATGGTGATAGTGTCCATTCCTTAAATAAATCAATGAAAGTGTGATTTCTCATGAAATTCTAAATTTTAGAAAAATGTGCACTTCTCCATATGAACGACAACTGGGAGAAACAAACGTGTATCGTGGTAAAACGAGTCATATTAAAGTGCAGGGTTTTGCACATTCTAGAAAAGAATTATTGTTGGGCAAAAAAATTTATTTTGATATCACTTGAAAAGCTCCCTTCTTTTCTTTGTAAGCTGCCAATGTATTAAAAAAGTTGTGGGAAATAATGCAGAAAACATTAGGATTATTGCTACAATACGCCAGTATTTAAGAGTTAAAACCACACCTGACGTCCTTGCTTAGACGCCTTGGAATGCTCCAAGCATTAAAAAAATCAAGACTTGCGGTAACGTTCAGAAAAAGCTTAAAATATCGGCAAATAGTGCAACTTTTAATTTAGTTGAAAAACTACTCGGATTGTTATTTTTTTATACAATCCACCCCCTGCACGAATAAGAAATGTCGATTACGAAGATCGTATTTGTGTATAAAAGTAAAAGAAAATGTCCGCGTATCTGCTTGCCCCACTGCAAGTATCGTCGATAGACGATAATCGTCTGCTGCCCTTGCCACGCTCTTCGCTCCAACCCTTCCGACTCCTCCCTTACCATCTCGGTTGTTTCGTAAGTTGAGTGGAGGTTTGTTCGATGCAGTTGAATTTTACCGCTTCGTCACTCTAAGTGCTCCATCTCTGGGGCCGCTGATCTTTTTTTCTTCTTTTCTTTCTTGTTCTGCGTGCAAGAGCACGTGCTGGCCCTGTATTTTTTCTTGCTTGCATTTATCTCGCACGAGCTGGAGCCTTTCTGCGCAATTTTTAACGTAGGTACAAAAGTAAAAACACTGAAGACAAGGGTCCCAAAGTTTGTGACTGTACCGGGATCCTCGATGAGCTATTACGGAGGTAACAATTACAATAAACATTTAACGCGTTGTTCTTAACTTCCCATCCTAAATACCAACCCAACGTGTATTATTAACAAGAGAAACGCGGGCACTGACGGTTAAGTTCCTACAATTTGCCGAAAATGTCCCCGAGCTTTCATTCGAGATAAATAATGAGGTCGACTAATATGACTTTCGCCAGCAGCTCTAATAGTTTGAAACGATTCTGCCTATATATAATTTTTTGACGAATTGTTTAACTTGTGGCCGCAAGGCGCAGTCGAGTGACAGACAGAGAGACCAAAATGTCGGCGTTGAAGAGGCCAAGAAAGACTATCGTGTTTAAAAAACGAACTGGCCAGTCTCGATCGCTTGCACATAAAACGCGGGAGTGTGCCGGCTTTACATAAATAACCAGATTTCTATGAAACCGAAAAACTAGTTCAGGCACTGAAACCCGTATTTGATCGAAGCCACCAGTGAGAGCTCCAACTAGAGCGCTGTTGCTGCAAGTTTTTTTTATTCAAAATGGGTACTTCTCGGCACGTTGCAGACCTTACTGTGAAAAAGGGAGAAGAGAGGCAGCTTTCAGGGCGACTGGTTAAGGACGGAGTTCATAACTACACGACGGTCACAAGGCCAGCTGTCCCAACGTACTGCAGAATTGAATAAGCGTTCTGATGCAGCTTACGCTCAAGCACGCTCGAAGAGTATTCACGAGCGGTGTTTCAGAAGCACTCCTGCCCAAACAGCCCGCCTTCTTGCAGTGGCTTATACACCGTGGAACTGAGAGCTCTGCCCGCATGCTGGCGTCACCAAAAAAGTAATCCACCCGATTAAAACCGGACCATCGCCAACTGTCTGCCCCGCTCCTCTCGTCCTATTGCCTACCGTAACGCGGTGGAAGCGCGCTTCGAGAACCGGGAAATCGTTATTTTCCCGTTTCTACGGTGTAGTAAGGGATGTAGAGCTAATTGGATCTCGTTCCAATTTACTGCTAATTGCATCTCGCTCACAATCCTTACTTCGTTCTTGTCAGAGCTTGCCTGCCCTCACATTCACTTTCATGTAGCTTTTTTTGAGCCGCTAACTTTTTCTTGCCATTTGAGAGGAGGAAAGGGGGTGACCAGCCAAAACAAAGGTATCCGCACTGCCACTACTTTGCTGTAGAAAGGGTGTGTTTACCCGGTCCCCTTCCTTACTTCAATAGAGCCCTGCGGCCAGACTGTTCAAGGTTCCCCATCTCTAATCCTCTCCATCATTTTTTCTGATGATTTGTTTAGTGGGAACTGCCTGATGCAGCACGTCTGCAAAAATGGCAGTGATTATGCAGTTGGTGTCACTAACAAATATCGCACAAGTATAATACAGAAGAAGAAATGTATTCGAATAGTACAACCGCGAATCTCGGCTAATTCTCATGGGAGACCGCTGCTTTTTGGGAATGGCATTAATGAAAATGATTTTCCGGTTCCTCGATGCGTTTCAGCTTATGGCCCGTACTTCTGCGCTCTATATTTATTTGGAAAAGCTAAACCACCTAGCATAAGAAACCGGGCTATTAGATTGAATTTCTGGGGATTTATAACAGTGGTGAAGTTTGACGTTTAGGTTCATCGCTCGTTCCCATCTAGTCTTCACAGTCCTGCATTGCATACCCGGGAGCTCGGGTCTCGTAAGTGACAAGCAAACTGGAGAGCACCAACAAATCTTCGTTAGGTACCTTGTAAAGCCGGATATTGCTCAGAAAAATTCCCGGCACACCAGGAGAGTTTTTTTGTTGTTGTCGAAAATACCGTACTCGTCACCCTTGTGTTACGCCCCCTTCTATGCTTTACTTGCAGCCCATCAAGTTCCTTCATGCTCATGCTTGACTTCTTCACGCTGGAGTAGTCCACGTCATCGTTCAGTTTTCTCCCGTGCACTAGATAAAGCTATCGGCCTCCGAAATTCATTAAATTCTTTGTTGAACTGGTCTGAACACCGAAGCAGTTTAGCCTCCGATGGAGTCTCACTATTTGGATGGTAATATGGCCGATATTCAAGCAACTGATACTGATTTGCAAGTGACAGCTTATCTCTTACAATGGTGCCACCGCAGATGGCCAACTGTCCTGCCTGTCCTAAGCGGTCAACCTTGCGGCGGATAACAAACTAACAAACGACCAAAGGAACGCCTTGCGCTTCCTCCGCGGGGGCACTGGTATCCCGCACTGGTATCCCGCAAAGCTGATTGCCCGTACACAGCTCCCTAGCCAGCTTAACTCGCATAATATGGGCCGACGCACCCCGAAATCCGTTTCCCCTGATCACCTCCGAGGGGAAGGAGGCAGTGTGCAATCTGGATGTGCAATCTGAACTCAACAGGGCAAGGCATACTCGTCACTCGGGCTACCGAGCTCGCACCCTCATGCCTGCAGCCACAGATGCCTTCTGACCGAACAAAATGCTTAATAAAATAGTATCTCTCTCCCTCTTTCTCTCCATCTTTCCCTCCCTTTTTCTCTACCTCTTTCTCTCTCTCTTTCTCTCTCTGTCTGCGCGTGTGCGTGTGTGTGTGTGCGTCTGTGTGTTGTGTGTGTGCGCGCGTGTGCGTATGTGCATGTGCGTGTGTGCGTATGTGTGTTTTTGGAAGATTATTCTAAAGTTTACAACGAGGCTCGGAACTGTAAACAAGCAAATGTTGGTAGAAGTGCATCCGCGTTATTTTTAGCGCATTGATCGGAACTTACGGGGTTAATGTACGCTCCTTTCGAGGCGGCGCTTGTTCTGCATAAACCGTGCGGCACGGCACGCCGACATTGAGGCAGTCATGGACCCCGTCAAATAAGCTGGCAGCGCACCCACCTGACAATGAAGGGAGACCAATAATTCACACTGCCCTAGCGGCCGCCCACCGCCTTGCCTTGGCGCCTCTTCCCAATACGCGCCTTCCTGACATACGGCTCACCGTCTAGAACGACAAAATTAGATTTCGATCGCCTGGAATATCTCATTATCGCGCCGGCTGCTCATCCGCAACGCTTTACAAGACCACGTTCTTACTATACTGGTCAGCTTGACCGGGACCAATTAGTGCTTTCATCTTTATATTCCTTTTCTTCTCTTTCGGGAAGTAAAGAACGATCTGCATAAATGCACGCCTTTCTTTACGGTGCAATAATAAAAGTAACGCTTCCCTTTGCATGGTTGGGTGCTACAACATCTTACACGTGTTCATGGCCCGTAGCGTCTTACACACTCTTCAGTGGTGGTATATCTGCTTCCTTCAGAAAAAAAAATAATATAGTTACTAGCGTTGATATTTATATAATAAATTCTAATTTGTTTTTCTTTACATATAGCAATATTTGTTTTATTATTCTGTCAAGACAGAGAGAGAGAGAGAGAAAATTCATTAATGAGACCGAAGCGGTCAGCCCTGCATAATGCTGGGCTTGCTACTTCAGATGGTTGGAGAACATGTGATAAGGGTTATAAGCTTACATGAATATTACAAATAAGAAAAAGAAAAAAAAACGAAAGAAACTCCGCCAGACAGACACATGAACACACATAAAAAAAATTCAGAAGCAGTCACAGGCTGGAGTCGAGTCTAGAGTCTCTGAGAAAACGCGCAAGAGCTTCAAAACCCCGCACCGTCCTCTCTTCGCTGTTCCAGGGGCCGAAAAAGTCCTCCATGCTGACAGTTCTCGCCCGTAATAAACTTCGCGCTGTCGTTCGCGCCGAGTTAAAACGTGGAAAAACGCAGAACAGGTGTTCAATGTCGTCTCGTACACCGCAAAGCGTACACAGAGGTGATGCGATCAGACCGATTTTGTTAAGAAAGGTTTTTGTATAGGCTACTTTGAGGCGCAGGCGATGTATAGCACACTCTGTTTGCCTCGATAAACCGTGAGGTGTACGAAACGTACACTGCGGGTCGATAGCGTAAAGCGGGGCGTACTGCAGGTCCGGGGTCCGCCAGTGCTGCATTACATTTCATGTCCCTGTGATTACTGTCTCCCGATTGTGGCAGCTGCATTCATTTTTCAGTAATCATGGTTTTATGCGTCATCAGTGTAAATATTGTTCATCGTTTCGTTAGTGTACTAGCACTGGGATATCGCTTTGTTCTTGGACAATGAAAATTGATTGAGTGATTGATTGATTGATTGCTTCTACTACTACTACCACTGCTTACAATATTAGTACTACTACTACTATGTTGGGGTACTGCGCACCGACGTATTCCCGGGTGTATGAGAGCTGCGTTGCGGTGGGGCTCATCGTCATCGTTTTATCTATATCCACTGCAGGACAAAGACCTCTTCCGTGGACCCCCCCCCCCCCCCAGCTCTTGCCTAGCGTTTTCCGAGTGAATTCTTCACGACTAAATTTTTCAATTTATTTTTTATCGCCGCAACGAAATAGTTCTTTCTATCTTTAGCTCCTTGTGTTTCTGAAGCGATAAAAATATTAAATTCACAAAAAAGTTGCGTAAGCATAAAATTATTTTAAGGTACACCGTGCATTATATACGCCTGGGAACGTTAAAAAAGGGGCCTATCTAAAAAACAATGCTAGAGATTTTTTAATTTTTTTTCTTGTCGGAACAAGGTTTGTTTGTTAACCCCCCGAACATGCAAAATGGAGGAGGCCGTCGTTGTATTCTTCCGCCGTTTCGCTCCTTGCTTAATTTCCTGTCTGTACTAAACAATTGTAAAATCTGGCGCGAACAAACCAGGGTAGGGATATGAATGTAAATTTTATTTACATAAATTCATTAAGCATGACGTCAACTACATCTTTCCAACTGCTATTGAAACCTGCAACAACGTGACGTTGACTCCATTTGGAAGATTCATCGCAAACAGTTGCTACCAAAGCTACCAAGCTGCAGGCCTGGGTAGATCCCCAGCTGCCGATAGTCTGTCTAGAATCGTTGTTCCCTTAAAGCGGTGCTCCCTCCGTACACTGCGCTCCAGCTACGCGCGCGTATGCGTCAGCTGTGGTTATCGATTTGCCTGAAGCTCACGTTGCTCATACAGTATGCAGCAGCGCTTTTTCACGATTAGTCGTCGGCCGGCTTAATCTTCGCAGCCCATAAATAAGGCATCGAAGAGGCTTGCTGCAACACCACCAAGCACCGCTGTGGGGCCGTTATGGTAGGCTGGTTATTCTTACCTCCTGTTACTTCCTGCTTTTTTGCACTTGGGAAGTTGGGAGCCTGAATTTCTTAGGTAGAATGCTGAGCTTTGGTTTGGACAGAGAAACCCTGAGGGGGCGCCACTCAGCCGTAGCATTTCTTGAGCATCCATCATCGCACGATGGGCGCAGCAGAAGTTCACAAATACCCAATCGCGTTTTCCGCGGGCATTCTTAAATTAGCTGAGAAGCGCGTGAATAAAAAGGATCGGAGTTAAGAAACCCATTATGCCTAAATTCAGGAGGAGTGAAGATATTGCCAGTAGACGTCAGCACTGTTCATGAAGCTGAACCAGCACAGATGAAAGCGTAATTAGGGGGGGGGGGGGGTACGGTTAGCGAATGCCTGTAGGATATCTGTAACAACGAGTAATTGTTTTCGCCTATAGAAACCGGCTGCACAACAGGCCGCCACGCCAAGGTTTTTTTCAGCTCGGTAAGGCGGATTTTTGTTACATTAAAAATTGTCGACGCTGTACTCATTACCCTTTTTTTCTAACTATCCACCAATTGACGCAAGATGGTGATTGTAACATTCTGAGAGTAGGAAATAGAAAGTCTTCATAGCAAGTTTTTATCTATTGAACTTCGATCCTTGTGACGTTTGTTGTTACAGCATTCGTCGGAACAGAAGCGCGGCAATGCTTCGTCTAAATTCCAACTTGAATCATTCAATCATTCGTTCACGTAAATAACAACAATATAAGAAAACACCCTTGGTGTTTGTCTTGCTAATCACTATTGCTGTAATGTGGTGAGAAGTAGAATTCGAAGGGTGACAATATCCACCAAAATGAATTAGCTTTATGGCGGCTGTTATCGCACCACCAACTGTGTTTTTTCAAGGGAATTTCCCACTTGTGTTCGGCCTGCAACTAACAAGACAACGAGGCCCATCGGTAGCTTGGTTTTTCTAGGATATGTGTCACATATAAAATTATGAAGATTATGAACGAATCATGGCAGGAATGTTATAGCTGCCCACAAGCAGGCATTGGTGACGTGATGTGCCACATTCGCAAGGGCACCTTAGCACTTCAGAGCAGGAGAGAGGATACTGCATTTTTCTACGAAACATGTTTCCCGAAGCCCTGAGCTCTGAAGCCGGAAACCAGCAATGCCATGGCTTAAATGGCAACTGCACAAAAGGCTTTGAAGTTGGATCGAAACATTCAGTTTCAAACTCGTGCGCATGGTTATTACAGGACTAAGAAGATGAGCCTCAAAATTCTGCCTGAGGCGCCAATAGTAGAACGACACAAATGCAGGCTGAATGAAAAACGTGGAAGAGACAAAATGGTACAGAGTGATCTTGGCGAACCTACACAGTAAAGAAAAAATAATGCCTTTATACATCAAAACTTCAGTGGTTTCACTCTTCCCGTGGCACTCTCGTGAGGAGGTACGAAACACAGGCCACAAAAGTGCTGGAGGAAAGTAAATGGTGCCAGTTAGCTAACAAGTTTCTGGCGTCTTTATCTCTTATTGCTCTTTATCAGCACGTGGCGCTAACGAGACGACATACCCCCAAAAGTCCCAAAATAATCTAGAAAAGGACCACCTCTGCAACATACCGGGGACCCTGCCCTCTGTGCTAAGAACTACGCGCGGGAACTTTGTCTGTTTGCCCAACCTAAAACTTCAACATCGGCTTAAAGTTTTGCTTCTATCCAAGGTCGGAACTCGAACAGAATGGCCCAGTTTGTAAGGGAATGATGGAAGTAACTGGGTAAAAAATAGGCAGCCAAAAAGGCCGAAGAGAAAGAATCGGGAGGGAAGCTGGGACCCGTAAGGCTTCCTCACTGACCAGCCAAAGGTAGTTGTCGCATCGGGCAGAGTTCACGTTCTTTCTTGTCGTAAATGAACAGTGTAACAGCACGTGAAAACTGTATTTATCGGGCGATTCTCAAGAGAAGCTAGGGTGAGCTAGTGCAACTATTATGATTTTTTTTTCTCAAGTAAAGGAGGCGAGCGAGTGTGTATAAACGATTAATTAAGTAGAGTCGCTATGATCGCGGCATAATTGAAGGCGCTCTTGCAGACTACCGCGCAAACTCTTTCCCAGTAGTCTCACTGACTTTGTCGCCCAGATCTATAAGAGGTATAGTGTTCGCCCTGTTCGTTGGTCTCATGAAGATTACTTTAAAAAATCAAAGCCTCTTGGGAAAAAGATGTTTAAAACAAGAATCTTTCTTCCCAGCAATCGGAGCCAAAACCAAGGTCTAAAATCCACTCTCCTAAAGTCCAAAGTCCAAACTTCCAAAGTACAAAGCAAAGGGCACTTGAGCTCGCCAAAGTTCAAAGCCAACGACTAGCCTGCTTAGAGAATGCATTTCATCATCATCATCGCTAAGCATGTACTGCCAACTATATTGTGCGCATTACTAGATGTCCGTTAGGTGTGAAAACACATCCGATTATTATGCTATGTGGTGTAAAATTGATTTACCCTTTGTGAAACCCGTTTTGTACTGTTGGTTTTCCCGCAGTGTGTTTAAAGTTGGCTTTCCTGCAGTGTATTTTACTTGGACGTCAGCGCCATAAGAGAGGCATGGAAAGCTTAGCCTTACAAGGAATACTTTTAAAACAAATTATTTTTAGTGCAGAATAAAAAGAACAGTATTTTTGGAAGCGCCTGACATCCCAGCTGCAGAAAAGTTTCTGCGGCACGCACTTTACGCTGGTTCTACGCCTCTCGGTTGCATTTACTATGTAAATAGCTATCCGCAGCCTCAGTGTCATAGCAAACTTCACGTCTCATTTCAAGACCCGGGTACTTTCTACGGCACCGTGTTTTTTTTTTTTTGCCGGCTCTAGCTGAGCGCCCCTCTTCCTTCTATGCGCGAGTGAACACGCCCGTCTCATTTACGTCCCCCCCCCCCCCCCCTAGAAAAGCTTCGTCTACGCCTTCTTCCATTTGCTTTCTCAGCGCAAGCGGTCTGCATACACGATGCGCCGACTCAACTGCACCGAGAAAACCCTATAAACGCCTCGGGTATCAGGCGAGCTTATGCGGAGGCTGGATCAGAGTCGCTCTTCTGATGTCAGCTAATAGCTGCAGTAGCGTAAAGAATAAGCAATACCTACACGGTAGCCTTTCGACAGTGGCACAAGGATAACACGGATGACGTTACATACGTTGCTCTCCGATGGGGTCGTTGTTAGTTCCTTCTGGGAGTATATGTAGCGTCCAAACATCGTTTGTGTTAAATATTCATGTAAGCCTTTAAATGCTTCCGATACCGTTCATATCCTCCAATCGGCGCGGCTACGTTTTAGAGCCTTATGTGCACTTCACGTCGAGTTACATAAACAACAAAACCTCAGTTTGCTTTCTTAGGATATCTTTTTCTTCTTACACGCAGTCAGTGTAACTTCTAACACCGGAATTTCGGGTCGGCAAAACTAAGAAAGCATAGAACTCTTTCAGGGCCACGTTACTGTGACTTTCGCAATAGAATCAATGATAAATACTTTACCTGATTTTCTTCGCAGCCTGCTCTACTGAGTCAAAATTAAGTGGGAGCTACGGCAGACGGAAACATGAATAAGATTCTCATTCTCTTTTTATTAATTCTATCGTCCCCTAGAAGAAAAAAGGGGGCGTTGCAGACGATTTCTCCTAATTCGCGCACCTTTAACTTCGGGACTTCGCATGAACGATCAGTTCAAGCCAAGTTGCTGCTTCTGGGACATCTCGAGCTGCCCCACGACGTTCTAGCTCTTTACTTGGACCGACGGGTGGCAAAGCCCCGTCAGGTATATTTTCTTTTCCCTTTAGCTATGGTCGTTTGTATGCAATGCTAAAAATGTATGCCGCACAATGAAGTTCTTGACACATTTCAAGAGCGAAGCACGCCTTGAGCTGATTAGAATGCAAAATGGGCTAGAACAATTGTTTGGGGTGAGTTGCTCCCAGAGGTTGCTCCTTATTAAGAAGTTGACGGCTGACAGAATACCTAAAGAATTACAATTCCACACTTTTTTTTTCTCTCCAGCAATGACTGAAATACGTCTTTTTCGGCATTTCTTGTCTAATTTGCGGCCGTTTTAGAGTTGACGGTTGAACGTGTAAACTGCTGATAAAGATAGGGGAGGGTGAGACACCAAAAGGCAGGCTTCTCGCGTGGCTATCTTTTGGTCCCGCAAATTTCTCTGAGTACCTCCAACAAAGCAAAAAACCTGAATAAATTGGCGACATGGAATATATATTGTATGCAAATCGAAATAGCAGAGTTGGGGAAAAACGGAGTCCGAGCAGATTGCACGCTAAACGACCCAAGATAGGCTTAGCGGGAAGGCGAGTTATTAGAGTAAAAATGCTATTCTGTTAATAAAGATCACGAGAGGGGTAGAGAGCATTGTTGCTTCTATCAGTGCTTAAAGATTAGACGTTGCTGCAACCGAAGTGGTGCAATGGTAACCTAAGTGGGGCAGAAACTAAGAGGATCACTAAAAGGGTTCAACTTAAATTGAGGACGAGTCAGCGAGCAATGAAACGGAAAATGCTAGGTGTAAAATTAAGGGACAAGAAGAGACCGACCGGAATGGATCAGGGAATAAACGCGTGTTAATGGCTTATTAGTAGAAATTGAGAAGAAATCGGGGGCATGTAATGCGAAGGCATGATAACCGTTGGTCACTAAGTCTAACAGTTTGGAGCCCTGGAGAAGGAAAGCGTGGCAGGGGGTGGCAGAAAGTTAGATGGGCAGATGAGATCAAGAAGTTTCCTGGAAAAAATTGGTCGCAGTTAGCACAGGACCGGGATAATAAGAGATCTATTGGAGAGGCGCCTATTTGCCCTGCAGGGGGGGTAGATAGGCTGATGATGACGATCGACGATGATGATGAAGAAGAAGAAGAAGTGGTGCAATGATTCATTTTTTTGTTATTCCAGCACTCGAGGTCACCGTCTACAGAAGCCAAGCCACCACTGACTGGGTCGTTGTATTGCTCCATTTAAGTCTACAAGCTGGGTTTGCTGGCTTCAGTTGACTGCATTCCCGCAGTAAGAAAAAGTTACCAAGACCAGAGAACGCAGGATACTCGATCGTTTTACGGGTAGTATAATGGAGGTATCAAAGCAGAGTTTATACTCTTAACCTCATTTTAGGGAGAACGGTTCGGATTACCAGAGCGTCAAAGTTGTCGCGCACAGTCTTCAAGGCGGACACTACGTGGTCAGGCAACTACTCTGGATTTTTTTTTTTGCAAGAACCTCTACCTCAGCTCCCGTAACGGCCTCCGCTATCCTATTCTATGCATAAGTGTGTGCTGCCAAGGCGACCTACAAATTCTGATCCCAGCACCAGATAATGTGATAGAGCTTGCCCAGAGCCTCACAGAAGCAGCAGTGCTTGAGATGTATGGTTGGATGTCGGAAAATGGGCTTTTGCTGTGTGAGGATGGGTGCGTGCACATGTATACCTCGAAGGCTTAGCTCTCTTTCTTAGAGGTTCATGGAACTAGTAAACAGACGCACATACATAAACATATACTCACATCCGGTGTGGATGTTGAACACACACCTTCTTAAGAGCAAAAATATGCAGCGAGCACTCGGTTATCCACACTTATTCCTCTGCGATGTATGATTCCCTGGTTCACAGCTAACAAGCTAGCAACCGACTGCTGTTATTTATTAAACAAGCGGATATCTTGTGTATCTCAGTTAAGAATTTTTTTAGGATGAGTCAGTCAGTCAAAGATTTTCCGGTGATGTCAACGTACTGACGCCGATTATCTTGTTAGTGCAGTGAATTTAACATCTAGATGCTGCTGCTTCGCAGAAAATGAAACTTGAGCTTCCATTCTGAACATTTATAGCTTGCTACAGCCTGCTACTGTTGCGCTCCGACCACTTCGTCGCTGTTTCCTTTTTTCGCCCTCGCAGCATTGACAGGCCTTCTTTTATGACAGAACTTTTGTTTTATGTGAAGTCTTCTTGCACCAACATTGTACAGCAACTGCTAGTGAAACTTTGTGACCCTTTGTATTTTTGAGATCACGTCGCTGGTTGCGGTGAGCTAGTCAGTTTACTTGGCTGGGTTAGGTAACCTAATGTGCTGCTTTATTTAATGCCCAAGCCGAAATTTGTGCAGCCATCCTTTGGGGGTTCGAGAAGGAAGTAAACACCAAAAAAGCTCGCCCAACTTGTAGGGAGAGATGAAGACACGAAATATAAAAAAAATCAGCTTGCTGCCAAAGCCTTTTCTCAATGTTTGCATGAAAAGTTTTGTTCTTCCGTGCGGGCGCGAAAAGAATAGTTAAGTTACGTTCAACCCCACGCAGTCTTCTTTATTCTTCGAAAACTGCCGACTGCAGACTTCGTCGTGTGACTGGACGAATAGATGGATGGAGTTAATGGTGGGTGAACTTCTTTTTCCCGCCTTCTGCGGGACAAGTTAACTTTTTCTGCCTTCTGCACAATTGCTTATTTTAAAATATATTCAACCCCTGCTTTCAAAATAAACTTTTGAGGCATACTTTTTTGTTTTTTTAGGAGAAGCTAGCTTTTTGTAACTGAAGTGTGCCGGTGCTACAATTTCTCTTTCTTGTCTTTATTAACAGCCGCTTTAATATCTAAGAAAAACGGCGTTTCGTTTTCTGCTTTAATTCTTATACATACTAAATGCGCATAACTTCAAGTTTCTTGAACTGTGCTGATGTCAGCATTTTTTAATGTGACGATAAATGCTGGGGGTGTAGGCTGGGGGTGTAGCTCTTGGATGTAGGCAGTTAGGAAACTCCGCCTCAAAAAACGGCCCGCCCCTGGACCATCCCCTGCTTTGGATGGTACGTACGGTGACGCCCCCACGGCCATCGCACGCCACTAATAAAAAAACTTTTTTCAAACTGACAATTTAACGGCTAACTTTATTTGAAAGGTGCATCATTTTTTATTTCGGTACTTCCCTAAGTTATTCATTGCTTTCTAAACTGTGGTTTCTGGTTGTGATGGTTTCTTCGTCTGCTGAACTGCCTCGAGCGATTGGCGCTTCTGCGGGCACTGCAGCGCAAAATAGGTTCGATTTGAAGTACTTAATTTGCTGTTGTCACTCGTCCTACATCACACTGTATGCCAAAAATAATTGCAGGTTCCAAGAACTGGCCCAGTTATTGACTCTACTGAGAACGACCAGCATTAATTTGTTTATTTTCTCTTACCCTCCCTCCCCGTTCCTTTCCCCCATCGTGACCAGTGGTCATCCTTTTCTATTAAAGGTTGTCTCTCTCTCTCCAGTAGCTGATCCAGTGGCTTTTTCAAACTTTTTTTTTGCCGCCGGAAGACCGCAGATGACGCGTAGCAGACGAAAATGCGCAAGAGACAGCGCATCTTGCTGACCACCCTGTGGCATTTTTAGATGCGACGCATCTCTTGCTCTGAGGCATGTCCCTCCTGCGTCGGCGTCGGCGGCGTCCGCATGCCACCTGCGCATGCGCGAATCTCCTCCGCTCATCTCTCTGACAGCTGTGCGCAACACTCTCACTCCGTCTCATTATCATAAACAACAGCTGCGTGCGCGTGCTTCGCTCGCTTCGTTCCGCTCCCGTCACGCAAGTACGCGCATGCGCGACTCTCCTCCGCTGTCTCCTCTCCTTCAGGCGCTGTGAATATAAAGCGGGTAGCGCGCTGCGGCGGTTCAGTCAGCGCTCGCTCTCGTTCGACTTCGCGTCACTTTGCTTGACGACTGCGTGCTTGACTTGATTCTTCCGATGAAGACGTGATGGAAGCGACAGTCCCTTCAGCGAGTGGTGTGACACAATCCAATACCAGCGTCACTCCAAACGAACCCCCCGATGCGTCGCATCACACCAGGGTTCCCTCGCGGGAAGATGGGCGTAATTTTTTACTATTCTTGTTTCGAATGCATATAAAACACTTACGTGATTGAACACCTTCTTCGGCACAACAACATTTACATCAAAGCCCAAATATCATTTTTCGCCCACGTAGTCGAGCCGCGAACCACGTTGTGTAGTTTATTTTCTCACCATCAGATGGCGGCACTGTACGAAAAAAATCTGAAACAGTGGACCACTCTTAGGGCCACTTTCTGATGCATGGGGCCTATAAGGAGTTTAGCAACTCCTATGTCAAGGAACTCTAGGCATTACTATTGCGACGTGTCACGTTCGGTACTTGACACCACCCCTCACCACTTTGCTTTCTTTCGGCTGTGTTCTCTTCCCGGTACAGCGCAACCTTCCAAATTAGACGTTCCCTGCGCGAGCCTCAGTTTTCCGCTGTTTTCTCGGACTCTCCCAAAACCCATGGCTGGGGCGATGCGTTTTTCCAAGGGCTGCACAGACTTTTTGCGCTGGCTTTTTACTAAAACGTTTTGTAGTGTATACAATATCAACTTATTCTGTTTCGTACGTTAACCGCAGCAGACAGTGCTTATCAAACACCCTACTTGGCTACGATTGTTCACCTCTATTTAAGCCCCGCAATTTAGGCCCCGCCACAATAACGCTCCTTCTATCGAACATACTACCCTCTCACCTGCCCCATAAATACACTTCCCGTCCACGTTTTGCTGACAATTCTAGTTTTTTTTTACATCTCGATGTTTCAGTTTTCAATGAGTGATACTTGTTCTCCTGAAAGTCTGGTCTGCCTTAAAACCTGTTTTCCCACACAATATTTCCTTTAAGTGGCCCACGCCCTTCTTGACCATATCGGTTCTGAACCCTCGAATACCTTACGTGGACTGTAAGACGCAATGCCTGTGTCTTTTCTTTCTTTGTTTGTTTTTTTTTTTTTGCTTTCCGATCTAGCACATGCCTACACCTGCGGAACCATCTCCAGAATACGAATTAGGTTTCGACCCGGCTTCAGAACAGCCCAGCTTCCCACTTTTGCCCCAAACTTATATTACAGTGCCAGCCGATTTCCAAATTGGGCGTGGCAAAGTCGATCGGCATAAACAATTTGATTTCAAATCCGGCGGGTGTCGACTTCCTGAGTGTTTTACCTGGCCCGTTCGCTTTCATCTATCGCTTTCATTTTACGGGGACGAAAGGGGAGGGTGTGGGGCAAGAGTTAGAAGTATTCAAACTGAAGTTAAAACAAATCAATAAGTGTTTCGCTTTTTTCGCTTTGACATTCTTTAATTGTTTCATCAAATGCCTTCCATTACGGTCCCGGCTCTTTAAAAGAGCCATGAAAACAAAATACAAGTTTGTTTTATTCGAAAGATTTCCTCTTTTTGTAGTGTCCCCAGCGCTTGTCCGGATACAAACGATGTCTTATTTACTGAGAAATTAATCAAATTACGTTAAAATTTTTATTTTCCCTCTAAATCGTGTGTTTTGGTCGTTTGCAATGATATCACAGGAACCGACCGCTCTGCAGCCGATTGGGAAGCTTTGTTTACCGTTAGTGAACATAGATGGCGTCACCATACCGTGGCAAGCCGTTTTCTGCCTCTGGTTTGTTTTTGGCCGTATTAAAACCTGGCTTGTTTTTGTTCAGGGAGAAAATAATTGTTTCGTAAAACAGAGTGCTCGCTCGACAAATATGGTCACGTAATACACATCTTTGGCTTGCGTCAATAGGCAAGTTTCGTCTCAAACTACCCCAAAGCCCCGCAGTCCTGTGTAGCTAAACCAAGAGTAGTTCGTGCAGTACCAACAGCAGGACGCATCGGTACTTCTATGTTTACGTGTGCTTTCGTAACTTCCAGTGTCGGTCCCACCATTCTTACTGCTTTAAAAAGGATGTGGCCTAAATATAACCTAAATATAAGCACAAATTGCCCGCTCGGCAAGCTTATAATATCTGCCTAATTTGCGTTTGCTTTTGCCGGCCTGCGCCAAACGCAGAGCTGGCTGGTATGACATCATAGGTCCTGTTGCGGGAAATGGGCGAGTGGGTCGCATGGCCTTTCTTTTTTTTTCCAAATTATAAAGCTTATTTGAGCGAAGTTTGCGTTAAAAGTGGTGTCAGTATGATTCTAACGAGGCAATCTTTTGAATGAACCAAACTTTTGTTCTGTCTTCATGGCTCCTTTAACATCACAGCGGGCTACGCATAATCAACTGACGCTATATGGGTCCCCTACTATTTACGGTATGTGGGAAAGTATACGAAAAGACTAAGAAATTCATCGTACACTCTTGCTTCAATCATCGTCTCTAGCTTGAGCTCTGCACACACGCACGTCACGTCCTAACTGCCGTTTCGAATGCTAGCTAAACAATAGCCATCATCATTACATAGAAATTGTGCTCCGGCGTAATACCAAATTCAAAACACCCACTAAGCTATACTACGATTATTTAACGCACTTTTCTATATACAACCATCAGGCACAGCTTAACAAAAACACGTTGTTAATTAGAGAAGAACGAGTCATGGCTTACATAATAGTACCTCTGAGAGAAATGAGAAAAATGGTCATTTTCAATTCATCAAATATTCATTGATTTTAGTTTTGAGAGGGATCTATAGAGGATGTATACACATAGATGTATCTATAGTGCTTGGCTGTTCATCTGAAGTTGAAGAGTTTTTAATTTTTTTATAGAGGCGGTAGTCAGTGCGTCTTTATAAAATACAGTATTCTCGTTTTTTGTTTGTATCCCATTGGTTCAGGCAAGAAAGTAGGCTTTCATGGTTTTGTGGACCCTGCCGTTGCGACCTATCATGTCGGAAAGCGAAGGTAAGCTTTACCATACCAAGGGATCCTAAAAGCGAAGGGGCAGTAGCTTCCAGCACCCGCAGAAGCAGTAACTGCGCTGAAGGCCGGCTTCCCTCTGATACCCGCAGGAAAGCCAACGTGTGCCAAAGCTCCAGAGGAGGCAAGGCAGTGCTGCAATCGAGACCATCCGCTCTACATCGGGTGCCCTACGCTATCGCGCACAAATCGTGGCCCCAGCACAGGTCTTTCAAGCAATTGTATTTAGGGGTCTGTCTGTAATCACTTTAGTATTCCGCGCCGTAGAAACGTTGTCACGGTACTCCGATCGTGATTTTTCTTCTTTCTGGTTAATTGATGTATTTTCCTCGGGTGCTTTCCACGTACAGTGTTCACTCTACCAAGTCTTTTTTGATCAGTAGGTAAAACCAGGTCGGCCAAACTCGAAACCTCGAAACACTGCCAAAAAATGTAAAAAATGCCGGATGTCAGATGTGTGTGTAATCATTCTTTCTTTAGCGTTACATTTCTGTGCATGCTTACATGCTGTATTGTTCCGTTGCGGTGGGATGACAATGACACAAACAATAGATGAGGACGTCACGAGACAATAGTTAATACTATGAGCAATGCATATATCTAGCACTTGATCGCGGCTGTCTTTGTCATCTTTTTCTATGTTTATTGTTCGTGCGCTGAAGCTGCAAATTACGTATATCTACATCGTCGCTCCTCATCCGTGAACTCTTATCTCGTAAAAGAGATATCACATAACCATACACACACAAGAAACCAATGCACTCGCTTGCTCTTGCTGGGAATTGGGCAAGGCTGCGAAAATTGGCCACAAGATGCGAGTGATGAAGACAGCTCAATATCTGCTTTAATCTCATTGGCTCCGTAAAATGTTCATCCCTCCTACGCCATGTTGTCGCCAATGAATTGACGGCGCGATATGCTGAGACCAAGAACAGAAATGGGGTTACTACAGATTCGCGAAAAACGTCCCGTGCTGTGATGCTTGCGAAATGCATTCGCACGTTGGTCTCTGCTTGTCATATAGTGTACTGTATCTTGCTGTTTCGGCCTTTGGGTGTTCGTCGTTCCTATTGCTCGTTTTCTCAGCACAAACTGTGGCCACTTCGGACACCAAGAGCGGCCTCTTAACAGGCTCAATCATTCCCTTTTGTTGGCGCGGCCCTTTGAGTTCTCCCGAGTGACCACTAGTGAAGGAAGGCTTCGCCCACAGGGATACCACGATGCGGTTAGGTTCAATGCGCTAAGACGCAAACTGCACTCGTTCTTACGGTCCGCCTCCTGTGCCACGGCGGAAATGGCTGCCCGATTGCCTCTCGCTCCAGTGGTCTCGAGAGTCGACCGAAAGATGCCGAGCAGTGGGCTGAGCGGGCCGCCTTCTGGGAAAGAAGCTTAGATTCCACGAAGGCCCTAACCAAGCTGTAGAAAGCTACACTGCCTAGTGGCCTGAACGAGGGCGCAAAAGGAAAGCTGCAGCAGCGGACGGTGCCTGGACCTGAATAGCTTGAAGTAGAGAAGGGGGTTATCCTTCTGGCAATTTGACCAGAGGGGGAAACCAAGGCAATATAAAAAAAAATAAGAAGGCAGACCTGTGGGCTCGGGGCTCGCAGAAGCAGCAGCTGGTACTACGACCACAGCGCAATTTCGGCCGCCTTAGCTCGGCACAAAGTGCATTGGAGCTTGACTTCTTCGACTTGCGGTGGTGTAGTAATTTGCATTGCGCGCTTTTTTTCGTGTTGTTTATTTACCTTCTCTATTGTATCGCTTTCGCACTTTTTTGTTCCTCTATTCACCCGTGTGGTACGAATCACTTTAATAGGTTTTTTCATGGGCGTTCTCCGGACCTACCCTTGCCTTAGGTTTTGCCTGTACGCTTCCGGACTGGCGTATTTTTTCTAGCCTGCTGTTAAATAAAAGCCGTTCATATGTTTTCAAGACATACACTTTACATAACTCGGTACACACTCCTTGCATACTCTTTACATAACTCTTTACATGACTCTTTACATGACTCTTTACATACTCAGTGAACTAAACTTGAGTAAGAGGTTTTACTTTACGGGAAGAATTTCCTCTCATTTATGAATAAAGTATTTTGTGATTACGCGTTGTTCTGTTATGTTTTTGGCGTATGCGTAGTCCTCCTTGTCTCCCGTATACTTCTCACTTTGTTTCAAGCCAATAACAACGTAACGTGCATCGAAGTGTCTGTCCAAGCTCTTAATTTTGTAGCGGCGATGCTTTAAAGGGGGCTGTGATGTTTTAAACTTCATCTTCGGAATTTTTCTTGAACTTCGTATTCGTAAGGTATACGCACCGGACGAGACACCCGAAAAACGATATATTAAAGGGCAGTGCTGAAGAGAACAGCAACGACAAACAAAATCATTTGCGTAAACTGGAGAGTTGAAAGGGCAGTACTAATGGAGCAGAAGTACTTCATTTCCAGATCTTCATTTCAATGTGTAAAACGTAAGATGACGGGGCGGATACACGGCGAAAGAATGCAGTGTGTGGCAACAAACAGGTTCGATCTTCTGGCATTCGTGATTAGTTACAGAATGGTAAACCACACATAAATCATGCCAAATCTCTGCTGGGTTAACATGAAATGGACTACTGTTGATTTGACAACGGTTAATCCGAAGTTTCGCTTCATTCGACCACACCAACAAGTTCTGGAAAGCCCATTCTGCACACTTAAAGCACATAACCCTCTTAGCCTTATTTTTTATAAAGGGAAGTCCACCACATCACTTCATTTCAACATGAAATGAACGGTCGAGTATGTTCTTTTGTTCAGGCACCATGCACATATAGCTGGATACAGAGAGCAACCAATATCTTTGGAATCTATGGGATTCGAAAGATATTACAACCACTTGACTTTGTAAAGCCCAGAAATTTTAGGTTTGCGTGCCTGACCCTCCTTCCGGCCTTGCAGCGTTTCATTTAAATGGGACTTTGAAGAAGAGTTTAAACATATCCGCGATTTTCGCAGTATGCCAGGTGATCAACGTTTGAAGATTCAGAATCAAAGTTCGACAGTCCGTTTCCACGAATGAGGTTCATTTAAAACTGGTATATCCTTCATCATTCTGTAGTTGTCCGCTCGTGAAAATTCGACCAAATTTCTGTTTCACGCTAAAAGAGGAGTCAACTGCACCAATCTGTTTCAGCTGTAAGTACGGCTTTACCTTACATCTATCGGAGTTTTTTGTTGCTGTTGTTGTTGTTGTTGGGGCACTAACCGAAAAGGTTTATCTGTAACCATGTTGACTTAATTTTGTACGATGCCACTTAGAACGAATCATGACGGTCCACAAGAAGAAACAAGCAGAAAAAAAAAACATCCCGCCCTTGTCTTTAACCGCAAGCGGATTTTATGAACAACCTTTCGGGCAACACAGACATAATAATGACTGCTTTGTGTTTGGTTAGACCTTGCAGGGGGCAAAGGAATAGCCTTCATCACTTTGAGCGTGCTCCCGCCAATTTTATCGTGTGCCGATATTTTAAGATGCAATGCACATTTCCCCGCTGAGTGAATGGCCAGCACTGCGTTGTCGAGTTGCGTTCGTGAAGCCTTCCGTAAAGTGAACGCATGGCTGCGTTGTGTTTACTGCACGGCTCCTGTAGAACAACGAGCAACTAAAAGTAAAACCCTTAGCTGTAGCTTGAACGCGAATATTCGTGAGAGAACTGTACGGCTGAGCGCTACAATATTCTGGCTTAAACAGTGCTTTAATGTAAGAGCTTGAATATCTTATATTGCCACCGTCCCACCACTCGCTACCCTCCCTCCGCCTCCCTATATGCAAGGACTTGCGCGTTTTTCGACATAAGCAGACCGAAGCAGCGTCAGCATCTGCACTCGAATACGTGCATTATACGCTTATGGCGCATCTCGTAATGTGCGCAAGGTGACCCCTAACGACTGCGCTCAAGCACTCGGGAAGCACTGGGAGCGAGCCGAGTGTTAAATTGTCGCGGCAAAAATCTGGCGGTGTTCTGGCAGCGGGAAAGTAGCGAACGTGCTGCAAAAAAAAGTAAAAATAAATAAAGACTGTGTGTGAGGTATGGAGCGAAACTGTGCTCAACGGTCGCCGGCCCGCTAAAGGCCGGGCACTCCGAATAGGCGATATCTTGTGAATGTAGTAAACACGCAAGGTAGGCGCCTCTGCGCAAGTGTAGAATAAGACCCAGAGTAGATTTGGACATCGCAAAATCGAAATGTGGTCAATGCTCCAACACAGGAATGACAATATAAAACAATAAAATTGCCCACCTAGTGCTACCCTACGCCGATAAGCATCTCGGTACATTCTTAAAACTGATTTCCGGACTTCAGTCCTATAATTTCCGGTCGTAGTTGTACGCTCGAGACAAAATCCCCAATAAACTACTGCAAACCCTCGATCATGCTGTTTTGTAAAATCTCCTAGACTACATCAATAAGTGCTGGTTGGCGGGTTCATTGCACCCGCAGTGAAAACACGCAGACATAACTTTGATCCCCAAACCTGGCAAGCCTTATCTCCAAGAATCTAAGACCTATTTCTCTGACTTTATGTGTCGGTAAACTGTTTGAACACATGGTTCACAATCGGCTCTTTCCCCACATTGAAGACAACGGCTACTTCCTCGACAAGATGTACGACTTCCGCCCACATCTATCAACCCATGATATACTGCTGCAGCTTAAGGAGTAAGTAGTGCAGAACCTTAATAACCACAGTAAGAGATCTATCTTGGCCCTCGGCATCAAGGGGGCATTCGACAACGTTTCGCACCAAGCCATTCTTCAAGTCCTCGCATCTACAAACTGTGGCGAGCGCACATTCCAATACTTCGCTTCATTTCTCACCAAGCGCACAGCAACAGTGGGCATCCAACACCTTAGATCTGACGCATTTCAAACCACACCAAAGGGTACTCCGCAGGGGTCGGTAGTATCCCTAATACTCTTAAAAGTCACCATGAAGGACCCTACTAAAAGCCATCCCGAACCTAGGCAACGCTATATACCCGGACGACCTAACGCTCTGGGTCTCCAACGGATCTACGTGCGACCAGCAAGGCGCACTTCAAAAAGCCATTGAGGTGACCAAACAATATCTGCGACCGGAGGACGAGAGTGTGCTCCCGAAAAATGTGCCTTTTCAACCGTGTGCAAAAGAACATATAAGAAACGTCCAGACCCTATAACAGATCCAGAACTTACCATTAATTACCAACCCGTCCGCAATGTCCCACACCTACGCATCCTAGGCCTCACCATACCAAAAGATGGCTCAGGCGCCCAGACTATCTTTCCCTTTCAACGGACTCTCAACCAACTCACGAACGTAATCCCCAGGGTCTCCCATCAGCGATTTGGGTTGTTAAAACTGATCCCCATCGTTTACGCCCTCCTCACTAGCCGGATTACGTACGGCACACTGTACTTGGCCCTTAAACCCGCGGAGAAGAAAAACTAAACATTTCCATACGCCAATTTTACAAGGCCGCCCTTTGACTACCTCCAAAAACAGCAACAAGAAAACTTCTACAGCTCGGAATCCATAATACATGGGAGGAACTGACACAAGCTAATCGCATCTTCCAACTCAATCGACTGAAGCTCACGCCAACTGTCAGGGCTATACTTACACGGCTCGGCTACACGCCTCCCAATAGGTCTATCAACAATCTATCAACAATAGGTCTATCATGCTCCGCAGAAAAAACAGAACTGCTAACAGTAGCCAACAGACGGTGGAAACATCCTCCCATTACCTTAACCCTGCACGGCAACAATATTCCAACTCCATCCACTATCAAAGTACTGGGACACTACTTCCAAAAAGATGGAGGGGGACAAGCCACAACCAACCAGATACTAAAGCAAGGGGAGCAGGTTCTTCAACTTATGAAGCGGATCTCCAACAAGAAAAGGGGACTTAAGGAGGATGACCTACTGAGACTGCACGAGGCCCTCGTCATATCGCGAATAAGATACGCAGCCCCATACACCAATTTTACCAGGACACAGCTTAAAAAAATAGACACCCTAATCCGCAAAGCCGTCAAGATATCGTTAGGTCTCCCTATGTGCGAGCAACACAGTCCTTGACAAAATGGGGACAACAGTGACCGTGGACGAAATAGTCGCTGTTCACAAACACAACCAATTGGCAAGAATGAACCAAACCACAGCCGGTCGACAACTCCTGAAGTCTCTAGGATACAGGGTCAGCCAAGCGGCCCCTCCTATTGCCAAAATACACCCACGAGACTGGCAAAAAATCAAGGTGGCCCCCATACCGAATAATATGGATCCAATCCGGCACACAGAAAGAAGATCCATTAGAGCAAATTACTTTAATAAGAAACCGAAGAGGGAGCTGGACCAAATGCACGCCTACACAGACGCGGCAGGAGCCAACAACACATGGACAGTAGCATATTGGAACATACTCAACCGAACTTACACTCAGAGCAACATGCACTTCCAGAAGGCAGAAGAAGCAGAGATCTACGCAATTGGAAAAGCGATATCTCACCTCAGTCAACCAACCCGTCCCCTAAATATATACACAGATAGCAAGAAAGCCTGCCGAATTATAGCATCCGGACACACCCCCCAAATCGCGGCACATCTATTTCGATATATTCAGGGCACTGTGAAGATATATTGGATTCCGGGTCACGCTGGCGTACTGGGTAATGAGAAAGCACATGAACTCGCCCGAGAAGCGCACTACCGGGCTCCCAGGAACGGCGGCGAAACTCCCGGTGAAACCGAATCAAGCCCACGACAGCTTCACCTGAAAGACTACAGGAGAGCCAGGAAGCAGTTACCGCAGCCGCACCCACACCTAGAAAGACACCAGCAGACTACATTCAGACAAGCACAAGCCGGTACACTACACACACCTGCTAGACTACACCTCATGCAAAGTAGAAAGACAGATACACCCCCATTATGCCACACCTGTAATGTGATCGCCAACCAACAACACATATTATGGGAGTGCCCCATTTATGCACACATTAGACGACACTACACTATAGAGTGGCTGGCCACCCAGAAGACCAAGGACGAGCAACGTGGCCTGGTGGACTTCATCGAGAAGGCCATCAGTGGGAGCCTGGACGGAGGCACCCAGACTCCATGAAGCTCTCCGACAGAGACATTTCCCCTCTTTTGGTTAAAAAATAAAATTCTCTCTCTCTCTCTCTCTCTCTCTCTCCCAAAATGCGAACAGCGGCAACGCATCACTCTAGCCACTCTACAGTACATCAAAGTCACTCCCATTCCAAGACATATGCACCCCATCTATAACAAGGCACGCCGAGAAACCAGGATTCGAGCCATTAACAAACGCTCCCCCAACTCTCCCTGTACTCGTTACACGGATGTATCTCCGTACCGCCAAAAACCCGCCCATGCCGTGACTGTCACCGGCACAAACGGTGCAGAACTGACGGCCGCTACAGTTCCCACGACATCTATTGAGGCAGCAGAAGAACTTGCCGTCGCTGTAGCCGCCACCCCTAGAAACGAATACCTTACTACAATGACAGACTAACAAGCCGCCTGCCGCAACTTCCTACGAGGTCGCATAACTACCATGGCATTAAAAAGTCTGCAAAGGGTGCGGCAGCTCCCAGAAATGCACATCATCTGGACCCCCGGACACGAGTCCTTCGAGGGGAACGAGGCAGCACACGCCGCTGCCCGCCTTCATACCCACCGCGCCGTTTATCAAGAAGGCGAAGTCACGCAGCCCCTTCGCTCTCCCAAGCCCACTACTCTTAATTTATACGCGGACATCCTCGCCCATTACCACCACGAATTACGACACTTCCCGCCACCACATCCCCATTTATCCAGAGCAGAGGCGACTGCCTTTCGCCGACTTCAGACAAATTCCTACCCTCACCCTACTATCCTCCATGCCATGTACGCCACGCTCTACGCTACGCGTAAGTTTTGTCCCCAACCTGGCACCCTGTACCACATGGTATGGGAGTGTCAGAAAACCCCATCACTTACCCCAAATCCTCACTCAACGCACAAGCAGTGGGCGGGCCAGCTGGACAGCTCCGACCTCTCAGTACACCGTAGCCTGATAGAGAGGGCTAGGGCAGACAGCGCGGACCAGGGCTTTATAGGACTAGAGGAGGCCCCCACCGGGCGGGCGCCCAACCATCAGCGCCTGAAGCTCGTCTAAATAAAGTTCACTCACTCACTCACTCACTCACTCACTCACTCACTCACTCACTCACTCACTCACTCACTCACTCACTCACTCACTCACTCACTCACTCACTCACTCACTCACTCACTCACTCACTCACTCACTCACTCACTCACTCACTCACTCACTCACTCACTCACTCACTCACTCACTCACTCACTCACTCACTCACTCACTCACTCACTCACTCACTCACTCACTCACTCCGTCGTAGTAATTGTTCAATGCTTCAATAGTTATATATAATAAAAGAGTCTATAAATATTTCTGTTCTTGTAGTCACAGGCATAATTTAGTCGGGACCACTGTGTCTCACCGGATGTGATGACCTTTTGTGGATGTAGCATCCTGGACGCCACCGCTTATTGCCAAATCACCAGAGCCCGTAGCTAGCACACTAAACCCACACGTACTACGAGAAGAAAAGATTCAACGCCAGGGTGAGACGTCGGCAACTGCTTTGCGAATTTTTTTTTATGTACAGGTTTCGGGGTACGCCTGAGTAGCCCACAACAGTGCCCCCACACGTAGCCCATGGTGTCACAGCTGCCGGGCACAAAAACAAATATCCTGCCTCGACCACAGTGACGAGCCGTCTCTTTCTAGCTGGCCAACAGTATTGATCGATTCAGTCTAGACTGTCCTTACTACCCTGACAGCCTGCATACGTGAATTATGCACGGCAAGCTTCCACGCGTGCTGCAGTGCAATGCCAGGTTGGTATGTTTAGCTACTTCTAAAGCATCGGTCCACGCTGGCGCTTCTTAACAACCATGTCTGTTTGGACGATGTGCGAGGGGAATAATACTGATTACCTTTAAAACGACGATTCCTACACTGCACTGCATCTGTAATCTTCCGTGTCTTCCGCGGTCATGTGATGCTGCGGCACGGTGCAGTCCGCACCTGTGCCTTTCGACCTCGGGGCCAGAGGTTGGGCATCATGGTTTCCGATTGCCGAACGAACTGGGATCTGCCGGCTGCGGGAGTTGGAATCATAACAGTTCTTGAATTTGCACATACTCTGGAACCGTAAAGCAGGTTTGCTCTACAGTACGATGCATTTATAATTTGCGTAAAGAATAACGTTAGCTATTTGAGCTTAAGTAGTGCATCACAATAATCTTAAAACCGCAAAAACAATTAGCTTTTATATAAGAAGTGAGTAATCAGAGGCGAACTAAAATGGTTCCCATTACGATCTTCCGGCTGTTACGTAGGATGCCTTCTTTCATTTTTTTTTTTGCTAAAAAACAATGACCAAATCGTGCGATGGGACTCTTCCTCAAGGCTAAGTGCCCGCAGAGACGTTTATTTCTTCTCTCCCTCCACCAGACAATACCGCCTGATGCGCAGACGGTCCCCCTCTCTTTCTCTTCCCCTTTCCATCTCCTTCGTCTTAAACACAGCCCTTGGTGTGCCCGCGTTGTTAGCTAGTAAGTAATTAGGTCGGCACGGATAGGACCTGGCCTGGTTTCGGAGACAGCTGAGCTAATTTGCGTAAATCACAAGCTCGGAGTGAGACATCGTTTGCTTTGACGGAAGCAGAGATCTGGCAATGCTCATCAGCGTTAGGATCGTTACAATTTTATTGCTCCGATGGGCAGGATCTGGGTTAATAACTCCGGCGTGCCTAATGGTGTCCGTGAGCAGCTCCATTCCGAGGAGGTGGTGTGCATGTACTGTGCGACGGGAGCTTCGCGTTAACAGTATTACTGCGGCAAACCAAGGCCTGTCAGCAACAACTCTACGCTCTAGTTTAATCGTGGTTGGTAGTATCCAGTCGTGCAAGGGAAACGCTGGACACGCTGCGTTTATCCTGGGCGACATTACGTAACGGGTGGTGAAATGCGATAGAACCTAAATAATGCGCGGTTTCGCTTTTGATTACACTCTTCTCACTGACTAGGAACGCGTACGAGAAAGATAAGTGGAAACGAGCCTAAGTAGGAGATGAAAGGGACGAAGGTGAACCTAACGAGGCCTATATTCTTCTCTCTTTAGGTGTACCATACAAAAAAAAAATGACCGCGTGTCTGCCCACTTGGCTGCAAATTTTGTTAAAGGACGATATTCTTCTGCACCCCTTCCGAGACCGGTTAGTGCCGAGATTTTATAGTGCTTACTGAATACCGGCTAGCCTATATTCATTAGTTGCTTGATCTTTTTTTCATGATTTCTATGAGCTCTAACAATTTGTCGAACGTAGTTATTGTAGACTAGTTCCTCCCACACTTCATTCCATATTCTGAATGGCTGTCACGATGCGTACTTCCGAGCATGATGGCAGGCAAAGCATGCGGAATTTCTCAACACAAATACGAAACGGTTAACGCAGAATCCACAGTGACATCGAAATTTTCGTCCCACGATCCCTGCTGTCCCCGTTGCTTTTCATCGAAGCAAGCAGATGCCTAAGCCCGTGGTTTGGCACCAAGTCGCGCTACCTGTCTCCTCAAGAGTTCACAAGACGCCTGACTCGGCAGCCGCTCGTTTACAATAAGACCGGCACCTTAGTTTTTCTAATAACATATATCTTAAAGTGTAAGTTGCATCATTCATTGAATAACCACTGCCATCAATAAAGTGTTAATCGGATTTAGGTAGATACTCATAGCATTGAGGATTGTCGCTGCATCAATTTCTTTATAAGTTGGCGGCAATGAAAGACTCGATATGTTTCTTTGTTTGCAGACACGCGCCATTATTCGGTTATTGTCCATGTCTTTATTAGGTGTTTCGCGTAGCAAGACGACATTCCTTCTTGATTGTTGTGGAATTGTGGTTTGTGCGTTGAGTTTAGGTGGGCCTTCCTGTAGCTAAACCTTTGGGCGCAAGAAAGTGAGCCCGATGTCGGTAACACATTTCAGCCTACGTTATACTTCCCCAGGAAAGGGCGGCAGCTGCTGAATCATACTGCTTCTTGGCGGGTCACGCAGGCCCCGCGGTACTTACTACCGGACGGCCGGGTTGACGGCTGTCCCGACCGCGATGATTAACGGTCGCCCGATAACCTCGGACGCGCAGTGCTGCTACCCTAACGACGCGGTGCGTGGACCTATGGAGGTCACAACAGATCGATGACCACCTTCAGGGATAATGTTCACGACCCTCGAGCATCTCTTCTAGAAGCCGAACCCCTGTTGTGACTTCAAACTACTGGCTTCATACAGCGAAAATGAGATGGCTAGGTTTCCGTGCATTTTTCTGGTCCGTCAACAAAAACACACCCAGCCTTTTTTTAGGAAGAGGGCACCATTAAACAGCCTTTGCTCCCTGAAGTCTTCTTGAGTGTAGAGAGTTCGTTAACGTACAGATACCACAGGCTACAAATTGCCAACATAAGCTGCAGCTCGCTCGTCATATAATGTTTACAGAGAACCGCACGATGATGCTTCTCGCGTAAAACGTAACCATTCTGTGAAAAAGCTTTTAGTCCGTCCGTCCGTCCGTCCGTCCGTCCGTCCGTCCGTCCGTCCGTCCGTCCGTCCGTCCGTCCGTCCGTCTGTCTGTCTGTCTGTCTGTCTGTCTGTCTGTCTGTCTGTCTGTCTGTCTGTCTGTCTGTCTGTCTGTCTGTCTGTCTGTCTGTCTGTCTGTCTGTCTGTCCGTCCGTCCGTCCGTCCGTCCGTCCGTCCGTCCGTCCGTCCGTCCGTCAGTGTCCGTCTGTCAGTGTCCGTCTGTCTGTCAGTGTCCGTCTGTCTGGGTCTACATTGCCATTTCTGACACTACCATGGAGGGGTCATAGCCTACATGAAAAATACAATGCAAGCAAAAAATAATAATAGAGGTTGACAATGTACAATTTACACTAATACATGCTCAAACACACTTTCACAGAGCCTTCACAAACGCTTTGTTATCAACAACGCTGACTGTTGCAGCACGTAGGGCGTTCATTTCCCAGCTAGTCTTCGGAAAAAAGTTAACTTGAACAAATCACTGTTCCTCCGATATTCGCGTATTTTATAATTGTTGTCGAGCACTCCGATATGTAGTGTGGTGAAAGTAAGCACTTATCACGGGGTGTCCTAACCTGACTAGTAAATATTATGAAATAATTTATAATGAATAAATATCGTTCCGATCTCTTACGTCTTGGGTTGAAGCCACGACCGTAGCGAGGAGCAATGATCTAGAGCCGTACGGGTAAAAACAGCAACTATATATGAGAAAAATAAATACTTGAGGTTGGTTTGGCGCAGAAGGCGTCCTAGTGCAAAATTAGTTGAGTAAACATGCCGGTATCGACTAGGGAAGCACGAACCTGACCGAAAAGAAGAATGAGGAAAAGTAGAGCCCTTGAATTAATAAGAAATTTAGGCGGTTGGCTTCTTTGGATTCGGTTGATGATTTCATTCATCATGTCTGTCAGTACTTTCTTGTGCAGTACAGAAGGCTGCCTATAAATCCGATTTGCTTGAGCTTCAACGAGAAGCACTGAAAACGTCCACCGCTTCACTACCTATGAAGGCTTTGGAAATGAATTCCCCCAGAAACGTGTGCGGAGGACCTCTAAATGTAGACAGCCCAGTCAAAACGGCAGGGGAACCCACGAGGTTTCTCACACTGCTTAGCAAAACTACATAAGAAGACCTGGAATTCCATCCTATCGAGCCAAATCGGTGCAGGGGGTATATGCAAAGCGCCCGTATGCGCCCCGCGACAGCTGGAGGCACTTGCGACGCTTCCATCGTGTGAGCAGATGGGGGATAGAAATTTGTTGCGGGCGGTACAATTCTTGTTCTGGTTTTACTTGCGCAAACTGGATAACTTTGTGGGTTTTCAGATGTCCAGAATCGCGAAAATCCTATCATTGCACATGCCCTTTTTTGGTGTTCGTAACATATTACAAAACAAGTGAGCATCCTGGCGCCGTTAGGAACATTTGAAACTACGATGAAGCACGTCATAACTCATGATTTAGTATTGAATTTTGTGGTGTCATTTCGCGGTCTTTTCAAGAGCTGTAAATGCGAAATCAAATCTTCAATCGAATGTCGCTAAGCTACCCCTTCGAGTTTTGCGCGGCGAGTAATGCTTTTAGGATGTTGCTACACGACGTGTTTCTGAGTTTTGTGAATAAAAGCACGCGTCGCAGCCAATGTCCATGCCCGGGCGCCTTTCAAGCAGAAACTTTCCTTGTTTTGTAATGGTAACCACGTGATTTGGAATGTTTCGAGGTCACGTGTGTTGAGGAGCCGTTTCACGGCTACAGACGCAGGAAGCCGTTTTTCTCGCTCGGTAGGCCATATAGGGCTTCGGAATAACAAACTGGCTTCATGTGTGCATTCCTCAATCTTTCGGGAACTCCGCTGTTCTTTATTTCACCACAAAAAAAAAAAAACCTTGCCACACAATTAAAACCTAAAAAAAGGGAATATTTTACACCTCCGTGCGTTCGTTTTAAGCGAGTGCTACTGTTTATCGATAAATCGGAAGAAGGCAGCAGGAAATAACGTAGAATATAGTAGTATCCAGCACGAACTAAGCAGTGAAGCAAACAAGAAACAACAACGAAAGGGAACCTCGGCAAATTCAGAGGTATTTTCTTTGTACGGTGCGCGATCACAGAATAATATCAAAGCAGGTGGCACCATTCCCATGAGGGCTTCGTGGCACTGTTTCAAGCCGAAGTACCCCTTTACGCTAATGAGTCCCTTGAGCAGCGTGTACATACCATGATGTGAAGGGCATACTTTCTCTTCGCGATGTGGGCGTCCTTATATTATCTGGGTCTGCATGGCCTTTACGTTTAACGAGGGTCCTACGAACTTCGTGGACGACTAAGCCGGGGGTTTGCAAAACAAGTGAACCCAGTGAACCGTATATTTGGGAATAAGCAAGTCCGTTGATGTGCCTAGGTTCCTTCATGAAGTGATTTCCATGAAAGGGTCGTTTGCGGTAAAAGCGGTTATCTTTGAGCAACCAGTGGACACCATGCAACCACCAACTCAGAGGTGTATTTGATTGCACAACTAACGTGGTCAGGTGGAAAGACTAGCGCAGAGTTACAATAAACGGTCGCATGTTAGCCCGCCGGAAATGGCTCGAAGTTAAGCGTTTGTAATTAGTACCTGCTTGAATATTCTAGTTTAGAAACGCTGTTCCAGTAGGTAGAGGCCGCGGCAGCATGCACAGGAAGATTTTTTTTTTGTTTCGAAGGCGATTGTCATATTGGCCTACTTGAACGCGAGAAGTTTCATCTGCCCGTCACACGATTCAACCACCCGGTCAAACGGCGGGTGAAAGAATGCTTCAATACGAAGTGCATAAAGGCGACGCTATTCAAACCTGATGAGACTATGCCTCACACACGTCAACATTGATCAGTACAAAGAAAACCTCAGGCATAGTTGGGGAAAAATAGGTACAGTCGGCAAAACGCTCGTCTATAACGCGCGAGCGGCGTGCTCAGGACTGCGCGGGAGACATCTAGTGATAACGTCAGGTTTGAGACCGGTAGAATGTGAGCATGCGCGACCTGCAACAGCGCGGCGTGCTCAGGACTGCGCGGGAGACATCTAGCTATAACGTCAGGTTTGAGACCGGTAGAATGTGAGCATGCGCGACCTGCAACAGCGCGATGGCTGCTTCCCTTGTCGCTGCGCTCGTCGCCTTGGCTTCCGTACCTTCTTTCGCCGTGAGAAGCGCTGCCTGCACGGCCGGGCCGGGAAACAATAGTGGAGATTAGTGATTGTTAGTACAGCTATGCCGCGTTTAACTGTGTGCAACACTTAATTTTCGCGGCGCCCTACGCAATGTAGGCAGGAATTTTTTCTGTATGCGCGAAAACGAACAGCTGGTGCCGAAAACACATTGCTGCTGGTGCTCTAGAGTGACTGGATATCGGTCCGTGATTGCTTGCACAGTGCATTAAGTATTGTGGCGTTAACCCATAGGCAGTGACGTGCAAAGCCGAGCACAGAAACCGGAAAGTCATGCAGACGGTATTCATACATCGTACTGGCAGAATTAGCCAAAGCTAATGTAAACGGCAATCTCCGCTTTTGTTTTTCGGCCCGGCAGTGCAGGCCTGAAGCGCTTATTACGGCCAAAGAAGGTGCGGAAGCCAAGGCGACGGGCACAGTGAGGAGGAACACGGCCATCGCACTGATACGGGCCACGCTTTCTCACATTCTACCAGTCTCAAACCAGGCGTTATCACTAGGTGCCTCCCCCGCAGTCCGGAGAACGCCGCTCGAGCGTTACAGACAAGCGTTTTGCCGACTGTACGTAACCGAGAGCACGTAAGTGCATACTTATAAAAATGCATAATATAGCCTAATTATAGCATAAATACTTAACAGCGTAACCAGGAAAGCGAACCCGGCGCGATTCATTAAGTTTGGCTTCGCATATAAAACGAAACGGGGTTAACGCAACGATCTTATCGATACTGGGTATATTATACAAGCGCAAGGACGGAACACAAGAGGAAGAAAACCACAGGACGAACGCTAGTGTTTGTCCTATGGTTTTCTTTTGGTATTTCGTTATTGCACTCGTACAATGTTCCCAGTATCATCCAATCAACTGTCCCAACTTTCCGCCCTTAATTTGATCTTTTCGAGCTTTCCGTCAGCGCAGTTGTCGGTGGGCTTCCCTTAACCTTTTCGGTTTATCAAATTTCTTAAGCTCGACGTTTGCTCTCTTTCTTTTTGCATCTTCCTACTCGGGAATTTTCGCCACAGGCTCCGATGGCGGAAACAACATTACGAACACATTATTTGATTCTCGTTGTCGTCGATATAATCACGCTTACGCCACTTTGCATGATACCCCGCATTATATACAGAAAAGGAACGCCGTGTAGGCTATTGAAAAAAGCGCAAGTGCTCAAGTTTAGGCCGGAACTCAGCATCAAGCCTAGCCTAACGATATCAAAGTTCGTAAAGAGAAAAAAAAGTAAAGAAATGAACGGGAATGGCTATTACAAGGGGATTATACAAATGCCGGAATCACGAGGGGGTTGTCGGTAAGCAGAATTGCACTTCTCCGCGGGCTACAAAACGTCAAACACCGCCTTTAATACGCGCAGGTTCTGCACCTAGGTCATTTCACCGCCATCACCACCACCACCACTATAACAACCACTATCACCATCATCATCATCACCATCATCATCATCATAATCATAATCATCATCATCATCACTATCACCACCATCATCATCATCATCATCATTATCATCATCACCGCCACCACCATCACCATCATCACCACCACCACCACCATCATCACCATCATCATCATCACCACCACCATCACCACCATCATCACCACCATCATCACCACCACCACCACCACCACCACCACCACCTTCTTCTTCTTCTTCTTCTTCTTCTTCTTATTCTTATTCTTATTCTTATTCTTATTCTTATTCTTCAACAACAACAACAACAACAACAACAACTACTACTACTACTACTACTACTACATGAACTCTATCGGGTGAGTCACTCTTTGGGAAGTACGGCCACAGTCGCAATCCATCAGACTCGTCAATTATTTTCCCCCTAACGTTTCCCCCTCACCCAGCATTTTCCACCCCTAGTGCATAGACCACAGAGGCCCAAGGTTCCCCGCAGCCTGACCCCCAGGTCTTCGCTTCACGCGGTGTCAAGCCACATACAGCCGCCAAGAGAAATCAGTCACTGTCATGCGACCTTCCCCGGTACAGAACTGCCGAGACCCTCACTCACCACTCCGAACCTCCTCGCTGCCTCCCCTCTTCGTCCCCCTCCCCCCTCCCACCCCTAACTCCTGGACGAGCAGGAGCACACCGGCTTCAAATTATCTTCCGATGATGTTGCACAAACTCGTAGAACAGGAACTTTCTGTTGCACTGCAAGCTGCCTTCCTCGCCACCCGCCAGTGACAACACTGCATGTTAAATCCAGAACTATCATCAGCGTTCACTAGCTACACTGCAAGCACTCGGCCACAAATCATGTAATTAAATTATTTCTTTCTTTCACTGTTCCTATCTTCTACCAGACGACTCTTCATTCTGTCCACCACGAGGCACAAAACTAACTTTTTTGATCTGAATGTAAGCTAAAGTCACCCACGTACGCTCCTCTGAGCTTGCTTCTCCGTTTTGTTGAGTTCGTATTTTGAGATTCGACGCACGCCTTTCTTTTAGAACCAAGTGCTAATCGTTATGGCATGTCTCCCAAGGGGGTTACATTTCTTGCCACTCAATGCACGTTTCGGGCCTCACGGTGATAGATATAATACGTGCGGGTGACAATTTTATTTTCGCTATCTTTCCAAGACATCTGTTGGCAGTTATTCCTGCAAGTGTACTTACTGCCTGAATTTTAACACGTTCAAAAGGAAAATACTGCATCACCTCTACAGCCGATTTATATCCGCCGCCCGCGAAGTCCTATTTCTAATAGCCGAATGGTAAATTAGACATTCGTAACGCTGACATGTGGGGAATTGTGTTCGGAGAAATGTCCGAAGAGAGCCCAAAATTAGTTTGTAACCACGGAACGCGAATGCTCCGGTGGGTATCGTTCTCGTTGGCTTTAAGCAGATAATTGCTATGCAGACACGTTCACTGCAAAATCTAATGCAGAAAACTGCTTGCGGGGTTACAAGCCCAGCGAGGAAAGAAAAACAGCTGAAAAACAGCCACACCAAAAAAAAAGGGGGGGGGGGGTTAACTGTCTAAAAAATATCCTACGTGACTTAATCTCTCCTATCAGGATAAAAGATATCATGAAACAAGAATTTGGAAGGGCTTTCGTTTAACTCTTTTCTTGGCTGTTTTTTTAGCCACTTAACCCGATAGCGTCAAAGTACCGCGATGTATCAATGCTGGTGGATACAAGCGAACCTATTTGATGCCCGACTCGGTCTCCTGGTGCGAAAAATAATAAGCAAAAGTCAGGGAGAAAAATAAATGAAGTCAACCTTTCAGTGCAAATAGAAGAACGCTTTACCCTCTAAAAGGAACAAAGCTCTGTCGTTTCCGGTAGTGCACGTCATCTTTTGTATTGCAATATTAATAACGCCTCGAAAAGACATCTTTAAAAAACAAGAAAAGAAATACCTACTTCGTGTTGCAATAAAAATTCCGGCAGAAATAGATATTAAAAACCAAGGCGAAAATAATCGCTTACTCAGAATACTATGTTTACTGAGTAACTGGCAGATGAAGCATGTGCCTTATTCAGAAGAAAAATTACAATAATGTAATTCCGGAGGAAAACTGCAATAATCTAAGTGAGGCGGATATTTCAGCTTGCTTTAAAACATTGCCAAAAGAAAACGAATGAAGCGCACGTCCTTCATAAAAAACTGAATAATAGGGCATTTTGTTTTGGGAAATTTATACGATGTTTCTGTGCACCTATGTACAAGTAGACTATATCCAAAGCCTTTATTCGCATAATTCGTTCTCTTGTCCCGGACGTCCGTACGCGGACACCATTTATTCGCAAATTTAGCTAGTAACAAGAGGATGTGTCCATCTTTGCCCGCATCCGGCTTGTTTATTTCTGCTCGCGCGTGCCCTCTATAGTTTCGTGCGGATGTGCCCCTGCAGAAGACAGAGCTGCGTGACTGTTTGACAGCCTCGGAACACGTATTGCTCCCTAATGATGAATGGATTTTTCTTCTCGCTCTTCGTGCCTGTGACGGTTTAGGCTGGAGTGCAAGTAACTACAAGAAACATTACAAAACAAGTTTTTTTTTTTCACGCGCGCAATCTTGGAGATGGTGTGGGGCCGCAGTACTTTGTGTGGTATCAGCTTATGTCCTAGGACACCCGGTGTAAAAGTGTCTTCTGGCAGTCATGGAGAAATTGCATTCCGTGCTGCGCTAAAAATGGTGGCGGTGGGGGAGGCAAATTAATGTAAAAAATTTGAAGTATCGTGAATAAACAGGTGTCTGGTATCACTCGATAGTGAACTTCTCAGAAGACCCTTTCACAGAATTCGGCAACCCCTTACAGTGCCTTCTTACTGAGCTCTTTTTACATTACACAGGTTCGAAGTTCGATCCAATTCCATTAGTGTGCAATTAGATAGCCAATCCCTGCATGACATTTTTTACCCCGTCTGAATCAGCATCGGGCCTCTCTTGCGTCTTGTAAGAAATTGGTAGCCACCGCGTTATCAAAAGTAGGCGGTAGGCTTTTTTTCAGACCAGGCTTTTTTTCTGTCTGATGTTTACCTCCCCGCGATTCCACATGAATCTTCACCCTCAGTGACTAGTTTTTTCATAATATCCCTTTCATTTCTGGAATGTTTAAGAGCTTAGATGGAGTATCATGTTAGGCGTGGTAATGATCATTTATTACACGGAGCTGTCAAGTAGACTGCATTCTGGCAGTCAACTAGAGCCCTATGGTTTACACGTTTCCTGGAAAACATGGTACGTCCACAAACACGGAGGCCACTTTCATCCATTATTCGCAAGCTTTGCCTCACGAAGGCAACATGTCACAGCTGTAATTCAGCTTTATTAAACGATCGCTTAGCGGTGGGCACTAGTGTCACTAGATCACTAGCGGGCACCTTGAAACACAGGAAGCGTGCTTCCTGCACTCCCCTGCATCCCCTAAGGGATAATTAAGGTGCACAGTTTGTTCATTGTCGCGTCCTTCACCGGTTCTGGTTGACAGCACGGCGGCGCTGGGGGCGCCAGCGTTACATGCAAAACGCTGGGCACAAGAATAATCCGATCTCGTTACTCGGCCCGTGTATCAACCAGGTTATGTGCGACGGTAACTGGCGGCCATTCACATTACGTGTGCTTTTAAACAACAGGAACCAGGAATCATTGAATTAATCTAATAAAAAATATTCGTGTTCCCTGTAGCAGACATAAGCTCCGAACTTTGACATCTGACTGAAGGTCTCAGTGTCTGAATGGTTAAAAAACCGTCACAGTTAAAAGTTTTTAAATTGTTTAAACACTTTATTGCGCATTTTATGAACAGAACAGATTGATTGGCCACTATCAAAGTGGAAAAAGCAGATGGCTGGAGATTATTTCTGGTAGGGTTCACTGACGTGGTTCAATCTACGAAAACTGGGAGTACGATGAAGAGAAAACCATTCTTGGAACAGTAAAGAAGTAAGGTGCCTCTTTCGTCCTTCTTATATGCAGGGAAACCACTTCGGAGTTTTAGTGGGCGAGAGCTAACTTGTCGAGACTTCTCAGATCTTTCGTCCCAGTGTAATAAAACAAGCAACTCAACTATTAATTTAACGTGAACACGGAATTCGGTTTCAGGTGTGGGTTGCAAGTAACGCGATAGTTGTCTGAAATTACCTCTTAAAACCACATATTTGTTGTATGTAGATTGCATGACTCCGAAAAAGTGTCCTTAAAAGAGCCTCAAATAATGTTAAGTTTTTTTAGAACACCGGTTTGAATGCTGGATGCAACGCTGCACATAATTTTGTCCTCAACATGAATTTAGAATATTTAAGTTCCATCTGCTAGCCTGAAAACGGTCGCCTCCCAAATGTTGCGGCTAATTCTTTATACTGATTTCACCGGTGACAGAACAAAATAACTAACTCAATAAGTACCCACCCTCATACGCATCAACTCCACTGACTCACTCACTCACTCACTCCCTCACTCACTCACTCACTCACTCACTCACTCACTCACTCACTCACTCACTCACTCACTCACTCACTCGCTCACTCACTCGCTCACTGACTCACTCGCTCACTGACACTCTTTCACTCACTCTTTCCCTCTCTCACTCACGCATTCCCTCTCGCTCACTCTCACTCACTCTGGAATAAACGAGGTAACCTTTGTATAAAATCGGCGCATCCCATTTTATTCGTGCCATAACCACGTGTGGAAAGAGCTATTTATTTTTGCTAAATTGAATGGTGATCTTCTACAGAAACCTTTCAACGCAAAAGCATACGCGGCAGTGCTAATAAAAAATGAGAAGATAGACGACGAACGCATAATGACTGAAAACAAACAATGGGACACAGAATGCAATACATTATTTGTTGTTCTTCTGGGAAAGAATTCTTTCATTTCAGACACGCTCCGTTCGACGAGTCCGCATCAAGGCGGCGCTAAGTTTCCTAATAGTGGACGTAGCTGTGCAGCGAATAGAGTGAACTAAAAAACCTGAAGTTGATATACTTAATACGGGGCTTTTAAAAGAAATGTTCCAGCTCTGGTTAAAAACTTTGCTTTCAGCAAAGATGAATCTCCCAGAGCCAGCTGCATTGTCAGCTGGCCTAGGATATATATTGCCGCGAACCATGTATGGGATTTTTTATTTATTGTTTGTTTTTACTGCCCGGCGACGACCGGGTGCGTTACCTGTGTCCCCAGCGAAGCGCGTCTTCCATTCTTTATTTTTATGCCACACGGGCTATCTCATTCAGATATGCAGACTGTTTCGCCCTAACGTCTATAGCCCAGAATAATCTTCTTTGATCTACAATGTTCTGGATGTAAATTGACGGTTCCAGAAACACTCGCGCCGAAAGATAAAAGTCTGCAAAGCCGACACCGCGGTATTCGAATCGTAGACACTCGCCTTCGCACGTCACTTTGTTGATTGCTGCTTCGCCAGCTGTGTATTCTTTGAGTTGTTAGGGGAGCACAAGTTCACTCCAATAAACTTGTTTTCCTCGAAAATAACTGCGTCGTCTCTGGCTTCGTGACATTATCCCGCTTGTGTTTTGTCGCTGATATCTGAGGACAACTTGCAGCTCTAACGGCCAGTGCTTTATCTCTATATATCATGGTATCAAATCAGCTGTTTTACGACAGAAGAAGAGTTGTCTTTTTTTTTCTCATGTGAAAGGAACCATCACAAGAAAATGATACGTGCCTCTGGAGATCTCGGTGCTTGTACTTTTTAGAAAGTGAGCTTTCATAGCCAAAAATAACTGTAAAAAACGTTTCTTGACTGGATTTCAAGTCATTGGGGACAGCTGGAGTGCTCGCAGGCAGAGGAACGCCTTACGTCTACCAGCGCATTTAGAGTGTCACAGAGACAGAAGCACGTGCCATTATGTCAGGCACCATTTCTCTGGCGTAACGTTTTGGCAAATGCGTAATGGAAAGGCACCAGCCTATTTCATTTGTTATTTGTTTGCAGATAAAAAGGCAAATTCTGTTCCTGCCTGGCTAGGACCAAGTCGCGCATGAATAACGACTCCTGTTGTTGTTGATTTCTAAAAACCTGAGACGGATGTTTTTTTAGTCAGTCTTGAACTTGTGGTTTTATTGTTAGATATGTGGTCAATTGGAAAACATTCCTGTGCAAAAATTGCGTGGTGCTTTGCCATCCATAACCAATCCTTCTAACTAACTAGACGTTGTTATTATTTTTCACTTGCTCGAACATCCCTGTATCCCGCTCACTTCATTGATTGGAAAATATAGCAGTTTGATTTGATTTGATTTATTCTTGTGCAAAATAATAAACAAGTTCCCGCAAAGGGAGACGGGAAAAATGTCGCAGAACCACTTGACTCGCCCCAGCCTCCCGGTGCGACAGGGGGCAAGCGGCATTGGCGAATATTAACAGAAATCAACACAAACAAAAAACTCAAGGCTTATACAATATATACAGTGAGGCTATAAACAGTACTGAAACGCACAGTAAACAGGGTTTGGAAAAACAGGAACTTACAAATGCAGTACCGAGAAAGAGGAAAATATGTACCCTTGTAACAACATCATGACTTCAGTATAAAGATGCTGCGTATATGGTTAAAAGGAATGGTAGAAATATATTTATAATTACTTAGTAAATACGGGAATCAGTTTCGCAATAATTGTTTCCTATAATTTGTTCAGCATTTTATTTTACGTTTGAGGTTTCAGGATTGCGAGTAGGATATATGAGAGAGAGCTTTTATAAACCAATTAGATTAATTTGTGAGCCAAAATTTACGACTGCTTGTTTGTAACATCGGCAAAGTTTATAACAGTAAACAGAATTCATGCGAATAACATTGTGCTTTTTAAATAGTTTTCGTGTAGGAGAACGCTACCGAGCATTGCTGACTAGGCAAATAGTTCCGTTTTGGAAAACTCAGTTTTCCTATATTTTCCCGAGTTGTGGTAGCCTAGATTAGGACGACGTAGTTAAGCAGAGAGATAAATATAGAGTTGTAAAGTAGAAGGTTAACTGACATTGAAAATAAACAACAATAATGGCGCATAAGACCAGTGACCTGGTATAATTTCTGGATTAAGTAGTCCGTGCGTTAATTCTACAACATATTTTCTTGACAATGTACACGTACTTTTTTGAAAAATTTATCACATTCGACTAGAGTTTGATTGATCAGAATAGGTGCAACTGCACTGATTTTACGACGTGGATGAAAAAGTACTGTTTTTGTTTTTCTTGCACACAGTTTTATGTCATTGTTTGATGCCCAGCTGCTAATACATTCGAGAGTATTATTTGCGTGATTTGACAAATGAATACCTGAGCAACTAGAAAAAAATAAACTTGTGTCATCGGCATATTTCACTTATGTAACTGTTTTATCGATATTAACAATCTCATTGATGAACAAAATGAAAGGGAACGTACCTCAAATACTATCCTGTGTCACGCCATACTTTAGCGGTTTTTTTTGTTTAAATGTATTCTCCAATTCTCCAAATGTATTCTCCAATGCATTCACCAATCTATCAACGGGCTGCGATAGATGGCTTAAAGGTGCCATGAAGAGAAAATGCAAGTTGGTTTTATTCGAACGATTTCGTGTTTTATAGTGCTTCCAGCGCTTGCACGGATACAAACGATGCTTTATTCACTGAGAAATTAAACAATTTAGGTTAAAATATTGATTTTCCCGCTAAATCGTTTGTTTTCGGGGTCTGCAATGACATCACAGGAACGGACCGCTCTGCAGCCTAGAATACCTTCATTCACGCATCCGCCGTACAGGGTAGAGACACGTATACGCTGGCGCCGCCATTTTGGGTCGCTCGCTCACCACCGAAGAAAGTCATTGTGTCAAAACCGCGCTAAAATTATCGTTGCAACGCGGTTTACTGAAGAAGTTTGAATCATATTGTCTGTTTCGCGTTGCTAGGTCTCGTGGGAAACGAAAAGAACAACGCGTTGAGCACGTTGGCCCAATTGCGCCGGCACGGGACCGTTCAAAGGTTGTCTCCACCCTGTACAGCGGAGTTGGTTTGTTCCCGCGTTTCTTTACGTTACCCGAACCTAGATGGCGCCACCATACCGTGGCAAGCGTTTGGTTTGTTTTTCCCGTATTTAAACCTGGCTTGTTTTTGTTCTGGGAGAAAATATTCGTTCCCGGAAACAGTGCTCGCTCGACAAATGTGGTCACGTAAGACACCGTTGCTTGCGTCAATCGGCCAGTGTCGTCTGAGACAACCCCAAGCCCCGTAGTGCTGTGCATCTAAACCAAGCATGCTGTGCGCAGTACGAACAGCAGTACGCATCAGTATTTCTATGTTTACATGTGCTTTCGTAACTTCCACTGTTTGTCCCATCATTCTTATTGCTTTGTAAAGAATGTGCCCTAAATTTAAGCGCAAATCGCTCGTTCGGCTGGTTTGTAAGTTCTACCTAATTTGCGTCTGCTTGTGCCGGCCTCCGCCAATCGCCGAGCTGGCTCGAATGACATCATATGTTATGTTGCGGGAAATGAGCTGGTGGGTCGCATGGCCATTCCCTTTTTTCCTAATTATGTAGCTTATTTGAGTGAAGTTTACGTCAAAAGTGGTGTAAGTATGATTCTAACGAGGCAATGTTTTGAATGAACCAAACTTGTGTTTTCTCTTCATGGCTCCTTTATATAAGATGGCATTAGAGAATGAGCTTTCCCGCAAAATCCTTATCGGTGTAGGTTATCAAGGAGAATACTATGATTGACGTAATCAAGGGCTTTTTTGAAATCAAGAAAAATACCTAAAACAACATTGTTTCAAAATTGTCCGGTATCCACTCCTTGATCGAAGATTGCAACTCTGTTGATTTATTTTTTCTAAATCCGTATTCAGCGGCGGAAATTATATTACTGCGATAAATAAATGATAAGCACTTCAGAAAAGAACATTCTATGCCTTTAGAAAAAATAGAAAAAAGAAAATGGACCACTCGTTTGAGAAACTGCAACGATCGCCCTTTTTAAATAACAGTACAACTTTAGCGGATTGCATATTACGCGGAAAAACTCCAGTTGAGAAGCATACGTTAAAAAGGTGTGTTAGACATTTCGCTAATAAATCAATTGCAAACTTTACAGGCGTTATTGGAAAACCGTTCACTTCGAAGGAATTACTATTGCTTAGAGACGTAAACGCGGCGATGAGCAACGGGATCAAGAAAAGTAGTGTTGTCGACAGAGCAATTTAAGAATTTAAACTTTCAGTATTCATTGCAACGATTGGAAAAAAAAAATCATTCAAAGCATTGGCTAAGACTTCTAGTACTTCAACATTTATAAGTTTTTTAGGGGCTCTGTGGGATTTCCAATCATCGTATTTAGTTTTTTCGTTTTGAGGGCGTCTGTTACACGAACTAAAAAGATTAAAGTGGTACCAGTTTTTGGCCTCGCTTAGCTCTTAAGGGACGTAATTGCGGACGGTTGTGAAAGCTAAATTTAAATATGTCAGAATTTGTAGTTTAATTTTTTTTCTAAAGTTCATCGTGTTTTTTAATCACCCTGATCAGGTCCTGCGTTATCCAGGGTTTACAGGCTCATTTTGGTGGAGAATACTTTTGGTATGGAAAACTAGCATTACTGGCGTCGGTGAATTTTACAAGAAACTTGTCATATGCAGCATCAGAGCTGCTCTCCCTAAAGACATCGTTCCAATTCGTTCGAACCGTGCACTCTCGACATTCAATTATAGTACCGGGATTGAAGTCCCGGCAAGAGTGGGTTACGTGCGGAAGTTTCTTAGCAATAGCATGGCGTTTAACACAAAAACGTAGGAAGGTGGTCCCTGAGAGCAAATTTAATAACCCCCGATCACAGACAAGTTTCATCGTTGTTTTTAATGAAAAGGTCTAAGAGAGTATCCGAAGTAGCTGGATTCGTGTAGCCGGTTTTATAGTGTTGCGACAGGAGTGAATAGAGAGTTATAGCAGATCGCAAAAACGGTTCCGGTACGGTACACGGTACCCATTACCGGACCGTACCGGGATGTCTCGTTTTAAGAGTTATAGCATACCGTAAATACCGGCCATGCTACCGTGACTGGGAGCGACTTGTGTTGTACGTCATTTGGCAATTTTTCGTGAGTCTGTGGCGTTTCCTGTGCTGAAATATTAGTTTTCAGTTCTCAAAAGCGCTAAAGACAGTATCAGAAAAAAAAAATACATCCTACGCCCCTACAGAGATTCGAACTGCGACTGCGTGAACATGAAGCGGGCATTTTATCTCTACGCCATTTCAATAGATGGCGCTAGCAGGTCACGCTGGGCTCTCAGTACATACGGCTGGCTGTTTCTAGTTTTTCGCTGTATTTGAGAGTCCCTCGCATTGATACCGCCTGTTCCTCACTCGCCGATTTGTAGACGGGCCCCATGTTGCTGTTAATACTAGTTATGTAGCCGTACCACCTTTATGTAACCTAAAAGAAGGTATCGGACATGCGTCGCTCGACGACAAAAGCTACGGCAGTTGGGCCGGGACCGTGTTTCGCTTGCTGCTTGAGCTCTCAGAATCGCGCGGATTTCACTTGTCGCAACCTCATTTTTCTTAAACGATCTCATATTTACAATCCGTTCGACTAGGCGTGAGCTAATCGTACAGTCGCGTGCGATTTGAAGGTAATTGCGCGAGCGTCGACCCTCCACGACGATAACGCCCCCGCGCAGCTTCTTTTACTGAGCCTGGCTCCTAGCTTGCGCATTCTTCTCTCCCCTGTCGCTGTTTATTCAAGCAGACATCACTCCGGGGAAAAACCAGTAACGCCTTTCTCTTTTTTAAACGCGGAGAGTTTCTTAGTCGCACGATGTCCCTCGACCGTCGGCGGTGGCGTCCACACGCTCACTGCGCATGCGCGTCGCGGCGAGGCGCAGGTGCGCGTCTCTCCCCCGTACCCTCCTCGCTCTCAACAACAGGTGCAGCGGTGCGTGAGGAGCGCGTCTGCGCGCGCATGCGCACCTGTACCCCGCGCTCGGCGTGCTGAGTAACAGGTGTGCACGTGACAGTGGCGTGATCGCGGCGTGCCAGCTGCGTGATAGAGACGTGCTAGCGGCGTGCTGTACACGTGATAGGGGCGTGCGAGCAACGTGACAGCTTCGCGATAGCGGCGCGGAGGGTCGAGTGCATGTATACGGAAGTGTGCGCATGCGCGCCTCTCCCCGTGCTCCTCTTCCTCGAACGCGCGTGGCGGGTATATAAAGCGGAGCCGTCGTTCTCAGCGTCCAATATGATTGATTGATTGTAGGGTTTAACGCGCCGACGCAACGCAGGCGATGAGGCGCGCCGTAGTGGAGGGCTCCGGATTAATTTTGACCACCTGGGGATCTCTACGTGCGCCGAAATCTCGTACACACGGGCGTTTTTGCTTTTCGCCTCCATCAGAAAAGCGACCGCCGCGGCCGGGAATCGAACCCGCGACCTCGTGCTCAGCAGCGCAACGCCTTAGCCATCAGCGTCCAATACAACGACAACAGCAACAAATAAATAAATAACGACTTACAACAACCTACTCCTTGCCTTCACTTCTTGCGTCACAAAAAGAAAAATTGGGCCCATCTCTCCACGAGGGGGGACTCGAGTCACAAAATCATGTAAGTAATAATTCATATATGAAAGAAATAATAATAATTAATAGTAATACGCAATAATAGTTAACACATTCACTACCACCCCACCACCACCCCCCAAACACTAACGCTAACGCAATACACCCACCCCTTACGCGACGCATTTACTCGAGTCCCCCCTCATGGGGAGATGGGCCCAATTTTTTTTTTATCGCGCACGCAGCGACGACGTCCCACTTGCATCTTACAGCAGTTATCGAAAAGGTGCGCACAAACACATTGTTGGGAAATACTAGGCATTTATAACAATCGGTGCTATCGCCGCTCACGACGGCCAGGAAGAAAGCGCACACGGGCTTACAACCACACAAAATCGCCACAAAGCGGAAAGGGTGATGTACTAGCCGCGGTAGTGATGACTGCTTTAAGGAACAGCGCTCGAGGGAGAGGAGAATGCATAAACTAGGTCCCAGGCACGCTGAAAAATGCCGCACGGGGGCGTTATTATCTTTATCGGTCGAAGCTTGCGCGATTACCTTCAAATCACACGCGAGTGTACGTCTCGCAAACTCTTCCAAAGCGACCGCCCGCTTTCGAACGACGGACATGGTGTTTCTCGGTACCGTCCGACCAAGTCGCTCCGGTATACGGTAGGGTTCTCCGCATGCGCGCTGGCGTCCAGACGGTAGACGTTACCGTACCGGAACCATTTTTCCGATCTGCTATAACTCTCTAATATCAAGCAAAGTTTCAAATTCTGTCTTACTTCCACTATTGACGAGGGAATTTATATTAGTCACCCTTATTATTAGGCTACATCAGCGTTCATTATAAATTTCAAAAAAGAATCCAGAAAGGAAAGCAACTCTGAAATTACACCGGAAGGCAGACGGTAAGAAACACCAAACACTTGCGTGCCACACTGAAGAACTAACATGTTATAATGGGATGTTATACCAAACAATTGGTGAGCAGTTCACATTCCATAACACTGGAAAGCAAGATCGGCACGCCACCTCCTCGTCTAGAATTTCGGTTAAGATAGTAAGACTTATATCCAGACATTTTACAAACATCAGCTTGAGAAGTAAATAACGGTTCAGAAAACATTATAACACCAACGTGCGATTTACGAGAGCTAAAAGAACTATTCAAGATCATTATATTTATTTTTTATCAGACCTAAGTACGAAATGAACACTGTTGCAATGTTGCTGATTATTAAGCACGATACCAAAATCAATTCTAACAAATCAGCTTGGTTATTTGTAACAGAAGCCATGGAAAAAATAAAAAGAGAAACTACAAAGGTGCAAATGCACTAGGGAGCATTGAGCTCTTCAAGGCGTCTTTCTTTGCGCATGGCAATTTCCAAATCGCCAACAGCCCTTGTGACAAGGATCTTGTTGTTGGTGTGCCAGGAAAAGCGATAGCAGTTTTTCTGCGCCGATTCTCGCGCGCATCGAAGTAGGTCACGTACGGTTTTGTTTTATCGTGGTCACTGTGATAGAAACGTAAGATTTCGAGTCGCGCAAAACCTAACCTTTTTCAAGCCACGCATCTCGACGCGATTGCCAGTAGAAGCAAACTATAATTCCGGCTTCAGATACCGGTCTTGAGGGAAGCCTATAGCGTCTACGTCATTTCCAGAAAGCGGAGACAGATTTACGGTTGTCGTTACTTCGTTAACTTTGGCAATTAAATCATCACTGTCGAATTTCAGAATTCCGTACACCTAAAGGTTTTGTTTTCGACTGCGCCATTCGAGGTCATTCCGCTATAACTTGACGCTCTCAACCTCATCTTTAGCACCACCTCTCTCGAGCACGGAGACACGTTTTTCAGATCGTTGATTGCCTGGTGGTGCACTGCCTACTTGCTTAGAATGTCGTCGTACTTTTTTGACGTTTCAATGGAAGCCTTCTCCTGGTCAACCTGAGTGGGCAAGCAGGATAAGGCGTCAAGCCTCCGCACTATCTCTGCCAGACTAGAGCTCAGACATGCGTCTGGGATGACCTTCCCAGCGCCTTTCGCTTCGGAAGTACAGCAATTACGGCACCGCCACGACCTTCGTGTCTTTAAAAGTATCCTCTGAGCAACCCGAGCAGATACCCAGATGGTAGGCGTACTCACAGTCTGAGCATTTCAGGAAGCGACCGTCACTTGGCAGGCACTCATCGCAGGTCGGACACAGGTCTTCCGGGGTAGCCATAGTCAGATACAAATATGGGCAAAGCACGGCCGCAAACACAGCACAGAGAATTGCACGGGAATAGGTCGATAGGGCGGCTACAGCGGTGCCCATAATAGCACTGCTTAGAAGATTTAGAAAACTACCAACCGGAAAGTTGAAGCAAGAAAACTTAGGGGGGCGTCAATTCACCACCACCGCCGCCGCCCAAGTGCCAAACTCCCATTTCGGCCACCAGGAGTAACACAGAATAAGCGCGATGGGATGACGTCACAATGACGAGTTCTTAAAAGACGGGGCACCTGTTCTCTGGTGGCCAGGTAGTCTGAAAGTTGAAGCAAGGGTAATTAGGGGGGCGTGTTTCCGCCACCACCGCCACCACCCAAGTTACGAGCTCCCATTTCGGTCACCAGGACGTATTCTGCATGTTCACAACATGCTGTATGTTCTCAAGGATGTATCTTCACAAAAAGCAGTATGACTCACAATTTCGTTGGGAACATTTTCACCTTTCATTGGTACCTGTGCGTATGTTGTTAAACTGGATGGTTTTTTGACACATAATTCCTTTCATGATGAAAATTGGGGAGCACTTCAGATATTTCGGTTGATTTTACGATATATTTACGAGAGCTGAAATCTATGAACACTTCGTGTATTGACTCGCTTTTAAAACTAAGAAAAAAAACACGGCTTTACGGTTTTACGGCGTTCGGTCTTAGGTGTGCTCACCTTGCTTTATATTTGCACTCATTTTGGGTTACGTTACCTCAGTTTCACGATGGTTCCTGTCTCTTACACCTTTCCTACTGTTCTATGTTTCTCGACTCTTAAGTCAAAACTAAATTTTTCTTCCGTGGCAGTTTTGTTTATATGAACAGATTCGGTCCCCAAAATGCGTAAAGGAAAAAACGTCTGGGAGGCTTGGTGGATATTTCGAGCATACACAGAGGTAAGGGTGTTCAGCGACTAGTGAGAGAGACCATTTATGTTCCTCAACAATGCCATGTCAAGCATGAAGACATCGTACTGCTCTCACCATGTAAGAAAGGAGTTGTACGTCGGTGTCCGCTGTACTACGTAAAAAAAAAATCTTTAAAATGTCATCGAACCATGTCCCCACTCGCGAACATCTAGAAGAGCGCTGATGAGCACGCGACTTCGTGAAAGCCTTCACGAAGCCCCTGCCTTTCCTTGTCCCAAACGGTTACACACCAAAGTCATTTGTATCCCGAAACATGATTAAACAATATGGCATATTATTGTCGGAGCATTGCTGATACGTGCGGTGGATTGTACTGATCTACGAACAAGCGCGGATAATTTAGTGGCGCCATGAAGTGTTTCTGCTGCTTAACAAGGTATTCGTCGATGAGTACAGCATCATGCTTTTTTGTTTTTGGAATAAATTGTTGATCATTATACATCTTATTACAGGCTCTCTAAAGAAGGCTTACACAATTCTTTCTAACTGTCTGTCAGGTATTCAGTAAGTTCTCACATGAAATTACTTGCCGTACCCGTCAGAGGAACGAAACCACATCGTTTTCATTTTCGTGCAAGAGCTCGTACAGACGAAGTAATCCCAAGTGTTGGAAATTGGCTTCAAACCGATGTAAGTTATAAAGTTTATAAGTAAGTTGTTTATAGATAAATTATTAAACAGGGATGCTGGCAGTAAACCTTTTAAGTGGTGCATGATTTTAGGTTAACTATTCACCAACACATCTGGTTATATCTATAAAAAAGCTTAATTACCGTCAGTAAAACATACTATTTCAAAATTAAGTTAAGATATTTTAAGGAGTATCCAAAGAATTTTTCATTTCTTTACTTGATAAATAGTAGTAGCCATCAACTATGCGATTTCTTTGCTTTTGGCGACCTGCGTGAGTGCCAATAAATTCCTATATTATGGGGATAGCTAATTTGCTCCACCCTTTTTCTCTCCAAATTAGACATACGGCCCGGTCAGTTCTGTAACCAACACCAACCTATGCCCACTTTTTTCTCACTTGTAAAGCGTGCTCTGCCGCAGTTACACCCTTCTTGGGGCAGAGCCCCTGTTACGGAACATTGCATTGCCAAGGGATATTATCGTGCCGCATTTTTGGCATGTGTGACTTGGCTGCCAGGGTTGTTTATTGGTCGTTAAAAAGAAATGCCTGAATTGCGGCGTCGTTTCCTGTAACGTGCACACATTAAGTATTAGGAGCATCGACACCCACTGTGAATATGGGCGCACACAAACGGCTGCCGATAAAATAGGCTGAGGCAGAGCTGACTACCGTAGGATGTCGGGTTGGCCTCAATCGGTTACACTTTTGAAAACTTTCACTTTAGGAGACGCGAAGCTAGGAGTCACTTTCAAAGCAAAGCTTTCTACCTCTACCAGCCAACGGTCCCTTCGTGGCACGCGGGACAAGAAACTGCCAACGCGGCTGGAGAGGGGAAGGGCAGTTTTCACTCACGAAGCACAGTGTAGATGGTGCGGCGAATAGTTACCCAGCGTTCACCTCGCACTCACACCAGCGGGCGCGTCGGCGGGACGGCTTTGTTGTCTGCTTTAGCAATTGTTGTTTTGAGCTTGTTTTGGCGCAGCTTCACGTCCATTGCGCGCTTCCTTCGCACGGCTTGATTATCTTGTTAGACAGCGCCTCCTGAGTAACTCGGACCCGACGGAATTAAGTGGTCGAACGGCAAAGAGACGTTAAGGATTTGTTTGCAGGGCGGGAAAACAAAATGTGGAGTCCACATGCAGACATCTCGCCGCTAGAGAAAGGCTACCTTTTGCGCACTGCTTGCCCCGAATGGGACTCCGTTTTCTAAATTGGTGAATACCAATTTGGTTGTGTTTTAAGAGGTATTAGAAAATGCGAAAGGAGCAACTGGTTCTGATAAATAGCGATTATAAAAGTTCCCTCAGCTTTCTCACAGTTCTCAAACTTACTTAACTAACTAGTTTAGATCGATATAAATGGGCATCACTAAGCTCACATGCCGAATTGTTTCGGTTTCTGTGCTTGTGTGACGTGGTTGTGTAGCCCCGAGTTAGAACATCAGGATGGTTAGGTTCTGCTGTCTCAGCCTTCTAAAGACGCTCCTCTCCGTTTTCTTTCTGTCGCACGGCCGGGCTATAGCGGCGGCGTCTTCGCTCTACCCCAGCCATGGCCGACGCCGTTGCGTTCGGGCGCCGACCCCGCGAATTTCATGTAACGGCTGGCAGAATATGTGGTTTAACTCTTTGTAGGGCCACGTGTCGCATGCACAATTGCACAGTGACGTCCCATGCACAATTGTTGTAGGTGTCATTTAATTAGAGCTTAGCTTTCAAACCACCTTCACAGTGTGGGTTGGGGCCAAGTTTTTTTATCATTACTTATTATGCAAACGCTGTGTCCCTTACAAAGTTCATATTATGAATGCAGGGCCGCTGGCAAGCACAAGTACACGGCGTTGTTGGTTTAAGGAGCTGTGCTTGTTATCCGTCCCTGTTCTTAAATAATTTAGGCTGTGCACGTGTAATGTGTGCCTACTGCCAGCAACTCGTGTACAACCGCCTACAACGTTAATTGGCCAAGTGTAATAACAGCAGTCGCGAGGTTCATTTTCGGGAAGCAGGGCAGTTTGTGGGCATTATTGGCTTAAGAAGCAGTGCTTGCTAGGCTTAGCTTCTCTGAATTAATTTATCCTGTGCAGGCGTCACCGTGTGCCTAGCAACTTGTGTGCAACGGTCAATGACGTTGCTAGGCCCGGTTCAATAACAGCGCACTGAAAGAAGCTGCCTCGGGATTTATTTGCGAGCCCCACGTTACCCCTTCATCCACCGAGGGGTACGATGTTACTGGGACAGGGGACTGAAGAAATAATACCGTTTGGGCCCAAAGAGTGTAAAAAGCATTCTTAAAAGCAATTATGTGTGGACCATATTGAGGAAACCCATATTGAGGAAACCCGTGTGTCCGTTCGTAACGCTTGATGCGCTACACCTTCACTGTATACGATAAAGCTATTAATAAAAAGGGCTAGGCCCTTCCCACTTTAACAGCACTCGATATTTTCCCTCTGAAAATCTTTTTCCAGCTATGATCTGTGTAAAATAGTGAAGCTGACATTCAAGGGGCTTGCTGAATAGCGGTTTTAATGGCTACAGGGGGTATTTGGCGGGGGTCATCATATTTTATTATCAGGCATGTTCTATTGCCGAAATATATAATATATATATATATATATATATATATATATATATATATATATATATATATATATATATATATATATATATATATATATATATATATATATATATATATATATATAGTCTGAAAAGATAAAAACTCACACAGAGCGATCAAACGAACGTCGCTCCGACAAAGAGGAAAGCAGAAGTCATAAATATTGTCACAAAAGTGATAAACAAAACAAAATGGATAAATATTTAAACTTGAGGAGCCCGAAGTGATCGGTCCAAACCATGCACGTGTCGAATTTTTCACTAGCTACTAGATAATGACTAAACTCAATAACAAGCAACTAGCAAGGGCAAATGGGGAGTAATGTATCTGAGGAAGGACGTTAGGAGCGGCTGTATTAAAGAGCCCCCGTATGGAGTCGGTGCGGAACACTACTTGCTACGTTTTTTTTCCCTCTGGGTGATCTATGTGCGGTCTGTTCAACAACATTCTCCATCAATATTCATGCCACGCCATCCTGTCGCTGATCGTTTTTTCTTTACGATTTGTTCCCGTGCAGGAGTAACATACAACCACCGACATGAAAAGGCAATGAGACCTTCTTCTACGGAGATATTGATTGCAGCTCGTAGAAAACCTATTTGAAGTCGTTTATTGGCCCTCCTTCAATCTCAGCAGCCAGTAACTGCATGACAGGAGATACATAGGGAATGCGAAGGTCCCAAGCCTGGCTTTTTAGGACGTACTCGTGATAAGTTACAAGTTTGCCAGATTGCAAGTTCACCGCTATTTTGTCACGCCAAAACTTCACCTTTACTTTTAGAAAAAGGTGACTGCTTCGATTATTTTTTCCTCGTAAAACACGATCTGTATATGTGAGAAAAAATATATATAATATACAAGAGAAAATTAGTGCTGAGGACTTGGAATGTTTCAGGGAAAACTTTATCGGTTGTTTTATTTATCGCGTTTTAAGTTTGTGTGATTATTACCATTTCCTATAGCAGCGATTACTAATCTCTCACACCTGAGTGCACACGCACTAATCAAGATGTTCATCACTATAGTTCCAATCATCATCATCGTTGTCGTCGTCCTAGTCGTCGTCGCCCTCATTGTCATCATCATCACAACCATCATCAGTATCTCATCGTCATTTTCATCGTCGGTAACATTCGTTTGCCGATGATGACGAAGATGAACAGCCAAAATTCTGTTTTTTATTCACAAAATGTGACTGACCTTTCCAGGCGCCTCACCTCTCAATGGCATAGCGGTCAATGCATAAAGAACCAATGGCATAGCAGCCGTAATGTTTTTGTAGGTGAAGGCAATGCTGAACCTTGGAGGAAGTACAGCAACGCTGCGTGCACTAGTGACAGGCATTTTTTTTTTCGTTTTTTTAAGTTGCCGATGGCTACCCCCCGGCTATGAGCTTCATTTAAATGGAGAGATCCGTGCTAACTGAGACCAACCGGGGTTGCTCAATAGAACCTTACATGTTGTACACAATGGCGTCGTTGCTTTCTCTTCCGAAAGAGATACGCTAAGGCCTCCCTGAATGGAACCCATTCTCTTATACCTTGCAGCCACACGCCCGAACCACCAAGCTAGTGTTAGGTCGGTCGCTTGGTGTTCGACCTACATCGCTCGAAAACTTCGAAGATTTGGCAGGGAGCTCCCTCCGTAAGGAGCAGGCGAGAACCACTTCTTTGCTCTTTTTTAGATTCTGAGTGACGTTTATTAAGCTCTTCCTCAGCGACGCAGTTTTATGGCTTGAGATTGGAGAAAGCACGAAAGAAAAATCTGAAGCACACCAGGTTGCTTTCTATCTACTGGTTTTTGGAAAACAAGTTTAAACGGTCGGCAGAGAAACTTTGTGTCAAAATTTAAGGCCACGGGTATGCTTCTGGCGTCCTTCCATAGCCCCAGGCAAAAGCGCCAGGAAATCGTAAAGAAACGCATTGGCCATTCGCCCCCGGATCTGCTTGGTTTAATAGAGCAAGTAAAGAAAAAAATGAGCTCCAGTCCGTAAAAAGAACAGGAAGAGCCGGCATTGAAGACTGCCTTGAAGTGAAATAAAATTTCTACGATGAAATAAAAGAAACGTCCTAAGCGCAATAAAGGTGAAACAAATACAATTATTCATGTAAAGAAAGAATATGAAAGGTCGTACTTGTGTTCTACAATATAAAAGACAGTGAGTTAAAGCAAAAGACTTTGGGACTCCTCAGTACATTTATCTGTCTGCCTTTGTTCAAAACCTACCCCGCGAATACGCCTCAGTTTTTCTTTCCGGCACCTATTCCCCTTTTTACGAGGTTACAAGTTGGGAACAGTTCAATAGTAAGAGAAAACGTTTCGTTGGGCCAATGTCGTTACTTTTTTCGTACATTTTTTTTTCTGAATTGCAAAACAAGCCTATCTTTCATAAGCGATGCGTGTTTTGATCTTGTGAATAAGTCGTCAGTGTGGCCCAGCGGGTGCTTATTCCGACAATTTGACGGCACCCTGAGGGAAGACCGTGCGCTGAAGCCCTCCGAAGTAAACGTCCCATGAGTATTTCTTTTTACTACCAAAACACACGAGGCCTACGGACAAAAGCGCAACAGTTCTTTGATAATGTGGTTCTTTTCGATCATGACGTATACTGCATTACTGAGACGTGGCTCTCAGACCAAATTGCTTTTACAGATTACTTCCCGGACGAGTACGCTGTCTTTCGCCATGACAGACTACGAACGCACCGGTCAAAAGTACGGTGGAGGAGCTTTAATCGCCCTGCGAAAGTCCATGGTTACGTTTCGCCGAGCTGATCTCGAATTGGGAAATGAATGCGTTTGGTTCGAAACAAAGACAAACCGCGGAAAAAACCTGCTCATTGGCGTGTAATATATGCATCCAACTCTAGACTTCCCCGCATTCGCGTCCGTTTTTCAGCACCTCTCAGAAAGTACAGACCCTGGAAAGTACAACATTCTTTTATTCGGTGATTTCAACGTGCCCGGCCGGTGGTGGAATCCCGGGGAAAATGTTGGCAATTCTACCAAAGCCGCTCACTTGTTTAACTTTTTCTCATTCGCTGAATTGGCATATGCTGCACTTCCTCCTAACCCCGCAGGAAATGTCCTTGACATCGTCTTCTCCAACTTGACATCCTTAGACCTTAAACATGCTCGAGAAGCCCTTGTTCCGGTCGACCCGTGGCATGAACCATTCACTTTCACGGCTTTACTACCGGTTGCCTATGAGCGGCGCATGGAGACCCCATTGTTTGGTTTTCCCCGTGGCGATTACAATGCCCTCTATATATATACATAACGCTCCAGGAGACGAATTGGGAGCCAGTCTGCACATCGGATAATGCAGACGCAGCGGTGCAGCTGCTCACAAAAATTGTCCAAAAAGCAATGGACGAGCACATACCAAAAAAGTCTAAGCGCCCTCATCAATTCCCTTTCTGGTTCAGCAAAGAACTCCGCAGCGCGCTGCGCAGTATGTATGTATGTATGTATTTATTGCACAAAAAACAAGAAAGGAAGGTCCACCAACAGGCGTTAATTGTCTCGCCTAGGGGCGGACACCGGAACGCCTGCTGGTGTGGGGGAGGTGGGATAGGGAGGAATGAGTACATAGGAATAGGGGGATAGGGTAGAGGGCTAACATAAGTATATAAAACATGGGCAAGAATAACCTATATACAACGTTAGGTGAAAGAGAAAAAAAAACACAAAAAAAACGAAACACTAGACAAATAAATAAATATCAAAATACAGGACACGAAGGAGTAGGACACCTGCACACTTACACACACCCACTCACACACCCACACACACACACACAGGAATTCTACCCTAACAGCTACACTCCACTGCGACCCGGGCAGTTACGTAGAGTTCTAGCTTAGTGCATTGTGGAGTCCCGAGGCCCCCAGGTATGCTCCCAGGGCCTCGAGCACTTTGTCCCGCTCCCTGGCATTTCCTGGGGGCCAAAGCAGTTCCTCGAGCGGCCGCACCCCTCGGAGCACGGCCAGAAGCTCCGCCCGCCCTGCCGCAAACTTGGGGCACTCGTACAGTACATGCGGCAGGGACTGCACGGGCGCTCGGCAGTGCGTGCAGGCGGGACTGGCCACCCGCCCCAGTCGGCGCTTCCGCTCTGACGTCCACGCGGCCCCCACGCGAAGGCGCAGGACGGCCGAGCGCAGTCGACGAGGCAGGCGTGATGCCCGCACAGGCGGCAGACCCCCTCCGACACGCAGCCGCGGGTCTGGATGCCCGGTGCGGAGGTGTCGCTGGATGAGCAGGCGGGCGTCGTCCGCTGCCGCTTGGGCCAACATTTCCGAGGGAGGCAGCGCGTGAGCCCCGGCGGCCAGCTCGTCTGCCCGCTCGTTTCCGTCCAGGCCGATGTGGGCGGGGACCCACTGAAGGCACAGCCGAGTGCCCCGGTCCGCCAGCTGCGCCGCTTTCTCCCGGATGCCCCGCACCAACAGGGAGTGCGAGTCGCCGTCCCGTAGACGCGCCAGGGTCACCCGGGAGTCGCACAGCAGGGCACAGCGCTCGGGCAAGGGCTCCACCTCCAGCAGCAGGTCCAGGCCCAGTCCGACACCCACCAGCTCGGCAGTGGCCGAAGATGAGGCATAGGGCAGCCGCGCCTGCCGGGTGGCCTCTCCCAGCACGGCTGCCGCTGCGGCCGACCCCTGCTGCGGCCGCACCGAGCCGTCCGTGTAGACAAGGGTGTGGCTTTCGAGGTCGCCCCAGATGACGCCCCGTGTCAGCTGCAGTTGTCCGCATGGGGGCGTCCGCCGCTTGCTGCGCAGACCTGGGATGTCCAGCCTCACTTCAGCTGTCAGAGCAGGAGCCGGGCCACCAGGTTGCGCATCAGCGGGGGCCACCACGTCTTCGTAGAGCGCGAGCATGCGCCCCATGCGCGAGCGGTGGTGGCCCCTCAGTCGCTGCAGCAGCGGGCCGCCCCCCTCGGCGCGCCGCAGCCGGTCAATTTGGCCAAGCGCCCGCCGGTCAGCCGTCATCTCGAGGGTCCACGCCCCCGCCTCGGCCAGCGTCTTCTCGCACGACGAGCTCTGGGGCAGGCCGAGGCAAGCGCGGACCCCCTTGCGGTGATCCCTTTCCAGCTGCCGCCAGGTCGGTTTCCGCAGGCTCACCAGCGGCAGCGCATACATGAGGAGACCCACAGCGGAGGCGTTGTACAGCCGGAGAGCCGTCCGCTGTGAGCAACCCCTGTCCCGGGCCACCATCTTGTGCACCGCCGTGGTGGCCAGCTGCGCCCTGGCTCGGAGCTCCTTGGCTGCCTGCCGGAAGTTCAGCCGGTGGTCCAGGGTGAGTCCCAGGTACCGCACCCTGGTTTTCCACTGGAGCTCCTCCCCATCGATGGTCAGGCGCCGGGTCCGTGCACGGGCGGCGGCGTCTGGATGCACCAGCATGGCGTCTGTCTTTGACGCCGACAGCTGTAGGCCGACGCCCGCCAGCTTGGCCCGGACTGCATCCATGGCCGCCTGCAGCTGCCGCACAATGGCTCGGCCCTGACCCTTGGGCCCCAGCACCCACAGGGCGATGTCGTCGGCGTACACCGAAATGTACACTCGGTGGCCCCCTCCTCTGGGCAGGCAGCCTGGCAGGGCGGCCATCACCAGGTTGAAGAGGAAGGGGCTGATGACGGAGCCCTGTGGGGTGCCCACGTCCACCGGCTGGGGGGCCGACAGGGCGTCTCCCACCTGCACCTGCGCCGTGCGGCCCGTCAGGAACGCCTCGACAAAGCCCCGCAGCTTGCCCCCAATGCCAGCTTCCTCCATGGCCAGGGAGATGGCATGACGCTGCAGGTTGTCGAAGGCGCCCTTCACGTCCAGCAGCACCAAGGCCGCCACCTGCTTGGAGGCCATGGCGTGTTCAAGGGCCGCCACGACGTCGGCGATGGATTCGGTGGCTGCCCGGTGCCTCCGGAAGCCCGTTAGCTGCTCGGGGATGGCCTCTTCCTCCGCTGCGATGGCCTCCATCCTCCGCAGTGCCACCCGTTCGAGCAGCTTGCAGCCACAGGATGTGAGGGCCACAGGCCGGTACGCCGTGACTGCCACAAGGCCCTTGCCTGGCTTTGGGATGGGCCGCAAGATGGCTAGCAGCCACTCTGGTGGCAGCCGGCCGGCGTCCCAAATGACGTTGTAGGCGGCCAGGAGCGTCGATTCCACAAACTAAGGAAAGCTAAAAACGACACGTCCGCCGACACTAACTTCAAAGAACAGCGCTCATTTGTGAAAGTGCTGCTCCGTCGCGACAAAAACATTTTTCAGACTTCACAGAATCTTCGCTTACCCTAGAGTTCCTGTATATGCTCCCGTGCTCCCGTAGGGAGCATATACAGGAACTCTTACTTACCCGATCCACGAGCGACTTCTGGCGGATCTTTAGCACGCGCACAAGAAAGGCCCCTGAGCGGATTACTCTGCAGGATGGTGACACCATCGTTTCCGACCCAGCCAGCATTGTTGAAATATTCACAAAACACTTCTTGTCCGCGTACTCCTCGTCACGCGACAGCGGCTTCCCGCTTCGGCTCGCGCAGATAGGTGATGTCATACACACGCCCAACATAACCGTTGAGGATGTCACGGCTGCTATCCGCAGCCTACCTTCGAAGAAATCCTCAGGCCATGATAACATCCCATGCTTCATTGTAAAAGGCTGCTCTGCCATTTTCGCGCCGTTGCTCTGCCACATTTTTTGTCTCTCCCTTGAAGAGCGGCACTTTCCGACAAATTGGAAACCCGGCGTTGTTTTTCCTCTCCATAAGTCCGGAAATGCGTCGGTGCCTGGGAACTATCGACCAATATCTCTCCTCTGTTCTTTCTCAAAAGTTTTCGAAAAAGTAGTACACCGTTATCTCTTGTCCAAAATCCGGCCCCTCATTCATAGTAATCAGCACGGTTTTATACCTGCCCGGTCCGTCGAATCAAACCTTGCCTGCATTCTGAGTGACGCCAGCAAGTACATACTTTCACGTCAACAAATGGATGCCATCTACTTCGACTGCAGCAAGGCCTTCGACCGCGTAAACCATGATTTGCTCCTTCGCAAACTGTCTGCTTATGGCTTGGCTCCTGCTTTCTGCGAGTGGTTTGCAACCTACCTCAAACAGAGAACAAACTTTGTTCAGTACGCTGGTGCTAAGTCTCGCAGCTTCACTGTACCGTCCGGGGTTCCCCAGGGCTCTATTCTCGGTCCTTTATTGTTTAACTTATTTGTGAATGATGTGCAGTTAATTATAAAGCATTCATCTCTATTGCAGTTTGCAGACGACATGAAACTCTATCGCGCAGTGGGATCACAGGCGGACTGCGCCCAGCTTCAACGCGACGTACAAGCAATCTCCCTCTGGTGCAAAACTAACTACTTAGATTTGAATCCATTGAAGACCGTTACAATTACATACACTCGAAAAACCTCTCCTCTAACCTTCCCATACCACCTCGACTCTCTGACGATAAGAAGAGTAAGCGAAACACGTAATTTGGGCGTTCTGATGGATTCGAAACTACGATTCACACCGCATGTTAACTACCTCGCACGCTCATCTCTTCGGACTTTGGGCGCTATCTCTCGTGCAACAAGGGACTTCTCAGGAGGTTCGTGTTTCCTTGCTCTGTACAAAGCCCTTGTACTCCCAAAGCTAGAGTTTGCATCGGCAGTCTGGAACTGCATGAGTGCGTCGTCGTCTTTGCGCTTGGAAAGGGTTCAGAAAAGGTTCACGCGCATCTTCTCTCGCCGCTACACCCTACACGAGAAATACGCTTACAAGGATGTCATCAAGAGGCTGAAGCTCGAAGAACTGCAATCTAGACGCACAAACCGCGATTTAGTGTTTTTGTTCAAGTGTATCCACTCCAGATTCGACAGCCCGAAATTAGTGAGCTCTGTTCGGCTAAGGGCACCAATTCGAGCTCTCCGCCCCCACCTTTGCTTTGATGTGACCACCTGAGAGATGCTGTCTCCAGTGTGCCGTGTGCAACGTGTGTACAATGATGACTTTCGTGCATCTTTGGACGTATTTTCCGGCAATGTTAACTCTTTTAAACTCGCCCTGAAAAATGCATGCATTTGAAGCCGCTGTTGCCCATTCAGCATGGTATAGAAGTTATCTCGTGTTCGTGTTTTCCGCTCCCTTCCCATTTTCTACACTTGCACCGTTTGCCGTACACATACTCCCGTGCACCTATGTATGTGTGTCCGCAGGTGTGTGTGCATGCATGCACGTGCGCACTTGCCTGCACTTGTTCACCTTCACATGCACCCGCGTGGGCATGCGTGTATGTATGTTTTGTTTGCACTCACGAGCGTATCTGCCGTGCATACATATTAGTAGTAGTAGTAAACGTTTATTGGAGCAAAAGGGAAAGGGAAAAGGGTGGTGGTGAAGCGTCCCTAGTCCAGGATGCCTCTCGACCGGGCCGACTCAATGGCCCGAAAAACCAAGGCCCTCTGGCGGGCCGGGTCCGGGCTGGTCAGCTCAGTCTCCCACTGCTCCAGGGTGGGGAAGGGGGGTGGGTTAGGGGAGTGGGGACAGGAGTATACGAGGTGGAATGTGGTGAGTGGGGTGTCGCAGTGTTGGCATTGACGGGGGTAGATAGTGGGTGCGATCTGGTGGAGGATGACGTGGTTGTAAAAGGTACCGGTCTGAAGGCGACGATATATTATGGCTTGCTGGTTGGTTAGGGAGTGGTGTGGAGGGGGGTAGACTCGGCGGGTAAGGGTGTACTGGGACAGAAGGGCATTGTACGTGTTATCAAGAGGAATTTGGAGGAGGTCGTCGTTCGTGCGGGGTGATGAAATCACTTGACCATCGGTGGAGAATGCCCGGAAGTGCAGAGCTCGGGCGGCGGCGTGGGCCGCTTCATTCCCCGGAAGGCCGGAGTGTCCGGGAGTCCAGATGATCGTAATGGTGGTCTCGTCAGGTAGACGCTGGAGGAGTGGAATGGCCTGGGGTGGGGCTAGACCTGCCTGGTAGAGGCGGCATGCCTGCTGTGAGTCGGAGACTACAGTGATGTGCGGATGCTTGGCATGGGTGGTGGCTGCGAAGGCGATTGCCAGACCTTCTGCCGTCTGTATTTTATTGGTGTGCGTGGTGACAGCCGTGGAGATTCGGCCAGCGTGATTTAGGGTGACCAAAGTTGTGCGTCGAGCGCAGGAGTCATAGGCGACGTCAGTGTAACGGACCTGGGGGTCATCTGCTAGCTTCTTCATGAGATAGCGGACCCGCGCTTCCCGACGGCCTCTGTTGAAGGTGGGATGCATATGTCGTGGTATGGGGGAAACGTGGATACGGTGCTTGATGGTAGTTGGGAGGCGTTGTGGTCGGTCTTGATTTAGCGGTGCAGGGTAGCCGAGCGTGCGGAGAACGGAATGGCCAGTTGGCGTTAAGCTGAGGCGTTGAAGTTGGGAGTTTCGCTGAGCCTCCACAAGCTCGCCAAGGACGTTGTGTATGCCCAGCTTGAGCAGTTTGTCCGTAGAAGTGTAAATGGGGAGGCCAAGAGCCGTTTTGTATGCTTTACGAATGAGGGCTTCAATTTTAGCGGTTTCTTGTGGTCGAAGATTGAGGTACGGTGTGGCATAGGTGATTTTGCTGATCAGGAGAGCTTGGACCAGACGACAAATTTCCCATTCAGTGAGGCCGTGATGTCGGCTGCGGATTCTGCGGATAAGATGGGTTAGGCGAGTAATGGATGTCTGGAGTTGCGGAATGAGCGCTGTACCCGTGCCGTCCCGATGGAAGGGGACGCCGAGGACGCGGAGGGTGGTCACGGAGGGGATAAGGTCGCCTTGAATCGACACTTCAGGATCAGGTGTGGGAGGAGGAGGGCGGCCACGTGATCGGGCCCGCAGGATGAGAAGGGCTGATTTGGCAGGTTCACAGGTCAGGCCCCTGGGACGTAGGTAGTTGACGGTGGTGTCTACTGCTTTTTGGAGGGCGTCTTGCTGTTCTCCACTGGAACCAGAGGTAGTCCAGAAAGTAATGTTGGCATTATCGCCTAGCGGAATTTCGCTTATAAATTCGAAGTATTTTGCACTGTTTGTGTTCAGGCCTTCTTCATGAGTGGTCTCATTCAACGCAACGGCGCTTTTTAAAGAGTTCCGAATGGCTGCTGTAATTGGGCGCAGTTCATTAGTACTCCTGGCTCTCATGAGAGCTAGTCACAAGCGGTAAAAACCTTTTTTCCGTATCTCAAATCTCATGAATGCAACGTGAAAAATTTGCAAGGGCAGTCCACAGTTTTCATGGCGCAGCACTCATCACTGAGCCTATTGAGAGCGGTCTGCTACAGACAATAAAATAACGATAGAAGTTTTTTTTTTTGAGATTTCGAAAATGATTTATTCAGACAAAATTTCCCGGGTGAGTGGGCTTAAGGCCACTCTTGATTCGAATCTCTTGTTACGGCCGTTACTAAGTGCTAGGGTCTCTCACAAAACCGAGATAAAAATTTGGGTTAAAAATTACCGAGGTGAGAAAAAGACCAATTGACCACCGCTGCCTCACAACAAAACTCGCCATTTTTCTTCCTCAAAGTTAGTGTGTTTCTTCATTGTGAGGCCGGTTGGTACTATAAAAGTGTGATTTTTATAATAATTCTTACTTTGCTACAAAAGACTCCAGAATCGACGAAATATTCGTACGAAACTAGGCTGGTGCCTTCACGTTAGATGGCAGCAAACGCCCAGTAGCTTTATCGTGGGTCTCCAATTGAAGCGCCTCACAGTGCTAACATGAGTAAGGCAATGACGACATCAGTAAAGTGCTTGCTAAGAGGCTGCGAGTTTCCAAGCTGCTTCTCACAGTGTTATCTTACCCGTTTCCTTGTAAACATTATGTGTGTTAAAATTTCGGCTTTGCGGAAAGATGTCGATGCGCATTACCAGCATTTTTTTTTTCATTTCATGAAATAAAACCCAAATTTATCCGGCTTTCAACGTAAAAAATAGCGCCTAATTCTTCTCCCGCGACTTCGAAAATAATAACGACTGGAAACGATGGCTTGTATAAACACCTTCGCGCATTGCATTCTAAGCTCGTTGAATGTCGTACATGCAAGTTATGTTTGATTTCTTGGTAAAGTACCATTTCGCACTTCAATGAGCAAAACTTGGCTCTAACCTCATATGCGTATTTTAGCTGGGTTCTAGCCAGCCGTGTAGTTTCTTCCTTTTTTTTTGCCTACGCGAGCATCAACGTTTAGATTTTACGGTTTTGTTTGTTGCTCAGGGGAGCCGAAAGCGATGGAAGATTAGCTACCCAATCAAGAAAAACTTACTGTGCTTTTGCCATCGAAATAAAAACCACCCAAGAAAATTTCCGAGACGAGCGTTTAGCTTCCTTGGGGACCGGGTGGAGCGATATATTACTTTTTAGCTTACATTCCTTTATTAGATTCCATTTGCAACTAGACACGTCACAGGCGTGCCGAAGTCCAGGAACACATTCGCATTTGATCTCGGGGCTGCCTACTTCCGCGTGCCATGGGATACGGAAACGCCCGAAATACCGAACTCAGGCAACAGCCGGAACCCACACTTCGCTCACACTTCCCTGAATGAAGCGCGGATTAAGTACTCACTTAGCTCTAGGAAGCAACCCCGCAAACGCAGGCGCACGCACGCACGCACGCACGCACGAACGCACGAACGCACGCATAACAGAGGTGCTTTGTTCAAACAACGACGAAAAACCTAAATTATAGGCCGGCCGGTGTCCTTTCCAACGAAGCATTGCTAACAGTAAAGCAGAACTGTTTCGTCCCCACACCCGCATGCGTTAGGCTAACTTTGTGCCGGAAACAAGATGAAGTATTCAATTTCCTTCCTATAGCCCAGAAAAAGAAATTGGCGTGAATCTCACGTTCGCTTGCGACTGCCGGTATTTTCCTGTTTCTTTTGTTTTCAGTGCAATGACTAAATATTTTCTTCCCTTCCTGTTTCTGCTTTCATAAGTGGTTTCTATTAATTAACATTTTTTTAGCCCCTCCCCGAAGCGAGTATGCGCTATTGTCTATGGTCCCCACACCCCTTGTTCTTGACGCGCAGCACCATTTACTTCGTTTATTTAGTATCGAGCTGACGCCGTGTGAAGTTTCGTTCTTCCAGATTACCTTATTTTCTTGCCATGTTCGCACGTATGGCGTGCCTCCTGCTATTATTTTCAGCTCGAACCGTGATAAGTCCTTCAGTTGACCCTGAGCCATCGGATACCTCAAAATGACAGAGATACCTCAAATGACGCGGAGGTTTAGGAATTCGTTATTTTGCATGTCCTCAGTTAAAAATACAAAGAAAAAGCCGAGTGCACATTACCGAGTGCAACTAAAAAAACAAGAAAATGCCGAGCCCTTGTGAGTGCATGCCTCGCGGCGACGCCAAGCGTCCCCGGCGCACATTTGTCAACTCAAGCGTATCCCTTTAGGCAGATTAGCCAAGGTTGTCAAAAAAATCTTCTGCGTTTGCCGCAATCACGGCAAGCCGTGCTCAGGACGTGAAAGACACGTTGCGTTGTAGCGTACGCTCCTCCAAAGTGATGCCCAGTGATTATCACTTCCAACAAAATGAAGGAAGCTCACACTTATAGCAACAAATATGGAGTAAAGGTCGTCGCGGCAGCGAAGAAGAGGCACAGCGGCTCCAATCATGGACTTAAACCATCGTGATGGTCGTGAAGGTTGCGTACAGCTTCGCTTTCTCAGGTCTTACGTGTTATTCTGAGCTCCCTTAATTTTTTTCGGGGAAACAAAATATTGTTGACGTTGGGGTCGTTAAGACGGACAGTTTTAAAAAAAATCGCATCAAAATATTCACATTTAGAAGCTTTTTTTACATACAAATAGGCGGATTCCATTTCATGACTCCATGAAGCATGAAAAACCTGCTTCAGTTACCCTCTCTAACTTCACGCCGCCAACACTTTCGCCTCTGTCTCTTTCGCAACATTTACTACCATAAATCTCACCTGTGCTGTGAGTTAATTATTCCTCCTTCATATATTGCTTCTCGTATTGACAGCCGACACAAAGTAAGAACAATATCATGTAACACCAACGCCTTCTTTCAGTCATTTATTCCTCGGACGTCACAAGATTAGAACCGCCTTCTCGGACTAACCGCCGCAGTCGAAGACACCCATCAGTTTCGTGCAGCACTAGCTAACATTGTACGATTAGGGCCCATCTATGCTTGTACTCATCTGCTTATTACTTTTGTTGCTGCTTTCTGTTTTGTTTATAACCTTGTAACCCACTCTCATCTGAAATGCCTCTCGGCCTTGAGGGTACAAATAAATAAATAAATAAAATTTTGTGTAGTGAACATAATCTTCATTTAGAGCAATGACCTTGGTATGTTTATTAGTTTGTTTAAATTATCACTCCACTTTGAACGTAAACAAAGAGGGATCCCGATGTATAGAATAAAAAAAGACCCGCTGCAGAGGTTTGGGTGCCAGGGCGCTGTGCTGCAGGGCACCAAGGAGCTTGTTCTATTTGGTCGCTGTGCCTTTTCGCAGTCCATTCTTTTTTAACCAAGTTTATTCCATCCAATACAACCATCCTCCTTTCGCGCAGCTAGTGCACCGTCTGTTGACAGCACGCGTGGTTTTTTTATCTTGCTTTTTGTTGAGATGGGATCAGATCTAGCAAACATGTTTACATTTTGTGTTTTCTTTTCTCTCGCCTTTCCTGTACAGCGTTTTTAACTCTAGAGTTTTTTTTTATTTCCTTTTGTAAAACCGTGGGTAACGTCTATTGCGTATTAAAAACACGCTGGTGCTCTCACGAATGTGCCTATCTGTTGCCGAAATTGTTGTCTGTCTGTGACTCGAACAAGGTTTCGCTAACAAAGAGCAACGTTGACACGTGAAAACCATGTCAGTGGTTTTATTGGTTTGAAACGGGCATGTCTATTTATACTTGGGGCTTAAGTAGTGCTCTACCGGTTATTTATTACTTGATCTGTCGACCATTATGTGTGCTACCCGTCCGCAGTTTTGTGTGCCCTCTATGTGTCATGGGTGCCCAATTTTTTATTCATTGAATTAATGTTTCTTCATATTTAAGGAGATTTGATAACGTTTACTCGGCAGTAACAATCATCGCGTTGTTGGTCCTGCCCTCTAAGGCTCTCTTCGCCACATCCACACTGACAAGAAGGTAGAGCACGCTCTACAGGAGAGTAATTGTAAGCAGTAAAGTTTTCCAGTTAGGCAGCGTTTTAAAGACGACAGTCTTTCTTGGGCTACTTAAACCCAGAAATTTTAAGTGCGAATGCACTTTATAAGCGACCCTGAATTCCGTTGACCGCCGTCCGTCCACATAGCAACAGCTGCGGGTGCGCGCGCTCCTCGTCTTCCTTGGCAACGGGGGGAGATGGCACATACCCACGTGGGAGATTGGCCAGGAATCTCCTCGTCTTCCTTGGCAACGGGGGGAGATGGGCGCGCGCTGCCTGGCCGCTGACATAGCACATACCCACGGGGGGGATTGGCCAGGAATCGGGCGTGAGAAGGGCTAATGCAGCCGCTTAAAGGAGTACTGACACGAAATTTCAAAGCTGAGATCCGCTCTAGCAATCAAGTACAACGACAAAACAAATAGGTGTCTGTGAATAAATGCATCTTTCTTTCTTTGTAGTTGTGTGTTTGTGTGTGTGTGTGTGATCTCTCTTTTGCGAACATTACCGAAACGCGCAAATTCAACTCCTGCATTCGCACTTTCACATTCTTCCCCTCGGGGAAATGCGGGGAAATTTTTTGGTCTGTCTGTCTGTCTGTCTGTCTGTCTGTCTGTCTGTCTGTCTGTCTGTCTGTCTGTCTGTCTGTCTGTCTGTCTGTCTGTCTGTCTGTGTCTGTGACTCGAACCTGCCACCCGGCCAAAGTGAAACAAAATTTGCGGAATAGTCATATACTCACAGCCAAAGCAAAACGTCTGAGTCCTTGTCAATGTTCATACCTGTCAACATTGTTGAACAAGAACAAAAAATTACGCAAATGTGGGGCAGAAAATCAGTACAGAAGTGATATTTGCTGTGTTGTTTTATAAAAAAATTCATGGATGCTTGGTTTTTGCGATATCAATTGAAATACTACATATATTGCAGAAAATCGTCACCTGCTCTTGCCCGCACCACTATAGCTTCTGGCGGAAGTTTAAGAAATCAAGCCGCAAAAGTTACGAAAGTTTACACTAGATAGTTTCCACGTTATGCTCGGAACGCACGTGGAGTAAGGCAATGTGGTTCTATAAATGTTGAAGTAGGGAGCCTAGAGTCACGCGCGTCTCCACCGTACGGCAGCGCTGGCATCGAGGCACCCGGAACCGGCCTGGAGCAGTGCAACGCGGTAAATTTAAATTGACTTGAGTAAACCTTTAGCGTGTTTACCTTGGGAGGAGCACTACGGAAGAGGAGCAGCATGATGGGTGAGCGGGAAAGCAAAGGGAGGCATTTACTTGGGAAATGTCGAAGAAGACTATCGTCTTTTGTAGACATTTGCAAATAAAGAAGCAGATACACGGCCAATTTTGTTGTTCTAATTATGTATAACGTTTTGTTTACGAACGATGTGTGTGATTGCACAGAACCGGAGTTCACGTTTCAAGGAAGTAATATTCCAGGAAGGTTTTTCATTGATTCAACACCCATGTTATCTAAACTGGCTGGTCACTCACGGAAATCGCCCACGAAAAAAGTTGTAGGCGTATTTGCTTGCTTCACTACAGATGTCGTAGAAAGACGCTTGTAGCCTGCCGCCTCTTCTGACTCACCCTTTTCCCACTCTTGACTCCGCTACCACCCCTCGCACTCATCCCCTCCCCTGATAACTCCTCGTATAGTGAACTGAACAAAGGCTTGTTCAATGCAATTCAATTTTCCCGCATTCGCCCTGTTCGAGCCCATTTTTCGGAAGCAACGCGCATCCTTTTCTCTATTTTTCGTTTGTTGTTCTGTCCAGAACAGCACGATCGGTAGTTCTGTTATTTTGTGCCTGCTCCGATTTCGCACGTGCAGCCATGTTGCTTCATTTTTAGCGCGTCCTTTCGTTTGTAGCGTAAGCTACACTGACCGAGGTTGAGCAGTTTCGCGTGGGCCGTGAAGGGCCGTACTGCGCAAGCGCGAAGAGCATGAGATTGGATTGAATTGAATTTGGATTGGGTTGGATTAAATTGGCTTGTATTTTATTGTATTGTATTGTATTCCATTGGATTGGATTAAATTGGATTTTATTGGAAATTTATTCCAGTTGTAGTACGGGTGTATAGAGAATTGGGTCTCCACATTCGCCCGTCTGCGCAATCCAGAGGAGTGGCGTCATAGCCGCAGCAGACACAATGGCGCCTGTGTGCGCCCAGCTGTAGGCTCCGTTGCGCAGTAGCCAAGTCTGTCACTGCGCCGGAGCCACTTGATAGCCGTTTCGCGTGGCTCCTGGAGAGCCGTGCTGCTCATGCGGGAGGAGCAGTGACTGGACTGGACTGGACTGGATTGGAATGGATTATAAATCGTTTTAGCAGCAGTAAGCATGATAATCAGCTAATTCTAGACAACGAGGAAACCTAACAATAACCAGCTGAACCTTCGCTCACGCTACGTTTTTCCTGGCATAGCCAAGCTAAGCCACTGCTAATTTTTTCTTCAGCGATCAATTTGTTTTCGCTTACTATTGTAAAAACCAACCCAGCGTATATTCCTCACTAAAATAACTCGGGAACAGTCGGTGAAGCACGTACATTTTGCCTCAAATGTGCCTAAAGTTTTCTTTGCGCTAAATAATGGGAACATGAATGACCAATGCCACCGCTTTCGGGTGTTTCGACCGGTTCTGTCTATATAAACCTGTTGTTCAAGTATTCTTTTAACTTTTGGCCGTAAGGCTGCATACATACACATACATACATACATACATACATACATACATACATACATACATACATACATACATACACATACATCCGCACATACATACATACATACATACATACATACATTCATACATACATACAGATAGATAGACAGACAGACCATTACTTTTGTGTTTGAGTAGCTCAAACAAGCTTAAAAAATGGGAGTAGGATCACCCGCGTGCTAGAGTGATTGCAAGTGACTATTCCAATGCATAGTAGGCATTCCTGAAACCAAGGCATGAATCTGGAGCGGAGCTGCTTAGCGTTTACCATGCCGGTTGATCATGGAATAATAATTTCAGTGAGAACGTTTCCGCTTGTTTCAGTGGTTGCCAATTCTTCAGCAGGGTATGCTAGTTACGCACGCACAGGTGGGAACTTTCCTACAATGTTCGCGGCTAACTTCAGCGTTGATGACACCCTAGAAGTGAATGTGATGTCACAGTTGTGACATCACTTCCGGCGGAATTTCGCTGCCGGTGCAATTTTTTAGTCTTGCGTCAGGCATGCGAAAAATTCAGGGTACAGTGGTACCATGTCAAAATTCTTCTTTTGTTCCCCCAGTACACCCATTAGCTCTTATATAAAATATTAGTGGGCGAAACACGCACGTCGGAAATAAAATATTACGCTCATCCAGAGCCGAGACGATAACATTCAGCCGGCTTCAGACTAACTCCTATCCCCATGGCACTTTCCTTCCCTCCATGCAACTCTCCCTCAACATCGGTACCGGTTATTTCTGTCCCCAACCTGGCACTGCGGCACCACATGACATTGGAGTGTCAGAAAACCCCATCCATTATATCTATGCCTTATCCAACATACGAGCAGTTGGTGGGCCAGTTGGCCAGCATCGATCGGTCTGTCCAGCGTAGCCTGGTGGAGAGGCCCTCGTCAGCCAGAACGGATTAGAGCTTCTCGGGTTAGAGGAGGCCCCTAACCGGGCCTGCGCCCACTCATCAGCACCTGAAGTTCACCTAAATGAACTTTTTTCACTCACTCACACTAATCCTTGGGTTAGTCACAGAGCTTTTCATAATGTTTTGGATTCCGGAATGTTGCCACTGCACCTACTTATTTCCACTATTGATCACCACGCAGGGACTTGGACCTGTAGAAATTGGAGAACAGCTGCTACGGAGGAAGGCACAAGCGACCCCTTGGGTATAACGCAATACTGGTTGGCCGAAATGCTCCTCTACAAAATATAAATGGCAGTAACTCTGCTACCCCAAAACACTTACTCTCTTTGTACGTCGCACAATGTGCGAAAACGAATTTGTCTTCAACATCCTGGAAATTAATCCTTTATATGTCTGGGGTCAGGGCAAACACATTCGTAGAATATCTGAAAGCTGATAAATAAAAAAATCTTTGAAGAGATTTAATAAAGATAAACTTGAAAGAATCTGACCTTCACCTTCATGATTAATACCTGCAGATTGCTGTCATCTTTACGAGCTGCAGATTACGGAATTTGGTTTCTTCCACGTCAAGTCTAGTATTTTATTATCTCGGAAAAATAAATCATTATAACAGCTGTTTTTGGTTTTCCTAACAATATTTCTATCGAGGGACTCCTGGGCAAGGGTCTAAACTATACAGATGTCCGAGAGCTGCAGCGCCAAAATGGAGGATTTTGAGGCTGAGAAGGGATAGGCGATCGAGAAGGTAGTTGCAACAGGCGATTTGCGAATATCATTGTAGTGCATTTTTTGTTTGTTGTAACTGCTAGGATTATTTCTTTAGCGGCGTGTGTAGACATACTGCTTGTCGGGGCGGTCGCTAGTTTGTTGCCGCCGAGGGTCGGCCACCGTAGAACGGGCTTGACGAGTTAGCGGGTGGCGTCCGTGTATCGCGTCATGGTATCGTCTGCGTACTTGGTACGCAGATTGTCGACCTGTGCTTTGCGGCGTGATATCACATAAAGGGGGCAATTAGTCGTGGAAATCGGCTTTTTTCATATTTTGCTGAAATTTGGAGAGGGAAGTGATGTGGCAGTTCTGGTTCGGGTGGAAGTAGACAACCGAGGCGTTCCAGAGTGTCTCGGCTGGTGGGTGGCAGCCTTAGACGGGCGGTTTTTGAGTACCAATGAGCTGCGTGCAATTTTGACAGGGGAATTTTGTGCTCCTAGTTGTAGTAACTAGGCGCGTTGCGGGGATGGTAATATAGAACACTGAGAACTTCCAAGGTCGGCTTGCCGATGGGGAAGATGGATTTCCAGTTCGTGCTTCGGCAAATATTTTTCCGTCGCTTCCCTTTCTGCTGTAGATGCCACTCGTAAACTTTCGTCGTATACATACTCGGCCTCTTTTACGGAAGCCCTGTGAGCGCTTCCGCGAGAAAGATAAACAATTTTATCCTCCCTTTTTGAGTTGTAACGAATTTTTATATATATATGGTAGAGCACCTGCTCGCAGTTATTTATCATAAACATAATTCTGCATGAAAGTTTTTTTCATATTTTTAGTTTTCCACTTCCGGGCCAAGAGTTTCGAAAACAACGCCGCATTCCAAGACTTTGACATGTTTTTTTGACAGTTCCAGTGTTTTCCGAGAACTTCCGCTTGTCTAACACCCGCCTTTGCACCGTTTGTTTTGTCATTCATTTCGAAGTTCAGGACTACTGTTCTAGAGCGTCCAGAAACTTATTCCTTTCTTTCAATAGCTTTATATTAAACTTGTCTTACGGATTGTTTCCCCTTTCTGTTCGCAACAGTGACCAGCGAAACGTCTCCCAAATGGAAGAGACAAGTCAATTTTCCGCCCCACGGCTTGCTATGACACGCTGTCAGGAAAAACTTCACGGTAAACATAGCGTATCTTCGCAGAAAAAGTACCAAATAATTTTCAGAATCTACAAAGAACTTATTCCTGTGCAGTCAAGCTTTGAGTAGAAAGAGGAAACTAAAGTTACTAGGAAGAGCACGTTTTAGGTGCTTTTTTTTTCACGCCACACGGAGCGTGAAAATTACGAGCGTTTTATTTTTTGTTATGTTACCTGTCCGCGAAAGTACCCTTTATATCATTCGGCGCTTTCGTTGGGGAGTTTCTATTACAGCTGAGGAGGAGGAATAAACTTTATTGCAGTATGCAATTTAGGGGCGGGTGGTGACCCCTGGGTGCAGCCCAGGGGTGACTTCGGCAGGACGTTCCACCAAGGCTTTTTGGACCCCGGGGTCAGAGCCGCCCAACGCCGCCTGCCAGTGATCAACAGAGGGGATTAGGGGTAAGGGGTTTCGAGGGCACGCCCACATAGCGTGGCAGATGGTGTCGATATCTCCGCAGTGGGGGCATAGGGGTGATGGGTATTGATCAGGGTATATGCGATAAAGGTTGGCGCGGCACGGAAGGGTACTAATTTGAAAGAGGAGCCACAAGCGTCCTTCCTTTGTAGAAAGTGAGGAGTGGGCTGAGGGGTATTTCTGGCGGAGGAGGCGGCAGTGCGCGGTGATAGCCGCGTACGTAATAAGGCTATCTCGAGTGGATTGTGCTCCGTGGTTAGGGGTATTCGAAGGGCGTGCTCGGACAGTAAGATCTCGAGCTGCTGTATGGGCCGCCTCGTTACGCCCTAAGCCGGTGTGGGCGGGCGTCCAAACGGGTGTTTTGAGGGGGACGCCCTCGGACCAAGTTCCGCATAGCAGATTGAGAATCGGCCAAGATGACTTTTGGGGTAGGGCTCTGAGAAAGGGCTAGCGCCATTTCCCCCTCTTCCGCCTCCGTAGGTAAGTGGGTGCGGATGGTGAGAGATGTGAGTGGGGGGGAGTTGGGACTTTTGATGACCGCCAAGGTATAGGATGTGGGGTTTTGGTAGCTAGCTGCATCCACATAGTGGCTTGTCGGTTTCATAGGGTATTTTTTCTGCCAGGTAATGAGCGCGTTGTTCCCTTCGAGCGACGTGGTTTGTGGAGTGCATGTTGCGGAGAAGCGGCCGGGTTAGGATATTGTCTCGGATGGTGAAGGGAATCAGGTGGGCAGAATTAGTGAAGATTGGGATGCGGATGTGTAATCGGCAGAGAATTGTTAGTCCCGCAGGGGATGATGCTAGACGGAAATATTGATTTAATAGATGAGCCTCAATAAGTTCCTCAGCGGTATTGTGGATACCAAGTTGTTCTAGTTTGGCAGTGGAAGTTCTGTGAGGTACCTGCAGGGCGACTCGGAAGACTTTACGCAACAGGCGGTTTACTTTGTCAAGTTCTGCACGGGTGGGATTGAGGTACGGGAGGGAGAAGGTGAGGCGACTGATAATGAAATCTTGAATGAAGCGTAGGCGTTCCGTCTCCTTGAGGCCCTGATGTCGGGGAATGATGCGTCGGAGAAGGACCGTTCTTTTTTATTACAGCTGAACACGAAAGATTCGACCAGAGCGCAAGTAGGAAAAGTGAACCGAAAACACTTGGACTGGGAGAGTTCAGTTTTGAAGACGACTGGCTGCTACTTTGGTCAAACTTTTTTGTCCTTTGGGTTCTCCTTTCAGTGTCTACAGGCGTTATTTGTCCTTAGTACTAGCAAGGTGTACTGTTGGGAGAATTGGTAACTTTATGCTACTCACTTTTCAAATACAAAGCCTTTGTATTTATTATTCATATGTCGAGCTTGTTACTTTCGTTCGTGGTTGATTACCTGCACAAAACCCTCTTTACAACTTTACAATTATGCGGTTATAGCTGCCTGACCGGCTTCCAAAAAGACGCCCGTAGCCTTCCTTGGTTCGCTACAACACGTTACAAATGTAAGAAATTTCAAAATGCAGTTGACAATCGCTTTTGAGTTACCAAAAAAAGTCCTCCTATATTTGCGCCTGTGTGTTCAGGCGTGTGCTGTTTTCCTTTCGGGGTTTTATTAATTTCTGGTATGTGTTTAGCAGCCATAGAATTTTAGTTTTCGTCCCGGTCATGGCTCAAATGCATAGTTTGAAGCGTTATCTATGTACATGTATCTTCATGGAAAGCGTCAAACTCCTGACTGGGCATCATGCTGCCATCTCACAAGCGTTAGTTGTCTACTTCACCAATTCAGCTTTTCTTTCCGTCGCTACAATAGCTTCATTTAATGTGCAAAAGGAGCCACTGGCCCACTACCAATGGAGATTGCACTGTGTTTGCTTTCTCCATACTAACACGCTCTTAGGCCAGATGTGTCGGACCTGCACATGCACTGGATGAAGCCATAAGAAACTCTTCTCATCTCCACCCCTGCCGATATGTAAAACCGACGCGGTAAGTGTACGGAACTGTTGCAACGATTCTTCCAGATTAACCTCGAATAGAAAGACTGTGTCATTACTTAATTCGTGCATTCCAAAATCTCGCTCTTTTCGGTTTCCAGGAATAGAGAACACAGTAATATCTTTACCATGGCTAACTCCTCCGGAGAAACCACTGTTTGTCGGCCTGGCTGTGAAGTTCGGCTCTAAATGGTTCTTGGCGGGTCTCTGGGGCTTGTTACAGCGGTACTGCTACTCTTCTCACGCCTCCATTCTTTTGTATTCCTTTTTGGTATCAAAACAGAGGGTTCTCTTTAAATGAGTGTCGCCCAGTTTCGCATTCTGACTGCGTTTATTTTTTGTGAGAGCGAACTGGTTTTACAGCATAAAAGACTATTCGGGCAAATGTTTTCTCAACTCTTAAGATTTGATAAAGCGAACGTGGACATGAGCGCAAAACAGAAAACAACCTTTATTCCATAAGGGTTCAAATCCTGCCGTGCCAGCTGCGTCCGTAATGCAATTCTGGTTTTCCAGCTTGGCCTAGACAGCCAGAACAACAAAATTTGTTTTCGCTGCGGCTGCTTTGTTCCCGGACTGATATTACACGGCGATATCTACCAAACCGGATGTCTGCTGAGGGCCGAATACGCACCTTTCTTTTTCCGCAGGAAGCAAAGGAAGGTTAGATCGTTGGAGTGAACCAGATGAAAGTTGAGGAGCAAGCGTTCACGGCAACCCCCATTTCTTCTCAACTTTTCCTTCCGTTCTTGAATCGATCTCAAGTCAGTTCATGAACATACTCCTCAACCCGAAATCAGGCCATAGTAAGCAAAAGAAGCTTCTAACTTTGCGCCTAGATACATAGAGCATGACAAAAAGAAATAATGCATAAAGAAAAAAAGACTTTTAGAAGACAAAACGCGTAAACCAGAATTTTGCTTTGGTACGTTCAAGTGGGAAGCTCCTAAAGAAACGTTTTTGTAGCTGAAGCACGTGAAACTTAATTGACAGCTCTAAAAATGTTATAAAATGCTGTAGAATAACATATAAATAGGAGATTATTGAGCTATTTTCACGAGCGAGAACGCCCGCGTGTCGAGATTGCGGCGCACGTAGAGATCCATAGGTTGCCAAAATTAATCCGGAGCCCTCCACTACGGTGCCCCTAATAGATATCGTGTAGCTTCAGCGTGTTAAACTTCCCAATCAATCAATAAATTTATTTTCAGGGAGGTAAATAAAGGTTTATAGCGCGTATTCTTACACATAGCGGTTATATCACGATTCTAATGTCGCGGACTGCATAATGAACGGCGACGCCTGAATGATATGCTCGTATACAGTGAGTGACAGCGTTTCTTCTCAGAAATTGAGTACTTCTACCACTTTTCAGAAATCTACGCTTCACTAATGAACGTTCAATTTTGAATCCTTCACTTGTGCCAGGCATATAAAAGACACAAACATGTGGAAAGCCTTTCTTCGACTATTAATCTACCGGTTATGATAGACGTGAACGTGACATCAGGCGCAGAACGGTCTGCGTTTCCTTCTGGTTTTATTCCCAGTCGGTGATAGCTATCGATTACCCAAACTCGGATTACGGGTTCTTTTCTAAATTAGAAGTAATACCATCCCACTTAGGTTCTTTTATTTCTAATATATACTCTGATTATGACATTTTAAAGCGCTCTTTATTTTGCGGTCTGTGTACATAAAATTTTCCACATCTAGAAGAAAAGAAAGCTTGTTAGGACTGAATGAAAACAAGCCGTTCATCTGGAGTTGATTAAACCGTAGCATGCATTTGAAAGGGATGGCCCACTTAAAACAGCGCGGCGGCCTATCGGTCTTATATTTTGAGTTGTTTTTATTTTAGCGCGCACACAAAACTAAACAGGAGGGTCTCCAAAATGTCCAAGTGAAACCAGAGAAACCTTGCTCGTCTTTCTTTTAGCGTGAAAGTACTAATTCCCGGAAATCGTCGGCCGCATGGCTGCCGTAGCGGCACTTAGAAACTTTGATTTAAAAAGGACCGGCTGCGGGTAACTTTCTGGATCAAAGACGCATTCGAGACTGCCGTCCGTCAGCAGCAGTGAATGGGATTTTAAGTCCCGTAGACGGGATATTCATCCCGGTTTTCTTTTGCGCCAAGAAAAAGAAGTCTAAGCTTTAGTAGGTGGTACACAAGAAGTCAAACCCATAGTAGAAATAGCCTTCATGTATTCCCTGGGGAATTGCTTTTTTTTAAACAAATTTGAAATGTTGCATCTTTTCTGAAAAAAATCCTTATGTCTGCATTTTATTTTGGTATTTGGCGTTGAAGTTGTGTAGTTCTTTCCAAGGTTCTTATAAATGTGTAGCGTTTCATGTCACTGAGCGGCAGTGAGGAGACATGTTAAAAAAAATGCGCTTCTTCTTTTTAACTTAAGCGAATTAAATTAAAAGCAGCGTATCACTTCCAGCAGCAGCTTTCATTTCGCTTCGCGCAAAAAGAAGCGGACGCCACAAAGTTTCGAGTCTGAAATATGGGATCAAAAGCTTATCCTGGCTCGAAACAGAAAAGTGCACTAGAAGGCTTCCAAGCAAAAAAAAAAAAAAAAAAGGCTCAAGCTATGCAAAAGGACAACTCTAAGAGGCAGTAGGCGCCGTCTACTTCTATTTTACAGCCCTAGCGAGTGTGTCCAAATGGATAATAAGCGACCGCGTTGTAAGGGAAGTTTCCTTGGCCTCACTGATGGCAGTGTCGAAAACAAATTTTACTTCAGTAAAGCCAACTTTACACAAAGAGAGGGCGCATGATGATGATGATGGTGGTGGTGGTGGTGGTGGTGGTGGTGCTGATGATAAAAAACGCTTTCCGTGGTCGGAATCGAAATGTGGTATGTCGATTCCGACCACGGCAACTCAAACCGGTCAGCTCAAACCGGTCAACCTGGCAACTCAAACCGGTCAGGAGCAACTTTGGATTTGGTATGCTTAGCGCGCTTTTTATCCAAACGTGCAAAGTAAACATACGAGGATTTGTTTAGTTTCCAGCTCCCAAGGAAACATCGAACCTAAATGAAGACCGAGCTCACACCTTAATCGGTGCTCTCAGGCTACGCGAGTCATAACCTTACGTGGGCACATGACTAGCACCAATAAAAGCGCAGCGCTATTTTTAACGGCCAAAGTCAAAGGGGCGAAGAAGTAACCTAGATGCTCAGCAGATGAATTATTGGAGTTTTTTTTAAATGGAATTGCTAATGAGCTTGAAACGCGACTGTGTAGCTTCCGCTCGACCCAATTTTCTGCACAAGCCTATTTGAATGTGGTTCAGAGTACTTATGCTAACCCCTTTGTTGTGCTTCGTGCTCTGTGTGAAACTATCGGGCCACTCTGTAAAGATTTACCTCTTTCTGTCTCTTGGGGGCAGTGCCTCAAAGAATGCCAAGGGGACAGTTGTCTGATCAGTATAAAACAAGTGGGTAGTTAGTGTACCACAAACGCAGCTTGGCTTCTCCAGAAAGAGCATGGATTCATTCTGAGCGGTGCTCGACATTTCTGCACCATCATTATTTATGTGACTGTTTTATGATGCGCACAAAACGTTACCGAGCATGGGAGTGTTATAGCCTATAAAAGTTATATTTACACATTAGAGACGCTATTTGGTGATGCTGCTCTCAAAAGGAGCCACAAGGCACAGTATTTTACGAAGCGATGTCGGTTCTACATATACAAGACACAAAATGAGTTTTGCTCTTCACTGTAGATTTTGAATTCTAACGAAGTAAATAAAGGAGTATTTACATGCGATGGAGGCTAAGTTCTCCACTCCTATTTGAAATGGCATATCTATGTATGTTCTCTCTCTTTTTGCTTTTTTTACACTTCGTCTAAGCAACTTCCAGCGACCCCCTCCTGTGGCACAAATTGTTGATTGGTCGAGCCACTGATGATTGTCCTTGTTTTTCGTCCAGTACAAGTTCATACAGGTCGTACTGATGCCTTCTGTTCATTGGCCCACACTACCGTGTACTTCACTGTGAGGCTCTTTTTCCTTGCAAAGTTTATTATTTTTTTGCTACTGCAAATGTGTATCCTGGCATTTAGAAGCAACGCTGTTCTTCTCCAAGCTACTTGCCATTTCTTTAACTGCTTTTCACCTTCCAGCAGACGCTTCTCCATTGGACGCTCGTAATCACACACGTTCCAGGATAATAACCAGAGCCGCCGACGTCTGGTTGCCATGCCCTGCCAACCACGATCCAGCATATTAGTCTATGAGCATCGAAGCGCCGACATCTTCCCTTTTTCTGGGCGATGCTTTGTGGACGCATAACATCCCCGCACTTGCAGTGGGTATTAATAATATGCATTTCTAATGTAACACTATTCATATATCCCGGATGACGCATACAAGCCGCGTGGGAACTTGTCTAGTTGTAATAGCGGTATTTATAAGCCGCTTCCTACTTCCCCATGCGTTGTGAAGCATGGCATAACATGTGAAAATTTATTGACTCAATTTAGCTTTCATTTGTGCTTTAAAAGTGAAACAAAAGGAGGGAAAGTTGAACAAAAGCGGCCACTTGTGGTTTCATGAGGCTCAAGACATCCATTGGCTGTGGGATGGGATAAAAGGGCAGGATTTTTTGTTTGTTACGCGATCACTAAGAAATTAACATTCCGAAAGTGTTGGTGTAAGTGTAAGGAAACAAACCTTTTTTTGTGAAAGAAACTTAGTACCTAAGGCGATGTGTGCTCTATTCATTCTTTCACATAACTGGCACAATCTTAGACCCGGAGAACGGAACTTCCGTGCGGTGTCTGTTGCCGGAAAGGATATACGGCTGTGTTGTGCTTGAGACATGCTATGTTTACTACTTAGCTTTACATACTTCATTTTTATAATTTTTTTTTGCGAAAGAATGTCTATGAGTGTTCGAAACACTGTGAATTTCAACAATGCTTGACTCTACTTTTGACAATACAGTTCTTCTCAAAATATGGGAAAAATTGTTTACCGGCTAATGAGCAGAAGAAATGGTTAAGCACCGTGGCTACCGCCGTCACCACTGCCCAGCCTACAACGTACACGCTACCCTGTTTACATCTAACTGTTCTCCTGTAGCTTGCACTCAACGTAAACATGTCGCCACTTGAAAGCATACAAAGGTCTCTAAATTGGCTGTGGTGGGAATTCGGAAGTAAACATACTCATCAAGATGTTAATTTTTTAATGGCCGGGATACCTTTACTTTAGTAATGCCTGAGTTATTTTTTTCTTTCCACAATTATAGCTACAGTCAAATCTCGGTACAACGAACACCACATTAACGAACGTTTCAGATTAACGAGCATTTAAGAAATCTCACGCCGACTGCCTATAGTTTCAATGTAAAATTATTTTACTACTACGTACTTCAGAATAGCGAACTTTTCAAAATAACGATCATTTTATTTAGTTACGCGCCATGTTAAGAACGCCTCAGTACTACGAACTCATATTTCCAAGGCCGGAGATTCTTAGCTTTCCGTTAAACAATCGCGGCAACCGGAGCCGTATGCTAGCAGACTACACGGCAAAGCGCAGCGCAGAAGAGGACATCTTGCAACTTGCTCCGCGAATACGCGTGCCGATGCGAGAGATAGAAAAAAGGTGAGGAGAAGAAAAAAAATGAAGCATGGGTGGCCTCCTCCGTCCAGAAAGCCGCGGCCGCACTATTCGCGCCCCACCCCAGTTTTTCTACGTTCCGCCGCTGCTCGGGTGGCTTGCTGGATCTTCACGGACATCAACGGAGCTCACAACAAAGGACATTCTCCAAAGCGTGAGTGTTCAGGATGAAGAAGGGAGCGAGGCATGAACGACAATGCCTCCGAGGGTGTCGCGGCAGCACTCGAAGACTGATACGAGAACGTGAGGACTGCGGATGTGCTGGGCAGCATACGAAAACTCTGCACATTGCCGGGGGAAAACCGCACGGCCAATGAGTCAGTCCACAAAAATGTGGAAGAGCTGGAGTCTTTCATGTTAGGAAGCTTGGGCTGCACGCACCAGAAGAAAAATGCCAATTACGTTAAATAAATGTGATTGTTTCATGATCACTTGCGCATTTTTTGTGAGAAATGACTTCAAGGATGCACTTCTTACAGGTAAGTCGTTTTAGGCATTTAAATATTTGTTGTCTTAAGTTTTGCTATTTTCGCTACAGCGACCTTTCAGAATAACGAGCAATTTTCCGCGGTCCCTTGAAGTTCGGTATATCGAGATTTCACTCTATATTGTTACGGGGAAGGTTAGGGTGCGTGTAGCTGGAAAGGTCTTGCCGGAATGAGAATGGTGAGCGCCTCTGGCAGTACCGTGCAACATGCGGCAGTGGAAGCAAATCGGCTTGTCGTCGGGTGTCCTCCATTCCGAAAGGTAGCGGCTACGATAGGTGGACGGTTGGTATTCATTGCGGCCGCCGTACCTCGAGGAAAGGTGAGGCGCGTGAACGCCTGGGCCTCTCACAGCGCAAACCGGCTGAAAGGCGAGCTTGGCTACCTCTTCCCGAACGACCGCTTGGATCAGAGGGATGGACGGAAGGCACGTTTCCGATTGGGGAAGCGTCGTGGGGGCCATAGCCTCGAGCTCTCGTCTGATAAGCCTGGTCAGACTTCCCGTCGTAGCTGGGCTCAGGTCAGTCTCCGGGGGTCGATGTTCGGAAAGACAACGATCCTTGCACGACGACGTTGGAGCGGTGTTTGGAAGTCGGGTAAAATTAGTAGTCAGGCGACGTCCTTTTTCCTGCTCAAAACGGTGACATTCCTTGATGACTGATTGCACTTTTGTGCAGTCCTTGAACATGAGTAAATTGAAAGCGTCGTCCGCTATTTCCTTGAGGATATGCCCGATTTTGTCCGCTTCCGCCATTTGGTCGTCAGCTTTCTGGCACAAGGATAGCACGTCGGGAATATACGCCACATAAGGCTCGGTAGGGCTCTGTACACAGGAAGTCAGTGCCTTCTTCGCGGCGGTTTGACGGTCTACAGGGTTCCCGAACAGCTCGCGCAGCTTGGATTTACAGTCGTCTCAACTTGTTACCGTCTCCTCGTTAGTTCGAAACCAAGTCCTGGCCGCTCCCCTCAGATAATTATCCACGTTCGCAAGCATGATGGTGGGATCCCACCTGTTATGAGCGCTAATGCGCTCATACGTCTTCAGCCAGTCTTCAAGGTCAACATCATCTGTGCCGCAGAACGTGCCCGGGTCACGCTGCTGGAAGATAACGATGAATGGGGATGCAGTCGCGGTAGCTCCCTCGGGCGCCATCGTTGGTCGGGGAACTTGCCGTCCGCTGCGGAGCTCCGTGCTGTGCGTGTCGTACCCCACACCTCCACCAAAAATGTTACGGGGAATGTATTGTATTCAGCAAAGGTATTTACAAGGGGGAGCCAGAGCAGAGTGTCCAGATTCACGCACGAACCAAGTCGAGAGCGATCGTCGTCGACTTCCTCTTCTAGCTGCTGAGCTCTCATCAGACCCTCTCTCCAGCACAGACACTGACGCATACCCGTCGGCTCAGTACATAGCCGAACATCCCCGTCACAATATTTAAAGCATCATAGCCGACCAGAAGCATATTTCAAGAATTTTAAAGACTGATTTTCGGAAAACCGACAATCTTGACACAGCGATTTATTCGCTGAGCATAAGAATGAGATTGCATATGATATCGCAAAGCAGGTACATTTATTTATGTAGGCATACATGGATTCAAAGTTTCGAACCTTACAAATTCACATAAAACAACGGGGTCCCAGAATTTCCAGTGCGCCAAAAAGAAAAGCGCCGTCCTTAAGATTGAAAGTTTCATTGAGCCGTTTGGAAATCTACAGTGGCCGGACAGCAAACAGTCGACCTTTGTTCGATTCCGAGAATATTTCCTCTTTTTTTTCTGAATCTCACTTCAATCTCATTGAGGTAGCTGCTCGAGAAGTGTGTGCTTAGCGTTGCGGCGTTGCGTGACCCCCAATCCTTCTATCTATTGCAGAACGTGCGCGAGTAGTTCCCGACAACGACATTGCGCACCAGAAAACTGGGAAATTTTCAAGGTACGTCCCGCCTTGCGTGCCGGGACTACAAAAACTCGTGCGAGCTTGCACAGTTACGAGTTAAGACAGAATGCACTGGGGTAGATAACTTGAAGCCAGAAGGTAGACATCGCAATTTGAAGCACGTGGGGAATAAACAGACCTACCTCTATTGGGCTCAGTCTTAACACGGTATCGTGAACTTCAAAATGTTGGCTAGCAAGGCATATAAAAAAGCGGGACATTGACGAAATATTACTGTCTCATTTGAGGACGCGAGCTAAGCAGGACGCGTGGCTTCATACGTTCGAGGCTAATGCGCGCACATGTGGCTCGTAAGAAAACTACAAAACTTCTTTAAGATTATCATTTTAATGAGGAAGCGGCCTTTCTTAGAATAACCGCAGCGACAGTTGTAAAGACCTTCGTTTCGAGTACACAGAAAGACGTGAGCGCTGAAGTTTTTTACATCAAGCAGATAAATTAAAATACAATACTTAGTAATTTTTTTTTAATTTATCTGCAATGGCAGCATCTCCACTCTGTGGATGATGGCGAGGGTGCTGTGTACGGGGACTCGAAATGACATTCAAGCAGTGTTGTACGGAACGGCGTTACAAGGAACGGTGTTCCTGGAACTAGGTCCTTTTTGGAGGAACGGAGGAACGCCACCGTTCCATTAAGGGTCGGTGGAACTGTAACGGTAACTCGTTACGTTTTTGAAGGAACGGCAAGAACGGCGTTCCTGCCGTTACATCGCTAGGATTTGGCTGTTTTTGATGCCAAGGTTCGAGTACAAAAATCCACAAAGCGCTACTGCGTTTCTCTTCCTATAAGATGGTCAGTTTGCCCGCTCTTCAACCGTACGTGCTTCCTCGAAGGTCAAAGGCAGAAGAATAACCACGCAGCATGCCGCAGCTTGTGCTTGCTTTCATGCCGGTTCTTACGCGGCGTTCGACGGGTGAATAGCGTAGCCGCGAGAATGCTTTTCACCCTTCATCGTTTGTCTGGGGAGGCAAGAATGCGCGTCTGGCCGATAGAATTGTTCCCTGGCGGGGATAGAATTGAGATTTTTAGCAGTCCGTCCGTTCTGTCGTATGCGTTGTTACTGGGTTGACCGGGACCCGGCTGGGTGCTTGGGCATTCGTCACGGTAGGGGGATTAGTTCCGCGGTGCTGCCTTCGCCATGTCCACGCCTCCGCACCCTTCCTACTCGCCCTTCCGCGCGCTCAGGAGCATACCGGTCCCGATCAGCCCGGTAACAACGTAGCCAACGAAACGAACGGACTGCTAAACGGGATCCGGACATTTCGGTGTCGGACATTTCGGTCCAGGACGTTTCGGTGTGGACATTTCTGTGCACGAACATTTTGGTGCACGACGTCTTGGCCCAGACATTTTGAATGAGGGGATGTCCCAGGCATTCTTTGAACATTTTAGCTTTAATATTGTAATTTCGTGACTTGATATGATTTTACGTTCGAGACTTGTGCTTGCGCCGCCGTTCGTGGAAACAAACGCTAAACCCTGGCGGAGCATTGCCACGTGAAACCCAATTTCTGTAGTAGATGGTAAAAATTAACGTTGTTAATTTGGATCCGTTCAACCATTTTTTTGTTATTTGAACATTCATGTGAACAACCCGAATACTTTAAGTGTTACCAAAGCGCTTTCCTTTCACTTCACCCAACAGTGCAAGATGCTGCTGCTTTTAGTCTATTCCACCCCACCCCCCCCCAGCTAAACTTCCGCAAAAAAACAACAGAAAAACGAGGTTGATTAAGCGCGTGTGCATTTCGTTTTAATTATTCTCTCAATCAATCTCGCCTTCGTTGCATTCGTTGTCAGTTCTACTTAAAACTAACAAACCAACGATCGAACTTATGGTGGCGTTATTCAGGGGAGGGGAAAGCTGAGCCCCGCCGGCAATCATCCCCCTAAGTAGAGAGAGAGGGGTGTCACTTGGGCTTCACCATTCCGTCGACTGGACTTCGAAAACTTGAAGACGACTCTTGCCGCTCTCGTCGCACTAGCCTATTCATTTTTTTTCCTTATAATGGGAGGAAGTGATGTATACCTGTGGTGCCCATGATATGCCCGACTTGATGAGTTAATTCCCAAGGGGGCGACTGAAGGCGCAGAAAGAGCGATTCCTGGAGTGGGGGCGCCGTCGGTATGACCGCGATGCGCGGAAGGGCGTAGCCAGCAAACGATAGTGGCCATTGTGTTCTCAGCGGCTTTTTGGGTGGCTTTTTGTGCCACATTATAGAGGTTACGTGCGCCCATGGTGAATGTAAAGCTTTTTCTCTGTTTTAAACGCGAAGTGTCCTATGTCATTGTTCTCAATGTATCACCCAATTACTGCAAAAGCCTCCACTAAGAGGCTAGCGGTATGTTCTAAATAAAAAATAGAAAATCACTGCGGTGACGCTTCAGAGACCGTGAACTCCACCACGCCAGTAGAATTTTCAGGGGAAACCGAAAATAATATGGCTGAAAAAGAAATCTGCACGTGTAAAGTCGGGGGTAGGTGCTGCTAGAACAAAGAATTAAAATGTGGGAAATGTAGGCTTGCAAACATTAAACGAAGGTTGGTTGTCCCGAACACAATGGGTGGAATTCGTATGCACAACCGGTACGCGCTTAATCAGCATTTAGGACATTAGATCCAGCGGCTGTTTTCCAAAAGGCCTGTTTTTCCTCCCCGACAATATCCTAGACCAGTGTTCGTAAATTCATTTTAGCAAGGCAGCCCAGCCTACGTAATACTCTTCATAAGGTTTTCTTCATTCTGGGAGGCTAGCTAATGTTTCTTACTTTTTTGATATTGAGAGTGTGCATGTAATTTCTGTAATTTGAGGGTGTGTAATTTAAAAAAATACAAAAGAGGCGGTAGACCATCGTAAACACCAGTCTTAGCTAAAAAAGAGTGAATATAAATTAACAACCTGTCATAAACGAAAAAAAAAAGCGTGTGCTAAAGAATTCAATCGGCTGCATAACATGTGTCCCCAGGAAGAGGTATTAAACAAAAATGTATAATAGTAGAATTTCTAAAAATACCTGGCAAAGGTCGAACAAGGCATCAATCAAAAAAATAAATTCACTGCACCAGATTGTTGTCCATAACCCACGTTAACCGGAAATAAAAATATTACGGCTGTCGCAAAGAGGCAAGCACCGGATAATTTGGTCGCCGAAATGTGCGTACACCGAAATCTCCGTACACCGAAATGTCCGTGCACCGAAACTCTCGTACACCGATAAGTCCGAACAACGATGTGTCCGTACACCGAAATTTCCGCACTGAAATATCCTGCACCAAAATGTCCTCGAGCCGTCTGGAGTTTGTCCGGCTCTCCCTGAAAAAAATCGCCTAGGAGCGTTTCTTTTGATTATCTTTATCTCCAGATAATCTGCTGCCGGTGGTGTTAATATTCGTATAATATACGTAGTTCGATGTGAGTTTTAAATGTCTCACTTTATTTCGACCCAGGATTATCCGACACTATATGTATATTTAAAAACCTAATTGTAACGTTAATGTAACGACACGTTCCAATTTTCGAAGTGGAACTGTAACGCGTTCCTTTCGCAATAAAGGAACTTGTAACGGGAACTCGTTTCAAAATTGGCAAGGAACGAGGAACAAGCTTTCGTTCCTATTTTGGAGGAACGTGTTCAACACTGCATTCAAGTTGCGCCCCGAGTGACATCTGATTTGCGCCGCGACCATCATTCAATCTGAGCCGTGAGTTGCACTTTGATTATACCCTAAATGAAGCTGCAACTCGTGGCTCAAATCGAATTTCGCTTGATTTTCGCTCGATGGTGGTGTGCGCACGGATGGACGCGAACAGACATGGGTAGGTCCTAAGGTACTCCGCACCTAATACAATATTAGTCATTGCCCCGTACTACATGCATCATAACCACATACCAACAAGTGCGCTGTGTGAAGTCTAGAGAATAACCCCTGTCAAAGACATACGCTCACTCGCGCACGCAAGCACGCACGCACGCACGCACGCACGCACGCACGCAGAAACACAAACACAAACACACGCACACACAAACACAGACACCTGCGCACACACAGACGCCCACGCATGTACGCACACACGCATATTACAGGCACACACACTAAAAAATGGCCAGGAGAGCAGTTTGTCCGATTGATTGAAACAAAGGGGGCCAGAAATTAAGTTTTTCCGCCATTTCATTTCAGCCGTCCGCTGTTGCACTCAATTGAGAGATAAACGATTCCCGAACTTTCCGGTTACGATGCGCTTGATAGCCTTATTGGAGAACTGTGGGTTTGATGTCATACGGGTGTCCCTACATCTTCGCGTCAAGGATAAAATTCTCCAACCTAGTTTTTCAACAGATCGTAACAGAAGGTTTAGGAATTATTTTAAGGAGAAACCCTCGGATCTTTACGTTTTTTTTATCCTCGAAAGGGCATGGGCCACGCGAGAAAGACGATGTTGGTAGCGCGTAGCTAACGTGGGGTTCGCAGGTCGGTAAAGCGGACGAAAATAAGCAGCAACAATGAGCTCCGAAAGGTAGTTCTCTGTGTCGGGTCTTCTCTGCTCTTAACATTATAGTGCCGAAACCCGGGAGAAGACTGCCATCTAGCGCTCTACCATGGACATGTTGCACCGTCAGCGACGCGCTCTTCGCGTATCCGTTATGGGCTGCCGCAGGCAGCAACTGGGCTATACGAAACCCGGCCACTCGCAGTGTCCGCATGACCTTCAAAAGGCCATCGACCTGCTCGCGAATAAGGAAGCCTCCCATAAAAAGCTTGATGCCAAGATTGGAGAGACGCTTGACGGCGACGAATTCGAGCTGGATTTTACCGACGCCTTGGAGTAACAAGAAAGCATGTGCTGTGTCCTCAGTCTTCTGCGCTCGGCGGTGAATGACCAGCGGGCGGCCAGCGTGAGAGTTCCCGACGGTGGCGCTCCAGGGGAACCGCTGTCCTCTCAGCAGCAGAACATCGTGTCCGGAGGCATTTGCCATGCAGACCAGTTGAATCAGCCCTCGAACGGGGGATCGGGCGTATTTGCATCGCGAGTCGTCCTGCGGGCGCTGCGGGTTCCCACTCTTTCTGGCGAGCTACACGAGTGGCAGGACTTTTGGGAGAATTTTGAGGCGGCGATTCACAATCATCCGGACGATTCCGACATCGAGAAATTTAAGTATTTCAAACCATACCTGGCCGGGGACGCAACATGCGCTGTTGAGTGGGTTCGCCTCAAAGAGAGACACTACAGTCAAGCCCTAAAGATCCTCACCGACCGCTTTGGGCGTACGGAGATGCTCGTAGACGGCCACGCGGACAGTATGCTCACCATTGATCTTGTTGAATCATCGTTTCAGCTGTCGCGGCCCAGAGACCTGTATGAGCAGGTTCAATTCAGAACTGGGTGTTTCCAGAGCCCAGGTGTTCCAGCTTCAGACTTCAAGAAAGAAGAAAACGTGGCGCAAAATAGACGTGGACAAAGAAAACAAGGTAAGGCGTATGTCTTTCCTTGTTTTTTTTTTTGTCTACGTCTAGTTTGCGCCACGTTTTCTTCTTTCTTAAAGTATGTACCAACTAGCTCAGCAACAAGTTTTGTTATCAGCTTCAGAATACGCGGTGATTCTTCAGCACGTCCTCATGCACTCGTTACCAGAAGACCCCAGTGCGCAGCCGCTTAAAAAGTGACAGGGTAGATGACGAACCTGCTGACTCCGGCAGGACATTCGATAACCGCTGCGTCTGCTTATCGCTATTGGCGATCTGTCGCGAGAGAAGCACATCGCTAGCGCAAATGGCACAGACAACGCCTACGTTGCTGCTCTGTCGCCTTTTAAGCGGCAGCGCACCACGCTTGGGAGCACTAGAGTTCATGTATATAGCTCCCCAAGGGGAGCAGAGTTGCGCGTCCATCCGCCATCTTGAGTTCCAGGTCGTGCGGGAAAGCCACCCCTCTCGCGTGAAAAAGACAACATCTGAGCCATAATTTGTTCTGGGGCACGGTACAATCCATTTGTCAGGTTGTCGTGCAGGATAAGGTAAATTTCTCTCGGTAAGGTTTGCTAATTGAAGAAAACTTTTGCTGGTGGGAACGGGAGGCTTTTCTATAGGCTTTTTTTCTATGTAAGATTCGCGCTCACACCGTTATGACCCCGTTCGCAATATTTTAGTAACATTCATAACAATATAATGACCGATATGCTCGTCGGCCTGGTCACAGACATTACAGATTAGGTAAGCAGGGCACCATCATGGCGCTTATGCGGAGGAGACGCACCGCTTTCGTCAATAACACTTTTCTAAAATCAATACATAGGCACTCCGCGTAACTGCCGGGAGCGCCGTTTAATTGTGGCTTACTTACGACACAGTTAGGTTGTACAACTACCAAACAATGAGAGGGCCTGCTCACCGTTTTTGTTTTGTAGCATGTATACGTACTAAAAGTACCTCTTATTGGCTAAAAGTATTGACCGGAGCAGACCTTCGAAAACGGTTAGCTAAAACTCCCTAAAGGCGCGTAAACCGGCCCGCCATGGGGTGTTTTTTTTTGTATTTCGTGGGAATTTCAAATAAGCTGAAAAACCCTAATACTTAAATAGATACACAGAAACTGTTTATACGGACCTTTTGAGAACCGCTCTGCAAATTTCTAATTGCGATTTTTTGCCTACCTTCTTTGGTTCGAATGTTGGCCAAGTCTAATTGAATAATTAAGGAGTTGGAGGAGGAATAAACTTTATCTATGCGAGCCTTAGGTGCTGCTGTCTGGACACCCGCCTGGTGGGGGGTTTCCTCTAGTCCGGGATACCCTGGCCTGCACTGGCCACCCGGGCCCTCTCTACCAGGCTACGCTGGGAGGAGAGGTCGGAGCTGGCCAGTTGTGCGACCCACTGCTCGTGAGTAGGTTGGGGATTGGGAGTAAGGGACGGGGTTTGTTGACACCCCCATACCAGATGGTATAGGGTGGCGGGATGGGGGCAGTATTTGCAAGATGCGGGGTAGAGGGTGGGGTACATAGCATGGAGTAGGGTATTGTGGGGGTAAGAGTTTGTTTGTAGTTGCCGGAGTATTGTACCTTCGGTTCTGGATAGGTGTGGGTGGGCTGCTGCGTATTGTTGGCGCCCGCGCCGGTAGTGCGCGAGTATATCGGCGTATTTTCTCACGGGCGTGGGCTATGAGGATGTCGCCATCTTGAAGTTTGTCACCCTCTCGGGAAACGGCCCGGTGTGTATGCGCGCGGGCGGCGGCGTGTGCCGACTCATTTCCTTTGAGGGTTTCGTGGCCAGGTGACCAGACAATCTGTAGTTCAGGAAGTCGCTTAATTTGTTTTAGTATAGCCAATGCTGGTAGGGATATTCGTCCGATCAAGAAATTGCGGCATGCAGCTTTGGAGTCTGTCAGTATAACTGTGTAGTTTTCGCAAGTGGTGGCGGCTAGGGCGATAGCAACTTTTTCGGCTGTTTCTATAGATTTAGTAATGGTCGTGACTGCGGTTAACTCTTTTCCGTTGGCGTCGGTCACACTGGCAGCGTGGGCAGAATTGTGGGGGTATGGAGAGGCGTCTGCATAGCGACTGAAGGGGAGGTGGTCATACTGCACATGGATTGCTCGTGCTCTTGCTGCTCGTCGTGCCTTGTTATAGGTCGGATGCATATTACGTGGGATTGGAGCCACTCTGATGTGTTGTCGAATTGGTCCGGGGATGCGTGTCTTTTCGTCTTGTTGTGGGGTCGAATACCCTAGCTGGCGGAGGGTCGCTCTTCCCGTGGTGGTGAGTTGGAGGCGTGTGAATTGAGAAATTCGGTGCGCTTCTTGGATTTCTTCCCACGTATTGTGGACGCCAGTTGTAGTAACTTGCTTGTTGCCGTTTTAGGGGGAAATGCTAGTGCGGTTTTGTAGGCTTGCCGTATCGCGGTGTTCAGTTTGTTTTAGATGCGACTGCATCTCATTCACTCGCCTTGTCCATGCAGCGTCGGCGTCGTTGTCGTCCGCCCCTCCCCCATTCTCCTCGCCGCGCCAGCTGCGCTCTCCGCCGCTCTCCGCCGCTCTCCGCCGCTCACCCCCTCTCCTCTCCGATAGCGAACACTCACTCGCGAGGGGCATTGGATTGGTTTAGATTGGCTTGGTTGGGCTTGGCTTGGCTTGGTTTGAATTGCATTGGATTGGATTTGGATTGGATTGGATTGGATTAAAGTGGATTGTGTTGGATTGTGTTGCGTCATAGCCGCGCCACGTTGCTTCATAGCCGCGGTCGTTCCAGCACCGGCGTTCCGATTTCCATCGATGCGTTGCATGGAGCCTAACAATTCTGCTATCGCCCGCGCAACCGTAACAAGCACCGATCACTGTGATAACAGGAATGCTAGCACCACTGAAGACAAGGCTGCGAAGCGGCGTGAACGTGATGCTGAACGCAAGCGACTGAAGCGAGCAGCCGATTCCGAACTTCGTAAACGTGATACCGAACGCAAACGGTTGAAGCGAGCAGCCGATGCTCGCTGTGGCGTCGCATCTCCACAGGGTTCCCCTCGCGGGAAGGTGGGGTAATTTTTGTTGATTTGTTCGGAGGGTTTTAGGGCTAGGTAAGGAGCACTGTATGCAACCCAGCTGATAAGGATGAAGCAAAATAAAAAAACAGCGTGAGAAAATAGCTCCAAAAGTGAGCAACATGCATTTGTTTGCGCCGTCTTCGAGTGCATCGACATATTTTTAAATTCTGGCTAATGTTAGGTCAAACACCTGTATAGACATGCATAAATTGTGAGTCTTGCTTACGGCTCAAGCTTGTCTATAACAGTGGGCAGCAATTGTTAACCATCGTCACGAGCGCCTTGCGGCCATCACTTCTTCACCCCTGTACATAAATCACCGATGATCCCTCCTCTCAGGCGGATCCCCACCAGTGTTCCGCCTGGGTCGCCATCTTGCTTGCCTGCTATTTCACCTCTTAATAAACGAGCGGGAGTGCAAGGGTCCTGTCGCTTCCTACCGACGGCCTCATAATATGTATATATAAATCTAGGAAAAAGAAAACTGACAAATAGCACGTGCATCTCATCGTCCAGGCCCATGTTTACGATGGGCTGGGTAAATCACCTAGTTGTATAAAGGTCTTACTGCTTCCCGGACCTCATAATGCTAAGTCAACACACCATACTTGCTCCGGCGTCGACACACATGAGAACTAGGTCTCAAGTCAGCACTGAGCTTAATCTCATGACCGAGAGGAAGGTCTGAGCCTATTCGATGTCTTCGACGCTTTATAAGCACCATGCGGTCCTGCAGGGTCCTTGTCACTACCTTAACAGCGTCGCCAACTTATTCTCTGGAGTCCGGGACCATGATGGGGATGCCTCCGCGACCACATCCGCTCACTGCTGCTGTAAGCAGGCTTCGGCGATGGGGAGCGCTGTAATCAAACGGGTTAGTTTTGAGGGCCGCGAGGGAAGTAAGATTCCCTAGCGGCGCTGGAGCATGCACAGCATGCGTGGTCGTGCACCACGTATGCCACCCAGAAGCTGGAGTGTACCGTGTGAAGATTCCCATTCTGGGACGACATGGAAGTAAAGGGGGGGGGGGGGGGGGGGGGGGGGGGGCAGGGCAAATATGACCTGACGGTCGTATCTGAAGCGAACACGGATGGCCTTGCCATTATGGTAGCACAAAACGCAATTTAGCTTCCTTGGAAAATATGCTTAGAGCAATACATTTGCATTCGAATAAATAATCGGGACATGCATATTCTCAAACAGTTTTCTTGTTTCTTTCTTTACCTCCTTTCAGTCTCCTTACCTCCTTTCTTTACTTCTCTTCCACTCAAATGAAATACACTTCCGGGTTTAGATCGGCCGCAATTTCTTTTCCCAAGTGACCGTTAGCTACCCGTAAACTTATTAGAACAGGTTAGTGGCACTGTCAACATATTTAGCCAATCCGCAACCGAAAAGGAGCATACGAAGGCTGGTTGGGAGCATGCTGAAGCTACCGGATTGATAGAGAGAGAGAGAGAGATAAAACTCTTTGATGAAGCCGAAGAGGTCAGCCCTGCATATTGCTGGGCTTCCAACTTCAGATGGTTGGTGAACATATGAAGAGGGTAAATGCTAACATGAATAATACAAATAAGAAAAGGGAAACGGAGGAAAATCCACCAGATGTGCACATGCACACACATGAGAGAGAGAGAACAACTTTATTAAGCTTCCTGCAGTAACCCCTACCCCACCCTCTTCGGATGGAGTCTTGGGTCGACGAGGCCGGACGTCTTCTTAGCGGCGAGAGTCGCTCCCGGTGGTCTTCAGCGTACTCGGGTTCCCCCTTTCTGCCTCCGGCCCATCCGGTCGTTGCCTCTCGACCGCCGCTAGAATCTGCTGGACGGCCTTGCGTTGCACGCCGTAGTCGTTGGATCTCTTCGCCTCCTCTATGTGGGGCGGGAGAACGTCGGCATTGTTGGCATTGTTCGCGCTTATGCAGTCTTTTAGGATGTGGGCCAGCGTGGCCCGCTCCTTCCCGCACAGTCTGCACACATCAGTCACATAAACCTCCGGCCACAGGTGCTTGGCTAGCACTGGGGTAATGAAGAAAAAAAATGACAGACGCAGCCACAGGAGGGAGATTTCGCTGTACATGCGACTGTAGGGTGCAGTAACAACACAAGCAACACACACGCGTGCACACGCATATATTTCGCCCCCCCCCCCCTGCATACGCGTGCGCAGACATTGTCATTATGCTCATCACGACGTCATTACCTCACTAACATGGGCGCACGTGTTACATTATGACCATGCTGATTTTTATTCGCGAATAAGATCTTCTGTGCATTGCGTTTGGACCTATCCAGATAAATTTGTTTGCCGCAGCTCGCGCTAGCGAATTTGGTGAAGTAAGCATCAAAAATGGTCATCTGGCAGTTTTTACGAATACCAATGATGACTTCAAAAAAATACAACAAACCACCCAAAGGTCCTTCCCGGTGCGCTGTTTGCTTTGTCTTTATTTTTTGTAGCGAAAACCACGGCAAACTTGCGGGGCCTCACCGTTGTGCTTTTTCATTGGGCTTTTGCAGTCCGTTTTTCTGCAATTGCCATCGCTATGAATGACTGCAGAGAAAACCCTGAGAAGGCTCTGGTTTCTGGGCTAATGAAGTGCGTGGCTTGAGAATAGTTGCCGGGAAGCCTCGGCTATCATTAGAGGCTCTAGAAAAATGCCAGAAGTCTTTCACTCGGACGTCGCGAGAGCTTTTATATACATCCCGGATGCTCTTATACCCCCGACGTAAAAACGTACGTGCATTCCACATACGTACTGTTGGTATTTGCTTCTTCGAACCTTCATTTGGGCGAGCATGAAAACAGCAGTTAATCTACAAGTGCTAGGGCTCCCAAGTTCCGAAATTTGCGTCACGGAAAAGTTGCAGTTCTTCATTTAGGCTCTCATTTTGAGCCGAACTATCAAAGCAAAGAGAAATGCAAAACTTTATACATTTCTGTTTGGGCAGCGCTTGAGCAGTTATGTCCATTTTGTTTAAGAGAGGGAGATAGGTCTCCAGTCTGTCTTATTTTCGATTGCGAACGCAACTGCTTGCTGCCGTTCACATAACACTCGCTGCTTTGTGTTAGCTTTTTGCTTCCGTGCTCTAATCAAGGTTTCTTTTTGGTAGTATTTCTTCACCGAGCCTTCTATTTTGTTTCCTGGTCAAGTTAGCAGTGCGACATCTTCTTCCAAGCTGTTATTGTAATATAAAGGGATTACAAGCATCGCTAGAGAAAATACTTTCTGAAGACAACCATTTCATTTCCCCTAGAAACAAGCTTGGCAACCTTTGAAATAGCAGAGCTATAATACACAATTTCTGGGGAAGTTGACAAGAAATTGTCTGGCTGCGATCGTACACATCGCAATGGGCCTCATGCACTGCAGTTTCATCTAAACCGTCACCGGGTAGCGGTGGTGGCGTTTTTTTTTTTTTGAAAGAAGAAAAACATATACAGGATATTGCTACGGTGCTCAACTACAACACCAACCGACAAATTAGTATACAAGACATCCCCGCGTTTTGATACGTTCGTAGTTGATATTTCAATATAAATATTCCTCTCCCGAGTTGTGCGTGAATGCATGCTAAAACATTTTAGAAAGCGCCACTTCTCTAATAGAAGCACGAGCGTACACGTATCAGCTGCTTTCGACGCCGAAGTGCACAACGCACATAGTACAGGGGAAGAAATAAAAAACAACAGAACCATAGGTTCATTTGCCTATCTGCACGCCACTTGGCGTGGGACCACTGCGAAAAAATTCCGTGTGTCCAACAAAACGGAATGAGCATCTTTTGTAGCTCCCCACATATACTTCTGGTATCAGCATAAGTGCGCACGCATCAGGAAATACATGGAGCATCCCATGCATATGCATGCTATCATAGTACGTAGAGTCATGCCGGCAAAATATAAAGATTGCCTTAAAACGGAAATACATGGAACGTAAATGTTTACCCTATGCCGCGGCACAACAATAAAAATGGGCACACACCAGCCACAATTGATTGATTGATTGTAGGGTGTAACGCGCCGACGCAACGCAGGCGATGAGGCGCGCCGTAGTGGAGGGCTCCGGATTAATTTTGACCACCTGGGGATCTTTATCGTGCGCCGAAATCTCGTACACACGGGCGTTTTTGCTTTTCGCCTCCATCAGAAAAGCGGCCGCCGCGGCCGGGAATCGAACCCGCGACCTTGTGCTCAGCAGAACCAGCCACAATTCGGAGACTCGCATTTACACCGTTATTGAAATGACTCTCAAATATCTCAAACATATGGTCTTGTACAGTTTGTAGTTCGCGTTTCTGACACAGTAGGTCCAAGGAAATGAGTTGAAGCGGAGCTTGTTGCGCGAAATATTTTTTCTGACACCGATAACATGCACGAACACACGCAACAACGTACGCTGACATACGGTCAATCACGTAGAACTCTATCAGCTTTAATACGACCTCCATTATTCCAAATGGATTTTGATTTCATCGGCACTACGAATGCGAGGGAAACCATGCGTGTAAAGTCATAGCTACCGTTGTGAGCTCTACCATGTCCATGCTCGTGGCTATGTCGAGTAATAGAAGATGTGAACAAGTTGAGTAAACGTATAGACACTTTCGAGAAAGATTCCTCGCGCACATCTACGCCCAGAAATCATCGCATGTTAAGTATGAGTTCATCAACATATGAACGCCTTTGAAAAAAAAAGGATCAAGCGACATTTTTTGTGAGCCCATCCAACAAAAACTCATCGTAGATTTAACAGTTTCAGGTAGAGTTGTATTTTCAAAAACTGCATCGCCAAACCTGAATCTTCTGCTCCTGACCTGGGCGTCGCAATACACACACGAACATGTCCTCGCAATTCCACACACACAACGGACATCAAATCACTGCCTGGTACCGACAAGGCACAGTGAGTTTACACGGGAGTCATTCGCTTGTAAATGCACCGTGAAGTCGCGTCGCCGGTCTTCTTCACACCAAGCTGTCCGAAACTGCCGGGTTATGCCAGTTATGCCCTCACCGGGATTTAAAGCTGAATAAATAAAACCCACTACACCTTCTTAAGCCTAGCCGGCGCCGTTTGGACGTTGTGCCGTCATTTAATGCTCTTCGGGGGCCCATGGCCCTACTACTACTACTACTATGTGGTTCAGGTGAAAATGAAAGGAAGTGCACTGGGGATATTATTGAGCCCGATTGGGGCTCACCTGCATACAACCCAGTGCGGTGGGGAGGGGGGGAGGGGGATATAAGGATGAGAGAGGAGAAAGGGGGTGATAAAGAGATAGGTGGGCGAGTAACAAAAGCGAGGAGCCTCGAAAGGATCTTGGTGAAGCAGCAACAATGGCGCGTCCAGCCGACTACCGTTTACAGGCGCTGGTTAAGTCCGGTGGCCTCCAAGTAGACCAGCAGCAGGCGTAAGGCGTCACGGCGGGTGCAGTCGGGGCCCGCTGGGAATAGCAGGCTCTCCAGGCGCTGGTATACGGCAGCCCAAGACGCTGGAGCGAAGTCTGCAGCACTCCCCGGTGTGCCGCAAACTCCGGGAAGGAGGATAGCAGGTCCTAGGCGGTGCAATCGGGCTGCCACGTCACAGCACTTCAGCCGCAGCTGGAGCAGCAGGCTGCGGGCGTCCCTGCTCAGACGCCCCGGGAGGACCCGAGGGGTCTGGCCACTCACCACTCGGTGGTCTGGGTCCATGGCAAGGGCCACTTGGGTGAGCTGCTGGCGTGCCGGGTCGAACGCTGTGACGTCCCGGGAGACAGGGGTGTCCTGCTGGTGGGCACCCTTGGCCAGGGCGTCGGCCTCGTCGTTCCCATGGCCCCACACAAGTTTCTCCATTGGTGGAGGGTTCGCGCCATCTCTCACACACATTACCGCTTCCACGAGGCCGACGAGGCGATGCACACGCACACCAACTCTCCTGAAGTCCTTATGTTCTCCTCCTAAGTGGGCTAGCGAGTTTTTCTCTTTTAAATGCAGAGCATTTCAGTAACTCACGATGTCACCCGCGTTGGCGTCCGTAGTCCGCATCGCTCCCCATACACTATATAAAAAAATAATACTTACCGGCGCCAGGTTTCGATCCCACCACGCTGCGGGCGGAACGCAAGGTACACGTCGCTCTAACCACTGCGCCACAAAGCCGACACAAAATATAAGGTTACGAACGCGCCTTATATCCTTGACTAATTCAACCGTCGGCCACAGGTGCGCCCTCTCCCCCGCGTCCTCCTCGCCTTCTCTGCGCTAACAACACCCTCTCTTGCCGCGTTCGGTTCGGGCGCACAACAGGTGGGCGCACAACCGACCGCGCTCTCTCGCCGCGGTCGGTTCGCGCTTAAACCACATATGTCGTTCGTGCGCACTCCGGTCGCTAACATCTGTGGCGTGATCGTGACGTCAACATCACGCGTTCGTGTGGTGGCGTGATTTCGGCGCTATAACACTCTCTCGCGAGGGGCATTGGATTGGATTCGATTAGATTGGCTTGGATTGGCTTGGCTTGGATTGGTTTGGATTTGGATTGGATTAAAGTGGATTGTGTTGGATTGTGTTGCGTCATAGCCGTTCCACGTTGCGTCATAGCCGCGGCAGGGGGTTCACGGCACGTTTCACGTTTCACCATCGACTTCATCGACAATGTCTACGCTGGAAGACAACAATTACAACAACAACAACCACCAATAGGTAATCCATACGACTTGCACGCGCGCCCCCCGCGGAAATGCTCTGCATTTGATCGTGCCCCTCGCGTTGGGGATGTTTTAAATGCAGAGCATTTCAGTAACTCACGATGTCACCCGGGTTGGCGTCCGTAGCCCGCGTCCGCATCGCTCCCCCTACACTATATAAAAAAATAATACTTGCCGGCGCCAGGTTTCGATCCTACGACTCTTCGGGCGGAACGCAAGGTGCACGGTACTCTACCAACTGAGCCACAAAGCCGACACAGAACGGAAGGTTACGAACGTGCCTTATATCCTTGACTCATTCAACCGTCGGCCAGAGGTGCGCCCTCTCCCCGCGTCCTCCTCGCCTTCTCTCCGCTCGCAACGCCCTCTCTCGCCGCGTTCGGTTCGGGCGCACAACAGGTGGGGACGTGCGCAACACCCTCTCTCGCCGCTTTAGGTTCGCGCAAGAACATGTGGGGCGCTCGCATCGCGCTCTCTCGCCGCGGTCGGTTCGCGCTTAAAGGAGCCATGAAGAGAAAATACAACTTTGTTTAATTTGAAAGAACTTGGATTCAGTATCTCACTCAGCTCCATTAGAGCCACAAGAGATGTTTTTTTTAACGAAAAAAAGCAAGAAGTATTTAAAATCTTTCAAATTTTGCGCCACAGTGACGTGTTATGAGCAAGAATGACGTCATACGGGCCAACAATAAAACATAATTTTCAGTGCGTTAACCGCACGTTAGCATTCAAGTGATGCGGTCAAATGGAACTAGAGGCCCCATTACAGACGTCCAGTCATGTGTCGTCGCGACAGGTCAGTTAGGCGGACGCCAATCGCACAAACAAGGTTCCATGACGTCATGGAAAAGTTGCGGGAAATTGGCTAGGGGGTCGCCATGGCCTCACATATTTTCTTTAATATCTCCGTTATTTGTTCGAAGATTGCGATGATACTGGTATCATTGTTATCGAGACTAAGCAGTCTTTCTGATAAACCCAACTTGTATTTTGTCTTCATGGCTCCTTTAAACCACATATGTCGTTCGCGCGCGCTGCGGTCGCTAACATCTGTGGCATGATCGTGACGTCAGCATCACGCGTTCGCGTGGTGGCGATTTCGGCGCTATAACACTCTCTCGCGAGGGGCATTGGATTGGATTCGATTGGATTGGATTAAAGTGGATTGTGTTGGATTGTGTTGCATCATAGCCGCGCCACGTTGCGTCATAGCCGCGGCAGGGGGTTCACGGCACGTTTCACCATCGACTTCATCGACAATGTCTACGCTGGAAGACAACAATTACAACAACAACAACCAATACGTATTCCATACGACTTGCAGGCGCGCCCCCCCGCAGAAATGCTCTGCATTTGATCGTGCCCCTCGCGAGGGGGATGTTTTTTTATATAGTAGGGAGGGGTGCGGTGCGGACTACGGACGTCAACGCGGGTGACATCGTGAGTTACTGAAATGCTCTGCATTTTAAAAAAAAACGAAACGGAAACGGAGGTAATTGAGGCGGTTCTTATCAAAAGAGCCGGAGACAAGTGCGTCAGAACGCCGTCAATAGCGCTAAGTGACAAATAAATGTCATTCTTAAAACGCAGCGAGTAGTTAGCACGTTTATTTACAGTACAGCGGTCGCTGGGCACAGCAAGCGGGCGCCACAAGAACTAAGTCCTAAACGTGACCATAACTTTAAACCAAGTGAGGTCGTAAATTCTTAAGTGTGTCCTAATTCCGATTTAAATAAATACTTTCGCGGTATTTTTTTTTCTCGTCTAACGCATTTTGTTTTTAGAAACGGAGGCATATTTTGTATTTCTAGAACCGCAGGGGACGGTGCATGTGAGAGGGACATCTGCAGAATTTAATTCACGCGCGGTCCGTTTGTACTCCGAATTGCGGCATGTATCGGCGCTTGTTGAAGAGCGGCCCGAGAGTGCTTCCCTGCAGTGTCGGCATATGACGTGGGGTACGTAAACCCAATTACTGCGTCGACCTCTCGTAAACGAAGTGGGTGTACTCGGTCCTTGAGACTAGGCACCGGTTGGGAAACAACGAGGATGGAGTGTGCTGCATACACGTCGCCCTTCTTGTGGGCTCCACGTACGCTTGTGACGGACGCATCGGCTTCTCCTCATCTTCGGGCCGTTTCGAAACGTCGTCCTGCACTGGTTACCGAAGTCAATACTGACATCGGCAGAAACAACAAGGCGGTCCCTATGCTCCAAGAAACACTTGGGAGCCGCAAGGGACCAAAGAGGGTCACTCTGGGTTAAGGACGCGGCAGCCTTGCCTACAAAAATCAAAATTCCGGCCAGCCCATCGCTTGCGCCCAAGCAGCTGCGCTGGCTCGCGGTGATCTGGGCTAAGAAAGCCGCCCACGTTTATGCGCAATAAACTTTTTCCAATCCAAAATCTAATCCGCGGCGGAAGAGGCGGCGCTAGCTGCTCAGTTGTGTTTGTGGGACACATTTGCGTTGATGAACGTGCAGTCCCAATGAGTAAAACCGACGTTCTCGTGCTACAACGTAGCCCGGAAAAACGACGCGTAAAATCGGCGTACGCGCTACTGCTACGCGCTAGTTACGTCCAAGTCAGAGCCAGACAGACGTCAATGCAAAATTTCAGGCGCACGGTGTTGACGTCGACCTGTGGAGGTAATGTTACCTGGGGGTCAGGTCGCAGAGAAAGTAACACTAATTGATAAATAAGCTAACTATTAATTACGTGATAAAATGAAGTAATTTGTAAAATACGCTGAACAGGCAACAGCAGAAAACACGCGAAGTAACGAGCAACTATGGGAACAACGGGGTTTACGCAGAATATAGCGGAGGGTCCTGTTCCTGTCAAGTAAGCATATTGATTCCTAACGTTCTTCAATGTCCCAAGAACTGTTTTAATTGCTTCAGTATCAACTATATGTAATGTGAGAATCTGCATTCTTTGTTTTATTTCAGTTAAAATGTAGTTGAACTGGTCGCCACAAACTGAGTCCGGGGTAGTCTAGCCACACTGCGCGGCGCATTGGTGTACGCTGGGCTTGCGCGCGCGCATTACGGTGAATATGTGGTTACTCGCCCTCTTAGGCGTCGTCGGTCGGGAAGGCAGCGGCGTATATTGCCGCAGGCGTAGGCTGTTGCGCGAGTCGTCGGTTTCACGCGTGCATGTCGTCGGGCGTTAACTCACTTCACCGGCCTTATCCCTCCGTCCGCTCCCTCCAACCTCCTCGCCACACTGCACTCATGTCCACTCACTTTTGCCGGGGCTTCACACAGAGGGCGAAGCTACCGCAAGGTTCTAGAAAATTACACTAATCGCAAAAACTATGCTTAATTTATACATTTATTTATTTCCTGTTCCATCGTGCATGCACAGGCGGTATAAAAAGCCATCCAAATGCAGCTTGACGAGGCCCCTGCCTTCTTTAACGTGGGCAACATTGAACGCAGCACATATATATGCGTTACGTTTCAAACAATTCAGACAAAAGTATATATTGGTAATATTTAAAAATACCGAAAATCAATACGCATACGCGCGCGTATTCTTGTAGGCACAGACATGTCGAATGCACACCAATGCACAGATAACGGCAATAATCAATGCATACATAAATGCACATATATCCCAATGGGTCACGAAACAAGAGAATCGGGCATTACAAACGTAAAGAAGTGTTTTACTCAGAACCTCGCGATAAGTATTAAAAAGGTTTGGTCAAGATTCTTCACATTCAAGATTTACACTTCGCTAAAGTGCCCGCCGTCTCAAACTGGCGCGGCTAACTAAAGCGACGAAACACAAGTGAAACCCGCATTTTAGGCCTAGATAAATTGACAATGTAGAAAGGTTTCAAGGAAAGTTTGAAATCGGTGTGTTAAAAATACACCGTTAGCTTTATGGTTCTAAGAAAAATGGTGAGCGTTTTTATTTGAAATGGTATGACCACTCGTATCTGTTTTTAATACTTTTCACGCATGGCAGCATGACCATTTTTTGAAAGTCTTGTAAATGATTTAAGTTGGGCGTTTACGTGTCAGAACTGTACGTGGGCTCTGAGGCACTGCCATGCTGCAGCGTCGACCTGCGAGTTTTTTTTAAACCCCGTGGTGTTGTGGAGCATGCGCCCGGATCCAAAGTCTAGCTCGAACCGTTATTCTCTCTTGTCGTTGTCGTCACTTACGCCCTCAAAACATGCGCTTTAATGAGGTGATCTAAAGAGTCAGCTTTGTCACACGAATGCGCCCTCCTAAGTTGGCCGCGTAGCTTAAATTTATGCATGCTTCCCTGCCGCTTAGGTAATGTGCAGCTGAGAAGGCCTTTTAACTGCGATCGAATATGGCTGGTAGGCAGGGCTTGCAGAGAAAACGGGTTTTATTTATTTTCTTTTGGCGCCAGCAGCGCGGTTTGGATTCTTTTTTTTGCTAAGACAATCCACTGGGCTAGAACACCCTTTTACGCAGCTTTTTGTTTTCACTGAACAGGAAATAACTTTTGTACCGCAGAAGAGGCAAACAATAGTTGAAGAATCGTAGTATGAGATTTGCCCAAGCTCTCAAGGGGAAATTGAAAATTTATGATCGTTCTGAGAGATGGAGGATCGTTCTGAGATATGAGATCGTTCTGAAATATAGCGGAAGTATCGTCCCAACAGGTTATTGAAGTATGCGGTTTTGTAAAAATAATGAAAAAAGCCGTCGACTAAGTACCAGGTATGGCTTTGGTGTACGTACTACTTCCGTGCACATAGACGCACACACTCATACGAACATGCACACACGTACGCACGCACACGCGCACATTAATACACACGCGCCTGCGCACGTGTGTGCGTGTGCCTCTGCGTGTGTGCGCTTGCGTGCGTGCGTGAGAGATCGTAGCGAGCGCTTTCAAGCGCCTTAGCTTCCGACTGCGTGCTTGCTTTGTTCTCTGTTACCATGTCTCATCGTACCCTTGTGGTTTGCCTCGCCTTATCAGGACCTTCGTTTAAACAGAACCTCCGGTAAAGGGGCCCAAAGCGAGATTAATCAGGCGCAGCTTTGTATGAGCTTCTTATTTTCGCGTGGCATGTAATCAGGGTATTCGGGTGCTTTACGCAGCGAAGCTGAAGTAACCAGCCTTGAAAGGCGTGCGGTGGTTTCGCAAGAAGCCAGTTTAACGCGTTAAATTTACTTTTGGGCCGGCTTGCTTCATTATACGCATTTGGCATGCGAATTCTTTGGAAAGATTTGTTCGCACGAGTTAATTAGAGACACATGTTATGCAGGATATCCGGCCCTTCTTCACCAGTGCCTTTATTTCTTTCATGTGGCTCCACTGCGTCGGTTTCACAAGACACGCGAGCTCAAAGAGGGGGTGGGGGGGGGCGCTTAATCAACAGTCCTATATTCCTGGCACCGCTTTCAAAAGTTTTTTTTCTTGGTGGCTCTGTACTAATTTTGAGTATTCGATTTATTGCCTTTACCTTTGCATTTTGTGATTGAGTGTGGCCGTTGAATATGTATTAGTGGGCTCGTCCGAGTAAAGTTAATAATAATAATAATGACTTTATTTCCACTTAGAAAGCAGAGGACACCAGGAGAAAAAGGTTGACAAGCTTGAGTAGAGAAAAGGATAAAGAGAAGAAAAGGCTTGACTAGCTCCCCGGACCTTGATGGTTCGACCGCCACATCGGCAAAGGAAAAACAATTGGCTACATCACTACTAACAGGCGAAGGAGACCCGTGGTTGCACATCATAGCAATTCAAACTGAAATACAGTAATAAACAAATAGTACAGCATGTACAAGGCATCCCTAAGCTGGTTGAGATATTAATCATGCACACATTGAAATGACAACAGTTCAAATACCCAGAACATAAAAACTTGGTCATCAGAAGATGCACGAAGCACACAAAGGACAAGCCATTGAAGTGCAACAAAATACGGTGGCATAGTAACCAACAAATGGTGGGAATAGAGTTGGGTCGTTATGTTTATCATCAGGTGTCAAAAAAACTAAATACCCTACTTGCATTCTACTACATGTTGAGATATTTAAGCCTTTGTCAGATATGTAGTTCAGGACGCTGGGAAGGTTATGGTGCAACATTTGTGGTCCGTAGTTTGTACGCGGTGTTGGAATGAAAAAAAATTGTACGTAGCGCAGAGGGTATGTAGGTACATATTTTTCAGGCGGGGTAATTCTGACAGTGTTGAAATGTTGTGCCTAACTTCTTTTTTGTAACATGACGCTAACCGTATATGGTAAAGGGAGAATGCTTCGGTACTTTTGCCGCATGGAAAGGTTCAAAAGTAGAATGGTCCCTCGGGCGGCTGTAAACCACTCTGAGATATTTTTTTTTTCGAGTAGATAAAGTTTCTGAATGCTTGTTTGCGTGGCTATACCCCACACTAGGTGACAGTATTGAAGCTAAGACATAAATAATAATTGAGAAAGAAGTAATTTGATGTTTCTAGGAAGAATATGGCTCCCACGACTTAAAAGACCCACAGTACGGGGCAGTTTCAGACTCTCGTAGTGCACATGTGCATCCCATAATGTTCTGTCTGTAAACCATATACTCAGAGTCTTAAAATCAGTTACAATCTTAATATCGTTGCAGTTATAACTAATCGATACAGAAGCATTTATTATTTTACCCTTGGGGTAAAAGAACATAGCCTTGGTATTGGCTACATAAATCTGGAGTGCGTTAGCATTCGCCCACTGCGCAAGCCGTAAAAGCGAATCATTTGCATTTTGATTTGGCTCATCTTGGTTAGATCCACTGAAAAACAGACTAGTATCATCTGCATAAATCGAGTAAAAGACGTCTGTGTTAACATTGGTGATGTGATTTATATACAAGTTGAATAAAAAGGGTCCCAAAATGCTTCCTTGTGGTACTCCGCATGCCATATGCGATGTTTGTGACGAGTAGCCATTGTCGTCTACATACTGTTGTCGATGCGATAGGTGCGAATTTATGATTAACAGTACGTTATCTTGCATACCTTCGTTACCTCGCATCGTTACCTCGAAAGTGCGTTACCTCGCTTCGTAAAGAGGTAGTATCGCCTTGGTTTGAGTGCTTAGTGCTAGTTTCGCTGCCTGTTATGACTTTTAAAAGTTTTTCAACCCTACGAAAGTCCCCAATCCCCCAATGGCTTTTACAGACATCATCTTAAGCAATGGGTCGTTGTCAGAGATATGAAACAATAATATAGGCTTCACAGGGGTGCAGAGGGAGTCGTTAATTGGTGCTACAGAGATTTGGAAGTTGTGTGAAAAAAAAATTGAAGAAAAAAATAACGAATCCCCTTCCACCCATGAGCAAGTTCTCCTGATAATGACTCGAGGTCACTAAAGAGTTATAAAAATTGGCGGAGCGACAGGAAAACCCGAGTCCTGAGAATTTTTTTGATTACCGGTAACCTTTTTTACCGTGATAATTTGTTTCTTGCTACTGGCATCTCTTGACCAAAAGAGTTTCAAAAAAATCCGTCTCTTAGCTCCCCATTTCCGTCGCAGTAAAATGTCGAATGCTGACATAACCAATAAGGACAAAAGGTTCTGCCGACGAGCGAACTTTTGCCTGCCCCGTTTTGTTCTCAAACGCAGGATCGCCCGAATTGTGTCGGTTAGGGCGAAACCCTAAAACTACTTTTTGGGTATTCTTAAAAGCAATACATATCAGCTAAGAGCACTTCGACGTGAGAGCGGGTGAGCGAGATAATCATGTATTTACGAAAAAAACAACTTCCCTCTTTTCCTCAGTTAGGTGTACAATACCGAAAAATACCGCCATGACCCGAATGTACTTCCGAAATTTCAAGTATCAGGGTCTACCAGGTTTGGCTGCGCGTTTATTAGACAGTGAATGATCGAGTGAGTGAGTGAGTGAGTGAGTGAGTGAGTGAGTGAGTGAGTGAGTGAGTGAGTGAGTGAGTGAGTGAGTGAGTGAGTGAGTGAGTGAGTGAGTGAGTGAGTCGGTCGGTCGGTCGGTCGGTCGGTCGGTCGGTCGGTCGGTCGGTCGGTCGGTCGGTCGGTCGGTCGGTCGGTCGGTCGGTCGGTCGGTCGGTCGGGCACTCTTCTTTATAGTTGTAGATTATGCATGTTTTGGGAGTTCTTAGTTTGTCGAAAAGCGGCTCAAGCGAAATATGGCTGGCGTATTCGAATGCTCTCACTGCGTTCTAAACGTGAAGCCGCTGTCGATTTCCTGCTTCTCTTTTGTCCCGAACAATAGCCTGCAGTTTTTTCCTCGTCCCATACTTCCTTCGTAAGCAAATACGTGTGCCACCAGCAGCGCCCTACATTAGTTGCCAGGAGCGGAAGCTTTTGCCCAGCTTTGTCACCAGAGAAAGAGGTTGACGTGCATGAGGGGAAAAAAAGAGGCCGGACTTTTGACGTCGAGCCAGTGAAGTAATAAAAGACCGCCAAAGGCGCCCGAAAAAAGGGATGTCTTAGAATTATTTGTATAAAATTTCACCCTAAGAAGGCGACTTGGGGATGTTATTGCTAAACATGCATATTTGATTGAAACGTACCCTCTATTGTGAACTGCAGAGGGTCAGGCGCCCTCGTCAAAAGCTCAATGCCTTTAGCTCTTGCCACTTTAGCAGGCATTGTAACACCGTCTGCTGAAAAATAGTCTTCTTTGTTTCTTTCTTTCTTTCTTTCTTTCTAGTGCAAATTTTCGGGATGGTTAAGAGCGCTGTCATTATGTCAAAATAAAAGCAAGCGTTGAGATTAAAGCCTTTAACTACGCCCTGTGCACATATAAAGTGTGGTATATAAAAGTGGTTTTGACGCAATAAATGGCTTTGCAAGTGCAGGCTTCAAAGACACGGTAACGTGAAGAGGTGCGTATACCAACCAGTAATGACCCAGTAAAAGTATGACCCAGTAAAAGTCCAGTAATGACCCATTAGCCTGTAATGGTGACCTTTTCCAGCCTTTAACTTCAACCGCACCTTTGGCATATACTGCGTTGTGTATTGTGCATAGTATGTCTTGTTCCTTTAAGGGAAGGGAAGTGTCCCACTCTAACAGCAAACTCTAAGTCACCTCTACCAGTCACGGCGACGTTGTCGCTCAAACTTATTTTAGGCTATGGGCGAGGTTACCGGTTGGACACCCGTCCGCCTAACGATATCTACAAAGGAGGGGAATACATTTTGGGAAAAAGCACGAAAAACGACTACACGTAGAAAAGTGCACAGGACGGGAATAACCACGCACTGTGCTCACGATATTGAAACACTCGTTAAGAACTCCAGGAAGTCTACATTAGCCAGTAGGCATCCAATGATCCATGTTCAACCGAATGATTTTTTTTTTGCAGTAACTAAGCCACAAGGGATCCGCCTCTTTCATAAGGTCCGTTTACCAATAGTGGAGTGCAAAAATATCTACTTCATGAGCCGAAAAAACTAGCAACGAAGAGCTGGTTCAATAATCAATCTAATATAATTTATAATACAACGCCGGACATCCCATCGGGCTTCTGAGCACAACTTCTGAGCACATTCTTAGCACAACTGACTGGCGTATCACAGATGAAGTCGGAGGAGAGGGCGGGGGGGGGCGGGGCAGGGACCAGGGTGCGCCAAGAAGTTTTCCAGGACGAAGTAGACGGAGCATATCTTTGCCAACGCTCCCTGTCCGCTTCAGCAAACGTCCATCACAACCAGAAGCTGTTTGTAGGCGGGCTTTAATTTGCGTCACACCTAACCACCCACCGGCTGCCCGCGCTAGGCCTGATTGGGTTGGGTGGTCGGCCAAAGCAAGAAAAAAGGCATACTTACCTGGTGCCGGGGTCTCGTTGATGACCGGGGACGAGCCGGCATTGCACTGCACTCCCGTTGGCCACTGCCCCTACCCCGAACTGGGGCAAATGAGACATGCAAATTGCTTAAATCCGGTGCAACGCAAGAGAGGACGCCACCGTTTCAACAAGCGCGCGATTGCTCCTCCCACCGGCGCTTCTCCGGCGCCCGATCTGAGTGCGCCGCGTGACAAGAGAGAAATTTACAATCATTCAATACACTCATGCACCGCATGCTTCGCCCCTCCCCAAGTTTTATGTTAGTGGACATGGGTCGTTTCTTTTTTTTTTCACCTAGCTTCAAGTCAGTAACATTAGAGAAACGAGTGGCCTGAGCTATCGTCCAACCAGAGTCACAAATACATGTAGTGGCTCCACATGGCTTCCATTGATGAATGCACCAAAAGTACATTTTAAGACTCCTCCGCATTTATACAAGATACTGCTGTCGTGTGGAAAATACCCACTTAGTACTATCAAATGCTACTTGAAATATATCGGTGGACTATTCGACACGAAACATACATTATAAATTAGGCTCAGGCCTCATGACAGTATGAACGCAAGAAGCGTTCCCAGTACTAAACTTTGGGAACAGCTCGAAAGGAGAAGGCTCTCCACACTACCCACACTAGAAAGCACACTACATATCGCATAGATTTGTTGAATGCAACTTAAGTTGCGCAGTGAGGATGAAATTGCGGTCCTCTGCTTTTCAGTGTAGTTAAGCCCACTGTGAAAGCGGACAAAATTGCTCGCATTTAGACATCTTTTTTGCGATGAATGGGCACTTGCGAATTGAGTTGAAGATATATGGAGAGTCGTAACTGTTACTTATTCTTGAGGTGGTGCAGTTACTTCTTCTGATAGTTCAGTCTGAATAACAATAAGCGCTTCAATTTTCTACTGAGTTCATTTTCCGTGTTCTGACCTTAAATCGTTGGAAGCAAGTTTGCAGGGCGTAAAATACGGCGTTCCGATGGGCCCAAAAGGGTTGCAATGCATATTGCCAGTACGTTTCCTGCAATGCAATCTCTCTTTTATGCAGTACTCTAAGGGCACCCTGGACACGCCGAGGCACAAGTCTACTCTAGTCGCTTTTCTTCCATCCGTATACTTTTGCAGTTCCTTAGGTGGTTTACTATCGCTGTACGCGTTCAGGCCTCGTTCCCATTTCCGTTATTTGTGGCCAGCTTAATTCAAAGAGACCCAGAGCAGACCCCCTGAAAACCAATAAACGCGACGTACAAGCAACTACCTCAGGTCTCTTACGTATTTTGTGTAGCGCAAAAAGAAAGCCCGCAATCCCTGGTAGATGCGGCCCGCATCCCCACAGGCTCACACATCTTTCTTCGTTAAGACCCCCTGAACCTGGTGGTTTGAGTATCACCAGACTGCCAAGACGCTGTTTTGCAGGTATTCTAGCTCAATGCAATGACTGCTGCTTAGTTCCACGTTCGGGTAAAAAAAGAGAACGAAGGAAGACAAGAAAAACCAGTTGGGGGCGCATGCCTATATGAGCTTCTCGCTGGCATCGATAAGGGCCGAGGAGTAGTACTTCTTTTCTTTCGGCTCCTAAGAACCTTCGCCTGCATAACGGGGCCTTGGGTATGTCACTCATGGCACAGTATGTTCGCTTTCTTTACTGGTGTTTAGTTATGTTCGTCTAACGGTAAGGGTGGGTGTCTCAGAGCAAGCGCCATAGAATAGGACAGCTTATTGGTATCGCGCTAACGAATCTCGAAACAACACCAACAGAAGAAGATACTTAATGCGTTGTTGCTTCGCTCACTAATTAAATCCAAATCAGCCTAAAATTATTTTCAAAACGGGATTACATCTTATGGTGCCCTTGGTGATTTACCCAAGTTTACCCTTGGTGATTGAAGCTGAAGCTATAGTTCAGCTGACAGTCGCATTAAAATAAATTTCTCCTGCGCAGTTGTTCCAAAACGGAGCATTATTTTTTGTTGCATTTTTCAACGCTGCACTGTAAGCATCCCTGGTACTCTTGCTTTTTTGTTGTTGTTGTTTTATTGCAAAAAAGTGTTTACTTATGTATTTACATTGAAGCTTTCAAATGAAGTTTAGTCAGCCGCTGCAATATTTTTTTCTGGGTTCTCAGCAAAATGAATAAGGCAGTAAGTAACGTGAAAGCACCTTTGGTATAATTAAAACGCGATCTAACGAAGTCACCAGGAACTGCGATATATTTCGTTAAATGTTCTTACTTATAAGCACACCCCTTCTGATAACCACACGCTATTTCGACAAAATGATAATCCAAAGAAAGCCTCGCACTCAAGTGGATTGCGCTATGTTTGCCCCGATGATGTGATGAGGTGCGTATAAAAATCCATTCCGCTATACTCCAATAAACTCGTTAGGCTTCCTGTTCACGACCAAGAGATCACTGTTTTTCAGTTGTTTCACTTTCTTCACAGGGAGTCTTCGTTCTTCCGCGCTTTCTTGGACCTCGAACAATCTTTCTGAGTGCCGTCCTATCTACTTTCAAGTATTTTGAGATTGAGAGATTCTCTGTCCTCTATGTTCATCGGGAGCTCTTTTATTCCACGTTTAAATAACGCAGGATAACAAGGCTGGAAACAAGTTGGGCTGAACGCACGTGGAGGCATTTTATATTTGGTTTTCGCGTGCCGCTGAAACAACCGAACAAGAGCTTCGGCAACACCTGGAATCCAAACAAACCCGAATTCTGTTCGCCCGTCCCATGGGTCGGTCCAACACCATCCTTGTGCCATTTGAAGGCCTCAGAGTGCCCCGCTACGTGCTATTTCACCGTACCGCCATGCGCTGCTATCCTCATCGCCCAAGAAGCATACTATGCCTGAATTGCATGGTTATCGGACACAAATCCGAAGTATGTCCCAAAAAAGTCATTACGTCACCTGTCCCAACTGCGGAGGCATCTTTGCAGCCAACCCGGGTCTTAAGGTGGCCCACTCTTGCGAGACACGCTGCTACAACTGCAATGGTGAACATCCTGCTACAGACCCCGACTGCAAAGCGAGAACTGCCGCGGACGAGAATGCAAGAAGACTGGCAAACACACGTCGAAAGCGCCTCATCGCCGCTAATAGTGCCCACGAAATAGAAGATAAACCACCCCGGACTCATGAATTTTCGGGAAAATGGCTCAAGCATCCTCCGGACTCACGGCGAAGTCCTAGCCTTTCGCGCAGGAACGCAAAGCCCGACGCACAAGAACCTCGCCTGCCACGACGTGTCCAACTGCAGCAGCCACCAGGAGGTGCAGTCAGCGGTAACTTCCAAAGAACTGCAGTTGATCAACCGGTGAGACCCCCCCGAGGTGCCTCATCTGAAACAAGCCGAGAGATGAGCACTTGTGGAATATTTAAAGAAAATGCGGGTAGCCCCCATCAGACCACCACTGTGACAACGGGGCCGCAGAGGTTGCGAGAGTCGGGTGCCGGATTTGAGGTGAGCGAGCCACTCCGTCCTTACTCCCCTCCCCTACAGGGCAACAACCAAAACAAGCGGACCACATACATCACACCAATAACAGCCACCAAAACATACAAGCAAGCATTAGGACTAGACGCAAATTCGCACCCCCTATTAACGAATGAGCCAGTCCAAGAAACCAACGAGTGTGTACCGCAACCAATTCAAATGGAAACTGATGCTGCGAACGGATCGCCCGTCCCCCCATAAGCGATGTTTTCACCATTCTCCAAGAACTACGCTCGGAAATGAACGCTGTAAAAGAGGAGCAGTTGCGCACAGTCGAGGCAATTATAGAGGCAACCCATCGTCGCCTAATCGAGACTACAATAGACACCATTGCACTGCGCGTAATAGATACTGTAGTCGCCAGGCTCTCCGAACGCTTCGAAGAACGCATAAGTGACATTGAGGCCCGTATAAGTATCATGCCTAAGAGACGAGCCGTTGAACCGTCTGCGCCAGAAGCCAGTCACTCACCCAATGATGAGTGACCAGGACTGTGTCACCGATACACAGCAATGCGCGCAAGGAACTACGCCCACGACAACAGCAAGTCCGGTCATAATCAGAGGTTCCCGCCCGAATGATCTCGCAGTACCACGACAGTCCCTCCCTAGACCAACCCTGACCATACTGCAATGGAACTGTCGTGGCCTCAAGCGTAAAAGAATCTGCTGGCAAAATATTTAAATACATTAAAGAAAAAACCACAGATTATACTCCTGCAAGAAACAAGGCGGGAATTTGGACTCTCAGGTTACGAAACCTTCTCCCAGAAGAGTATCGTACAAAATACGAGGAAAGGCAATCGGGAAGAAAAAAGCGCCCCCACAATGTGTGTCACGCTGGTCCATAAATCACTGGCAGCCATTCAGCACGACTCAACGTACTGCAACAACGACAGACAAGAACATGTCACCGTAGAAGTACATCCGGGATTTTCAGATCGCCGTGTAATCCTAGTTAACACTTATTGGCTCCCAGGAGGATCGCATCACAGCCCCAAGAATTGGCTTCATGGGTTGCTACAGAAGCATAGAGACAAAGACGTAGTCATTGTAGGAGATTTAACAGCCTGCACGTCGCATGGGGCTACACCTCAACATCAAAATCCGGGCTACTCTTGGAACATGCCATGGAACAGCACCAAATGACTCTTGCGAATGACCTAATGCTGCCCACCAGGTACGGGAACAGTGTACAGAGAGACTCTAATACCGATCTTACCTGGCACAAGGGACAAGGAGAAATCTCATGAAGCAACACCTTAGAAACTTTAGGCAGCGATCACTGCGTACTTCTTGCGGATTTAGACCTGGGAACGACAGCAAAGAGGAATACGGCCAAAATAAAACACACTGACTGGGATAAATTCCGAGAGGTCATAGGAAACGCACAGACAGTGAACATTCCCTTGTGCGACTGGACCCAACTGGTCCTAGAGGCTCAAGAAAAGTACACTACGACTTGCCCTGCTGAATTCAAGGAGGCCGTTCCAGACCGGCACTTGTTAAACCTTCTCGCAAAGCAAAGGAAACTAAAGAAGAAATGGAGCAGGAATAAAAGAGACAAACAACTCAAAAAGATCGTGCAAAACATTACAGAGGATATCGTGCGCTACGCAAATGAACTGGCCTCGAAACAATGGATGGATTTCTGCCACACTAAACTCAACAGATCACTAGACACGAAGCAAGCGTGGCAAATCCTGCCTAGTTTGCTGGGACAAGCCAGGCCTACTAGGCACACAACGAAGAAGATCCAGATGGCCATGGGGCTTTCAGACGAAGACTTCGCTAAGGAGTTCCACCGAACGATACACCCTGACAGCTACAAACCAGAAACTCTAACCGATTACATTCCTGGTCCTGGGGAATCATTGGATGAAGGTATCAATGCACTCTTCTCCAGGCAAGAATTGGACGACTGTTTAAGTAAGATAAAGAAAAACACGGCACCGGGAAAGGATCGCATCACATACAAACTCATCAAAAATTTGCCAGAAAATGCTATAAATGAACTACTTCGGTACATAAACGAAGCTTGGATACCCGGCGTTCTTCCCAAAGAATGGAAAGAGACAATAATGACACCCATACCAAAACCGGGGAAACCACCGAATCGCCTTGAGCATCTCCGCCCAATATCACTAACGTCATGCTGTGGCAAACTCGCGGAGATGATGATTCTAGAGCGCCTTACGTGGGTGATAAACATCAAGGCAGTGCTGCACCAAGACATAGCAGGATTTAGGCGGCACGTGTCGACTCAAGACTGCATGATCCGCCTCAAGCACGATATTTACGACTCCCCCAGCAGCGCACAACTAAGGACAATTGTAGCGCTCGATATTTACAAGGCATTCGACAACGCAAGTCATAAAGCCATCTTGGAAAAGCTCCAAAGCATCCAATGCGGTGAGCGATTATATAATTACATACGGAACTTTTTAAGTGACCGAACAACGGAGGTCCTTGTAGACGGCCGCTTGGTAGGCCCTTTCAAACCAAGTAAGGGAGTGCCGCAAGGCTCTATTCTTTCCCCAACTCTTTTTAACATAATGCTCAAAGACCTGCCCGCCAAACTAGACCCCATCACCGACGTTAACTTCAACATATATGCTGATGATCTGACTTTGTGGTGCTGTCAGGGTTCCCCCGGGCACCAGGAGGACCAACTACAGGAAGCGATTGATGTCGTCACCGCATACATGAAAGACGTTGGTCTCAGCTGCTCCACCTCTAAGACCGAATACATCGTCGTGGAGGATGGCCCAGCCGGCCGCTCTGACCATAGCCGCAATTTAATCAAATTAACACTAGACGGCGCAACCATAGCAAGGAAAGAAGAAATTCGAGTGCTCGGCTTTTGGCTTCACCAACAAGGCAAAGCGGACACTTGGGTTAAAAAAATCACGACACAGATCAATCAGATCACGCACATGATGAAACGGATTTCAAGGAAGCGACATGGGGTAAAAGAGCATGAACTGCTACGAATGTTCGAGGCGTTCATCATTCCCCGCATCATGTACGCAGCCCCTTACATGCGGCTGACACGCACTCAGATGGACAAATTAGAAACGCAACTGCGCAAACCTATTCGTGTTGCCTTGGGACTCCCAAATTACACCCCACTTCATGAGATTCGACGAATGGGAGTTCACACTCCAATATCACTCCGCATAGACATCCACAAAGAAGCGCAAGAGTCTCGGCTGCGCGCCTCTAGACAGGGACGAGCTATACTCCGTTCCCTAGGGGCACAAATTGAGGAACCAGAAGGCTACATTACAGAACGCCCTCCTTGGGAACACCTGCCGAGGCTGACTGTACATCCTATCCCCCGCCACATGAGTGTGGAAAACGACCGCGAGCGCAGAGCCCACAGAGCGCGTGCCACCCGCCATTTAGTGGCGCAGAAGATAGACCAGGGTTACACTCCGGTCTACACCGACGCCGCGGTATCAGACGACGGTATAGTTGATACCGCCGCGTACTACGGGAACGGACAAAGTACTCGTCGCTTCCTAGGAATTAGTGATCCCGGTCATGCCGAAGCGTTAGCCATAACAGATGCCATCACGAACTTCACCGGCCGACGGAAACTGCTTATACTGACTGACAGCCAGGAGGCGATCCGCCTCTTCTGCCGCAATAAAATAGCCACGCACATTCGCAACATTCTCGAATTGCCTCTAACCTCCCATCCAGAGCTTTCGGTTGAACTCCGCTGGATCCCAGGTCATCAAGGGATACCAGGAAATGTGGTGGCTCACCAACTCGCGCGCGAAACTCTCTTCCGCGAGTCTGAACCTCCAATTGCGCTGCCGGAGGAATACGACCGCCACACCAGCCACGTCGAAGAAAGACAAGCCAGGCACCAAAAGTTGGTAGACCTTCGCACCGATCAAGACACACACTGCGTTCCTCCCATCTCTTGCCCGCGATCAAAGACAACTTGCATCCGCCGAGCTCAAGCAGGTGTCCTACGCACCCCACATATCATGCACTACATAGAAAATAAACCTGGCCACCTTAGCTGCCCACGCTGCGGTCACGGGTACCCTAACAACCGGCACTACATGTGGGACTGCTTAGAGATTATACAGACAAGAAACATATACACAGACTCCCTTTCCCCTACTCCTGGCACTTGGGCGGAGTGGCTTGACCCCCCAGAGGATCCCCCAAAACAACTCAAACTCGCTCTCCGCAAGCGCACGAAAAGCGCCGGCCGGTACCCACCCTCAGTCCGACAATTGACCACCTCCTCATTACGACTGACAGAAGAGGAGCACTGGGAGGCCCCCCTCCAACACATTGAGGCAGTTCTTGGGGGCGACTGGTAACAGCAGCTCCTTCCTCCAGCAACGCAGGAGCCTTTATAGAAGGGCAAATAAAGATGTTTCTCTCTCTCTCTCTCTCTCTCTCTCGCGTGCCAAAGAGCGGCAGTTGTGCAAAAGAATTTTAATCAAAATAATGTAGAGGCATCTTATTGTGAACTTTGGATAATCGTGAACTATTCAGGTTGAGAGCAAGCTTGAAAGACACTGACCCTCTATATTCGCGACTGCGTAAGGCATGAAGGCTTTCATTTTTTCGTCTACCGCAATGTACTACGTAAACTTAAAAAAAGAATATGCAGCTTCACGTTCTATTCACGTAAATTCGTAAAGATTTATGTTGCGAACCTTGACATAAAAGAACTAAATTTCTAGTAATAAGCTACAACAATCTGTAACCCCTATTTCTGAAGCTTCTACTACTGCCCTCTTTAAATAAAATAATCAGCATGTAATTCAACCCAGCCAAGATGTGGGTGCAAAAGTGTTCGTGGGCTGTCGCAGTGTTTAGGTAAGGTAAAGTAAGCGGGCGACAGTTTCAGTGCTTCGAATTGTTCCTTTGTCGTGGTTCCCAATGCTCGCCGTATGGCGGTGCTTGTGCCCGTGGTGCGGACTTAAAGATTTCGTTTCTAGATGTTCACGTACACATCCTGGGAGGAATAGGAGAGAACACATCGCTGCGCTCTTCGTTGTGTTCTCTCTGCACCTTGAAAGCTACGTGTCGTAGCTTTCGCCTTCGGTTTCTGTTGCGGTGGGTCTTCTTGAGACTGTCGTGATAGTTTCCGCTATGGAGGGAAAGCTTCAGTTCTGGCCACAGCTCGCAGGTACGGCTGATGAGCACGGTGTGCGAGCGAGAGCACCGGTATTTCAGAATTTAGATCGCTTTCGCTTTAATTATTAGTCCGCTCCTTATGACTTGACCACTCAGTTTCTATCCAGGCCGACTAAATTCAATCTGGTGTATAATATATGCCGAAGATACATCATTTCTGCGCGGTCAGCCATTGTGGAGCTCAACGGATGAACAACACCTGGGGATCTTAGCACGAGGCACGTGGGCGTTTTTGCTTTCCGCATCTATCAGAAAACGTTCGCTGTTGCCCGCTGTCGGTGCGCTGTCGGTGCGTCCGCTGTCGGTACGCAGCCGGACGTCTTCGCCACCATGCTTACCGCGGTGGGTAGCCACAGAATTATAAGACTGCAAAGATTAGGATGAGCCTGTTATGCCCCAGCACTGGCCCGGGCGAGTGTTGTTTATTTTATTTCCACTCCTTTTCATGACTGCATGTGTGTAATGTCTGCTATCGTAGGATTCTTTTTTCTCGATGCAATCGTTACCACGTTAATAGCTTTTTATGTTAGTTTGTTTCCACTAAACTGTACAATTAGGTTCAGCATTTTACCTTCAGTCTACGTGCTTGTAACCGTACGCAAGAATAATAATGCCTTAGCTACGCTCGAGAGGTTTGCCTGGATTTCTGCTTAGGTTATCTTCGCCTTACGAGTTATGCTTACTCAGCGATTATCCAGCCCTGCTGTCCACTATTAGACATATGGTGTTCGCATTACCATTTATTATTTGGTTTTAAACACAAGGCTCAAGCCGTCTGGGGCATGTGGTTTCCCTTTTTTCGTCAAAACGATGCAAAAGGGCTGATGCATCACGCGGTTTAAAGCTTCCTAGAGTTACTCAGGGTACAGGGGACTTTCTTTTGTGTTAAAAGCACGACTCTTAACGCTCCTGTTTAATGAGAGAACGTAACCTTGAAGAGTCCGAAAAGCAATCCGAAACACGAAATTTCATTTTTCCGCGGCCTCGTGAGTAGCCTGATAGCTGAGGGCTGCCACTTCCTTGTCGAGAAAATTGGCAGGACAGAGTTCGATGTCAGCGCATGCCCAGTGATACCGCAAAGCAAGTGCCAAGTGGCAATGTTGAAACATATCTTTATCATCCTGTTCGGAATTGCTTGTTATTCCCAATTGTTCACCTTGAACATGGTTCCGTAGACGTGATCCGGATGCCTTTGCGAGGTCTACCAAGCCTGCTAACACTTCACACGTGACGCCTAGGTGCCCCTAGCACCACACAATCTTCCGTATTACAGGAAAGGAATAGGCCTAAAATATTTTATTGCCTTAATTTATGGGCGCTGTACTATCGTAGTACTATAAAGGGTCTATTTATTTTCAAAGCAACAGCTGCCCACCACTCCAGAAATTGGAGACAGGAGGGTATTGTACCGACGGTTGGGGGAAGAGATTCAAAGACACCCGAGCATTTCTTATGAGTTGCTAGCGTGAAAGCACAATTGTCCAGTTGAATGCCGCTGAATTCAATCTCAAGTAGTGTGATGGGGGCAATGTTGCCAGTTCAGTTACTGAATTCGTGCAGGTTGATGTTGATGGGTTCTACAATAGCATCTTGGTTATATATCGTGATCACCTGGAAGGTTTAACTTGGAATTGCATTATGCGCGGCGCGCTGTGTTATCGAAGCCCGAGCAGTTATTAAGTGCAGGGTACTTTAGGGGCTAGCCTTGCCGTTGTAGCTCGCTCTCTGGACCCAAGTAGAGTCACACGGCGTCCCGCCGCGGCATAACCCAGGGGCTTCGAAATCCAAGCGGTTATATAGTCATAAGCGTTCAAAACTCGTGAACTGCTGGCGAATACATCTCCCCGCTGTTTAGCGCAAAAAAAAAAAAAAAAAAAAAAAACTGAAGGTGCATTTGAGGCAAAATATACGTAATTAACCGGCAGCGCCTGCGTTCATTTAGTTAGGTATGCTCATTGGGTTGGGTTTTACGATAGTAAGCGAAAAAAAGTGGCACTGCAACGCCGGTACGTGCGGCAGGAAAAGCAAGCACAAAAAGAACAGAACTCGTGCTGACGCAGGTTCAGGCAAGGGGAGTGCGAGCACTGCAATAGCGGGAAATTCGAATGGCATTGGGTGGTAGCAGTGAGCGGATAACGGCGCTACAGCCCATTATGGCGAATCGCTGCTCTGCACTTCCGACAGTTTTCACATCGAGTGGAACGGCTTTAATTTGTTGCGTAAGCACGTACCGTTAACCGACAGTATACCATATTTTCACGCTTCAAACACGCCCCCGATTGTAACTCGCGAGTGGTGAGTGGCACACCGCGAGTGGCCCCGCCCACCACTCACAAGTGTGAGTGGCACTCGTGAATTGGGAGCGGTGAATTACGCTAGTGACTGGCCCCGATCAGTCGTGGGTGGTACGGGCTGACACTGATCACGGCTCATCGATATATCAATGAAGCTCACATGCTGTAATTTTGCAACAATAACGTTGCTACTCAGCAAAATATTCGAAGAATACTTAGTGCAAATGTGAGAGAAAAGGGAACAAAATAAAAAGGATCAAGGAACAAGCTTTTATAAAATTTACTGGAGATATTGGTTTAAAACTATGAGAAATAATATTTATGCCTAAAGTAACAACATAAGAACACCGACAAACTTTTGAGAAAACTTTTTTGAAGATCTTTAAGAAGAGTGAATCAGTAAAACGGGATCAGCGAACCATCCTTAATAATATGCAGAAAGGTTTCCTGACGGGCTGGTTGCTGCAATGGAACTCCAAGAAAATATCGAAGACGACGGGACTAAGCAAGCACTTTCACAACACAGCGCTTGTGTTGTGTATTTTCTGGATATGTTCCTTCGTCTGGACGGTTTGTTTTGTAGTTTTAGAACATAATTACCGCAGAAATTGCTTCCAGCAAATAGAGTTCATTTGTGATTAAGCGTAACGAAAACAATGATAGGAACACCGACGAACCTGTACTTGATCTTGACTGTTCACTCTTTTTTTTTTTCAGTCAATCATTGTCCCATCAAAATCTCTGTTTGTACCCAAATCGCTCTGCAGTGAAACGTCCGGGTACCTAACTGCCCATGTGCTGGTATGTCCGCACACCGATATTCCGTGTAAAAATAACTAAAGCATGTCATTGTTTTTTTACGTCCCGAAGATTTTTGATCCCGTTATCATGACTGTTTTGCTTCATTCAATTATTCAATTTCCGAATTTTTACTTCAGAAAGGGTGGTAGTGAAGCCATTTTCTTACAGCGAAGCTGTATATCATTCATTCGTAGTCATTTCTTCTTGTGGTTCATCAGCAGAATTGTTCAGCAGAATCAGCTGTGCGACGAACCAACATTTAGCCGAACTGTGACACATGGGCGTTCTTGTTTTTTGCCTCGATGCGAAAACCGCCGCAGCGGCTGGGGTTAGATCGGTGTCCTTGGGATCAGCATAAGAACGCCTTAGCCACTGAGCTACCGCTGGGGGACAACCATTAAACCTAATTAACACGGTTCCATTACAGTTACTGATCAGCCACAGAAGCTGTTTAGCGCTGCTTCTCTATCGGTAACCAGCGAGCATGACGGCTTTCATCGGCACGCAGCGATGCTGTTTTTTTCCTTCGTCCGGCATCACTGCATTGGAGGTTTCCCTAGATTCGGGACAAACGCCTTCTACTCGTTCTTCGTCCCGACGAGGAAGTGGTTGTCGTGGTCAGTAATTGCAATGACTTGCTATGCTTGCCATTCGATGCTTGCCATGAGGCAAGCGCTTGCGAGCTGCCTGCGACAGCGCCGGCGATACCATGACGTCGTGAAGTTCCTTTTCTGCCCGACGCCGGTGCTAATGCACCACCTGCCGTGCAAAAACGCCTCGTCATGTCTGTCTAGACCGCCAGTTGCCTTCGCTCGCAGACGGTGCTTCAGTTGCAGCCCCTCTTGGACGCCGCTCAGGGTGCCCTCGTTCCCGGGCGTGGATTTTGGGCTGTCTTACGTAGTTGTCGGTGAGTGTGCGAGTTGTGCGGATAGGTGTAGCAGTGACCGAGACGTGATTCACGCGGGGTTCCCTGTGGACTAAACGGCAACTGATATGCGCGCCCGCGGCGCCCGGCAGCTTCCGTCAGTGTTCACTGCGCTATGAACTGCGGTGAAAAGAACTTCGTGCTGTTTGGAACTTCAAAGTGACCCCTCGTTAGGTTTGCCATTTACAAACCAAATGTTGGTTGGCAAGTTTGACGCAACAAAAATTTTCAGCGGGGGTGGGGGGCTTCAGTGCGTGTAAGGTCTGTCTGTGTGTCAGTCACAGTGGTGATGGAAGAGACTGAAGGTCAGTAGCAACTTAGAGGACATGTTCTGTGACCTGTGTGTTGACTACTACTGATGCTGATACAAGGAGACTCCTGCGGAAATTGTGTGTTGCCGGCTGGATAGAAGGATGGATCAGCATGGAACCAAGATTGCCGGTAAGCTTACTATTTAAACGATTTTTTTCTATGTATGGTAACAGTGCATAACTGGCTCATAGGAAATTAATAACAGGCGCAATATCTGCGGCGAACCGGTTAGGGAAATAGCAAGACTTCTGTGGCTGCACTTCGCACGTTGTTGCGCTTCGTGCTACGTGACTGTGTTTGTGAATTATGGTATTACAAAAAAACCTCGGTAAATGGTACGTCAAGGGAGGGAAAAGATGTCCTAATTATCCGAATTTCTAATTATCGAATGACTGAGAAAAACGCGCATTTTAAATTCTTTTATTTCATACCTTTACTTTGCGAAGAAGACTGTGATGCTTGTTTGTTTCTTTGCGGACAACTGCCCGGAAAGGACTACTTTGCGTGCGTGCGTCAATCCCTCTAGCGCAAGCGTATATCTGGGAACAACGTAGCAAAACTCCTCTTGAACCACGAGAACGTCAACGGTTTCTTTTGCGGTACGACGCGCCGGGCGTAGCACATCGCACGGGTTCCCTTCATCGGACACCTCAAGCGCCACACAGAGGGCAGTGCTGCTGATCTCGTCATCGGTCTACTGGTCGTCCACAGCGCACCGTTGCTGTATGTCCGTTGGCGAGCGATGGAGACGGATGACCCTCAGAGACAGCAAAGCCGGGCGCGGGTCGCTCCGAAATCGCGTGAAGGTGGTTGATACGGTAGCGATGCGTACTCCGAAACCTTATTCGAATTGTGCGCCGTCCTTGACTTGCCTTTAGTACGAATTACCCGTGCGCTTGTGATTTTGCGTGGAATTAGCGAATGTTTCTTGCCATAGGGCTATGTACATTTTTGGAGGGAGGGTGTGAGAATGACGAATTATCCAAATTTTCGAATTTACGGGGGCCGAATTAAATGGACTCTATGTATAGAGTATATCAGCCAAAGCAGTGTCAGCACTTCGCAAGCTTTTGTGACAGCAGTAGAGCCCTCTGTATGTTTTTTCCATACGAACACCGGTTACAACGGTCGAAAATGGCTCTCAGAAAGTCTCGCTGAACTTTTGTATATGCTGATATATGAAACCTATACAGGGTGTTTCAGCTAACTTTAGCCAGGGTTCAAAAATATGCCGATGCACATTAAGACGATGTTACCAATTGCATGTTGCTCACTTTTGTATGCAATGTTGCGCCATCTTTTGTATTTTGCCTAATTAGATAATTAGGCAATTTTAATTAGCCAACTTCTGAACCAACGAAGCTGGGCAAAAAATCCAGATTAGAAAGTTGCAGAGCGGTCTACAAAACGTCCGAATAAACAGTTCCGGTGTTTCTATCTGGTAAGTATTAGTGTTTTTCAACTACTAAATAAGCCCACGAAATGCAAAAAAAAAAAAAACACCACGTTACGTGCCAGCTTGCGCGCCGTGACTGGAGTGCTCCCTGCCTTCCTGCGCACAAACGCAGCTGCTTAAAAAGTGACAAGGCAGATGACGAACCTGTTGCTTCGGGCAGCACAAGCGATTACCACTGCGTCTGCTTATCGCTATCGCGAACTATGACGAGAGAAGCGCATCTTTCGCGTAAATGGCCTGCGTTGCTTGCCTGTCGCCTTTTAAGCGGCAGCGCGCCTATGGCTGTTTGCGAGCGGAACTTTTGGGAGCACTGCAATCAAGACGCGCAAGCCGGCATGTCACGTGGTGTTCTTTTTGTATTTCGCGCGCATCCTCACTTTATTCGGATGTTTTGGAAACCGCAGTGCAACTTTCAAATTGGGATTTCTTGGCGAGCTTTGTTGGTTCAGAAGTTAGCTAATTAAAATTGACTAATTATCTAATTAAGCAAAATATAAAAATAGCGTTACACACTACATACAAAAGTAAGTAACATACATTTGATCGCACCGTCGTAAAGTGCATAGACATATACTCTGGCTTAAGTTAGCTGAGGCACCCTGCATACCTTATGAACTGCTCGATAACGCTGTTTACGCCGCGACATGGCGAAGTTGGGCTTTGGGTCCAACGTCATTGTGCAGATGAAGTGCTTCGTGAGCGGCGCGCAGACGCTTCGTCAATGATGTCCGGATACCCGGGGCCCAATTCTCAAAAAAAAAAGGGGGGGGGGGTGGCATAGTTTTGATTGATTGATTGATTGATGGATGGATGGATTCATTGATTGATTGTAGGGTCTAACTCGCCGACGCAACGCAGGCTATGAGGCGCGCCGTAGTGCAGGGCTCTGGATTAATTTAGACCATCTGGGGTTCTTTAACGTGCGCCGAAATCTCGTACACACGGGCGTTCTTGCTTTTTCCCTCCATCAGAAACACGGCTGCCGCGGCCGGAAATCGAACCCGCGACCTCGTGCTCAGCAGCGCAACGCCTTAGCCACTGACCCACCGCGGCGGGTGGGGGCGTTGTTTTTAAGCGACGCTGTGCTGCCATGCAAATGCATGTATGCTAGCGTCGAGGCGTCCCTTTAAGGTGGACGACACTGAGAAAACCGCACGGTGTTCCTCGATGAGAAGCAACTTCAGCATGGCGCAAAGCGGGAGGGATCAGTACGCGGAGAGAGAGAGAGAAATAACTTTTATTTGTCCAGTTTGTGGAGGAGAGCTAGACCTCCACCCTAGGCGTCGGCCAGGAGCCCTTGGGTCCTAGCAGCGTCTTCGGCTAACTGGACGGCCCAGACTTGATTCGCCGGGTCTGAGCTGAGCAGTACGGTCTCCCACTGCTCATTACTGCTAATTTTGCGGCTCTGAGGAGTCGCCTGAGGACATGCCCATAATATATGTGCAAGATCGGCCCGTTCCTTGCATCTCCGACATTTATCTGAAAACTGTCCAGGATAGCAATGACTATACGCGACGGGGTTCGGGTACGAGTTCGTCTGAAGAAGCCGCCAAACCACAGATTGCCTTTTACTGAGGGATGGATGAGCGGGGGGGTAGCGGGCTCGTTCAAGCCGGTAATGAGTAGTCAGCTCCCTGTAAGACACGAGCCTGTCTCTGCCCGTCCAGCGGAGCGAGTGAGCGTCTGGGTCAGAAGTGTCGACGCCAGCTCGGTCGGTAAAGCCTCGAGCCGCATCGTGCGCACACTCGTTTCCGGCCAGGCCCGAGTGGGCCGGTGCCCATATCAAGTATATCTTCCCGTTCCGCTCGTCATGGGATCGAGATTTTAGGATTTGGGACGCCTCGGGTGAAATTCGCCCTCTCGAGTAATTTAAAATAGCCGACTTAGAGTCGCTAACAATGAATTTAATTTTTGGAGAAGCTGTCATCGCCAGGGCGATGGCCGCCTCTTCACCCACCTCTGTGTCCGTCGTGCGGACCGAGCATGAGGCAATTGAATCCCCACGGAAATTGACCACTGCGAGGGCCATGGCGTCGCGAGCAATGTAATCAGCGGCGTCTACGTATACCACGTCCTCTGATTTTTCATATCTTTTGTGTAGGGCTTTGGCCCTAGCCTGTCGCCGCTCTTGGTTATGTACGGGGTGCATGTTTTTCGGTAGCGGTGGTATGTGCATGCGATCCCCTATTTCCGCTGGTAGGTCTATTTTGGCTCGGGGTATCCCTGCAGGAAAAATGCCAAGTGATTTGAGGATATGTCTGCCGGTCAGACTCTGGATAAGTCGCTCCCGCTGTGACAGCCTTTGAGCTTCAATAATCTCGCTGAGGGTATTGTGAAGCCCGAGTGCCTCGAACCGTGCGGTTGGGGCTGTTAACGGGATCCCTATGGCCTGTTTATAAGCCCGCCTTATCATGGCATTTAGCTTGGCTTCTTCATCGCGTTTCAGGTGCAGGAATGGGGCGACATATGTTACTCTACTAATGACGAAGGCTTGTACCAGTCTCACGAGGTTGTGTTCTTTCATCCCGTGGTGTCTATTGGCTATTCGTGAGATAAGGCGAGTTGTTTCGTGTACGCTCTTTTCGAGAGCGAGTATGGTCTCTGAATTGTGTCCGTTGGCCTGGATGCGGAGGCCCAGGACTCGGATACTTGAAACTGTCGGGATGCGTTGGCCTCCGCATGTAAAGAGCTGGATGTCCGGAGCTACTGAGTCTGTCCGGCGTCCCCTGCTAGTTGGGCGATAGAGTAGAAGCGCTGATTTCTCTGGAGAGCAGTTCAGGCCACGAGGGATCACGTAAGTTTCTATTATCTCTATTGCCCTTTGTAGTGTGTCTTGTATATGTCCGTCACTTCCACCCGGAACCCACAGCGTGACGTCATCTGCATACAGGCTGTATTGCAAGCCGTGAATGTTATCCAGGAGTTCGGGGAGGCCAATCATGGCTACGTTGTACAGGAACGGAGAGAGGACAGAGCCTTGCGGCGTCCCCCTGCTCCCCAGTTCCAGCGTATCCGATTGAATACCCCCCACGCTGAGCGTAGCCGTGCGGTCCGAAAGAAAGTTGCTAACGTAATCGTACGTCCTTCGGCCTAGACCCAGTTTGGTTAGGTTTTCGAGGATGGCCGTGTGTCTTACGCAGTCAAATGCTTTCGTGAGATCAATTCCCAGTATAGCCCTGGTGTCTAGGGGTGAGCAATGCGCTCCGTCTATGATGTCATGTTTAAGTCGAATCATCACGTCTTGTGTTGAGAGTTTAGGCCGAAAACCGATCATTGTGTGTGGAAATAGGCCGTTTTCCTCCATGTATTTGTTAATTCTGTTGAGGATCACGTGTTCCATAAGTTTCCCGGCACATGAAGTAAGAGATATAGGTCTTAAGTTTTCTATCTGGAGCTTTTTGCCTGATTTGGGAATCATGACTACCTTCGCGGTTTTCCACTGGCCCGGGATTTGACCCCGTTCCCAGCACACGTTCATGTATCGGGTTAAGGCCTCGACCGAATTGTTGTCCAGATTCCGTAGCATTTTATTTGTAATGCCGTCTGGACCCGGGGCGGAGCGGGTTCGCAGGTTGTGAATGGCATCTCGTACTTCGTGCATCGTGAGGGGGCGGTCCATGGTTTCGTTCCCGGTCCCTGAATATGGCGGGAGCACTTCTGCGGAGCAGTCCCCTATGTACTTCTGTCGAATTGTTTCAATTAGCTCTTTGTCGGAACCTTCAAATCTGTGAAGCAGAATACTCAAGTTGTGCCTTTGCGTGGTCTTGCTGCTTTCCGGGTCAATGAGGCAGCGGAGAAGATTCCAAGTTTTCGCAAGACCAATCTGGGATTCCATGCTGTCGCATGTACTGAACCAGTTCTGCCGCATCAGTTGATTGGCGTAGTTTTCAATGTCCCTATTGAGGGCAGCAAGACGTCGTCGTAAGGTACGATTTAATTTTTGTTTTCGGAGTCTCTTTTGTAAGCCTTGTTTGGCCTCCCACATGTGTAGGAGTTTAGCATCAGCCTGGTAAAGATCCGCCTCTACCGGGATATCCTTGGTAGCTTGCTTAGTATCTCTGTGCAGTTGTTCTGCCCATTCTTGAATATCGTCTATGTCGCTTGTAAGAGGGACATCGTTTATATCATAGACACGCTCGGCGTCCCTGATCTTGCGAAACGTATCCCAGTCAACAATCCTAAGTTGTTTCCCATTGTGCTTGGCGATCCTAGTCTCCACTGTGATAGTGATGATATAATGGTCACTACCTAAATTTTCGTGTGTGTTTAGCCACGTGGGTTCTTTGCGTGTGTTTTTGGTGAACGTAAGGTCCGGAGTCGTATCATCGCTAACACTATTTCCCATTCGTGTGGGGTGCGCCGAGTCCGTCACCAGGGAAAAACCTTCCTGGTGCGCGTCGAGCCACAGGTTCCTACCCTTAGTCGTGGCCCGCTTGTATCCCCACTCCGTGTGGTGGGCGTTAAAATCTCCTACTATAATTATCGTGCTCCCTCGAGCTAAGTCTAACACTTTACGAAAAAGCTTAGCGAATCTGTGGTTGCTTCGGGGGGAGCTGTAAATGTTTAGTACAAAAATGCTGCTTCCCCTGTGTTTTCTATCTGGGATTAATTCTACAAGGACGTGGTTCGCAGCCGTCGTGTCCTCTCCGATGTCGCGACGCACGGCCGGAAGGTTCCGCCTCACAAGAGTGGCTACTATTGGTTTCTTTTTTGGACATTCACCCGACGCGCCCTCTTCCAAATCGCAAAATGATTTATAGTTTGAGAGTTTTGTTTGGACGCCGGTTTCCTGGAGACAGATGACGTCCGGCGCTTCATTCGAACCTGTAGTTTTAATAAATTGTTCTAAGTTACCTCGTTTTTTTCGGAACCCCCGACAGTTCCACTGCCACAAGACCAGCGCGTTACTCTTTCCCTGCAGCATAATCTATGGGCGATGCATACTCAAGAGACGTTCTTGTGCCTTCCACCAATGTGGGTCGGGAATATGGTTTGGTGGCTTTAATGGGACCCGCGCACCCTTCCCGCCCAGCTCCGAGGCGCGGGATGGCGGCTTCTAGAGCTGTTACTCTGGCGTTCAGCGCTGCCATTTGAGTTCCAATACTCGCGGCAAGGGCGTCGAACTTGGCGCCAAGCGTGGCGCTAATTGTCTCGGTAAGCTTTTCACCGAATTGGAGGAGCGTTCCTTCATTAACGTATTTATTTCCACCCGACGGGGCATGGCTTTGATCTGAAGCTAATTCCTTGGCTCTGCGTTTCGATGGAGGAGAATCTGACTTCGATTCTTCTATCTCATCGTTAGACGAATTATCAAGGATCGGAATTTGCGGTGGTTCTGTTGCCCCCAATGGCTTCTTGGGGGGCCCAGTTTTGCCTGCTACCTTCCCAGAGTTGCAAGAGGGAGCGACTGATTTGGACGAGGATGGTGTCGTGCCATCGCTCGCGCCTTTGAGCTTGGATAACTCTGATTTCAGCAATTTGTTTTCTGCAAGAACCAGTTCCAGCATCTGTTTGATTTTTACAATTTCGGATTCCTGTTCTGCCCTCCCTCGGCTAATTCTGTCCTCCGTTTCTATGTTATTCGGCAGAGCTTTGCTGTGGGAGACCGCACTAGCCCAGCTCACCTTGTTTTGTTGATCGCTGCCTTGTGAATGCCTTCCATTTCGGGACTTGGATCTGGACTTGCGTCTTGCACCCTGAGTGCTGGGGCTGCGGCGCCGCGACTTTGATCTCGACCGACGTTGGCTTCCGGTAGAGTGGTCGGCTGCTAAGGTGTCGCTTCTGCTTTGTCGGTCTTGACAAGAGAGGCGTGGGAAGGAGCTCGAGCGATCACGCGTGTTGGTGTTGCAGTCTTGCTTGAAGCTGGGTGACTTCAGTATAGTGTTACGTAGGTCGTCTTCCTGTCTTCTGTAGTTTTCTTGTCGTTGTCTCTTCTCCCATTTACGCTTCTTGAGAAGGTAGGGGGTGCAGAAACGAAGTGGGCACTTTTTGTCGCCGGTCGGGTGATCGCGGCCGCAGAGCGCGCACTTTAGTTCACAATCGTGATCTTCGGTTGGGGCCTTGGTGCCGCAGCTCTTGCAAATCTTGTTTTCTGGGGCCGGGCAGACATCGGCGCGGTGTCCAAGCCTGCCGCAAGCATCACATACTTCGTGTCTCTTCTTGTGTAAGAAGCACCTGTATTCGGCTCCGCGGTAGTAAATGTAGTATGGTACCGTGTTGCCTTCAAAAATAATGATGGCCGAGTTGGTTCGGCCCATCCTCCTTGCTTGAAGGATGGTGGGATTTTTCTGGCATACGAGGCTTCTAGTAATATCTTCTGCACTGTCATAATCCGGGATATTATGAATAACCCCTTTTACGGTGTCTTCAGGGGGTGCTGCGTACGCGGTGACTTCGTACTTCTTATCTCCGAGTCGAAGTTCTTGCACGGCAATGTATTTCTCTGCTCGCTGTACGCTGGGAGTGCTGGCGACGATGATGTTTCTTATAGAGTTGATGCGAAGAAGATCCTCCGATGCCTCCTCGTATCTGAGGCCTGTCGCGCGGAGCACTCCGTCACGTAACCCCGCGTTGCTAACCTTGGTAACGTCTAGCCCCGTTCGCGGTCGGAGCACGACCTTGATGTGTTCCTTGGGCAGGGGCGGCTGCCGTGGCATCCGCTTCTGCCGGCGCAGCTGCTGCTGAGCACGTGAAATCCTGTTCCCAGAGCGGGAGCCGGCATCATCTTGCTCGCGCTGGAGCTCCGAGGTTGCGCTTAGCTCTGTGAGGGCACGTGCGCCCCGTCGGCGATGGCTCTCGAGCCACCCGGCCTCCTTCGTGATTTCTTGAGGTGAGATGGGCTCACCTTCCACTTCGATGCCTTCCATGCTGTGACTGTGGTCCTCGGGGGAAGGTACCCGCGAGTCTGGGCGGCGCCCGGGGGCGCGGAGGGGGGGGGGGGGGGAGGGGTGCCAGCCGGCTGGGACTAGGCCACCGCTGACGTTCCGCCGCGGTGAGGCGAAGCCTTGAGTAGGGTTAGCGGGGCGGCCCCGCCTTGGATGAGAAAAGCGGCTTGTGCGAGCCAGCCGCTGGCCCGATCTTCTGAAGAAAGGTGTCCCGTAGTAGCGGAGACCTCTAGATACACGTCGTGGTGATTTTCACTGGGATACACGTAGAAATTACGCCACAAACGGTTGGAAAAGACGGAGCCCATGTGGAGTGCATACACACTATTCAGCCCCCTGGTGGCCAAAGCTTCGCGCAATGGTGAAGTTACTTCGCATCAAAGAACAGCGTGCGGTTTTCTCAGTGTCCTCTCCCTCAAAGTGAAGCCCCGACCCAAGAATACATGAATTTGCACGGAAGCACCACGTCGCTTCAAAACGACGCCACTTTTTTTTTTAGATGCGGAGCATCTTATAGTCTGGGCATGTCCCGCGTCGGCGTCCGCACTCACACTGCGCATGCGCAGCTCTCCTCCTTCCCTCTCTCCCACAGCTGCGCGATACTCCCGGCACTTCTTCTCTCGTACCAGCTGCGTGCACTTCGCTTTCGCTAATCCCGCGTTCTCGCTTCTGCTTTCGCGGCGCATGCTCGGCGCTTGTGCATCTCTCCTCCTCTCGTCTCCTCTCCTTCAACCTTGAATGCAAATCGGGTAGCGTGCTGCGCGCGTTCAGTTCAGCGCTTGCTGCGGTTGACTCTACTTCACTCCGTTCTTCCGATGAAGTGTGATGGAAGCGACAGTCCCGTCAGTTACTGGGTTGGCATTTCCTCCAAATTCGACTATGAACACCACGGAAACACAACGGAGCCCCGCGACGCCCCGCATCTACTCAGCGTTCCTTTGGAGAAGGTGGGGCTGATTTTTTTTTTTTTTTTGAGAACGCGGCCCCCCGTCGCTTTTGTGCCTTCGCTGTAGGCTGCTCCTTTCTTTGCAGCGCCACTTCACGAACGCGAAGTGTCCTTGCATGAGGGCTTTTAAAGGCGACAGCTTTAGCAGCGGAGCTATAGTTCCGTTCGTGGTGGCGTCGCTCAAAACTCGGCTCAGCAAAGCGCCGAAGAAGAAAACGCTATTCCGAAACATGTGAGGGAAAGTGGTGAGGATGCAAGGACGTGACCGGCAAGTGTGGGCAGTGGGCGCCTCAGTAAAAAAAAAACATTTACAATGTCGAAATTGAATCTGGGATTCATCGCGCTATGACACCGGCGCTTATCCGATTGCGCTATCGCATTTCGGGCGCTGAGCATCCCATTGGGTTAGTAGCGCGGGCGCTGTCTTTGGGCTTTGACTGAGCTGGAGTACCTCTGCGATTCTATTCTACGCCGTCTTGCCGATTTCTGCGAAATGAGAATTCGCCTCCTGCTGTTTAGCCACAACTGCCCTGCATGCAATGTACTTTCTACACAAAATTGCACGTTTGCAAGAAATTGTTATCGTCGTCGTCATCATCTTCGTTATCACCGTCTTACGGAGGTTTCTCACTATAATGATCATCACATCAAAACCCTGGTACAATGCGTGAGCCGACACCTAACTTTTCCTCTCGTCAGTTCAAGTAATCATCTTACGTTGAGGGCTCTCGTTACGTCCTTAGGGCGCGTACTAGGCGCCTCAAACTCTTCACTTTGACATTGCCAATATCAAATAAGCAAGATGCACGGTTCTTTTCAGGGTCAGGGGGAAGGGCAGATTTTCCCGAATATTTCTTTGCGGTGCGGTATAATTAGTTGTGATGCGTTTTTGCTGAATTAGCTTTTTTTATTTATTTTCAGTTTTAGAAGAACTGTAGACCGTTTTTGTGGTCCTTGGCTGCTGAAATTCTCGTACACATAAGGCCACAGGTTAGAAATCACACTACCACACACGAGGATTATGCAAGGCGGACGTAATAGGCAGCTGGCTGGTTTAATTTCGTCGAACAAACCTAAAATTATTCACATCAAGAAATAGCTTCGGGGCTGAAAAGGCGCCTCCCATAACAACCCTTTCGAGCATATTTATTTTGTGTTTTCTTATTCACGCAGCAGTAGCGTATCAATTTTGCTTTTTTTTTTTTTTTCAAATTTAGGCACGTCAAGTCGTGGCGTGTTTACAGGCCACTACTCTGATTCTATGAAGAGCAAAGAAGAAGAAAAGTATGTTGACCGTTTGCGGCCCCGTAGGGCCCCTGCAAGCGTGGATGCGTATCTCCTTCAGCCGAGTCACGCTAGCAGCACGGAAGACCATCAAGTAGGGCACCGCGCACTTGTGGTTACGTCCTTCCCTGATGGCCAAGTTGGAAAGGCCATAAAACTCCGAGGCTGCAGTGATGGGACGGGACAGCTTCTGCAGCCCTTTGTTTGGGCTCTTTTCTTTTGTTTTTTGAAACAAGCTTCCATCAGAAGCCCCCGTCTATGTATTTTTTGCCGCTCCTTAGTGCTTTCCCTACGCGTCGAGCCAAATGTGCACCTTCGCGTTTTGCATGACTAACGCGCGCGAAAGAAAAAAAATAGCTCGTCCATGTCCTTTTCGTCCTTTTCTTTTTAAAGAGCAGCTCATTTTAAACCTGCATTTTGTTATCTTTGCAATAAGCTCATAACGCAACAGCCGTGCATTTTGTCCGCCTTACGCAAGCTTGAAAAATTCACAATGGCAAGACAAAATTTTTTCTGTTTTACTTTCACCGTTCAGGAAGGAAAGTTTAGCGCGGTCAAGTTTGAATATTTCGGTTTTAGTTTTTCATTTGTTTCAACCATTTCTATGTTTTTCTAGAAAATACGACCCTACGAGAATGTCACTGTCAATCTCTAACGAGAACTCACGAAATCCACATTTCACATGAAACCGATGCATGAGAACGCGAAATAAAACTTAATCCAGAAGGAAAAACAGAAAAATAGGTTTTCAGAACTCTTGTTTAGCAAGATGCGTTACTTAGACCCTTGTTACTTTAGCTTGTTACTGTTGTTCCTAGTAAACGAAGTTTTCCTTTACTGTCAAAGCTTTCTTCTCCATCGAAGTATCAAGGTAACAGACTGAAGCTGTGGCGCTATTTGTTCACTATAGACCGACAGCAAGGCTGCAGTGCAGCGCGATAATTTATCGTCATTCGGTCTTTTATCTTTGCTGTGTTTTAGATGTATTAAAAGAAAATTGATTCGTTGTAGGTTTTCCGCAGTTATGTGATGGTAGTCCGCTTACAAACCGATTTCACACACCTGCCATCAAAATCTTACGAAAGTTCTTGTTGGCCAACTGCAGAAATACATAGTCCTTCTGAGCCGGCTCAAGCGCAGTACCGGACAAGTCACAGATATGCTCCAAAGAAGAACGACAAAGTGTACGGGTATGAAAGAGGCAGACACTTCTCGGCTCTTGGAGGCATTTGTGGTAAGCAGACTGGCCTTTAAAATTCCATATGCCGTACTCAGAGTCTGAAACGACTAAATTGGACGCATTAATCGGGAGGGCATATACCCAGGCTCTAGGGTTTTCAGCAAGCACCTTGAATGAAATCCTTTTCATTCGGTATCGACAACGCAGCTGCTGAAATCATCGAGGTTTATCAAAGCAGCGACAAAGGTTGGGGTCACCTTTCACTGGGAGAAGCCTCCACGACAAATTAGAAATGATGCCCCTAAAAAGAGACATCGGGATGTTCCAATCAAACGTCGAAATAAGATTTCAGTAGCACCCATACAGCGCAATCTGCATTCAGTCCACCATTCAGGCTGAATAGAGGCAAGGGCTCGTGCCATCGGAAAGGCCAACGACAATACTGACCGCATGGTCTATACTGACGTGGCAGACTACTCCAGAAGGGGATGAATGGCTGCCGCCGGGAGGGCTATTCATATTTTCAATTCACTACTTGGACATTTGAGAAATGGACGACCACGTTCTCATGTCACGAACATGCCGTACGTCAAGGCTGCGAAGCAAACAATCTTCGCGGTGGAATTTCGTCTCTCGAAGTTCACAAGCTTTTGTGGGTCATGATACAACGTCCGATATTGCTTTCTGGCGGATCTAAAGGAGTAACAGGGCACGAATCACCAGGCTGACAAACACGACAATGAACTGGAAGCAGGAAACACGGCACTTGGAAACTCGGGTGACAGTAGAGCCTAAGAGCCCAATAAAAGATTGCCGAAACGTGTAAGAACCCCCGGGCTTTCGATGCAGCCACAGTCTCTTCCGGAACAAAGAAACCACGGGGAAAACATTTTCCCCTCAGGACCTAGCGAGAAACCGTTTTGAATTTTTAGCGCATCTGTCTGTATGCGCACTGAAACGTAACTTCCTCTAAAAACAACGCATCTGGAATTGCCATTCCGGTACAGGTTAGCTTTGCTTCCACACTGGTTATTCTCGCGACGTCATCCAGTTGCCTACGAACAGGTTGTGGCACTTTTCGTAATGTTGCCCCTATTCGCTGCTGCGCAATTTTTCACTCGTATCATACGCAGTAATACCAATTGGCAGCTGAGGGATATCATGGCCTACTCATGATGTGTGCGGGAAATCTTTTTATGAGTGTATTTGAACTTTGACCAGAAAAGACAATGTTTGGTGGACGAAAAAAAAAGGGTAGGAAAAGGAAGAACGAATCAAACGTTATTTCTTCTCGTGAAACAGCGAGAAAGACCAGGACACAAGAGAAGACAACAACACGAGCACTCATTATCAATTGAAATGTTTATTACACAGTGAAAGAGTATATAAGCGCGGGTGTGACCATAAAAATAATGACATATACATCCCGTGTGCACAAAACAACCACGGACTCAGCATTCGTCCAGATAAGCAACTTCGCAGTCCAGTAAAGATATGGACGGGCAACTAATACAGACTTGGGAATTCTTTTTTATATAAAAGGCTTCAACTATCTCCGTTGTTCCCTTGTCTTTGTGGGCCATCAAAACAGTGGTACAGTTAAACAACGGATAACAACAACATCTTTTACAATGAGACGATAACTGTGCTGTGGACGTGCCCTAAACGATGTTTCGATGCTCGCGTATGCGCTTATTGAGACATTTCCCCGTTTTCGCGATGTACATTCTTATTTATTTGCTCCGAAATTCTACTTATTTCTACAAAACTCTAGCAGCTATATTTTAAGCTGACCACGAAGACAAAATGCTTGTTTGGTTTATTAAAGAATCCGGTTTGTCACATTAAACATAATGGCACTTTAACCCAAGCTTCAAACAAATATTGGGGACAATAAGAAAACAGATGAAGCAGTGGTGACTCACCAGCCACCCTTTCGACGTTTTATGATGATGTCACAAGCACTTTTTCTTATTATTCCTGGACGCCGAACGAAGCCGATGCCAGGAAAAATGACCGCAATTGTATTGGTGACAACCTAGTTCATTCGGATCACACTACGTTGACATTATTAGCTGTGATAACATTGATAGCATTGATAACACAGATAAAACTCGGTGTTTAGTAATTATCCTGTTGCGTCAGTGTTGATATTTAGTAGCTTCTAATTTGAGTTTTTCAATCTCTAAACTTTGATGAAAACAACTGACTACCGACACAAAATTTAGTTGAGTGAGT